>NW_022437000.1:8558192-8668517 GCF_009761245.1 Sapajus apella | reverse complement strand
AGAAAGAAAGAAAGAAAGAAAGAAAGAAAGAAAGAAAGAAAGAGAAAGAAAGAAAGAAAGGAAGGCACGTTAGCATTTTATTTTCTTGGATGTGTGCTTTGATTTTGTTTTAGTAATCTGAAGTTATGAAATGTAATCACTTCCAGCACCTAGCTAGTCAGTGTCTAAAGTCACAGTGGTGAAAGTCACCTTCACAAAGATAGGAGAAAGATGAATTATGCTTCTAGTTGCAAAGGCTGTTTTAGACTGTCATCATATTATTTACAATTCTGTAAACAATGCTTTCCAAAGAAATAAGTGACCATTTTCAGCTGGATTTTCAGTATGATAAACATTTTATTTTAATACCAGATCTCCCTGCCATTTTAACAAGTGGGTATTAAAAAGAATGAACTAAAATTTCTATATTTTAGATATCATTAAATTATATTACAATAGCAAGTGCTCTTTGAAATTATGAAAACATTTCTTACTACTAATTTTGGAAACTTATTACTACTTCTGAATTACCTGAGGTTTATTTATCTGGGAGTGGACATACTAAAAATTAAAAATATTAAAATATGTGTTATTAATGGTATTGTTTAAAATGTTTTACTTCCGAAAAAATTTACCCTGTAACAAATCATGCTACTTCTTTTCATTCATATCCTTGAGTCTTAAATAGTCCTCATATAAATGAAAAAAATTTAGAGTTGCTGTCTCAAGTGAATAATTCTATCTTCCATTTTAAATCTAAGAAAAATCAGTCTGACTTCACATACCATACAATAGAGGAGGAGGCAGCATTAGATGACTAGACACTAGCCTTCTGTACAGAGATGAGCAAAGTCAAACAGAAAAATAGTACACCACAGCTATTAAAGACCTCCTGCTGAGATGCTTAGAAGGATGGAAATGAGTTTTAAAAAACTGGAAAAACAGATTCATTTCATAAGTGAATTGCATAAAATTGCAGCACTGAATACAAAGATGTGTGCTTCTAAAATAAAATGCCATGAATATTTTCATATGATTCCACAAATAGCTGCTCTATTATAGTCCATTGAGTTCAGCATAAAATAGAAATATCCAACAGCCAGAAGAATAAACTTGTCTGTAAAGGAAAAGTAAATATTTTATGGCAAAATTAAATCACAAAAGTAAGTGAATTTGACACATAGGTGCAACTCATGATTTTATGTCATCTGTGCTTGAACATACATTGGAGATTTGGGAAATTTATGACATTGGACTATTTTAATACATCTATTTAATATAAATGTCAACGCAGTTTACAGCTCACCTTCACTGTGAAGACTTTAACACAATTTTTCCAAAATGTAATTTTTTTGGTTTTGAAATTATACAAATATATACATTAACAATTCCATTATATATCTAGGTGTTCCAAATGGAACCAAAAAAGTGAAAGTTCTCTACAAGAAAACTCTTAAACATTGATGCAACAAATTAAAGAGAACACAGAAATATAAATATATTCCCTATTTAAGAATTGGATATTCCCTATTTAAGAATTGGATTAATCAGTATCATTAAAATGTTCATACTACCCAAAGCAGCCTACAAAATTCAGTGGAATGCCTATTGAAATACTAATGAAATTCTTCACCAAAATGGAAAAAAAAAACCTAAAATGTATATGGAATCACAAAAGACCCAGAATAGCCAAAGCCATTGTAAGCAAAAAGAACAAAACCGGAGGAATCACATTTCCTGAGTACAAATTAGACTACAGAGCTATAGTAACCAAAACAGCATGGCACTGTCATAAAAACTTATAAAGCAATGAAATAGAATATAGAAACTATCATAAATGCCATGCATCTATAGTCAACTCATTTTTGACAAAGGTGCCAAGAGCATACAATGGAGAAAGAAGTCTCGTCAATAAGGTGTGCTGAAAAAACTGGTTATTCATACACAGAAGAATGAAGCTAGATCCCTATCTTTCACCATATACAAATATCAAATCAAAATAGAATAAAGACTTAAATCTAAAACCTGAAATTCAGAAATTACTAAAATTAAAGAGTGAGGGAACTCTCCAGGATATTGGTCTGGGCAAACATTTCTTGAGTTGCACTTCAGCAGCAGGGACAGCCAAAGCAAAAACAAACAAAGTATCACAAGGTGAAAAGGTTCTGCACAGCAAAGGAAACAATCTACAAAATAAAGAGGCAAACCACAGAATGGGAAAAAATATTTGTAAGCTATTCATCCGACATTGGATTAATGACCACAATATATAAGGAGCTCAAACAAGTCTATAGGAAAAAGTCTAATGATCTGATATTAAAATGGGCAAAAGATCTGAATAGACATTTCTCAGAAGAAAGACATTTCTCAAAAGAAGACATACAAATGGCAAACAAGCATAAGAAAACTTACTCAAGATCATTGATCATCAGAGAAATGCAAATCAAAAGTACAATGAGCTATTATCTCATTCCAGTTAAAATGGCTTATATCCAAAAGAGGGGCACTAGCAAATGCTGGCAAGCACATGGAAAAAAGAGAACCCTCGTACAGTGTTGATGGGGATGTAAATTAGTACAACCACTGTGGAGAACAGTAGGAAGATTCATCAAAAAACTAAAAATAGAACTACCATATGATTCATCAATCCCACTGCTAGTAATAAAATCAGTATGTCGAAGAGATACCTGCGCTCCCATGTTTATTGCAGCACTGTTCACAATAGCCAAGATTTGGAAGCAACCTACATGTTCAGCAACAGATGAGTGGATAAAGAAAACGTGGTACATATACATAGTGTAATACTATTCAGTCATAACATAGAATGAGATTCTGTCATTTGCAAAAACATGAATTGAACTAAAGGACATTATGTTACGAGAAATAAGCGAGGCACAGAAAGACAAACTTTGCATGTTCTCACTCATTTGTGGGAGCTAAAATTTAAACAATTGAACTCATGGGGATAGAGAGTAGATGATGGTTATCAGAAGCTGTGAAGGGTATTGGGAGAGGCAGAAGTAGGGATGATTAATAGATCAAAAATATATAATTAATTGGAAGGAATAAGATCTAGCATTTGATAAGCACAACAAGGTGATTACAGTCAACAATAATTTAAAAATGACGGAGTATAACTGAAATGTTTGTAACACGAAGGAATGATAATGCTTAAGGTGATGAATACTCCATTTACATTGACGTGATTATTATGCATTATATGCCTGCATTAAAAAAATCTCCTATTGTATGCCTGCATCAAAATATCTCCTGTACGCCATAAATAAACACACCTACTTTGTATCAAAAAATAAAATTAAAGTAATAATAACAAACAAATAATAAAATTATAAGAAAATAATACTACAAATCTATTGGAATGGCTAAAACATTAAGGACTGAAGAAATAATCAATGACAACCCCAAATGCTGGTGAGGCAGAGTAGCTGGAATCTTCACATCCTCCTTTTTATTTTTTCTTTATTCAGCTCTTGGAAGTTTTATTGCTTAAAGACACGTCTACTATACATGAAATAGTCTTTTAACATTGCTGGTCTTTTAGAAAGACTTAGTTTTAAAACTTGAGACTTTACACACTTTAGTTCTTCAGAGTAAAAAGAAAACCTTGACATTATGTTTCCTAAGCTCTAAGTCAGTAGATTTTTGTCTCATTCATCCCTGTAGATGTATATGTACACACACGCACACACGCGCACACACACACCCCTATATCCTTGGTTAGTTTGGATCCACAAAGGTATAATGTCAAATGGCTTTCATCTGTCTTCACTGGAAGAGTCATCTTAATCTCTGAGTCTCTGCATGGGGAATATCATCATTAGTGTCAGATGCTCTCCTGACATGCATAACTACAATTTCCTCCTGGGAATAAAAATGGACAGAGCCACTATCTGAAAAACAGTTTGCAAGTTTCTTACAAAAATTAACATACACTTACTTTATGACCAGAATACTACCTTAATTTAAAAATTATGTTCACATAAAACTTGTGATGAATGTTTGTATTAGTCTGTTCTCACACTGCTATGAAGAAATGCCCTAGACTGGGTAATTTATAAAACAAAGAAGTTTAACTGACTCGCAGTTCTGCATGGTTTGGAAGGCCTCAGGAAACTTACCATCATGGCGGAAGGTGCTTCTTCACAGGACTACAGGAGAGAGAATGAGTGCCAGCAGGAGAAATGCCAGATGCTTATAGAACCATCAGATCTCATGAGACTCACTCATTAACACGAGAACAGCACGGAGGAAACTGCCCTCATGATTCAATTACCTCCACCTGGTCTCACCCTTGACATGCGGGGATCATTACAATTCAAGGTGAGATTTGGGTAGGGACACAGAGCCAAACCATATCAATGTTTATAACATTTCTATTCATACTGGGCAATGAAAAAACAACCCAAATGCTCTCCAGTCCTCAAATTAATGAATGGATAGACAGACGGTAGTACATCCATAGGATGGAATACTATTCAGCAATAAAAAGGAATTAACTGAGGAAAAAACTGAGAGAGATCCAAGATGGCTGATCACTAGCAGCTCATTAGCTCCCACTGAAAGAGCAGAGAACGAGAGGACGCCACACTTTCAGATCAATTTTTGTTGCTCATGCACCAGGAGATTCCCAGCGGAGGAGCCCCATGTGTCGCCAGCGCAAGTCTTGAGGCCGGTGAGGCGGTTTTGCCACTGCCTTGGAGCGGCAGTTCTTGGTGCAGAGTCACAAAATCACTATCAATCTTAAAGCCGCTGTTTTGGCCGGCACAGTGGGTTGCTCAGATTCTAGCGCCGGGAATCAACAAGTTGGACGTCCATTCAGAAACCCAACTATAAAGTCGGTAATTATAAAGACCAAAGATGCATAAATTTATAATGAAGGGAAGAAACCAGCCTAAAAAGGCTGAGAATACCGAAAATCAGAATGCCTCGCCCTCTACAGCGGATCACAGTTCCTCATTAGCAACAGAACAAGGCCTGATGGAGAAAGACTGTGTTCCATTAGCAGAAGCAGTCTTTAAAAAGTGGATGATAAGAAACTTCTGGGAATTAAAAGAACTTGTTCTAACCCAATGCAAAGAAACTAAGAACTTTGAAAAAAGGTTTGACGAAATGTTAACAATAACACACAATTTAGAGAGGAATATAAGTGAATTAATGGAGCTGAAAAACACAACACGAGAACTTCGCGAGCTATGCACAAGTTTTAACAGCCGAATTGATCAAGTAGAAGAAAAGATATCAAAGGTCGAAGACCAACTTCATGAAATAAAACAAAAAGACAAGATTAGAGAAAAAAGGATAAAAAGGAACGAGCAAAGTCTCCAAGAAATATGGGACTATGTGAAAAGACCGAATCTACGTTTGATAGGTGTACCTGAATGTGACGAAGAGAATCAATCCAAACTGGAAAATACGCTTCAGGAAAACTTCCCCAACCTAGCAAGACAGACAATATTCAACTCCAGGTAATACAGAGAACACCACAAAGATATTCCTCAAGAAGACCAACCTCAAGGCACATAATCGCCAGATTCACCAGGGTTGAAATGAAGGAGAAAATACTGAGGGCAGCCAGAGAGAAAGGTCAGGTTACCCATAAAGGGAAGCCCATCAGACTCACAGCAGATCTCTCAGCAGAAACCCTACAAGACAGAAGAAAGTGGGGGCCAATATTCAACATCCTTAAAGAAAACAACTTTCAACCCAGAATTTTACATCCAGCCAAACTAAGCTTCATTAACGAAGGAAAAATAAAATCTTTTGTGAACAAGCAAGCACTCAGAGATTTCATCACCACCAGGCCTGCTTTACAAGAGCTTCTGAAAGAAGCACTACACATAGAAAGGAACAACCAGTATCAGCCTTTCTAAAAAATGCCAAAAAATAAAGAACATCAACATAAGAAATTGCATCAACTAATGGGCAAAACAGCCAGCTAACATTAAATGACAGTATCAAACTCACATATATTGTTATTAATTCTAAATTTAAATCGACTAAATCCCCCAATCCAAAGACACAGACAGGCAAAAAAAGCCAAGACCTATTGGTATGCTACATCCAGATCCATCTTACATGCAAGGATACACAAAGACTCAAAACAAAGGGATGGAGAAAAATTTACCAACCAAATGGAGAGCAAAAATAAATAAATAGAAAGCAGGAGTTGCAATTTTTGCTGATAAAATGGACTTCAAAGCAACAAAGATCAAAAGAAGCAAAGAAGAATGTTACATAAAGATAAAAGGATCAATGCAACAAGAAAAGCTAAAGATCCTAAATATATACGCACCCAATACAAAAATACCCAGATATATAAGACTTATAAAGAGACTTGGACTCCCACCAATAATAGTGGGAGACTTACAGATCAATGAGACAGAAAGTTAACATCGATATTCAGGACTTGAACTCAGATCCGGAACAAGTAGACTTAATTAACATTCATAGAACTCTCCACTTCAAATACACAAACTATACACTCTTAGCACTACATCACACGTATTTACAGGTTTAAATGAAATATTGGTTGGCTGCTTGTTAATTATTTTCTTCCCTCATTTTTTATTTTTTTTATTTATTTTTTATGTCTCTATCATTAAACACAATTACAAGCATACCCATTTTTAGACTGCATTCTAGCCCGGGCAATAAAGCAACACCCCTGTTCTCTCTCCCTCTTCCTCTTCCCTTTTCTTCCTTTCCAAAAAAAAAAAAAAAAGGAATTAACTACAGAGACATTCAACAATGTACATTAATCTCAAAGACATACATTGAGTCAAATAATTCAGTCTCAAAATGTTACATTTATATAACATTCTGGAAAATGAAAAACTAAAGGGACAAGGAACAGGCTAGTCATAGCCAGGCATTTGAGTGAGGGAAAGTTTGTCTGCAAAGGAACAGTGTCAGTAAGTTTTAGGGGATGATGGAAATGTTTTGTAACCTTATTGTGTTGTTCACAGAAATCGACGTTTGTGTCAAAACTCATAAAACCACATAAAACAGTCAAAATTACTTTTTTGGATATTGAGAAAGAACTTGATAACCTAACCAGCTTGGTAAAGTACCTTTGTTTTAAATAAAATAATTTACCAAACTTCATTCCCTCCTAGACAACATAGCCATCTTATACAAATAGCATGTGGGTTCTTGCTTTTTCCTTTTATTACACTAATTCTCTTACTTTTTTTTTACACTTTTACTCATTTCCTTCTTTATGTATTAAGAATTACTAATTTTTTTTTTCTACTTTTATTTTATATTCAGGAGTACATAGGCAGGTTTGTTACATTGGCAAATTGCATCTTGCTGAGGCTTAGTGTACAGATGATTCCATCACCAAGATAGTGAGCATAGTACCTTACAGGTAGCCTTCCAACCCATTTCTCCCTCCAAACCTCCCCTGTCAAGCAGTCCTCAGTATCTATTGTTCTCATCTTTGCAACCATGTGTATTCAATATTTAGCTTCCACTTGTAAGTGAGAACATATGGTATTTGGTTTTCTGTTCTTGCATTAATTGGCTTGGGATAATGGCCTCCAGTGCATCCATGTTGCTGCAAAGGACATGATTTGTGGTGTATATGCACCATTTCTTTATCAGGTCCACTCTTGATGGGAATCTTAGTTGAAAAAAAATACTCAATTAAAAGGCTAGCAAACTGAATCCAGCACGACATAAAAAAAATTTTATAAACCATGATCAAGTAGGCTTTATCCCTGGGATGCAAGGTTGATTTAACATATGTAAATCAATAAGTGTGATTCACCACAGAAACAGAATTAACACCAAAAATCATATGACTATCTCAATAGATGAAGAAAAGGCTTCGATACAATTAAATATCCCTTCCTGTTAAAAAAAAAAAAAAACCCTCCACAATTTAGGCACTGAAGAAACATACTCAAAATAAGATTAATCTATGACAAATCCACAGCCAGCATCATACTGAACAGGCAAAAGTTGGAAGCATTTCCCTTGAGAACTATAATAAGACAAGGATGCCCACTCTTGCCACTCCTCTTCAATATAGTACAGGAAGTGCTAGCCAGAGCAATCAGGCAAGAGAAAGAAATAAATCACATCCAAATAGGAAGAGAGAAAGCCAAACTATCTCTCTTTGTAGACAATATAAATCTATACCTAAAATCTCATAGACTTTCCCAGAGGCTTCTAGAACTGATAGACGACTTCAGTGATGTTTCAGGATACAAAACCAATGCACAAAAATCAGTAGCATTTCATACACCAATAATGTCCAAGCTCAGAACCAAATCAAGACCACAATCCCATTCACAATAGCCACACACACACAAAAAAATACCTAGGCTAGAGCTAACCAGGAAGATGAAAGATCTCTACAACAAGAATAAGTGCATCTTAATTAAACTGGCCAAAGGTTTCGTAACGAAACTGTCATTGACTTAGGAGCAGTATCACTGAGTGGAGTTTCCCAAGGTGTCAGTGTAAAAGACAGATTATACCCCAACTGACGTAGGTGATAACCACATAGGACACTCAATATCACTTCATTGCAAAGCGAAGATTTCCCATTTCACTTCTCTTTAAAATCGTATAATAATGATGAGGAATAAGTCTAAATTGGATGTTAAAATGTGTTAGAATCCGCTAGAGATTTATTGTCTCTTCTTTTCCAATTTATATGTTGAGATTCTAATTCCCAATGGGATGAGATTAGGAGGTGTGGCTTTGGGGGCAATTAGGTTATGAGGGTGGAGCACTCGTGATGGGATTGATGCCCCTATAATAACAGACACAGGAGGCCAAGTGTGGTGGCTCACGCCTGTATTCTCAGCACTTTGGGAAGCCAAGGAGGGTGGATCAGTTGAGGTCAGTAGTTCAAGACCAGCATGGTCAAAATGGTGAAACTCTGTCTCCACTAAAAATACAAAAATTAGCCAGGTGTGGTGGTGGGCACCTGTAATCCGACCTACTGAGGAGGCTGAGGCAGGAAAATCACTTGAACCAGGAGGTAGTGGTTGCAGCAAGCAGAAATTGTGCCGTTCCAGGTTAGGTGACCAAAAAGAAAAAAAAAAAAAAAAAAGACACAGAAACATGCTCTCTCTCTTTACTGTATAAGGAAGTTGTAAGAAGTTGGCCATTTATAAGCCAGAAAAACAACCCGAACCAGAAACCAAATAGGCTAGCTCCCTGATCTTGGACTTCTAGACTCCAGAACTGTGAGGAATAAATTTCTGGTTTTTTAAGGTCCCCAGTCTATGGTATTTTTGTCATAGTAGCTCATGCTGACTAAGACACAATTCTAATCTCTTTCTATAAAGAAAAAAAAGACAGGCAAATTCAGACTTACAGCTCTGGCTGATGACAACATCCAGCTAAAAAAGCAGGAAAAATATCTTACGTAATACCTTCCATTTATTTGATGTGCAGTAATGGACTTCAGGTAGGGCTGAAGCTCAAATTTGTCAAGAGATGACATGTGTGGTAAGTGACCTTGGAGTCGCCCCTCTCGCAGGGAACACCTGACTATGCTCTGGGAGTTGCTTGCCCCACTTGCTTGTACCTGATTTGCAGGAACATATTTGGTTGGGGTTTCTAGAATAGTCGTGAGAACCAGACTGACCAGGATTTCAAACTGTCCTCAGGGATAAAAAATCTGAGCTTCTAATGCCTGACAGATTCGTCATAGGCCGTGGGACATTTCGTGAGGGCCAGCAGGTCGATGTACCTTCATTTGTGAATATGCTGAGTTGTCCTTTGTTTGGTTTAACATTTAATACAATTTCCGATCTTTGGCCAATAAAATTTCACTCTTTTAATCACGTCTGGACTTACAGACTACACACCACACACTCACACTTACACCACTACTACTCTGGTTACAATACAGAAAACAATGAGGGTTTTCCTTTTGTGTTTGAACTTAAGTGAAATAGAAAAGTGAATGCAGTAAAAGGCCAATATTATATACAATAGAATTGGTAGGACATGAAAACAGCCAAAGACCATGAAGACAGAGCTTGGTGCAGTGTGGACATGGCAGAAGTGACGGTGATGGTATAAAACGACCAAAGTGGAGACATCTGCATTAACCGTCAGGTGTTTCAGTGTTAAGACTTCAAGTCAGAATTCCTGTTTTTAAATCTTGGTTTGCTACTGGTTAGCCATGAAAAACTAGATAAAAATTTTAAACTCTTTAGTACTCAATTTTACCATCTTGACATTGGAGTTAATACTATTTTTACTTTATAAGACCATTGAGAGGATTAAACAAGATCATTCATGTAAAACCCTTAGTCAAGTGTCTGGCATCCAATAAGTGCTAGCTAGAGGAGCTAACACCAAAATACATTTTCTAGTGTAGAGTACATGAAACAGAATTTCATATCTTGTTAAGTAAACACTCCCTAGCTGTTATTTGATAGCAATTTATATTAAACCATCAATTAAAATGTGGATCATATTTTAATCATTAAAATTTTGGTGAATTCCATATAATCAATATATCAAAAAGAAATGTTTCATAATGCTTTGAAAAAAGGAGAGGGTGTGGCACATATACACCATGGAATACTATGCAGCCATCAAAAACGATGATTTTGGGTCCTTTGTAGGGACATGGATGAACCTGGAAAACATCATTCTCAGCAAACTGACAGAAGAGCAGAAGATCAAACACCGCATGTTCTCACTCATAGGCGGGTGTTGAACAATGAGAACACATGGACACAGGGAGGGGAGCATCACACACTGGGGTCTGTTGGGGGGAAATATGGGAGGGACAGCGGTGGTGGGGAGTTGGGGAGAGATAGCAAGGGGAGAAATGCCAGATATAGGTGATGGGGAGGAAGGCAGCACATCACACTGCCATGTGTGTACCTATGCAACAATCTTGCATGTTCTTCACATGTACCCCAAAACCTAAAATGCAATAAAAAAAAAGAAAGGGAAACAAAAGAAAAAAGGAGAGGGCAAGGGAGAGAGAAAGAAAAGGGAATCTATAAAAACAAAATGTAAATGACACTTTGAAACAACACTGAGCTTTATGAGAGAAAAATAAAGCAGGTTCCTGGCTTTTTCATTATTAGATGTTGCAAGGAGTCTGAAAATTCCCAGAACATAGCAGAAAACTCCTATCCCACAACTTACCTTAAGTAGTCGAGTGAAATCAATATTCTACTAATGCCCTGCAACACCATTTCACCGTTCAATTGGCCTCCAGAAAAAGCAATAACCCCTCTTGGATCAATTTAATTGTAACAACCAGGAACTCCTGTCCAAATGATAGATTAAGAATATTCTCTCCTTTCCCAAATCTGATATATCTAATTGAAAATAAAGAAAAAAGTCTACAAGCACATAAAAAGTAAAAGATACATAAGAGTCATCAGATGGTGATTGGAGATCAAGTACAGTTGACCCTTGAACTTGGGAGGTTAGGAGTGCTGACCGCCACGTAGTTGAAAAACCATATGTAAGTTTTGACTTCCCCAAAACTTAACCACTAATAGCCTAGTGTTGGCTGGAAACATTAATGATGACATAAATAGTAGATTAACACATATTTTGTATATTATGTGCATTACAAACTGTATTCTTACAGTAAGCTAACCTAGAGGAAAAAATGTTATTAAGAAAATAAAGAAGAGAAAATACATTCAATAATCATTAAGTGGAAGCAGATCATCATAAAAGTCTGCATTCTCATCATCTTCACATGGAGAAGACTGAGAAGGAGGAGGAAGAGGAGAGGTTAGTCTTGGCATCTCAGGGATAGCAGAAGCAGAAGAAAATCTGAGTATAAATTGGTATGTGAAGTTCAAACTTGTGTTGTTCAAGGGTCAGCTGTACTTGGAAGACAGAAAGTAGACAGAGTTCTCTATTGACGAATCAAGCTGAAAAATGGTCTTTGAGAGTAGAGGCTGGAGCCCACCTGCTGGGCAGAGCCCAGGAGAGATTTTAAATATGAGAAGAGACAGGATGGGAGAATGTGATCGATATCCTCTCTCTAAAAGCACCTCCCAAGCATCCTGTGTGCCCGGATAACACCTACAACATAAGCAAAATAAAACAACTATAAATGACTCCTGGGGGTATTCTCTGAAGACGTGTTCAGGGGGACACAAGGAAATTGGAGACGGCTTTGAAGTCTTAGCTTAAAGCTGACTTATTTTCACATTCAAGGGTGCTCCAGCTCACCGGCTGGCTCATTCCCAATCATCAGAGTGCATTCTGTCAGGTTACAGGCCAACCAGCACTTACAAATTGCTATTCAGCTTCTCTATCGTTGTTTTTTTAAATGTGGGTAATCAAGAAACCTAAGTCATTTTAAGAACTTCTGTAATACGAAAAGGAAAGTCCAAAGAAAAATAAAACGGTCCAGGAAAACAAGTCAAAGAACAGAAATCAACAACAAAACCCACAACACTTTAATTGGAAGGTGCATATGAATTGAACGAACGAAAGAGGAAAAAGAAAAATGACATGAAAGATAAGCAGTGGGTATAGGAGGTAGAGTGTACAATTTATAATGATCTCCCTGACAGTGAGGAAAATACATTATTAAAGAATGACATATGATAATTTCCAAGGTTGAAAGTCAGAAGAATTCAACTAGGAAGGCACCACAGAAAATTGAAAAGGACTTTGCCAAAGAGAATGGCTGGGCTTGATGTCACCCATGCTGTGCTTTTTTTCCTGGGACATTTCGCCAGACCATGTGTGGGTTTCACAGCCACAGTATGCTCCTCCCCACATCTCTATTTCCCTTTGTTGCCTGAATGCAGATGATCCCTTCAGATACTGAGATGTTTGGAATGATCACGGCATTTGAAGAAAATTTGGGTTCATGAATGACTGATATGTAAGTAGCAGTAGCTACTCACTACAAAGTCAGCACAGGGACATCAGCAAGAAGTAAACTGTGGTTTTGGTAAGCTGAGATTCTGAGTAATTTTTTTTTTTTGGCAGATCATACATTCTGACTGAAATAGAAATTGGTACCTTGACTTGCGCTACTGCTGTAACAAAAATCTGAAATATGTGGTGTTGGTGCTGAAATAGGGTATAGTAGCCCGCAAACAATTTTGCAGTGTATGCTGCAGGAAGTTCATGTGATGCAGTGAGAAAGCATTTGTAAGAGTAGAGCCTTTGATGCCAGGAATCTAGATGAGAGGCTGGAAAATAGCACTTGTACCTCCTAAGAGCTATGAAAATAAAAATATTTAAAATGTATGCTGGTCCAGTAGACTGCATTGAACTACATAGTATGAGAAAATAATGGAGATACTGCATGCAACAATATTAGGAATAGGGAGATTCCAAAGTCGGGTTTTGAAGGGTTAGAAAAGCTTGGTTTCTTGAGCCAAATTACAGGAAAAGAAAAAAAAGGAAAATAATCCAAATGACCAGTAGAATGAGTAAACAGGCTGAGTGCGATGGCTCACACCTGTAACCCCAGCAGTTTGGGAGGCCGAGGAGGGAGGATCACCTGAGGGTGGGAGTTTGAGACCAGCCTGACCAACATGGAGAAACCCCATCTCTAGTAAAAATACAAAAAATTAGCCAGGCATGATGGCACATGCCTGTAATCCCAGCTACTCAGGAGACTGAGGCAGGAGAATCGCCTGAACCTGAGAGGCAGAGGTTGCAGTGAGCCGAGATCACACCACTGCACTCCAGCCTGGGCAACGAGAGTGAAATTCTGTATCAAAAAATCAAATAAATAAATAAATGGTGATATTCTGAAGCTGCGGGAAATTAAAGAGCTATAAACACTTCCCACTACTGCTAGGCATAGGCACAAGGTAGTCATCAGGGTGGGGAGTATTCTGGATGGAAATTAACAGAATAGAAGCTCTATGTGACAACATAGTTGGTAGTAGCCACATTTTTAAAATGTAAAAAAAAAAATAGATCATAGTTTTAATATATTTCATTTAACCTAACATGGAATAAATACAAAATGTATTAAGGAGGTATTTTACATTTCTGGTACTAAGCCTTTGCCATCAGTTCTGCATTTTACATTTATAACATCTCAATTCAGATGTTAATCTATCAACAGAATTCTTGATCTGTACTTAGATTTTATAAATTTTATAGATAAAAAGTAAATTCATATGCTAAAGTTGTTAAAAGTTAGACAATAAATAAAAGTAGTCAGTTTTATGTACACACACACACACACACACACACACTCACACACATATATATATAGACTTTTTTTTTTGAGAGAGAGTCTCACTCCATCACCAGGTGCCGGGCTGGAGTGACCTCAGCTCACTGCAACCTCCGCCTCCCAGGTCAAGCAATTCTCCTGCCTCAGCCACCTGAGTAGCTGGGACTACAGGCGCACACCACCACCCGCAGCTGATTTTTGTATTTTTAGTGGAGACGGGGTTTCACCATGTTGGCCAGGATGGTCTTGATCTCTTGACCTCGTGATCTGCTCGCCTTGGCCTCACAAAGTGCTGGGATTACAGGTTTGAGCCACCATGCCTGGCCCTATGTTTTTCTTGATCACATAAAGAACTTGCTGCTTTGGGCAGTAACCCGAGTGGAAAATGATGGAACAGGAGCTCATGTTTTTTTAAATTGCTTCCGCTCTATTTGCTTCTTAAAACATATGTACAAATTGTTTGACAGTCTCTTGATTATATTTTAAAAATAACTTGAGCTTTTCCATTTTTTTTGCTGTGTTCCTGGTAACGAGATGGATTCAATTCATTAACTGAAGTTTGCTCTGAGAATCATGCCTCTGCCCCCAAGCTTATTCACTCAATACAGCCAGCCAGGATGCAAAAACATGAACAACTCTGTGGTTTCACCAGGATGTATATTTAGTCTATTTGTGTAAAAGATTTTTGAGAAAATAATAGCTTCTGCTTTTTAGAGTTTTAGTGTTTGTCTCAAGAATAAGTGTATTTAATCCTCCCCACAGTGGAATCAAATAGTGACTAGCATAATTCCCAGGTCCATATGAAGAAACTGAGGCAGAGAAAGGTGAAGGAATTGTCAGACATCTGGAAAGTGGTGTGCAGGGAATCAAACCCAGACACTCACCTGAATGGGCTTTCACAGTGATGCTGAGGCAGTCCATTAAACATTTGCTGGGTCCCTGTATGAACTGTAGCATTGTATTAGCACATAGCCTAAAGTATTCATTGGCGCATGAACACATATTCACTTTTTCTGTAAAGATTTTAGTACAGTGGATACAGAAGTTAAATAAACAAGAATAAAATATTCTGATGCCTCCCTATGCTCCACCTTCACTCCTGAAACAATATCAACGAGACCTGATGGCAGTCTTAACAACAGACACTCATTCGCCCCGCCTTGTCCTGAGCCATCTGCACCTGTCTCCTCTCCCCGCCTGGATCTTTTCCCCGCATCATTCTAAGCAACTGGTGCTGTCACCCTGCACTGAGCTTGGCAGCTGCAAGGTTTGCTGACACACGGCCAATGCCTTGACCCAGTCACTCCAGCACATCTGGAAGCTCACGTGTGCCTCAGCCCGGGCTTCCACCTGTCTCCTTCCCCACATCATTGCCGGCTTTGATTCTGCTTGGAGTCGGCTTCACTCTGTTTCAGATTTTCTTGACCTTGCCTTATTCCTGAGAAGGTGGCTGACCCTTTTGTTGTTGAGCAGAAATTGCATTAACTCTTTATATTTTCAGACTAATTCCTGGAAAAAAAAAATCTCAATCTCCTCCTCCTCTTTGTGCTCCCATAGGATGTATATAAGCTAGAAGTTCCAATTCATCCATTTCCTAAGCTTCCCCAGGAATTATAATATCAATGCTGTGAGAAAACCAGCTTACTCAAAGTAATGATAACAAGTAAACAGCAAGAACAACTCAGGACTCAAAAACAGAGCATTCTTGAATTGCTGGAATCCGGATTATCTAAATAATTTCCACTTAGGTTACTATCTGATTGTTTCAGAGCAAAGAGGAATTGTTAGGCATGTGGCTGACAGGCAGGTATAAGAGATATGACAGCCTATGATAGCTCATAAGCCGGCATTGCTTTTTCTTAAATGGGACATGTATAAACAATGTCTCAACCACTCAGCAGTCACCACTGTGATTACCGTGTGGTTCATTCTTCTCAAAAACAAAATTCAAAGATTAATGATAGACCTCTGCTCCATTAGTATCTTAAAATTGACAGCCCTCTTTGCTTGCATTTGTGCTACATATACACTTTCCATGAATGCTGTTGCTGGAATTGATAAGCCATGACAGGGAAAAGGCCAAGTTGGAGTGAAGATCGCTTTTTGGAGAGATTTAGAGTGCCTGTGAAACGGAATTGTTAAAATTCTGTGAGGTATGATGGGGCCGCTGACTGTTAATTGTTCCACTGAGGAATACAGAACTGTTGGCTGACTCTGCAAAAATAAATTGGTCTTTATCAAGGACACTTCTCAAAAGATACTTGGATCACGTGGACCTTCAAGTATTAGGTGAATAAACACTTCGGAAAAATTCAGGAAATAAAAATTTGAAACTTCTAATGCAATGAAGACAGCTTGCCATATCCATATAAAGAATAATTTCCTCACCTTAGCATGAGCATAATTATAATCATCAAGTTCACATCTGTTTCTAAATTCTACATTTTAACTTATCACAAATATCTCCACTCTAAATTTGGGAACGTCATTTAAAAACACTTCTATTTAAAAACAATTCAACATGAGATGTGCATGTATAACTGAATAAATGACTATTTCTACCATGGGTTGGAAACATTTCATTATTTAGATAATTTGTATTTTGATACTTTGTATCTTGGGGGAAAATGTGTACTGTTGGTGTTTGTCTTGGTAATATCATGCTATAACTCCTTTTTATCTCATTTCCTTAGGTCTGAAATTGTCATTTAGTCCATACAACTTTCTAATCTAATTGTAGTATTGTATTAGCACATAGCTAGTGAGCACACAGGGATGAACTAATACCCACAATAGCCCGTCTACTGGAGGGAGGTCTACAGCACTGGGTGTGAGTAATGGCAACCCAAAACTCTGGCCCTCTGGGCTCAGTAGGCTTGCTGCAGAGGCTGTGTGAGGCATTTCAGAATGAGGAAGACAGCAAGCACATTGTACATTTAGCAGTGCTCTTAATATCCCCAAAATCCTGTGGGTCTCAACCTAGGCTACCAAAGAGAATCCACTGAGCTTCTTTAAATAAAAATTAACACCTTAATGCTTGAGTCTTATTCCCAACGATTATGACAGAATTATTCTTGAGTGTGGCCCTGGCATTGGCAATTTTTAAATCCCCCCAGATGATTCCAACGTGTAGCCAGGAAGGAAACCCTGCCTATCACACCATTCCTCAGAGCTCACGGAGTTCCTTCTCACATCCCTACTCCTTCATTTGACCTTCACAGTGTCCTTGAGAAGTAGACAAATCATATTATCTTCTTTCTGGCAGAGTAGGAAACTTGAGCAGAAAGACCGGGTTGTGTAGGTAACAGACATAAAGCCAGGACTGGGGTCAAGTCTCAGGACTTAGGGTCCTATGTCCCACCAGCTCACACTTGTCCTCATACGAGAGGGGAGAGTGGCGTCCTCTACGCAGACCTCATTACAGCTCAACCGTCGATTACCTATGAATGATGAGCTTTGTTTTTCACTGTAAGACCCATTTTTGTGGTTTCTGTTTTTCTGTTTCTTCATGTTTGTCCTAATTATCCCACAGTCCATTAAAGTTAGGGACAACACAAGAGGATTAAGGAGCTGTCAGTGAAAATTCTTGCCACCGTATGATTCTATGTTGCACCTTCATCTTAGCTGAATTCATTAACATCTCAGCAAAATAGCATTAGCAGGAATTCATTCAGAGCAAATATATGGGCACTCTATAAAGAGTGTTATTGTTCTTAATCTTTTCAGTTGTTGAAATGCTGCTATGAATACACTTTAATGGTTATAAAAACAGTTTCTGAATAATGTGTACAGAGGATGTCATTGTCACCTCCACTTAGAGGTTAAAAATAGTCATGCCAGTCCATTTGTGAGTCCAAAGTCACAATCTTTTCACTTTCATGTGCTGTCATTCTGGAATGAAGGTGAGATTCCTGCCCTACTGTTGGGAGGGGACACCCTGGGAGTCCCTTGATAGTGTGGATGGATTTGCAGATCACCCGTGCACATTTCCTTCGCCTCTTTTGTCCTTTGTTAGTTTCCACTCCTTATAATTTGATTTTCCAATTTTAACTTTTAATTTTATATTGTGAGTCTACAAGAACCAGTGGGTGATTTGGGACAAGTACTTTGTCCTGGGTGAGCATTATTCCCACACCTACAAAAGTTAATAATAAAACACATTTCAAAGATTGTTACAGGAATTAAATGAGATTATGATGTGAAAGTGCCTACCACAACACCTGGACTCAGGGCCCAGGTCAAATCAATAAGGCTGAATGTGAAGGATCATCACTTGTGTTGACCATATGTATTTTACCATTTAGTAAATGCAAATTATAAACCTAATTAAGATTATCTCCTGTTTTTCGGATTTTGTATCTATCTCCAGCAGTTTATGGAATTAAGCTACATATATTTGGCTTTTCATTGTCAATTCCTCTAGTGGTACTGTATTAAAATACATCATTTATATATTTCATTACACTATATTACCATACTGTGAGGATTTTTAAAAAGAAATTCCATGCTGCATGAAAGGTCTAATGCTGTGGCCTTATTTCCATTTTTTAAAAGAAAAAGAAAAGCTTTGCTATGGTAGTAATTAACAACTGGCATGCAGATGGCATTGATCAAAGTTTCCCCAAGAACAGCTGCAGTTTCTGTTAACTACCACCCAGCTGTCCCAGACTGTATTTTTAGCATCACACTCTCTAAATACAGGAGGTGGTAGTCCAAATACAGTTAAAAGATAATACCATTGTGGAGATTCTAATAATGGAATTCCTTTTCTTCTCTCTTCATTAAAAAAAAATTTTTTTGGCAAATAACTAAACCCTAATGGAGTTGACAAATGCGCCTTTATGGTAGAGTCAATAAGTAGTCATAAAGATACCCTTTTGAATATTGAAATTATGAATGTACTTTCAATAATCTTATCTCTCTTTAAATTCTATGGTCTAAAATTAGGACCATGACTATTTCCAGCAAGAGAAGAAAGAAATGACTATAAAATTAGCATCACTTAACAAGGAAGTATTTATTGAGAACTTGCTAGGTCCTTTCTTCCTGTAATAAAACCCCCACTTTTCCACCTAGTTGGTAATCTAGACTGTAATGAATAAAACAATTCAGAACAACAGAAAATGATCAATTGTGGGAAACATAAGAAAAATAAAAGTTATAGAGAAAGAAGCGCCTGCAGCCTGGATGCAGCAGTGAAAAATCTGAAGTGCTAAAAAACATACTATGTTTCAAAGATTGATTGCTAGAAACGTGGGCACAGAGACAGAAAGACAATTGATGTAAATATACACGAATCAATACATAGAGAAAAAGACCCTCAAATAATATTGTATCCAAATTCTTAATGGCTCAGTCTTAAAATCAATATTCCACCAAAGATGAATATCACCATAACATTAACTTCTCAATATAGGAATAAACCTAATATGCAAATTTTTAAATTATAAACATTTTACTCTTAAAATTTTGAGTGGCTCCATTTTAAAGGTTTTACATCGAACCACAGGAATAATCCCATCTGCACACTCAGCTATTGGAAGTCTGCTGCAATCAGTGTACTGCACCTTTGCAATATATTTACTTTGCTTTGACTGAGGTTTACGCTCACAGAGTACTCTATTTCTCTCCAATGTGCTTTCCATTATTTTTAGTCTACAAATTTTTCATTATGCCTAGATAAAATAATGTGTATCACTAATGTTATTTACATGGTATTGGACATGATCCTTATTTTAAATTGAATATTCTGCTTTTACTTCACTTTTGCGAGATGTTAAGAATGCCCAAATAGGATTTTTATTTAGAAAAATTATATCCTGACCAACATGGCGAAACTCCATCTCTACTAAAATACAAAAAATTAGCTGGGCATGATGGTGCACACCTGTAGTCCCAGCTACTTGGGAGGCCGAAGCAGGGGAATTGCTTGAACATGGGAGGGAGAGGTTGCAGTGAGGCAACGTAGCACCACTGCACTCTAGCCTGGGTAACAGAGCAAGACTCCATCTCAAAAAAAAAAAAAAAAAAGTAAATGTCAAATCAGCATTTAAAAACTAAAAAAATACAGCTTGTAAAATTTATGTTGTTTTATATTATAAGCGCCACTTATATTTCCTCAAAGTTTAGATTTGTGATTTTATCTGATCTTTATTGTCCTGCCTTAAATATTATTTAAATTTTAATTTAAATAATTTTTAATTTATACACACTTAATTACACAGTGATCATTCCATCAATATCTACCTAATGCATCTGCAGTTACTATTGCTATTACTTTTCAACCTCTATGTGTATTATTTGTTAGTTATTTGAAAGTTCCTCATTATTTTATACATAAATTACCACCATCAAAAATTATTGCATTTGACTTTTGCAATAATAAATACAGTATATGATTATATTTCAATAAAGAAATTTCGATATATGAAATATATAAGGAGATGCTCACGTCAAGTTACAGCTAAAATACCTTGATATGAATATTGTTAATTAATTTTAAGGTATTAATAATATCCTGAGATCTATAAGAAAAAAAGTTTAAGAACTAAGACATTAACAGTAATTCTAAATGATATGCTATTATGGTAAAGAATTTTAAGAGTCAACTATACGTTCTTAGGTAATTTCAAGGATGCCAGCTATAACATTGATGAATAGCCAATTTTAGGTAAATACATGCATGCATAAAGATATGTATAAATAAACAAAGACCGTTCAAAAGGCTCATGGAAAATGAGTATCACAAAAAAATATGCATTTTATATTTCATGAAATATGAAAAAGAATTTCAAAACTTTTTTGTATCAAAATGAAACATGCACTAACTTGTTATACTACATCTGAACAGGATCTAGTTTGAAGTACTAAGAAGAAAGCACTTTGAAAATGTCCTCTATCAGAGGAATATAACTTCTGCTCAAACGGAAGCAAGGACAAACATCAAATTTATGAAAAAGCCTGTGGAAGAATGGTGCTACCACGGATGCTTTTTGAAAAGTTTATGGGAAAAATGTCCCAAAGAAATCAGCAGTTTACACGCGGGCAACTCATTTTAAGAAGGGACAAAATGATATTGAAGGTGAGGCCTGCAGGGGCAGACCATCCACATCAATTACAAAGAAAAGAGATTATTATTTATACCCAAGTTGAAGAGGACTGATGATCAGCAGCAGAAACACTAGACAATGCCGCAGACATCTCGCTTAGTTCAGCTTTCACAATTCTTTCTGAAAAATTAAAGTTGAGGAAACTTTCCACCCAGTGAGTACCAAAACTTTCACATCTCGATCAGCTGCAGACAAGAACAGGGCTTTCAATGAAAATTTTAAACAAATGGGATCAAGATCCTGAAGCATTTCTTCAAAGAATTGTAACACAAGATGAAACATGGCTTTACCAGTATGATCATGAAGACAAAGCATAATCAAAGCGATGGCTCCTGAGAGGTGGAGTGACCAGTGAAAGCAAAAGCAGGCTGGCCGAGAGCAAAGGTCATGGCAACAGTTTCTTGGGGATGCTCAAGGCATTTTGCTTGCTGACTTTCTTCAGGGCTGAAGAATGATAACTTCTGCTTGTTATGAGAGTGTTTTGAGAAAGTTAGCCAAAATTATGTTAATGCCTATAATTTTATATTTTAAAACATATATTCAATATTAATTGAATATTCTAATATACGTATATACTTAATTTTATAACAATATTTGTATCAGCATTTCTGCCTACTTCAGCCCCTCTCCTCTTTACACACTAAAGACTTGAATTTTATGGTTATTTAATATTCAGACTCAAGTTCAAACTTTAACCGAGTCAGGTGATTCGTTGTGAGCATTGAATGGTGGGACTGGAATTCCTCCGACATCTAGTAAACACCACAGACCTAATAGGTACCTCACACGTTGGCAAAGCCTCTGCTCCAGCCCTGCCCCTCTGCCTGTTCCCATGAGCCTTAAACAAAAAAAAAAAAAAAAAAATCTTACTAATTGTCTAGTCAATGTCACTCAGTTTCATAGCTTTAATTGTTAGGTTTGTTGATCAGTTTCAAATTTATGCCTGAATCCCAGACTTTTCACCAAACTCCAGAAAATATATATCCACCTGTTCTCTGATCCCCACATTTGGAATCATACTAGCACCAAAAGCTTAGCAAATTTATGTATCCCTACCTGCACAATCTCATCCCACAATTTTCCCAAACTCAAGACTCTATGTTCCTGAGTCTTCTCTTCTTCTCACCTCCTCATTCCTTACAGCAGTTCATCATCTTGTCTTTTCTCACTATCTTCATGGCCAACTCCTTTATCAAAGTCACCATGAGCTCTCCCCCTTAGGTATTGTTCTAAGTTTCTGCCTGATTACACCATGGCTTCTCTGTAGTACATTCTCAGCATAGCAGTCAGGATGAACCTGTGAAAGCATACATCATATCTTATCCCTCCTCTGTGGAAAATTCCACAGGAGACTCCCACATCAGAGTAAAAGCCAAGCTCTCCAAGGCTCCTGGTTGCCTGATCTCAGTTCTCAGGCTCCTCCTCATTTTCCGCACTCCAGGTGCGCTGGCCTCTCCCCAGCTCTCCAGACACGCTGGGTACTCCCACCCCAATGCTCTTCTGTTTCCTGCTTCCTTTCTGCTCTCATTCCTGTTAGTTGCATGCATAGCTCTCTCGTTTCCTTGAGTCTTTACCTAAAAGTCACTCTCTGTGTGATGTTTTCTCTGGCTATGCTACCTCAATGCCAACCCCAACTCTGACATTTCATACACCTGCTCCATTTTTCACATTTCCTCCTAAGTGCTTGCCACTATTGCATGTGCTGTGTGTTTTATGTATTATCTGTCTCCTTCATTGGAATGTAAGCTCCCTGGCAGAGATTTTTGTGTATTTTGTTCCTTACTGCATCTCCCAAAACTAGAATAGGACCCAGATCTTAATAGTCCACCAATTAAAACTTGTTTCACAATTCCACACAGTCCTTCAAGAATGAGTCTTCAAAGGCTGTGGTCTGGCCAACAAGGCAAAAAATTATGGTTTGGCACATGCAGCACTGAAAGAGCACACCAAAGAAGTAAATTCAATTAAATAAATGAACTAAGAAACAAAGTTGTCTCTCATATTGAAATCCATGCATGTGATCAGTAAACTTAGCCCAATGGAGACATAGACTATATGCCCCTTTGCATGTCTGAGTCATGATCTGTTTACATATCAAAAGTATATGCAGCAGCCGGGCGCCGTGGCTCACGCCTGTAATCCCAGCACTTTGGGAGGCCGAGGCGGGTGGATCACGAGGTCAAGAGATTGAGATCATCCTGGTCAACATGGTGAAACCCCGTCTCTACTAAAACTACAAAAAATTAGCTGGGCGTGGTGGCGCGTGCCTGTAATCCCAGCTACTCAGGAGGCTGAGGCAGGAGAATTGCCTGAACCCAGGAGGCGGAGGTTGCGGTGAGCCGAGATCGCGCCATTGCACTCCAGCCTGGGTAACAAGCGCGAAACTCTGTCCCAAAAAAAAAAAAAAAAAAAAAAAAAGTATATGCAGCAAAGTATTGCATGGATGATCTGTGAATTTAGAGTCATCTTCTTATCAATGAGGGTCTCTTAAATATCATTTGTTGGTCAGAGAAACAGAAATACCAGCTTCTCTCACATGGAGATTGGGCAAGTGGATATACAGTCACGGCTCTGATGACTAACATAGCATTCTTATAAAATACAAAAGCACAATGCAGTTCCTCACTACTGAGAGCCTAGGCTGTAACCACACCTCAGATTGAAGAAAGTATGTGGCGATCTTGTGAACACCACACTGCCTGTTGTTCAGAAGATGGGCTAAATGCTAACAAGAGCTCATCACCCTCCTTGGATGACTGTTACCATCTGCATAACCCAGTCTCTGGTTCCATCTGTAGCAAAAACAAACAAACAAACAAAAAAATGGCAAAAATGTGTAGGGGAGCCAAATAGTACTGCAGGAATTACTCCCTAATTGCTGGCCATGCACAGTAAAGAGCTAAATTAAAATTTAACGAATATCTACCCAGTTCCCCTCTGCAGAGATGGACTCTGGCAACCTTGAAAACTGACTGTTTATTGAAAGAGTCCCCACATCTTTTCCATCTTTGAATACGGTGAGTCTGACATTTGTGTTGCATGCACTCAAAAATGATCATGGATGGAGTGAGATAGGTAAAGCTTTTACAACAAACTACTGCATCTCAATGTTCTATTTAGTATTTTAAATAGAAGCTGATGGCTCCCCAAAGTAAACCCATTAGAACAAAGCAAGTGAACAGATCTCACCAGTATATCCGTCAGCCTTACAATTTTTCATACAAGAGCTATATTGTTACTCTGTCAATATTATATTGATGAAGAGGAAAGCTGAATTCATCTTCCTGTCTTTCTTTCTGTGCAGGCTTCAACCCAGTGATTCTTCAATTACCTAGTCCCAATGACAGGGCATTTTTTACTACCCTATTTTCTGTACATCAAGTTTCAAAATATGTCAGGTACTTCCAACAATTTTTCTTCGTTGACATTACATAGTTTTGACCATTTGTGTATATCACTTTGGACATAAGTGCCTTCCTCAGCTGAAAGGCCTCTCAGAGTCTCCAGCAAGAGGTTAAAGGCTCTATTTTGACTTTAAACATAATGGCCGTCAGAGGATTAGCTAAGAAAAAGGTACTCTTGGCAAAGACTTTGAGTTATATTTCCAGTGTAACAAATTACAGAAAAGAATGATTCTTTTTGCAATGGTGGTCATAGAATTCCAGATTATTTGAAACATAACAGAAGATAATTTGAGCTCTTAAATAAAGAATTATATTCCCCAAAGTGAAGGGGAAGAACTGTGATTGTCAGGTAATACATTGCCTTTTGGCAAAACCATACCAAAATCTCTAGACAAAAAATTGCACAATTTCCTGCAGCAAACAGTCACAATGCATGTCTGTTACTGTTAGGAAAAATAGAACCTGAATACCACATTCTCTGTGAGTCTCTTCTCATTCTGTCGCCTTTAACAGTGAAAGCAGCCAGCTTCTGTGCTTTAGTTTGAAGGTCATTCTTTATTTTTGCTCCAACCTTAGCTTCTCAGCTTAGATAATTCATAGTGATGCTTGAATTTATAGAAAACCAAAGGGATGAAAAAATTATTATTAATATGACAAGGATAAAAATGGCAATGTTAAATACTAACAACATTCAAAGATTTCTATCAAAATGGTTAGTGATTTATTTCTCATTATTTTCTCACAATGTATGTATGTTTTCATTTCAAAATTTTTACTTCTCTTAACTTCTTTGTGTGTTGGCCTTGTTCTTTCCATTCCAAAAACTTCTTCTTTTTTTTATTCAGTGCCTAACTTTGTCAATGAATGCCAGCCAAAACTCATATTTTCATAGCACATTTTAAAGAAACAGACACAAATTTACTGAGATTTGAGAGTATTCCAAGAAGATTCTAAAACTCAAATTCTTTTTTTCTTTGTTTAACTTAATAATAAAATTTCACCATGAGATGTGTAGCCTTTGGGTTAAATGCCATCCTCACTACAGGAGTTTTATTTAAAATTTAAAGTGTAAACTTCTAGGGGTCTAAATCACAAGAGATATGAGGGGGATGGTGTGACAGAGAGGAAGGAGATATTATTTTGTGGTTACTATACTCTAGATATATTTACACCTATTTTTACTGAATGTCTGGAACATGCGTACACTGAGCTTGAGAAAACTTAAGTAACTTGTCCTAAATAACCATCTAGTGACTATCAGATTCTGAACCTGGTCAGTAAGGGTGTAAGGAAAAGATCAAAAACCAGTTAGACCCTCTTTAAATTCAGTGCTCACATTAAAATAATGGGTTGCATTATTCAATTTTAGTCACAGAGGCCAGGCATGGTAGCTCATGCCTATAATCTCAGCACTTTGGGAAACTGTAGCGGGAGGACCACCTGAGGTAAGGAGTTTGAGACCAGCCTGGCCAACGTGAGAAACCTCATCCCTACTAAAAATACAAAAATTAGCTGGGTGTGGTGGGGCATGCCTGTAATCCCAGCTACTCGGGAGGCTGAGGCAGGAGAATCCCTTGAACTCAGGAGGCGGAGGCTGCAGTGAGCCAAGATCGCGCCACTGCACTCCAGCCTGGGTGATGGAGCAAGACTCTGTCTCAGAATAAAAAAAGAAGCTGGGCGCGGTGGCTCACACCTGTAATCCCAGCACTTTGGGAGGCTGAGGCGGGTGGATCACGAGGTCAAGAGATTGAGACCATCCTGGTCAACATGGTGAAACCCTGTCTCTACTAAAAATACAGAAAATTAGCTGGACACGGTGGCATGTGCCTGTAATCCCAGCTACTCAGGAGGCTGAGGCAGGAGAATTGCCTGAACCTAGGAGGCGAGCCGAGATCGTGCCATTGCACTCCAGCCTGGGTAACAAAAGCAAAACTCCGTCTCAAAAAAAAAGAATAAAAAAAGAAAGAGAAGATTATAGGCACAAACACAAATTGTAGTAAAGGCAAAATGCATTGCCAAAATATCCCAAAATATCCTTCACTTCTCTGTAACCAAATTAGTTGTTTGGCCCTATTCAGGAAGAAATACAATGTTGGAAGGCTGTGGCCGCTCTGAATCATATACATTTGAGTTAAATTACAAATTTTCCACTTCCTAGCTGTGTGACTTTGGGAAAATTATTTAATCTTGCTGAAATCTCAGAGCCCTAGTTGATAAAATAAGGATTATTCTGAAAATAAAATGATTTGAAAATGAAGAATAAAATGAGACTAAATATTTTTCTTGGAATACCTGGCACAAAATCCCGAATAAACTGATGTAAGAATAATATACAATAAGAATTGAAACCATAATAATAGGAAGCCTCAGGGAAAAACAAAAAGGCACTGCTTCCTGGACCTTCCAAGTCAATTTAGAGCTTGTAAAACTTAAAACAGAAATCCTCATATAACATGAAGACATTTATTTTCACTCTTGCATTCAGGCTTGTGTATGTTTTGTGTTTGAATAGAGACATGTTGCATTACACAGTTTGATTAGACTCTAAACCTAATCTAGCCTGTGTTTTTAAAAAATTTACAACCCAGTCGTCCTTGCTGACCAGCGGTACGTCTGCTGTGCCCAGGCTGAGCTCCACCTGCTGTGTTAGACAAGCAGCAGCTGAGGGAAATGGCACAGCCGGGAATGCAGCCCCTCCAGTGGCGCCACGCCCCTGTTGACTATTCAGTCAATTTGGGAACACTCTGGGTTGAGTTTTGAGCTACAGATCTTCAGTTTCCCTTGAGTGAGTATTGAACTGCAGAGCTGATGACTGTGAACCAGATCACCGTAAAGAGGATGGGAGGTCCACAGGATGAGCATTGGTGCCGGGAGCTGAGAAAGAGGAGGACTACGTTGTGAGACAGCTAAACAAACAGCACATTTCGCCTCGCTGTAACTGGACAGCAGGAGAGGGACGAGCAGGAAGCCAGGAGCATGTTAATATCTGCAATGCACATGGCAAGCGAGACAGTGGCTCGGACAGATGATCAAGGGGGCCATGCCTGGCTTCGAGTTTTGCCTCCTCAAGAATCAGGGCTCTTCACAGGTTCTAAGAGCCCTCTGTCTTTCCACGTCTTGCCTCCCCAAGCTCTCCCGTCCTAGCTACCTTCAGCACTTTTACATCTCTCCCCTTCAACAAAGGCTTTGTATTTCTGCCAACTTTCTCCTGAAACATATATACAATTGTCTTCCTTTTGCCAAAAAAAAAAAAAAATGGATGCCCATTTTTCCCACAAGGTTGAATTTAGACTCCTTTATATGACACGGAAAGATATTCAAAGTCAAAAAGCCCCCTCACTTGCCAGCCTATCCCCTGCACTATGCTCTTGCCAGCCACTCAGACACATGGGACCACTGATGGGACACTTAACTTCTGCCTGCGGTTTTAAATATTCTCTTTCATGTGTGCCAGCACCACTTGTTAAATAAGCCACGCTTTGCCACTGAACTAAAATATGATTATTTGTCTAAGATTTATCTTATGTATCCTGGGCTTTGGTCCTTGCTTCCATTTGGTATTTGGCTAGACTAATCTATCTATCCCAACGTCAAATTAAGTTGACTTCAGTAGCTTTAGAGTATTTGTTGACATCTGTTAAATATGTTTTTAAAAATCATTGTCGTGGCTATTCCCAAAGATTTGAATTTTCATATGAATCTTAAGATCATTTTATTCAGTTCTACATTAGGTACACTCTACTGGATTTTAATTGTAATTTCATTAATTTACATATGCATATTGAGGGAATTGACTGCTGAGGTATAAATAATTCTCTGAATCTTGACTGGCTTTTTGAAAATGTCAGATACATTTCCATTACTTTATTAAAGCCTTATTAATACTTCTGCCAAAAGGATATGACAAAGCATAGCCATTTTGGACATCCCAAGGGCGTTTGCCTTTTTATAGCTTTTTGAGAACAAGAAAAGAAAGATAAATGTTAAAAAGAAATAGTGGTGGGGAATTTTTTGGTGGCTGGCAATCACTTAACTGCAGTCACTTTACGCATCCTCCAAAACACTGTAAGATCACCAATGAGAGCAAATAAAACCGCACTAACACTCTGCCTTCAGAAAAATGACATGATGGAAAACGCAGCAAATTCAACGATAGTAATATGTCAGAGCTGAAACCCATCACATCAACATTTTTAACTTGGCTCACAAGGCAAGAGCCAACCACAAGCTACACGCAAGCGACACAGCCAAAACAAAGTGAATCAGAAAGGCCAAGGATATACAAAATGCACAACGCAAATGGAATCAATGAGAACATCAGCGTGGTGGTCCTGACAGCACCCAAAAGAGAATTTGAGTAAAAACATTAAGTGGGACAAATTAATATCATTTAATCATTTTAAATATTTTGCATTAAGATATAAAAGGTGTGAATACTTATGCACCAAGTAACACATCAACTTGCTATAAAGCAGAAGCTGTGAGAGATGAATGAAAGACACAAACATATTCTTGGCATAAGAGATATCAGGTGGACAGAAAATAAGGAAGGGTATTAAAGAGCCCCAGGTGCAAGTCTAGACAGTTTCCCCTTCACCAGACACACACACACACACACACACACACACACACACACACACATACTCTATAAGCAGAAAGTAACAAAGTGTTAGAAGAACAAGAAAGTGTCAGGATAATACAACACGTCAGAAGAATACTGAAGCTAGGTGAAAGTGTGAGCAATGGCCAAAGCTGGAACACTTTGAGCAGTAAGTAGTGTTGGATTATAACCCAAATATAAATATCCATGGACTCATAAGATATCAATGGTTGAATAAATTAATAAGTATAGGAGAAGAGACAAATCCTTCGTGCAGAAAAATTTCCCATGACTTACCTAGATACTGCCCCTCTCCCACTGCAGAGGTGAAGCGCTCCTTGGCGGGCCGCACTTAGTGACTTCCTTCCTGGTGCTCGAGGCCAACATGAAGAATCAAAAATCATGTTGACAATGTCTCCAGTGGATAGGATGTGGTGACAATGCGACTTTTACTCTGTGGTCTTCCTCCCAATAACTCCTAGCCCCACTCTTCTCGTGAGAAAAACATCAGACAAATCCCAAGAGCAGGCATGCTGCAAAATCCCTGAGCAGCACTCCTCAAAACTATCCAAGTCTTGCATACAAGGGGCAAGGAACATCCAAGAAACTGTCACAGCCACGAGGAGCCTAAAGGGTCAGACACCCAGATGCCTAGTGGTATCCTGAATGGGATCCTGGAACTGAAAAAGGACAACAGGTAAAAATCAAGGAAATCCGAGTGAAGGATGAAATGCGGTTTATCGTATATCCGCACTGCTTCGGTATTTGTAACATGTGGTGCAGAGTATCTAAAGGCTGTATTAGTTTCTTTTCTTTTTTTTTCTGTAAATGTAAAACTGTTCTGAAAAGCAAATGATACTATAGAGAAAGCTGCTGAAGGATTCAGATTCTAATGTGGTGTTTCCCAGTTCCTGCTAAGATGTTTCTCAGGATTTGTTGCTGGCAAAATATGCCCAGGTTTTTTTGTTTGAAAAGGAGTTTTTGGTCTGTGAGTGATAAGGTAGGAGGTCTATTTGGAAACATTTCCTTAAAAACAAAGCAAGTGACTGTTCACTTCCTTAGAAACGCTGTCCTCGTGTGAGGTCATGTCCTAAATAAACATTTTGTTATTGTTGGTATGTACAGATTTATTATTACTGACAGCCAGGGAGTAATTTGGTGATTTAAAAAACAATAGGTTGAAAGGTCGATTTTATTGGCATTACATACTTAATCATACAGTCAATGGTTTTTATAGTTAAGCAGTAAAATAAAGTGCCATTCACCTAACAGAATATAGAGAACACTTCAATTGACAAAATAGAGGCATTTTCATGCTACTGCTGCCTTTTCTGTCTTCTTCCTTTTGCAGGTAAACTTACTGAATGAAGCAAAATCCACTCAATAACCCCCACTATTTTATCTTCCATGCATTTCTTGATCTACAGCAATCAGCCGCGGGCTGGATTGAAGCGGCTCCCAGCAAGGTCAATCACGCCATCCTAATTGCTGGAGTGTATTGGGAGTTGCTTATTCTTTTCTTGGTCCATCTTGTTCTGACGTGGTAGCACAGGACACAGGAGCCAGTCAGGGCTCAAAGAGGATGCGAGTGACAGTTGGGACATGGAGTAAGGCTGTTTCCACTTGAGTTTACCACGGACCCAGTAAACAAGCTCTGCTGACAACAGAAACAAGGGCAAGGTTTCAGGCAGGCACAGTGTTTCCCCCCCAGGTCCTCAAGGAGGCATGCAGGGAGTTCCATGGTCAAGGTCTCCTGCACGAGCCACAGAAGCCCAGAACTGAAGCCTTCTACCTTTTTCCAGTTACAGGTTGTGAAAAATAAAATCGTGGTCCTCACCGACGCTGTTCTCTCTCTGAGTGGCCTGCCTCCATTTCCCACTGCCTGAGTCCTGCTCTGCCTCGCCTGACTGAGGGCCGTCCTTTCTGTCAGCTCAACCTGCTCAGTGTCTTCACAGCCCACGCACTTCTCCCCTTCCTCTCCATGACCGCCAAAGTTAAAGCTCTCTTAACTAACTTTCGTTTCCTTGTTTCCTCTCTCGCCCGGACAAACCATCCACGGCAGTGATTCCAATGTACTCTTAAAAGTACAAGTAATAATATCACTTTCTCATTCAAAATAAATCCCTTATTTAATTCCCATTGCCTCCCAAGGAGGTTGAAGTCCTTAACATATCATATGAGGACACAATGAGTAACCATATCTTCACTTCCTCCAGGCAGATCTAAACCCTCTCCTTTCCCATCCCAACACTTAATCTTTTATAAAGTTTCACCACATTGTCTATAAATTTATTTTTGTACAGGAATACAGAAATACCAGAATCGAGGTGATCAGGGATATGTTAGAAGTTTTAACCTCAACATTGTCGAAAGAATGGTTGGTTGAATTAATGTAAAATCCTTGAAAACTTTTAGAATTATAAGTATTAGATATGAAACGCCTCAGTGTCTTGAGAATAATACACTGCCTACCACTCACTGGGATAAGTTAAAAATGTAAGACTCCTGACCTTAGGAGAATGCAACAGTCTCAATGGACAGACTGATATGTAAATAGCTAATTTACACCAAAGGGAGGAAGTAAATCACAGCAATAACACAAAGATCTAACATTTATGGAATACTTAGATGGACCACACTGAAAGTTATTCTACATATTTTATGTCATTTAATCCTCACAATTATTGAAAATATATACTGTTAGCAGTCCCATTTTACAGACACGGTGGAAGACCTATCCTAAGTGAGTTTCCCAAGTCATGCAGCTGGGAAATGAAGGATCTGGGTTTGATCCCATTTGGTTGATTACAAAGCCTGCCTGAGGTACATAAGGATCTGAAGCATACTTCTGAAATTGACTTCATACTGCCAAAGGATCACATAGTGAGAAAGGGAGCACATAGTTTTTAGTGGATGTAAAATGTGTACTAAGTTTCACTAGTTTTATTTATGAGTAACGGATGCTGTGCTGGCTTTTCTATTTCCATCACAGGAATACTGTTGCCCACTTCCATATTCTTCCTTGTATTTACAGGGACTGAAAGCCTGAAAATTACATTTTCCAGTTGCCGGCAGGATTTAAACTTAGATTCCACCACCGAGAGACCTCACTCCGGCATCGGGGGCTAGAAGAGGACTGGCAGGCTTTATGGTTCCATCAGGAGCAGGCAGCTGTGTGAGCTTCCACAGCCAGTGAATATGGAGTTTGGGGAGCTGCAGCTTCCAAGGGGGTTCCTGCAGATCACCTGCGCTGGTCCTGCAGGTAGCTGAGATCATCAGCCAGCCGTGTGTTCCTGTGATTCTTGGCTTCCTGAAACCAGCAGTCATTTTATTTTCTATTTACGTTCCCAGGCATTCTGACAGTTTTCTAACCGCCATTTCATGTGTTAAATCCTCTCAACTTGAAGCACTTAGAATGATTCCTGAAAAAAATGCCCACTGATACTCAGGCTGTGTATTACGTTTCTAGGGCTGCCATAAGGAAGTATGGACTGGGATGCTTAAACTGCAGAGATTTATTACGTCAGAGTTCTTGAAGTTAGAAATCGAAGACTCAGGTGGCAAGGTGGTTCCTTTTGAGGGCTGTGTGGGAATGCTCTGCCTCATGCCTTTCTTCTTGGCTTACAGACAGCTGATTCTATGTTCATGTGGCGTTCTTCCTGTGTGTGCATCTGTGTCCAAAATTTTTTTTCTATAAAGACACTAGTCTTTTGGGATTGGGGCTTACACTAATGACCTCACACTAACTTGTTTACTTCAATAAAGACCCCATCTCCAAATAAGAGCACATCCTGAGGTAGTGGGGTAAGACATTGATCAGATCATTTTTGGAGGGAAAAAATTCAACTCATAAAAGTCCTAAAGCAGGCCGAGCCCAGTGGCTCATGCCTGTAATCCCAGCACTTTGGGAAGCCGAGGCGGGCAGATCACTTGAGGTCAGGAGTTCACAACCAGCCTGGCCAACATGGTGAAACCCTGTCTTTACTAAAAATACAAAAATTACTTGGGTGTGGTGGTGCACGCCTGTAATTCCAGCTCCTTTGCTATAAAGACTGGTGTCTTTATAGAAAAAAATTTTGGACACAGTGGCTGAGGCAGGAGAATGGCTTGAACCTGGGAGATGGAGCTTGCAGTGAGCCCAGATTGTGCCACTGGACTCCAGCCTGGGCGACAAAGCGAGACTCCATCTCAAAAAAAAAAAAAAAAAAAAAAAAAGCCTAAAACAGCAGTGATTTATACAAGATAGAGATTAATTCAACTCATCCTTTCTCGTATAATTCAGGGATGGTATATCCACAGCTGGTTTACTTTCTACAGTATCCTCAGAAAGCAAGCTCTTTTTGTTTTCTCAGCTGGGCATGTTTATCTTTTCCAAATTCACCTCATGGATCAAAGCTATTACTCCAGCACCAGCCATGATGATATTCCTGCAACCAGGAAATGGTAATGGGCAAGGAAGAACACAGTAAAGAACAGAAGTAAGATATCTTTTAGGGAAGTTTCACCAAAACTGTTTCCATTTTCCATTACCTTCTGCTGCCTATATGTGTATCAAATAGCCACATCCATCCTCAGGGTGGGACACTGAGCGATGTAATCTTCTGAGATGTAATTAACCTGGCTTAAACTTCTGTTACCATCAAGGAAGAAGAGAAAGGATATTGGAAGTTGCCTAGCAAAATGCACCAGGCTGAAAATACTACAGAATTATAGGCTGTGGTCTCCGCTTTTTGATTGGAAGTAACAATGAAAAGACTCTAAAAAGATGTTGCTTAAATACATCAGAGGAAAATCTGTCTAACCTGTGGGTTACATCGAATCTGATTGTTATTTCTGAAAGCAAGATTTTTTTCTTCATCAAACGTCGTCACATGCAGTGTATGTGCTGAAAATGTTGTCAAAGGAAGACTCGCAGGCAGAGTCGCTTAGAAATGAAAAGGTTTTATTTGCAAGGAGTTCTAGGAGAGTCAGACTTCAGAAAAACTGGCTCAACAAATATAAAACATAACCAATATTTTTAATAGTTGCAAATCACAGTGTTTAGTGAGTTTATAGTAGTCTGCTCTTTCTAGAAAAAGCAATTTCTCAAGAAGTTATGATATTCACAAAGTTCATAATATATATTCAGAGATCAATATGTAAAAAATCAAGAATAAAATTTTTGTCATGAATTTCATATTTATGCAAAATAGTCAAGGTTTCATTGTTTTAGATATCAGAACCAGTAAGAGTGATCTATTATCTCTTGGCTTATCTCAAGGTACACAGTATTTTTTTCTTCAGACTGTTGCGGCTCTGAAAGTTCTCAGTCATACCAAAAGCAAGGCAAAGTCCGTTTCTGTTTCTACGTTGTCATCCAAAATGTCTGTTTCTTCCTGTATGCTTCCATTTTCCCTTTTCTCTCCTATGCAACAAGGACAAGATATCAAAACTGATCTTCGTCGTAGAGAATTTTGAAAGCTCAGGTCTCCCTTCTTTGGCCTTTAAGGTAAAATATTAAGATATTAATATTACACGCCCTCCTCTACTCCTTGGTTTGCGAAATCATCAGCACTCACATTATCTTTTGCTCTGTTGAAATTAACCACCTCAACATCGTGGTGATTTCCTTCCGTTCCTTAGAAGGTACAAGTGCATCAGGAAAGGGAAGGATCAGGGGACCTGTCCAGGGCGACCCAAAACACAAGACAGGTAAAACATGAGGCTAGGCTTCATCACAATTACATTATCACATTTCCATCTTAAAGAGACAATTAATAAATTATGCGAATGTATGAGATGACTGCAGATCCTGAGGAAAAAAGCTTTCTATTATGGGCTGCTTAGGAGTCAGAAGAGCAGGCACTGCTGGCTTGCCCCATCTAGCGGCAATCACTGCAAAGAAATAAAGCAGCCTTTTGTGTTCAAAAGGAAGAAACAGGATGTGATTGAAGCCAAATTTTATCATGCCTTCAGTTGTGCTTTGTTAAAAATTAAGCCACTTACAAAAGTATATTAATTTTTTAAGCAATTAGAATTTGGACGAGTGAAGCTCAACACCGATGCTTAAGGAAATATTTCCTCTAGTATTAAAATTACTTGAGAGATCGTTGTAAAAAGAGCTCTCATCAGAACTCACAGTTAGTTTAAATAAATAATTGCTTCCCTTTTATTGCACCTGTCCCTCCTCTCAGAAAAAGTTATCTTTGCTACAGTTTTGTAATGCTGGAAGTTAGATTTCTGGTCAGTAACCTTTTACTGTCATTGATGTTTGTCCTAAGAGACCCATTGTTTGTTTAGGTGCTGCTCAGGGCTTACACTTTTCAAACAGGCAACAGAGTATGGGGAAAATCCTGCAATGTGGAAATTGTCTTTGAATCCTAAATTTCTTTTTTTATAAATCCCACACAAATGATTAATTTATTCTAAAATACACCTCTCTAATGAAAAAGAACTCTTTATGATGACTCCAATAAGGAAAAAGAATTATTTAAGATTACTCAAATTAATTGGCAGTAGTTACAAGCACTGTATTAAGAAATAGCATATGATTAGACTGAAAGCAATTTAGTGAAAGCAATTTGGCTTACTGCAATTGAACTGATAGTAAGATGTTCAACATAAAAACCTAATTGAAAATGAATGTTCTTCAAATGGGGTTTTTAAAAAAATACAGTGGTTTGTAAAAATGACTGTTTAAAATATATAGATGCTACTAAGAATTTGGAGGGAGTGATTTCTACTTTATCCCTTCTAAAAGTATTCTTAAAATGTATTTTCATTTATTGCTGCTTTGTTCTCTTTGCAATAAAAAATATGTGAAAAAACTCAGATGTCCAAACACTGGAAAGTATGAATCTGTGGGCAGTTAGTGTTGTGGGTGCTTTTCTAAAAGGTGGATAATTTTATTTTTCTCCTTCAATTTAGAAAAAATAAAAATAAATTAGTTTTTTTCTATTTCTTTTTTGAAAAAGAAATTGAAGATACTGATAAAGATCTGAAATATGATTAAACTGTTCAAAGACAGAGCTGCAAACTCTAGTGATGCACCAGAAGAAGCACTATTCAGAGAATATATGTGTATGTTATTATTTTGACTAAATCATCTTGGGACCCAGTTTACACTTGACTAAACACTATTGATCAAATCACCTACGAGCACATTGGGATGAACTGAAAGTCCTCGGGGTTCAGCTAGAGACAACCATTAGATTGATCAGGGATCTCAACGTGATGAAAGAGGTAACTGAGTTACAGTATTCCACCAGAGGTGAGAGGGTTAATTTGCTCACCCACTAGAAGATAAATTGTATTTCCACAAAAAAGAAAACATGTTCTAGGAGGAAATCTTGTCATCTTCGTGAGGCAGTAAAAATAACAAATAAATCATGAAGTTCCCCAAGCTTTAGATTTTGTTGGGGAAATATAAAAAACAAAATTGAACCCAATCCAGAAAAAAAAATGGTTTTATCATTGAATAAGCATTAATCGAAAAAGTGATGCACATGACAGGTAATCTGCTAAGAAATTGCAAAGACAGAAGCAAACCTCACCCTTTTGTGTAGCCAAGGATACACAACCCACATACTCTCCAGCAGAACAACCATTAGTCCTCAAGTAAGAGGGCTCAGTGGTAGCATTTATTACACATAATTCATTGAAATCCACCTGGTAATTGGGGTGACCATCTATGTTGCTTAATCAGCATTATCTAAAGGAAAAACAAACTGTCTTCTCTTTATGACAGGAAGCAGTTTTACAACCTGGAACAAAGTGCCCACCTAAATGAAGCTCCTGCCCTCCCACAGCAAATCAGAGACAGGGTCACTGTCTTCCTTGTTGTTTACGTTTCCAAGATTTGGCTCCTACGTCTTTGAGAAAGACACTCCCAGGTTGTGCAACTGGTCACTTTAGCTTTTAAAAATATTTATATATCTTTACAAAAGACAAAGAAAGAATATAGAAGTTTTCTGAAGAAAGTGCTCTGAGGAAATGAAGGTGGGGTGGTCTGTAAGCTTTTTCCTTACTTTTAACGTGGAGAATGAAGACTCCTATTTTTACTTTTTCTTTGCCCTTCCACCTCCTGCTTTTGCTCGTCCTCAGAGGAGGACCTTTGTTCCCATGTGAGCCATGGACAATAGACTATGGACTATTATCCGTGAAGTATTGGTAGGGTATGGATAATTTTATAGCCCTCCTGCTGAGAGCCGGCTTCCAGCATGACTCCTTCAGCACAGTAATTCTTCTGCCTCCTCTCTTTCCCTTCCTCAGTTACTCTGGAACCAAGCTGCCAGCCTGCTACACAATCTGAAGTGCTTTAAAATCGCCGTTCTCACATAATTGTGCTTCTTATCACCATTATGTTACCTGTAATTTCCTTTGTAAAGTTCAATGTAGACAGAGTGATACATACATGTGAACAATTTACCTTCAATTCATGAGCAAGAAATGATGACTCAACTTTGGAAGAAATCATCATGAATCAAACTCCAGGCATGGGTGAGAGAAAGACTGAACCAGGATTCCATCTAAAAGGTCACAGGGAGCCCTTGGAATAACTCATTCTGTATGTGTAGCAGAAAATTATTTATTAGCATAAGGGATGACACAAATAGTATTTCATTGGAGAAATGAGTGGTGTACACAACATATAATTGCTAAATATAGTTACGTATCTCTCTTGGCTCACTTTGTAAGTGTATAAATGAGTCCCGTTGCGTGAGTAGATTAACCTCCTAAAATGGTGCCAGAGATCTAAACCTTTGGTTAATCCTTCGGCCAAAAACTTCAAGCAATTTGATATATTCTACCTTAAGAGGTTTTTGAATTTGCACCTGAGTACATCTTTCATACATACTACTTACCAAAGTACACAAAAGGACAGAGAACTGGTTGTATGTCTGTATACGGATTGCAATTCTCACCTTTGCAGTGCACCTCCTGGTAGACACTTTGCTTAGACAGCGGTGGGCTGCCTCCTTCCAGTTGTTAGGCACTACTGCTGTGCATAAGATACGATATGACACGTGTGAGTCACCAGTTGGATTTGGGCCCATTTCCAGCAGATATATATCTATCTCAGAAAAAGCTTAATTCATTAAGAGATGAAGTAAATAATTGGATGTGCCAACACAAGATACTGAAGGTCCCCTCAAAATCTAAGAGAATGAGCAAAACTTGAATGATTTTTACAATTATGCTAATCATAAATAAATGAAAAAAATGCATATACAGAGACAAATAAAAATGGTTTCATAGATTTTAAATCCACCAACAACTGGCAATGAAAATCTAAGAAGACAAAATGGTACGACTTTCAGGTTGAGGCTGCTTGTTGGAAAAAAAATAGGTTCGTTGAAAACAGCTGAAACTACAAAATAGACGAAATTAGGAATTATACTTAAATGAGTATTATACTTTAAGTGATTCTCCTACCTTCATTATTTCGTTTTTAATATATGTAATAGTTTCATACAAAAGCATTTCCTGTTTTGATATATGGATTTATATATTTAAGTAATTATATAAAATTGTGCTACCTGGGTTTCAAGCGGAAACTGTTTCTTAGGCAGCAGTTCTGATCTTAGTCCAGCTGTTTGCCCTTTAGCTGATGTGCTTTGAGTTTATTCTTCGTTTGCATGTTTCAGGAGTCAGTCAGAGTTGTGGGTAGGTAGATTTTCAGAGTTTATTCTTCGTATGCCTGTTTCAGGGGTCGGAGTCGTGGGGAGGTAGATTTTGGACATCCATTCTTAAGTTGTTTCCTTTGAGACTATCCCTAGTTTCTTCAACAGCTCTTTTCTGGCTTCTTACTTATCTCGCAGAAAGATGCTAGGTTTTTCTCACATGTGCCCCACAACCCCCAAAGAAAAATTACTTAGAGAGTTTCTTTTTAAAAAAAAAAAATGTATAGGTTTAGGGAATACATACAAGTGCAGTCTTGTTGTGTGGATATAGTGAAGTCTGAGCTTGGAGCGTACCTTCACCCCAACAGTGAACATTGTACCCAGCAGGAAATTTTCTAGCCTTAGCCCCCCTGCCACCCTCCCACCTAACTGAAGGAGTTTCTTCACCCCTTCTCCGAGCGAGCCTGCTCTTCTCCGGGGATTTGCTGCTTCTCTTCACCCACCAGGGCCTCCTGGTTGTGGCTTTTGTTCATGTCCAGGCTTTGTACTTATTTTAACTTATTTTATTCTGAAGTTTTGTCTGGTAGAGACCAAGTCCATTTTAGTAGAGACTTAGTAGTGACTTCTGTAAGCAGAAGTTCTCCAACTCTCATTCCAACAGGCAACTCCCATCCTTATCCTACATCTCCAAAGGAGAAAATAGATAAACTATAGATGGATGGGGGAGCGGGAAACAAAATACATTTGCCTGAACTTCATAATTAAACGTGTAGACAGTTATGTTACTTCACCAGTCAGTCTTTTCCTGTGATGGCATGGGAGAAAAAATTGTACTTACTAAATGCACACGGGCATGGTATTAGAAAACAAGGATTGCATTTTAAACAGAAGTCACAATCTCCCACAACGTCTATTTACCCGTGAACCAAAAAAAAAAAAAATGCTCATTTCTTTTTTAAAAAATGGCATCTTTGCATCAAATTTTTTGTTATCTGAATTGTAACTTATCTGGAGTCATTTTTATTTACTAAGCCTATTGACAAGCTCTTTTGAACCACTGCGTTGACACAATGAGAATTACGGATGTAGGAAAAAAGATAGAATTCACAACACATCCTTTGTGGCCATTTCAACTCTCTGTTTACTTGAGATATGAAAATTATTTTACTCCATCCGATAAGATCTTGGCTAATGCATAATGTAAGCGCCTTCGTCTATTTACAAACTGGCATCACATACGGAAAGAAATTGATGTAGGGCAAGAAAGTGGGAATTTCATACCTTCCCAGATTTTCCTGTTAGAGTTTATGATGGGCTTTATTTCTTTAATTATTAATTTCCTCAATCAAGAAACGTGAGCTGATACCTTCTATAAGTAAAACACTGCACTAAGCTATGGGGATAGAAAAGTGAACAAGACAGGAATAGCCTTTGCCCTGATCAGCACTTGCCCGTCCAGTGACAAAGGCAGTGGCATAATAACTGTCTGACCCCTGTGGGCAGGAGCTGAACTCCGCGTTTTAACAACTTGTCTCTCATTTGCACATCAACCCTGCTGTAAATTAGCATCCCTGTTTCACAGATTAGGAAACGGAGAGCCAGGAAAATTAAGCACTTGCTCAAGTATGCATATCTAAAAGGAGCACAGTTGGAATTTAAACCAGTTTTCTTGGACTCTGGCTCCCACGCTGCTGTCAGGATAGAAAGCTGCTCTTCAGGGATATAAGATACATCAAATATGTAAAAGTAAAGCCCTGTACCATTTCAGAGGAAGGTTTGAGGGACTCCAATTAGAGAAGTTTGCAAAATCTTCATGGCAGAGAAAGTGGTTTCCTATATAAGCAAAAATATTGGTGTCCAATTGAAATTAATCAAACTTAAATACAAATTATTCCACCCCAACTGCCATTTTAAATACATATACATGCTTCTCTGCAATTATAAATTCATAGCTGGTAAATTCAGAGAAAAGCGTGTGGGTGAAGATTTACAGAAGGCTTTTTCTAGTTAAAGTGTAAAATGTGGCTGGTCCTTAAAATATCAAATATTCCCTGATTCATCACCTTGTTTTGGTCTGGTGCATTAATTTAAAAGAAGATTGATGATTTGAGACTTTAAGATGAATAAAATAACACAATCATTAAAGTTATAATATTCCTAGATATTAGCAACATAATCATTGAAATTCTACCATTTCCATAGTATTTTATTAATACAATTCACCATGCAGATGAATCCGTTTACTCCTGGTGATGCATGGCTAGTCCAGTTCAAACAAAAGTAAGTGAAATTCAAAAAGGCTGCCTCTAGGGCTCAGGCCTATTAAACTTAATTCATTATTAAACTCAAAAGCTAATTAGAAATGGAAAGAGAGAAATGTAGATGCATTTTCTACTGTGAGTTAAAGCAGTTGATTTAGGAAACAATGTGAAGGCCATAATAACGAAAGCTTAAATGGAGCTTCTCATCCAAAAACGTCAATGAGATGAGGCTTGCAAGTATTCGATTTAAAGAAAATGCTTTCCCTCCATTCAAAGGGCATAAAATGAGGCTCTGAATATCTATCTCCCAAACTCTGAAACTGGCTCACAGGAAGCAGAGAGAGGGTTTTCAGGTGGTGGGGCGGGGGGTGGGGGATGTTAGAGAGAGGTGTGGAAGGACCGACCTGCATTTCACAATTTCTGCAGCTCGTGTTCACTGCAGAGTTCACTAAATCATTATTTACATGTAATCTCATTCCTTGTGGTCTTTATTAAGCTGTTTGAAAAACAGAACTACTAAGGGCTTTACCAAAGAAGGCCACTGGGCCTCTGTGGATTTCCACATTGATTTGACAGGAGAAGACGATTGATTGACAAAGCAAAAGAATCCAAATCCTCCCCTGGCCCAGCACACATTAGCTCTCATTACAGTCTTCACATTACATGAACCAAGAGGACTAATCACTAGTTTCTTGGGGTGTGACCTTAGATTGCCTATTTGTGCCCTTTCAGACTTTTCAGTGTAAACATTTAAGACTATAAGCTGTTCTCTTAACACCACGTTTGCTGTGTCCCAGGGGGCTGTAGGTTGTGTTACTATTACCATTTAGTTCAAATATTTTTTTTTATTTTTATCTTGATTTCATTGTTGACCCAGTGATTATTCAGCAGCAGGTTATTTAATTTCCATATATTTGCATGGATTTGAAGGTTACTTTGGGAGTTGATTTCCAATTTTATTCCACCGTGTTCTGAGAGAGTACTTGATATAATTTTAATTTTCTTAAATGTCTGAAAATTAAACTGAAACTTGTTTGTGGCCTATCATATGGTCTATCTTGGAGAATGTTCCATGTGCTGATGAATAGAACGTATATTCTGCAGTTGTTGGGTAGACTGCTCTGTAAATATCTGTTAAGTCCATTTGTTCTAGGGTATAGTATAAATACACTGTTTCTTTGTTGACTTTCTCTCTTGATGACCTGTACGGTGCATAGCGCCGTCAGTGCAGTACTGAAGTCCCCCACTATTACTGTGTTACTATCTCATTTCTTAGTCTAGTAGTAATTGTTTTATAGATCTGGGAGCTTCAGTGTTAGGTGGATATGTTTAGGATTCTGGTATTTTCCTGTTGGGCTGGTTCTTTATGTCCCTCTTTGTCTTTTTTAAATGTTGTTGCTTTAAGGTTTGTTTTGTGTAATGCAAGAGTAGCTAATCCTGCTTGCTTTTGGTATCCATTGGCATGGAATATCTTTATTCACTCCTTCACCTTAAGTTTATGTGAGTCCTTACATGTCAGGTGAGTGTCTTGAAGACAGCAGATACTTGGTGGGTGAGTTCTCATCCATTCTGTGATTCTGTATCTTTTCATTGGAGCACTTAGGCCATTTACATTCAATGTTAATATTGAGATGTGAGGCACTATTCTACTCATCATGCTGTTTGCTGCCTAACACCTTGGATTTTTTTAAATTATAATTATTGTGGTTTTATTTTATAGGTCTTGTGAGATTAATGCTTTAAGAAGGTTCTATTTTGTTTCAAGATTTAGAACTCCGGTTAGTAGTTCATGTAGTGCTAGGTTAGTAGTGGTAAATTCCCTCAGCATTTATTTGTCTGAAAAAGATTGTATCTTTTCTTCATTTATGAAGCTTGGTTTTCCTGGATACAAAATTCTTAGCTGATAATTGTTTTGTTTAAGGAAGCTGAAGATAGGGCCCCAGTCCCTTCTAACTTGTAAGGTTTCTGCTGATAAAGCTGCTGTTAATCTGATAGATTTTCCTTTGTGGGTTACCTGGTGCTTTTGCCTCACAGCTCTTGATTCTTTCCTTCATCTTGACTTTGGATAACCTGACTATTATGTACCTAGGCAATGATCTTTCTGCTATAAATTTACCAGGTATTCTTTGAGCTTATTGTATTTGAATGTCTAGATCTCTATCCAGGCTAAGAAAGTTTTCCTCAATTATTCACTCAAATATGTTTTTTGAAATTTTATATTTCTCTTCTTCCTCAGGAATACCAATTATCCTTAGGTTTAGTTGTTTAACATATTCCCAAACTTCTTGGAGACTTTGCTCAAGTTTTAAAATTCTTTTTTTATTTTGTTGTTGTTGGATTGGGTTAATCTGAAAACCTTGTCCTCATGCTCTTAAGTTCTTTATTCTCCTTGTTTCATTTTATTGCTGAGTCTTTCTGGAGCATTTTGCATTTCTCTAAGTGTGCCCTGTATTTCCAGAAGCTGTGATTTTTTTTTTTTATTTCTGCTATCTATTTCACTGAAGATTTTTTTCTTTGCATCTTGTACCCTTTGTTTGATTTCATTAAGTTAGACTTCACCTTTCTATGTTGCCGTTTTGATTAGCTTAATACTTGATCTTCTGAATACTTTTTCTAACAATTCAGAGATTTCTCCTCAGTTTGGATACAATGCTGGTGAGCTAGTGTGAATTTTGGGGGTGTTAAAGGATCTTGTTTTGTCATATTACCAGAATTGTTTTTCTGGTTTATTCTCATTTGGGTGGACTATGTCAGAGGGAAGATCTGGGGTTCAAGAGCTACTTTTCGGATTCCTTTGTCCAACAGGGTGCTTCCTTGATGTAGTGCTCTCCTCTGTTCCTAGGGATGTTGCTTCCCAAGTGTTGAACTGTAGTAATTGATATGTCTCTTTTTGGTCTAGCCACCCAGCAGAGCTACTAGTGTCTGCACAGAGTCCTGTGAACTGTCTTCATGTCTCTCAATTGTGAATAGCAGCACCTGCTCTGGTGGAGGTGGCAGTGAAATGGACGCTGCGAGGGCCCTTAGTTGTAGTTTTGTTTACTGTCCTATTTTTGTGCTGGTTGGCCTCCTGCCAGGAGGTGGTGCTTCCAAGAGGGCATCAGCTGTGCTAGTTTAGGGAGGATTGGGCAGTGGGTGGGGCCCTAGAGCTCCCAAGAGAATATGTCTTTTGTCTTTGGTTATCAGCGCAGGTAGCAAAAGACCATTCGGTGGGAGCAGGGTTAGGCCTGTCTGAGCTCAGAGTCTCCTTGGCCAGGGCTTGCGGTGGCTGCTGTGGAGGATAGGGGCGAAGTTCTTCAGGCCAATGGAGTTATGCTCCCAGGGGATTCTGCCTGCGTCTGCTGTGTCATGCAGGTTGCCAGGGAAGTGGGGGAAAGTTGGCAGTTACAGACCTCACCCAGCTCCCATGCAGCTCAAAAGACCAGTTTCACTCCAGCTATGCTCCGCTCCGCAGCACAGCACAGAGCCTGTTTCCAGACAGTGGGTGAGCAGGGCTGAGAACCTGCCTCAGGCTACCAGCCTCCCGGTTGTGAAAGCAAGCCAGGCTTCCAGGTTTTGTGCCTCTCCACCTACTGCAGCTTCTGTGCTTTGTCTGCACTCGGTTTACCCCGTCTCCTGGGTTCTGCCCAGAAAACTGTGTTCCATGAAAATTGTTATGAAGTTCAACTGGAAGTTTCCTTCTCCCTGTAGTCTTTTCCCAGTTCTTGCAGCCTTCCCCAAGGACCTATGTGAGACAAAGTCAGAAATGGTTTCCCTGGGGACTAAAGAGCCCTGGCTTCTTGTTGATTCTTCTACCTCTGTGTTTCACTCGGCTCTCTAAATTGTCTCAGCTTCAGGGAAGGTCAAATCTTTCCTCTGTGATCTGTACCGTCAAGTTCCCCAGTGAGGGTGCATGTGTGGGGAGGGACAATCCCCCTTTCATACTTTCATACTCACAGTTTGGGGGCTGCCTCCGGGGGCCTGCAGGAGCAATCCACTGCCTTCAAAGGGTCTGTGGATTCTCTCAGCTTTCTCGGTATATTCCTGCGGTAGTTCCTGGAGCAAAATTCACAGTGTGAGTCTCCACATGCTGCCCTTTCCATCCAAGTGGGAGCTGCAATTTAGTCCTGCCTCCTATCCACCATTTTCCTCCAGAAAAAAACAACATGTCAAACTTATTACCCAAGAGAAAACACTAGCTGACAGTATAAAGAGCTTCAAAGAATTTAAGAATTAATGGATAGTAGATCCCTAATAGATCACTAAATAAAACCTTAGTGGTGACTGCAAACTCCTGACATTCAAGGCTGACATGGGGAGCCAGGAAACAAATCCCTGGATGTTATAAGCAGAAGCAGAACCCCACAGTGTATACAGCAGGAACCTGTACAGATGTATTGCTATGGACCAAACTGTGCCCCCATCCATATTTGAAGCACAAAGCCTCAATATGATAACATTTGGTGCTACAACCTTTAAAGAGGTAATTTAGGTTAGATAAGGTGGTAAGATTGGACACTAATCTAACAGGACTAGTGTCCTTATAATAAGAGAAGGAGACAGCAGAGATGCATGCACAGAGAAAAAGCCTTTTGTGGACACGGCAGGAGGACAGCAATCTGAAGCCAAGGAGAGAGGTCTCAGAAAAAACAAACCATGGTGACTCCTTGAGGTCAGGTATCTGGCTTCCAGAACCATGAGAATATAAGTCTCTGGCTGAGCATGGTGGCTCACACCTGTAATCCCAACACTTTGGGAGACTAAGGCAGGTGGATCACTTGAGGCCAGGAGTTCAAGACCAGACTGGCCAACATGGTGAAACTCCGTCTCTACTAAAAATACAAAAATTAGTCAGGTGCCGGTAATTCCAGCTGCTCAAGAGGCTGAGGCATGAATTGCTTGAAGCCAGGAGGTGGAGGTTGCAGTGAACCAAGATCTTGCCACTGCACTCCAGCCTGGGTGACAGAGCAAGACCCTGCCTCAAAAAAAAAAAAAAAAAAAAACAACCCATAGATCTCTTTAAGTTAAGCCACTCAGTTTGTGGTACTTTTTTATGGCAGTCTTAGCAGATGAATACATATACATACAATACAGCATAAACACAACACACTTTTATTAACTGATTTTACAAAGCAACTCAGGACAAGCATTTTTTCTTCCTATTTGAATTAGCATGAATGCTATCTTGATGTAAAATGTAGGTAATTCCCTACAATAGAGTTCACAAAGCAAATTCACCAGCAAGCTGCCGATGAATGAAAATTTCTGCAGCTAAAGGATCATCAGTTTCTGGTCCCAAATTTATCCTGATTGGCGTGAATAATCATAGGAGGGGAGAGACCACAGATTATGGCCTGCATTTCCAAAAAGATGAGAAGAGAGGCGATGGAGATGAAGTGAGAAACACTCAGTTCAAATCGCCTGGAAGTGGGGACCTTGTCTTCACCATCTTTGTAACCCCAACTCAAAGGCTTTACTGAACACAGCTATTCTAAAAGTAATTTGATGGTTGGCTAAGGAATTAGATTACCTGGTACTAAGTGTTCAGCTTTAGAACGCAGTGTGAAACCTGCAGAGTGGTGAGGGCCCACCGCTGAGATCTAGCCAGGTTCACCAAAGGCCGACACGCAGAGACTTCACCTGCAGGGTCCTTGCTTTGTCTTCTTAGGTAAATATGTCTTTGCTTCTCGCCCTCCACCCCCTTGCTATATAGCCCTACGTGGAAAATATTTCCTATTTTAACTAAGAACCACAACATAACAAAAATGATTAACAATCTCTAATAAGAGTGCCTAGAAGTGTTTCAGATAGCATAATACATGAAAATGAAAATTTAAAAGCACTTTTAGAATTGGCAGCTGCTTTCTTCATTTAAACATGTTATATAATAGTTATTTCATCTATTTAATTCATTTTTGAGAACAAATATAAGAACTTATATTTGCTTAACATTTGACAGTTTTAAAACACTCTGCAGACATTGGTTTTGGGTCTCTGTGTAGTTCTGTAAGAAATAAGAACAGGAATTTCATACAGAAATTCCTTTATGGATAAGAAAGCTCAGAGGGAAAAACAATAAGTGATGAGCATCCCAAGGCCACTTAGTGAGCTGTGTACCAGAGCTTGGGCACAGACTCCTGCACAAGACCATGTAACTCATTGACGGAAAGTGTAGCTTATTTAGATGTGCATTTACATATTTGTTGTTTTTCTTCCTGTAAGAGAAATACTAGCTCTCAGGAAGTAAATGTGCTACTTCAAAGCAAAGAAGGGTAGCCATAAGTAATAAACCGTCCAATATATCAAATCCATTGTGATATAAAGTATCGACAATTATATTTGATTACTGGAGTATGTGTGTGTGTGTGCATGCATGTGTGTCTGTGTAAGTATGAATATTTTCCTCCCGGAATTACTGCTAGAAACACAAAAAATTTTGGTGGGAAAAAATATATAAGTAAGTGTTGGCTGGTGAAACTGAGAGAGAGTAGGATGTGGTGAAATTGCTCTGCAAAGCAAAGACCAGTGATTGCCTTGAGACCCTGGAGACTATGGAGGCAATGGGAAAGAAGGGAGATAAAGTGAAGAAAGAAGCCAGGGAGATGCAGACCACCAGTCTATAGAGCTGATCATCATCTGGGAATGTCATGAACCCTCATGATCCTCTCAATTTTCAGTTAAGAAAAAGAAATCACAAAATGCTGAAGAAGGGTGGACTTCAACTATAACTTGGTGAGTAAGATTAAGCCCTGCATTCAGACTGCAATAGGAGAAGGAGACAGTGTTATGACAAGGAAGAATAGAAGCAAAGGGAAGCATGATCCAGAAGAGCGCTGGGATGTTAGGGACAATGGAATTAGATTCCAGAAAAGCTGCGCAATTTCTAAAAGGCAGGGAGGCTCCAGATGGCATACAGACAGATGGATTGGTTGGTGGACAGATGGAACGATGAGTTGATGAGAGGCAGACAGATCAATAGTTAAATGGTTTCACTATATTAGACCTAGATGTATTGGGAACTAATGTATACCTAAGAATAGTAAGAAGATTCTGAACATTATGAAAGGTGTCAGAATTTAAGCTAGGGAAGGCCTGAAGGAAGTCATGCAATTCGACAGTTTGATACTAGAAGGTATTGGTGATCTCAGCACGTTTTGAGGAAGATTGGCTCTGTTGGTAAGGCACCCACAATGTCACCCATACACCTTTTTTTCTGTGGGTGTCCTTTGAGTAAGCCTACTACAAATCACCATTTCTCTCTCCTTGTAACATCTCTAGGCCAAGCCGATTAAAATGAGGAGGGTTGCACACTGTGATCTCACTTCCGAAATTTCATTTTCCCTACCACAATGGAAAAGGCTAAAATTCTTTCCTATGTGAAAGTAACAGCAGATTTTAAAATGTGATTCTTTAAGAAACCATCTCATTATTCAATGACGGTAAAAATCACCTCCTGTTGGTCTCAATTAAACCTTTAAAGGCTATATTTGATTTTCCAATATTTAAAATCTGCTCTTAGTCTTACTATTGGTAACCCAATGGCCCTTCTTTTTCCTTTCATTTCTAAGTAAGCAGTAGTGTCCAGAGCAACACAAACGGAAAATAGACCAATATCAGGGACTCATTATCATAATTGGTCTCAGCTGAGCATGAGCAGCCTGCGATGCAAAGCTAATGAGTGCATAGGACAAGGGTGGTGAAGCAGAAAGCTTAACAAACTGCACTCAGATTGTCAGGCTCTGCATTCCAGATACACTTCATACTGGGCTTTGAGACCTTGGGCGAGATATACAACTTCTCTATGGCACTTTTTCCTCATCTGTAAAATACAGTTAATAATAGCATCTGCCCCAATGAGTTGTTACAAAATCATATTAGATTTAAAAAATAAAAAGTCATGGATGAGGAGAAAATGTATGCAAAACTCATACCTGACAAAGAACTTGCATCCAAAATATACAAGGAATTCTTAAAATTTAACAATAAGAAAACAAACCAATTAAAAAGCGGGTTACAGATCTAAACAGGAATCTCACCAAAGAAGATACATAGATGGCAGAAAAGCATCTGAAAAATGCATAATGTCATATGTCTTTAGGGAATTGCAAATTAAAACAACAATGACACACCTCTCTTCACCTGTTACAATGTCTTAAATCTGAAACACCAGCGTTAAAGGCTGGTAAGATGTGGAGCACCAGGAACTCTCATTCATTGCTTATGGGAATGCAGAATGATACAGTTACTTTAGAAGGCAAACTGGCAGTTGCTTGCAAAGCTAACTATAGTCTGGCCGTCTGATCCAGCCGTCGTGCTACACAGTATGAAGTATTTGTCCAAATAAGTAAAAAACTTATATCCACACAAAAACCTACCTTTACAGCAGTTTTGTTCATAATTGCTAAAAATTAGAAGCAATCAAGACGTCCTTCAACAGGTGAATGGATAAACAAATTGTGGATGATCAACACAATGGAATACTATTTGGCAATAAAAAATGATATATCAAACCGTGAAAAGATGGGGAGAAACATTAAGTGCAGATTGCTAAGTGAAAGAATTCAGTCTGTAAAGGCTACATGCAGACTATTCCAACTGTATGACACCCTGAGAAACAAAACTCTAGAGGCAGTAACATGTTCACGATTGCCATGGGTTTGAATGAGAAGGCAGAGGATGGTGAGGGGGAGCTCAGGGGAAATCTAGGGAGTGATAACATTCTGTATTATTGTAATGGTGAATGCAGGGCTTTATGTACCTATCAAATCTCACAGAGTTGTACAACACAAAGTGATTCTTAATGCAAACTATGGACTTGAGTCAACACATCAGCGTTTATCAATAAACATATAAATGTTCATTAATTGCAGCAAATGTACCAAACTAATGCAAGATTTCATCAATAGGTGAAACTGTGGGGTTAGAAAACAGGGAGTTTATGGGAACTCTGTGCTTTCTGCTCAATTTTTCTATAAACCCCAAACTTCTATTAAAAAACTAAAGTTTACTCATTTAAAAAAATTAAATTAGATAATAGGTGAAATTGTGTTAGAGCAGTGACTGATACACGAATAGCCTAAAAACATAACCAGAAGGAGACAAATACGTGCTATGTGTAGGTGTCAGGGTATATCAGTGAAAACAATAGTTAAAGGGTAGGTATGTATCTCATTGTACATCAATCAAGGATGTGCATATTTGGGGCTGAAGATAGAAAAGGGTTCATAATCTAGAAAGGGATTAAGAAGTCAAGACACTGAAAAACCAGAAAAAAAAAAAATGTCAACGAAGGGAAAATTCCACTAACCGTTTCCTGGTAAATCCAGGCTAATTTGAGAAGGGGCTGTTTAAAGTCAAAAATGGAAAGAGATTCCTATAAAGACTGAACCAATTTTGGGTAGAATTGTCCTCTAACCTCCCTCTCTACAGTTGCTATCTGCCGGCGTCCCTCCTCTTTGCTCCCAAGGTCTGGAGATTAAGTGTGTCAGAGTCTTCAGGTACACAACTGATTTGGAACTGAACTGGAATCATGGGTTCCAACAAATAGGAAAAAAGTAGAAGCTGCCATGTCGTAAGAAGATGGCTTAACGAAACGCCAGAAGTGTCTGTTTGGTCTCTTAATATTCTTCCAGTTCATGGTTTTATAAATTTTGGTATTTGTCATCAATTTAATTGCATTTAAGAATAACCCAGACTGTACACTTTAGTTGTTCAAGTGCTTCCCTCTAGTGGTGATGCACGTGTACATCAATGTAAATGAAGGAATTGGCTACACACATTGTCTAACCTGAATATTTTGTGGGTTTGTGTCCAAATTAATGTAGCATGTACAGTTCAGTAGTTTCAGGACTAGAGGAAAAAATCTGAATTTCAAAGTGATCTCTTGGGAATTTGGCAAACGATATCTGGCCAGATGATCATGTACCCTCATTTTGATGTGATATGTAAGATATTATTTTCCAAAAGACATGTAACACCCTTCTACCCATGAGAAAAATATCAGATAAACCCAAACTGACAGTCACTCTATAAAATACCTGACTAATTCTCCTTAAGACTGTCAAGGCCATGAAAAACAAGGAAAGACTAGAAACTGTCAGAGACCAAGGGATGTTAAGGAAACATGTCAGCTAATGCAATGAGGTACAGGTGACCAGACTCAGGACCAGAAAAAGAACAGAAGTGGAAAGACTATTAAAATCTAAACAGAGAATGGAGTTTAGTTAACAACAATGCATCAATGTTGGTTTCTCAGCTGTGATCAATATTTCGTGAGCAATGTATTAAAAACAGGAGAAACTGGATGAGGGGTTATAGGCATTATCTGTATAATTTTGCAATTTTTGTACATATAAATATATTATAAGATCAAAAGGACATTAACATTGATGTGTTCTTTCAAAGGACGCATCAGGACTTTTCTCAAACGTTCTTCCTTTCTTTTCTTCCTTCCTTCCTTCCTTCTATCCTTTCCCCTCTTCCTCCCTCCCTCCCTCCTTCTCTCCCTTTCTTCCTCTCTCCTTCTCTTTCTCTTTCTTTCCTCTTTCTTTCCTTTCTTTCTCTCTCTTTCTCTCTCTCTCTCTCTCTTTCTTTCTTTCTCTCTTTCGCATATTCCTCTAAGTCCTCCCTTCCCAGGATTCTAATTTCAAGTTCCTAATATTTTTAAGCAAATTCTGTAACTCCTGCATGACTTTGTAAACATATTAAAATCATTGAATTTTACATTTAAAATAGGACAGTTTTAGAGTATTTGTATTGTATCTTGAGAAAGTCTTAAAAATTATAAGTTCTATGGATTGATTCTAATTTTATCCTGTCATTTCACTATTCTTTAAATATTGAAAATATTCCTTTCCTTCTTTTCTCTCTTTTTTGCCTTCTTTATTTGAGGGGAGGATGCCCTTCCTTTTGTAGAGAACTTTTTAAGTCCTTTACATTTCATTATTTGACAGTTTCCATATTTTTCACAGACAGGTCATTATCTCTTAAACACGTCCCAGAGACTGAAGACACTTCTGCATTTGTGACCCATTCTGAATGGAATATATCAATTGGTTCTAAAGTGAAAGTCTTATTATCAATTTCTAATGTGATTTCTAATGTAAGAGAAAAATATTGTTCCTTCTTGATAATACAGTGCTAGAAATTGGAGAATAAATATAATACAATAGGTTGAGCCTAACCTTTAGGCTCAAAGTCAAAACATTTACTTGCTATTTTATTTCAGAAAAAGTAAGAGTCTTGATGTGGTTTTAATCTGTGTCCCCACCAAATCTTCTGTCAAATTTGAACCTCTCATATTGGAAGTGGGGCATGGCAGGAGGTGATTAGATCAGGAGATGGTTCTCATAAATGCTTTAGCACCAACCCCTTGGTGCTGTCCTCATAAGAGTAAGTAAGTTTTCAGAAAAGATCTGGTTGTTTAGAAGATCGTCTCTCCCCACCACTTGCTCCTGCTGGGTAAGATGCCCGTTCTTGCTTTATCTTCTGCCTTAAATAAAAGTGCCCTAAGCAACCCCCAGAAGCAGATGCCACCATGCTTCCTGTACAGCCTGCAGAACCATGAGCCTTTTAAACCTCGTTTCTTTACAAATTACCCAGTCTCTCATGTATTTCTTTACACCAATGCAAGAATGGACAAATACAAGTTTAGATCAAATTTACCTTTGAAAATAAGGGGGGAAAAAACCTGGGTTCTAGGTTTTGAAACCAGGGTTTTGTTGCTTTTTTTTTTTTTTAAACAAGGTTTTATATACTACTATATATTACTGATCATGTCTTCTATTCATCTATTTTAAACGATTATTTACCTTTTCAGACAAATAAATGCTAAGAGAATTCATTACCACCAGACCTGCCTTACAAGTGACCCTTATAAGAGTGCTAACCATGGAAATGAAAGGCTGTCAGGAGCCACCACAAAAGTACACTTAAGTACATACACACTATAAAGCGGGTGGGTACACAATCAAGTCTACATACCAACCAGCTGACAACACAATCACAGGATCAGATGCGCACATACCAATATTAACTGTGATTGTAAACGGGCTAAATACCTCATTTATAAGGCACAGAGTGGCAAGTTGGATAAAGAAGCAAGACCTGAGTGCATGCTGTCTTCAAGATGCCCATTCCACAAGCAATGGCACCGTAGGCTCAAGGTATGGATGGAGGAGGATCTATCAAGCAAATGGAAAACAAAGAGTAGGGGTTGCTATTCTTATTTCAGACAAAGAAGACTTCAAACCAACAACTATGAAAAAGGACAAAGAAGGGTATTACATAATGATAAAGAGTTCAGTTAAAGGACTTAACTATCCTAAATATATATGCCTCCAACACTGGAGCACCCAGATTCATAAAGCAATTCGTAGAGACCTGTGAAGAAACTTAGATAACCACACGATAATAGTGGGAAGCTTCAACACCACACTGTTGGTATTATATGTGTGTTCAAGGCAGAAAAGTAACAAAAATATTCAGGATCCAAACACTTGAGCAAGTTGACCTTGTAGACATCTACAGAACACTACACCCAGCAAAACAGAATGTACATTCTTCTAATCTGCACATAGCATATATTCTAAAATTGACATCATGCTCTACCATAAATAAAATAGGTTTTATTCCTGGGATGTCAAGGTTGGTTCAACACATGCTAATCAATAAATGTTATTCATCACATAAACAGAACTAAAAACAAAAGCACATAATTATCTTAATAGACACAGAAAAGGTTTTTGATAAAATTCAACATCTCTTCACATAAAAAACCCTTCAGCAAACTAGGTTTCAAAGGAACATGCCTCAAAATTATAAGAGCCATCTCTGATAAATCCACAGTCAATACTATGTTGAACAGGCAAAAACTGGAAAGGTTGTCCTTGAGAATCGGAACAAGAAAAGGATTCCCAGTCTCATCACTACTATTCAATACAGTACTGCAAATGCTAGCCCAAGCAAGCAGGCAAGGGAAAGAAATGAAAGGCAACCAAATGGGAAGAGAGGAAGTCACCTATTTCTCTTTGCAGATTTTACAACTCTATACCTAGAAAATCCCATAGTTTCTGCCCAAAGATTCCTAGAGCTGATCAACAACCTCAGCAACATTTCAGGATAAAAAAAAAAATCAATGCACAAATATCAGTAGCATTTCCATACACCAATAACATCCAAGCAGGGCCAAATAAAAAATGTCATTCCACTCACAATAGCCACACATTAAAAAACACCTAAGAATGCAACTAACCGCGTAGGTGAAAAGACTCTGTAATGAGAATTACAAAACATTACTGAAAGAAATTAGAGATTACACAAACAAATTGAAAAACTTATCATGCTCATGGATAGGAATAATCAATATTGTTAAAATGGTTATAGCGATCAAAGCAACTCACAGAGTCAGTGATATTCCTATCAAACTACCAATGACATTTTTCACAGAATTAGCAAGAACTATTATAGAATTCATATGGAACCACAAAAGAGCCCAAATAGCTAAAGCAATTCTAGGGAAAAAAAATCTGAAGACATCACGCTGACTTCAAAGTATACTACAAGGCTACCGTAACCAAAATAACATGATACTGATACAAAAACGGACACACAGACCAATGCAACAAATAAGACAACCCAGAAACAAAGCCACACACCTTCAACCATCTGATCTTCGACGAAGCTGACAATAACAAGCAATGGGAAATGGAGTTCCTGGTCAATAAATGGTGCTGTGAATATGCAGAAGATTAAAACTGGACTCCTTTCTTTCACCGTATACAAAAAGCCAATCAAGATGGATTAAAGACTTAAATATAAAACCTAAAACCATAAAAACTCTAGAAGAAAACCTAAGAAATATCATTCTGGACATGGCCCTGGCAAAGATTTCCTGGCAAATACTCCGAAAGCAATTGCAATGAAAACAAAAATTGACAGGTAGGACCCAGTTAAACTATAAACCTCCCGCACAACAAAAGACACCATCAACAGAGTAAACAGACAACCTACAGAAAGGGAGAAAATGTTTGCAAACTCTGCATCTGACAAAAGCCTAATATCCAGAATCTACAAGAAACTTAGCGATCAAAAAACAAACAACCCTATTTAAAAGTGGACGAAGATATAAACAGATACTTCTCAAAAGAAGGCCTATGTGCACTCAACAAGCAAATGAAAAACTGTTCCACATCCCTAATGATTAGGTAAAAGCAAATCAAAACCACAATGAGATACTGTCTCACAGCAGTCAGAATGACTATTATGAAAAAGTCAGAAAACAATACATACTGGTGAGATTGAGGAGAAAAAAGACACACACATTTCTAGTAAGAATGTAAATTAATTCAGCTACTGTGTAAATCAGTTTGGAGAATTTAAAACAGAACTACCATTCTACCCAGCAATTCCATCACTAGAAATACACCCAAAGGAATATAAATCATTCTACCATAAAGACACATGCATACATGTGTTCATTACAGCACTATTCACAATATTAATGACATTAAATCAACCTAGATAACCATCCACAGTAGGCTAAGTAAAGAAAATATGGTACACATACACCATGGAATACTACACAGCCATAAAAAATGAAATCATGTCCTTTGCAGAAGCAGAGATGGAGCTGGAGACCATTATCCTAAGCAAAGTAATGCAAGAACAGAAAACTGTATACCATATGTTCTCACTTATTAGTGGGAGCTAAACATTGAGTGCACATGAACACAAAGAAGGGAACAATAGACATTGGGGCTCACTTGAGTGTGAATGGAGGGAGGAGGGTAAGGATTGAAAAAATACCTATTGGGCACTATGCTCATTACCTGGTTGATGAAATAATCCATACACCAAACCTTTGAGACCTGCAAATTTCTCATGCAATAAACCTGCACATATTCCCACTGAACCTAAAAGTTGGAAAGAAAAAAACAGATAACCATTATCTGCAATATATTCAACAGAAGTGTCATTAATTTTTTAAAAGTTAATGATGCAAAAAAGCTTCTGAAAAATAGAGTCTTCTGTCTTTCATTAAATTATTCAGATATTGCAGAATTTGTCACTGATTTGATGAAAATTTATAATTTTTTAAAAGACTATTTAACAGAAAGCCTGGGACTTGATATCAAACATGCAACTTGTTTTTCATCAATGTAATCCATAAACCCCACTGATCACTATCTTCTTATAAACTAAAATTTACTGCCTATCTATAAAGAATATTTACCTTAATTTGCAGTTATAATATGTGGAAAAAAGTAACATAAACTAAGGCAGGAGGAGAAAAAGAGAGGCATGAAGGATAATTCCCAAGTTTCATCCAGAGTAACATGAATGATGAACATCCCCTAACAGGATGAGGAGACTAAAAGCAGCGTCAGAGTGGGCAGGAAGGGAGTTCAATTGTGAATATTAAATTTCAATTGAAAGGTGAACATCAAAATGGAGACACCGTCTCCAAATTTTTGAATAGAAACCCTGTATGAGATCACCAGGGGTATAAGTCCAGAAAGCAGAGAAGACAGTGAAAGAATGGATTCTGAATGTCAATGTTCAGGAGTCCGTGAAATGAGGAAGAACAAGCAAAGGAGACTAATAAGAAATTAATTAATTTGTAAATATACCAAGAACGGTCTACTTTGGAAGCACAAGTGGTGGCATTTGCTGAGACATTTAGTAATGGGCATGAGAATATCTAGGATAGCATGCGAACATGGCTTGACAAATGGGTGGCACAACTTTTTGAAGGCAAGGCTTCTTTTGATTATCATTGCATCAACTGTGGCTATTAAAATAGAATGTGTTGGCAATGGAGCAGGTAATCAGCAAGTGTTTGTTGACCCCTCTTGCTGCAGACAAGTCATCAAGCATAATCCAGATTGAGAAACACAGGGTCCCTTTCACCACACATTTACAGAGATGAGCTCTCAAGCACCTCCCTGAAGTTAACACTCAAGAAATCACTACAATTTCAATTAGTGTCATAAATGAAAACGACTACAGCTTCTCAAATTCATGAGTGGCTGGAATTTACCTCTTTGTCTTGCATCCACCAGATAATGTAGGTTAAATGGAGCTTACTTTGAATTAGATTTCCTTTCCTAGAATGTGGTGAGATGGGGCTTTGAGTGCACAAACCACATCTTAGTTCTGTACGTGAGACACAGATTTTAAACACGCAGGTAGGTTGTCACCTCTGGTGGTGTCCACTCTGAAACTGGGTAATGACATTCCGAAGAGTATGGGGGATTCCTCATTAGGGGGTTTGTTGTTTTAGAAACGCCCTATTCACTTCTACTGTGATTGCTGGACTCTTATCTGGAAGCCCTGTCAATTCTGGGGCTTATGCTTGAGAAAAAAATAAAACAATTTAGCTTAATTTCCAAGAGAGTCAGATTGCCATGTATTATGCAATAGTCTTATCTGAAATGCAAATAAAATCGTGGCTGTGTTTTCATTCTCACAAACTCTCTACACCATGCCTCCTCATGCGGTGCTTTCCATGCAGACTCTCCCGTTCCACGGGTGAGCGGCAGACTCCCCCATATACTCCCTCCCTCGGAAAAAGCCCTGCAAACGTTGACCCACTTCTCATCATGTAGAAGGAGGCTGTGGGGTGGGGGGTGGGAGTGCCCCAAGGGTTGAAGGTCAAACAACCCTGTCTACCCTACTCATTCCCAGCTCACACTTCTAGGGTGGTCCCGTATGGAAATGCCCAGGCCCCAGAAAAGATCTTCCTCTTGCACATGTTCTTCCTCATCCATCTCCCTTTTATTCTGTTTTCTTGCTGCTGCCACTTGATTCCTGAATCCTGGCTCCCTTTCACTCCTGCAAGGTTAAATTTAGGGCAGCCTTCTGCTCTCATGCTGAAGTCCTTGCCCCAGTTGTCTAAATCTTGGAAATATGTAGCCTCTGGGCTGGGATAGAGTCAGAGCTGTTTTCCTTCTCATTCGCACTGCTGGGTGTCATTCTGGGACCTGATGGATGGGCCAGAGTGGTGTTCTAAATTCCAGGGTGCTGTTCTGCTTTCTCTCTCTCTCTTTCTCTCTCATTTTTTTTCTGTCTATCCAAGATATCTTAAAACAAAACAACAATACCAGATAATAAAACCAGACATTCCTCATTTTTCTGCCAATTTAGCTTTCAGATGTCTTTCTAAAATGAAACCAGACAGTACACTTCTCTTTCCTTCTTTTGAATTCAAATTCAAATTCCTCTTGTTATGTCTGTGTCTGTGGGTATAGGGCATGTAAGTCTTTTAAGCAAAAGCCTTTAGCATGTATAATATGCAAGGTACTATTCTAAATGATTTTACATGTACATTTTTTTCACAAATTCAGTGTGAAAAAAATGTAACCCTAGGATTTGAGTGCTAGACCTGCATTCAGTGCAAGACATGAGGTTATTAACTATCATCGTCTACTCCTTCTCTCTAATATCTTCTAATAGAACTGCTAGCTAATTTCCAGGGACCAGCACTAAATAAAAGTGTAGGTGCCCATATTATTCTGTTTTCACACTGCTGTTAAGGACATACCTGAAACTGGGCAATTTACAAAAGAAAGAGGTTTATGGGACTTACAGTTCCACATGACTGGGGAGGTCTCACAATCATGGTAGAAGGTGAAAGGCATGTCTCACATGGCAGCAGACAAGAAAAGAGAACTTATGCAGGGAAAGTCCCTTTTTTAAAACCATCAGATCTCATGAGACTCATTTACCATCATGAGAACAGCCCAGGAGAAGCCTGTCACCATAATTCAATCGCCTCCCATTGGGTTCCACTCGAAAAATGTGGGAACTGTGGGAGTTACAATTCGAGATGAGATTTGGGTGGGGACATAGCCAACCCATATCAGCACCCTTGCTCAAAAATGATTAAGATTTCCAAGATGGCAACCTCAGAACATTAAAATAAGCACAGAGTGTGGGTCCCTGGGCACAGGTGGTATGCCAAGAAGCCAGCTCTGTCTTCAAACATTTCTTTCTAATTGTACGTTTTGTTTGTATGTGTGTGGCTACAGTGGAAGTAAGGGAATCATTACACCTAAGACAGGATGAGTTTTACTGCAGTTTGGCTCATTCATGAAGCAGGGCATGGTCAGATCAAGCTGGCCCTGAGGAGGAGGGGTAGAGTCTGGCCAGGGGAACACTGTGCCCAAGGGCACTGAGAACAAAGCTTAGATAAGCAATGTCTGATGTGGAAGATAATGTCAAGGTTGCTCAACAGAAAAGAAGAGCATGACAATGGGCTATCTAAGGGGAAATTAATACATGGGGTCCATGCCCTGGCCATGTTTGTTCTATGGGAGTCATAAGAGGTTGAATGAGCATGGCACCATAAAATTTATTCTGGAAAGTATCAGTCAAGATGGGCTGACTTGCATTGCAGAAACAAACACACCCATAATGTCAGTGGCTTTGAATGATAGAAATGTATTTGTGGTTCACATTGCCTTTCCATCATGAATCTCACAGAGTAAATGGCAGGGTGAGGGAGTTCTCTGCTCGATACAGTCTCTGAGGGATCCAGGCTAATGGAACAACATATACTGCTTGGAAATTTTTTGATCACGGATCAGAGAGGAAAAAGTACTCTCTATAGGGTTCAATTCACAGCGGATTAGTCAGATATAGTCACATGGCCACATTCAGTTACAAGACTGTGCCATTCTACCATCTTCCCAGAAGTGATGAGAACTGGAAAGGATTAAATATTCACATGGGGATACAAGTACAAGAATATGCCTAGGAGTATTCATTGTAAAGGAAAAAGAAAGAATCCCATATCTGTGGCCAAATATCTGTTTGTCCAGCATTTCTGTCAGATGGCTAACAGGCGTCTCCAAATTAAATTTGCTAGAAACATCTATGTTTTTTCTTCTCCAATTCTTACCCTCCTCATCTCAGTTAATAATGCCTTTCCAGTTGATGAGTCCAAAAACTTGAGAGTGAATCTCACACCTCATGTCAGAAGAAAGCTTGTTTCACCCTCAAAAGACATACAGAACCTGACCACCTCTTACAACTTATCTCTGTGGCCCTAGTGTAAGGCAGGTCTCTAATGAGGTTGCACCCTCATCCTCAAGTGTATTAGTCTATTCTCAAGCTGCTAATAAAGACATATCTGAGACTGGGTAATTTATAAAGGCAAGAAGTTTAATGGATTCAGAGTCCAGCATGACTGAGAAGGCCTCAGAAAACCTACAATCATGGTGGAAGGGGAAGCAAACATGTCCTTCTTCTCATGACACCAGCAAGAAGTGCCAAGCAAAAGGTGGAAAAGCCTGTTTAAAAATCCTCAGATCTTGTGCGATCTCACTCACTACCATGAGAACGGCATGATGGTAACCAGTTTCATGATTCAATTACCACCCACCAGGTCTTTCTCCTGACACATGAGGATGGTGGGAACTACAGTTCAGGATGAGATTTGGGTGGGGACACAGCCAAACCATATCAAGTATTTGCATATAGGCCACTTTCCCATCTGGGTCTTTCCTGAGCTCGTGTTAATTGTAGTCTGCTCCCTGACCATACCTGCCTTCCCATCCTCTTTCTTGCAATTTAACAGCACTAACAGGGTGAGTGCAATTTCTCTCATGCTTTTTTCTTTTAACTTGGCTTCAGGACTCCTGGTTTTTACTCTTTCTTAACGACAATTTCTTTTTAGTTTCCTTTGCTTGTTCCTCCTCATTTCATGGACTCCTGAGCATTGACATTCAGAATCCATTCTTTCACTGTCTTCTCTGCTCTCTGGACTTATACCCCTGGTGACCTCATACAGGGTTTCTATTTCCAGATTTGTAGATGATGTCTCCATTTCAATGGTCACCTTTCAACTAACATTTAGTATGTTCAAAAGTGAACTCCCTTCCTGCTGACTCTGAAGCTACTGCTTCTAGTCTTCCTCATCCTGTTAGGGGATGTTCATCATTCATGTTACTCTGGCTGTAACTTGGAAGTTATCCTTCATGCCTCTCTTTTTCTTTTCCTGCCCCTGTGTTTAGAGAATCAACAAATATTGTGGGCTACACTTTTAAAGATATACAGAGTATGACCATTTCCAACATTCTTATTGTCAACACCTGTATTTGATTATTAGGCTTGCCACAACAAAGTATCACAAACTGGGTGGTTTAAAACAAGTACTTCTCACTGTTCTGGAAGATACAAGTTTGAGATCAAGGGGTTGGGAGGTCTTTGCTCACTTCAAAAGCTCTAACAGAGAACCTTTTCTTGCCTCTCTTAGCATTGGATGGTTGCTGGTAATCCTTGGTGTTTCTTGGCTGGTAGAAACACCCCTCTTGTCTCTGCCTTGATATTCACATGAACTTCTCCTTGTGTGTGTCTCTGTCTCTTCTCCTCCTCTTATGAGAACACCAGTCATTAGATTTAGGGGCCCACCCTACTACAGTATGACTTCACTTAAGTTACATCTTAATTACATCTGCAAAGGCCTTATTTCCAAATAAGGTCATCTCTATGGGTATCAAGAGTTACTACTTGAGCAAATATTTTCGGGAAATGTAGAAGTGGTAATAATAATCCAGTGATAATTATCCTGTCCTGGGTGCAAAGTTTATTCTACTTAAATAGTTTTTTTATTCCCACTTTGCTGACGGTGTTTACCAAAAGTAAATATTGAATTGTACATTTTACCCCTGGATCTACTGAAGTGATCATGTGATATTATTCTTTAATATTTTATTCAACACAGGACATACAATTCAGCCACCCTAGTCCAAGATGCCATGACTCCTTGCCTGTATTATTGCTACAAACCCCTGTTAGCCTTCTGCTTTCACTCTTGCTCATGTGCAGACTGAACAGTACAGAGTAAAAAGTGATTCTTGTACAAGTAAGTCAAATCACATCACTTCTCTGCTCAGAACTTTCTAGGACGTCTTTTCTCACTCAAACTAAAAGCAGTTCCCTCCCCGTGCTCAGCAAGGTCTTGCAGGCTCAGTGCCCTCTCCTCCCTACCTCTCTAGCTTCATCTTCTACTTTCTCTGTGGATCACAGTGTTCTAGGCACCCCAGGACCACTGTCCCTGACAAACACATTGAAGGGATTTTGCTTTCCATTTCCTCTCTCTCAAAAGCTCTTCCCTATAAATCTTACTGTATTCGTTAGTTTTCATGCTGCTGATAAATCCCAGCTTCTTCTAGTCTTCCTCATCCTGTTAGGGGATGTTCATCATTCATGTTACTCTGGCTGTAACTTGGGAGTTATCCTTCATGCCTCTCTTTTTCTCTTCCTGCCCCCATGTCTGGAGAATCAACAAATATTGTGAGCTACACTTTTAAAGGTACACAGAATATGAACATTTTTGACATTCTCATTGTCAACACCTGTATTCAGTTATTAGGCCTGCCATAGACTGGGCAATTTACAAAAGAAAGGGGAGTAACTAGATTTACAGTTCCGTGTAGCTGGGGAAGCCTCACAATCATGGTAGAAGGCAAGGAGGAGCAAGTCATGTCTTGCATGGATGGCAGCAGGCAAAGAGGGAGAGAGAGCTTGTGCAGGGGAACTCCTCTTTTTAAAACCATCAGATCTCATGAGGCTTATTCACTATCACAAGAACAGCATGGGAAAGACCTGCCCTCTTGATTCAATTACCTTTCACCAGGTTCCTACCACAACACATGGGAATTCAAAATGAGATTTGGGGTGGGGACACAGTCAAACCATGTCACTTACATTACCCTCTCCATGCCCTTCTTCAGTGAGGCCTTCCCCAACTGACAGGCTGTATGGTGTAGTGCTGAGGTTGAAGGGCTCACAACTAAAGGACCTGGGTTCAGATCTTGCCCTGCCATTTACAGCAAAAGGTTAGGCAATTTAGGTAAACCCTTAGCTTATGAAATAAGTTTAGGAAATAAAGTGAGTTTATGAAATAACTCTCATCTATGAAATAAGGATATGAACAGTGGTTTAACCTTTTGGACTTGCTGGAAAATTGAAATAAACTAACACCCGGAAGAATCTCTCACACAATATAAGTACTTAAAAAATATTGGCAATTATTAATTAAAGTATGCACTATACCGCCCTCCAGTAATGCCTTATGTCTACTACTTGATTGGACTCCATAGCATTTGTCACCATCTAGGAAGCTGTATGTTCTACTTCTTTATTTTTTGCCCCCTTCCCACTAAATAATTACCAGGAATATTGCCTTGTATATTAGAAATTCAAAAAATATTATTTGAATAAATGCTAAAACGTCTAGATGCTTCATTATAATGTAGAAGTGGTAATAATCATCCAGAATAATTATCTTGTTCTGGTTGCTAAGTTTATTGGATTTTTAAAGTTTTCTTTATTCTCACTTTGCTGAAAGTGTTTACCATAGATAAATATTGAATTGTACTTTCTTTCTTGGATTTACTGACTTGATCATATGATATTCTCCTTTACTATTTTATTATAATCACATATCTCTTATTAATATATATATATATATAAAACTTTGTATATATGGATCAAATCCAACTTGGTTATTATGCATGATCTTTTTAAAATACTGCTGAATTTAATTTACTAATATTTTAAGATGTTTGCATCTGCATTCATGAGTAAGATTGGCTTGTAATGGTTACTTACAATTCTGTCCTCAGAGTCTTTTCATTCCAAGATTATAGAGGGAAATATAAGTTGAATTTGGGAGTATTCTCTCTCTCTTGTTCTCTAAAATAATCTGCATGATATAAAATAGTCTTCCCCTTGAGTATCTGAGAAAATGTTCCTGTCTTGGCCTGATGATTCCTTTGGGGGTAAATTGTAAACTACTTCAACATCTCTAATGGATTCGTTTTTATCTCTTTCATAGTGATCAGTTTGGTCAATTTATATTTATCTAGGAATTTATCTCTCATCTAATTTTTTAAAGTTTATTGACAAAACTTTCTTAGTACTTTTTTTTTCATTTTTCTCTTTGGCATCTATACGTTTGTCCCCATTTTCAATTCTAATATAGTTTATGCTGGCCTTCCATATTTTTTTGAAAACATTGATAATGAAATATTTTACAAGAAACCTTAAGGTTTAAATATGATAAAATAAAAATATTTTATTTTTATGATAAAAGGATCTCATTATATTTATTTATCTCTATATTTATATTCATTTATATATAAATTTTTGGCCTTATTGATCTTTTTATTACTTGCCTTTTCTAGTTTCTGAATTTCTGCTCTTATATTTAATTGCTTTCTTCTATTTCCTTTGGCTAAGGTTTTTGTTTATTTCATTTTTATCTTGCTTTTGTCTTTTTATTTGTTTTTTTTTCCTTGCAGTTGGTACTTAGCTCATAACTTTTAGGCATTTTTCTTTTATAATATAAGCATTTAAGTTTATAAATTCTATGTTAGTACTGATTTTGCTACACTCCCAAGGTTTCTTGTGAAGTATTTTGCCATCTAGTTTTAAACATTTTCTAATTTACGTACGCTTTCTGTTTAAGCCATAAATTATTTAGAAGTGATTTCTTTCGACTTTAATTTCCAACTGCATATTTTCCTTACTTTTTAATCACTGATTTCTTTTACTAAAGCTGCTGTAGAGGGACTATAATTGATATAAAGCCAACTATTTAAAATGTGCTGAATCTTGTTTATAACTTAGTTTGCGGTCAGTGTTCACAGGGCCTATGCATTAGTTGCTGTATTAATGTTAATGTCTTGACTTTTACTCTTGTACTGTAAGATGTTAACATTGGGAATATAAGGGGTTTCATTAAACTTGTCTTTCTTATAGTTTTCAAAGTCTGAAATTATTTCAAAACAAAAAGTCAAACTTTAAAAACATGTAAAGTGATTAACTCAATGGTAAAGAATTTCCTCCCTTTTCTGACATCTATAATCCCGCCTGTTGTTTTCCTCTCATCACCATCATCAGATCTCAGATGGTGAGGATTATGAATTCCCCATTGCATCTTTGATATGGTTTGGCTGTGACCCCACCCAAATCTCATCTTGAATTTTAACTCCCATAATTCCCATGTGTTGTGGGAGGGACCTGGTGGGAAATAATTGAATCATGGGAATGGTTTCCCCCATGCTATTCTTGTGGTAGTGAATAAGTCTCACAAGATCTGATGGTTTTATAAGGGGTTTCCTCTTCCACTTGGTTCCCATTTACTCCTCGCCTACTACCACGTAAGATGTGCCTTTTGCCTTCCATCATGATTGTGAGGTCTCCCCAGCTATGTGGATCTGTGAGTCCATTAAATCTCTTTTTCTTTATAAATTACCCGATATTGAGTACGTCTTTATCGGCAGTGTGAAAATGGACTAATACAACCTTCTAATTACAGCAGAGTGGGGGTTGGGCCCAAGTTGTGATAAGAGATTGCTGCCAACAAGATTGCCCTCAGTGATGCCTTTTGTGATCCCTACAAGATGCTTGTCCTGGTGGAGTTTTACCACCTCTTAGCCCCTCAAGAGGAGAATACTTGGCCTGATATTAACTTTTCTCAATTATATATCTACTTAATATTATAAGTATATATATTAATACTTGATATTACACCAATAATATATAGTTAATATTGTACTAAAAATCTCACAAAATATGCCATACTGTTGGATAAACTCTAAAGGTAATAACATAACCAATGTCTCCTAAATAATTTAAAATTAGGTAGTTAGATAGATACAGATACAAACAGATCCTTTTTTGGATATGGAAAGTATTTACATTTCCAAACTATCATCTCCTAACACAAATTAATTTATCATGTTTCACCTGATTTAAAAAATAACATTTAATTATACAGTGAGAATTCAAAAGGTGGGTGTTTCTAGACAAACTCAGTCAGACAATGAGGCAAAAGGCAATGAATGTTTTTATTTGTTAATCCACATTAGCAGCAACACTAGAGAAATCATGAACCACCACTCCCAGCATTGAAACTCTGACCCCACTTATTGCTTCTTCTTTTTAAATTATAATGTAAAACAGAATGAATTGCAAAATATATTTTATCTGAACTTACTGAAGTCAAAATTACAGGAACCACATATTTAAGCAAAGTTTAAGTTTAAAGTTTAAACAAAGTTTAAGTGTAAAGTTTAGGTTTTAAACATAAAATTTAAATTGTTTTCTTTGTTTTGAAAAGTATGGCCTTGATCAGTATTTTTATATAGATGGGAACATTTTCATAGACTGGCATCTATTTTTCCATCTACTGTTTAATAAACTGTTGAATGATGTAAACTGTTACATGAAGTAAACACTTTAAACTGTTGATGTAAAAGATGAGCAAAGCAAAAAAAAAAAAAACATGTTATAAAAGATAAGTATTACAGCATTCTCAAGTATGGCATTTTATAAAATGAAAGCTGGGATGATGTTTTTTGGGATATCACCATACATATAAGGAGCACATGGTATGTGACATAGTGCAGGACACCAAGAATTTCAATTAAAACTCAACATCTATAAAGTGAATTTAAAGCTAATAAGAGGAATATTTTTAAAGATTGGGATATGTGAACTACAATAGCAGCAGTTTGAAACAGAAGAACAGGAAATAAAGGGAAATTATATTACATTAGTATAAATGTATACAGTAACTTCTGTTGGAGATTATGTTTTTGACGATGAACAATTGTAGTTACTTTTCAATCAATGCTTTATATGCATAAATTATTATTACCTGACATTAAAACTTTCTGAAATTCACTACAGAAAATACACATGAGTATAAACAAATGAGGATATTCTCTCTCTCCTGTGAAAAATGTCTGGGTAATATATTATATTAGAGATAAAAATTGCATACTCGAAATAACCATAAAAGACTTACATAGTATATGGATACGATTTTCAGCCAAATTGTTTCACATTTAAATTTAAACTTTTAGTTATTTTTTCACGTGTCTAATGCAAGATTTCTAAAATTTTTATTTTTTACTTTTTGCAATGTTAACTGAAAAGGAGGGGTGCATTTAACATAAAAACAGAAGATGAATCCTGAGATTTCTCACAAATGTCTTAATGTCCTAGAGATGTGGGCACTTGTTCCATAGTAAATTATGGGTGCCACATTTTACAAACTTCTTACTGCCCCTTTGAGTTGCATCCTTCCTCCAAGATAAGAAGCTATGACTAAATTGTTCAACATGGAATTATAGTGAAAAGCCTTTCTAGTTCTATCTTTCCCTAAATGGGCTCTATTTCTTGTAATTCACATGACACTCTTTGGCTGTGGTTGTCTGTTAAATTTCCTGTTTTGGATTAGTTTCAGCAAACCAAAACAAATAGCTCACAGAAAAGGCTATGGTAACTACTTTTTTTTCTTTCTGGTATTTCCAGTTAGATTCTTTCCTCTCAGAGGTACAGAGAAAGGGAGGAAAATAGCGCAGACATGGTGTAAGTAGGTCACAGCAGTTTGAATGCACCAAAAAATGTGGCATCTCCATCCAGTAATATTTGCGCATTTTCTCGTGGTATTGCAAGTTGGAGTTCATCACCTTCTTCTAGTTTTGCTATGCCTGGGGAAAAATTATGTACAAGAACTATAAGGGGTTATACAACAGAAAATAAAAGAACCTTAAATAATACTATTTTGTTTTGTAAAAAATGTTAACATAGGCATTCATACTTCAAAATACACCAATGGACTTCTAGACCTGTATAATTATTTTAGCCTAAAAGTATTTAGAATAAACAAGCAAAAGGAGTTATAATAGATATAAATGCATTTATCATCTACTCTGTATAAAATGGAGTGCCCCAAAAGAAGCTCAATATATGACTTTTTAAACAATTAGGTAAATGATAGCACATCTCTTGATTGAATATTAAATGATTAGAGGTGAGTTTTGTTTAATTTTGTTGACAGGAAAAGTTTTTATAATAATTTTAAATAAAAATGTGTAAAAGTACAAACATACACACACATATAGATATTCCTAATCATATTTTTAAACATACATATAAAAAGCATAAATATTAAAAAGTGAAAAAACAAGACACCATTTCTTAACATGCCACATTCATTAATATAGTTTTTCTTCAGAGTCCAGACTATGGGTTTAAGCATTATCTGGATTACTTTTCACAATCTTTTATGTTTTGTTTTCTTAGATGATCATGTTTGTCTTGGTAATCAAAAACAACAATGTAATTAGCACTTAATAATGACAAATAACTCTGTGTGCAACTAATTTACAAGGACGAATGAATCTATGAATTAGTAAAACAAAATACATTCAGTGACTACACTGAATATATCAGGTAATTCTTGGCACTATTTCAATAGAAAAATATGAAGGAGAAGAAAGAGGAGGAACAAGGGGAAGAGAGGAAGTAAAGAAACTAACAAAATAACTGTCATCTGAATGGTCAATACTTATGGCTAATAATTTTTAGAATAACTGCATTGCTTCATTAGCATAGTGAAAATATACCTATATAAACACATGTATGTTCATGCCTATTCTAACCTAAAGCCCAAAGCATGCAGATTTACTTGGGCAACAGCCAGGGGGAGTTTATTGAACACTTACTATGGACCAGGTACCCTTCTAGACAAACATGGAGTCGTGATCAAGGACGACAAAATGTCTGTCCCCACTGGGCGTGCTTTTTTGTAATGGGCAAAGACAGACTACAAATGAAAGAAAGTTTTTAGGACTTATTAAAAGTTATGTGTACACTTACTAGAATTGACAAAACATTTCAGGACTACCTTAAGTAGCAATAATAAAAAGATTGAGATTTATTTGTTGAATAACTTGTCATTATTTTAGAGATTGGAAATGACTTAACATTTTGACAAAGACCGCAGCTCACAAAGCATTAAATAATATTAACTCTAAAGATTAGGTGGGTGTGAACAACTATAGAGCCTGTTTAACATTTTAACTCTAAGTTAGTGGCTATTTCAATTCTTCCAGGTTGCAGCAATCACGTATAACTTTTTCTAAAAAACATTTTATAAATAGAATAAGGAATAAAATTCAGCTTTGTATATAAAAGTGGTTCTTCGGTATTATGTTGAACTTAAGTTGGCTATTTAAATTTTTTCGGGTTACTATGGAAACATGCACTTATACTCTAATGTGTGGTTTTAAATAGCTGTAAATAAATTTGCCCTAAAACAGATTAAAATTGCAAACCTGAAACTTCCTAGAGGATGGTACTCATATACAACACTAAGCTACTAGTAATGAAAAATATCTTTAAAGTCAAGTGAATTATTCTTAAAAAGTAAGACACCCTAAGAAATCTAGCAGAGTCCTCTAATAGCAAGTAAGTGCTAAGAGGAGCAGATGATTAGAAAAATGTTTTAAAGAGTTACTTGTAAAATTTTTAGTACTAATGAATATAAATAAATAACAGATTGGAGTAGTCTCACCATTTATAAATATTTTGCAACTCCAAATTACTAGTCAGCACTGGATGAAGGGAAACATTTCTTTATGAAAATTAGGGAATTCTAATTTAGTAAACTTCCTTATACCCCGCACCAGTGCAGTTTGTGTCTGCAGATCCAGAATGACATCATTTCCATTATTAGGAATTATTTTCCTTAGTTTCTTTTCCTTTTTTTTTTTTTTTCTGAGATGGAGCCTCACTCTGTTGCCCAGGCTGGAGTGCAGTAGTGCTATCTGGGCTCACTGCAACCTCTCCCTCCCGGGTTTAATCTATTCTCTGCCTCAGCCTCCCGAGTAGCTGGGATTACAGGCAACCACCACCATGCCTGGCTAACTGTATTTTTAGTAAAGATGGGGTTTCACCATCTTGGCCAGGCTGGTCTTGAACTCATGATCTCGTGATCCACCCGCCTTGGCCTCCCAAAGTGCTGGGATTACAGGTGAGAGCCACCGCACTTGGCTTTCCTTAGTTTCTGACTGACTTATTGGGCATTTGTTTGTAAACGCTTTTGAAACACAGTATTTCAAAATGCATAGCCAGTCTCTGTTCCTGTGTGTCACACAGACATTCATGATAACTGAATGCTATTCCTCAGGGTTCTAGATTTTACAAAATCAACCAGAGAAAATAAATGTCTTTGAAGTAAATATTTTTCTTTAAAACCAGCCTCGATTAATTTGAAATCACCCTTGAAAAATAAAATGAAGGAAATGTTGACAATTACAGCGGAAACAGACCTGAAATTTACAAGGCCTGCCTTGCTCTCTGCTTCTCACTGCTCCTGAGTGTAAAAGCAGGTTTGCGCCTACACTTTCACATTCCTAAGTCACCTGTCGGGTGTCCACTGACACAAAATGTCACCTGTATGAGAAAGAAGCCATTATACAACTTTCCCTTGCCCTCAAACCCAGCCAGGGACCTTTCCTTCACAGCATGCAAGAAGAGTTTTCATTGCTCCCAGTGTGGAGCCAGATCAGCTGGTCTAAACTAAGTCTAAAAATTAGTAGCTGTGTAACCCGGGACAAGTTATGTTACCTCTCTGTGTCTAGATTCTGACTCCCTTAAATGGGAAGATTAAATAAGTACACATAATAAAATGCAGGAAAGAGTGCCTGGCAAGTGGTAATCACTCTACCCTCATTAGATACTATTATTGCTGTTATTAAGGATTGAAGAAAATACACTAGAATTTTTCTCAATGTAGAATGCTAGGAAGTTACTACTCTTTCTAAATGTACACAAAATGGTAAAACTATTAGTAATACTTCCATCTTTTTTCAATTAAAACAGACTAGCTTATCATTCAAGATTCTGAAAACACAATATATTGAGGAATGTCTGTCTGTTTGTATTTTAGGGCACCATCCTTTCATTTTTGCATTCTGCAGGTCAGAGTTTTCATCAAAATCTCTTCATTTCACAATTAGCAAGGTCTGAGAAATATTATTTACCAGCTGAATAGCAGGAATTATTGGGTTGTGTTTCAGGCATGTTTTGAATACATCGAAACAAAGTCACCAGACTCAATTCATCCCCAAAGACATGGACTTTTTTCCTCTGAATTAGATGTCCCATGGAATAGGTCTTATCAGTGTATAAAACCTGAGAAACAAACCAAAACACTTTGTCAGAAATGAACACAAAATAGGAGGCTTTGGACAGTAAAAGCAGAATTAGGGTTTGAACCTACCTGACCATATATGAAAAAGTAACCAGTTTCTTTGACCAATATTTTATTCTCTTTTTCTTCTAGGGCACTTCCCCTTTTAAAGCTGAGAAGCCATGGAATAAATGTGTAAGATCCTGCAACGAAGAGAATCATTTAAAAGAAAAGAAACCAAGAAAAGCAGTTTTCATCCCCATTTAGTTGTTAAGCTACCTCTGAAACTTAGAAGATAATTCCATCTTAAAAAAAAAAAAAAGAAAGAAAACAAGTCACATTACTACATTGGCTTCTTTGCCATCACTTATATATTAACCTGGGTTAACATATCAGATACAAGAACCTGAGAGCTAACCCTTTATATGAATGTCTGAGTTTTCCCTGTATTAGTCTGTATTTCGGCTATTTCATAATAAAGCCTGGTCTGGTTGGGAGAGGTTGAAGCCAGAGGTGGGCAAAATTTCTCTGAATAACACACTAGTAGAGATTTTCCTTTGTTTCCCAGAAAGGAAGGAGTATGTAAAGAGTTTGGCTCAAAGTTTCAGGAGGAAGCAATGTCTCCATTTCTCGCCCCAAATGTAGCAACAGAAGGGAGCCTAAGGAAGAAAGAAGAAAGTGACTAAGACACAACAACCTTTACTAAGAAGGGTCAAGGAACTTTGTAACAATGATCTATGATATTTGAGTTTCAGTGGTTTCTGTTCAGTTCACTGATAATTATCCTTCATTACCGTCGAAAGTCACTTGGGGAGTGACAAGGAGGCCACTGGGCTTGAGGGTGAGATGAAAGGGACAGAGAGAAGACAGTAGCCATGAGTGAGTAAGCACGTGGCGGACTACTACAACGTAGGTGCGTTTGGACGTCAAAACCCATTAAGAGAGCAGAAGCACTCCTTACCTGTAAATTCATACTTTACATTCCCTGGATGTCTCTCACGGGTGTGTTATGTCACTACTGCAGTAAAGGGTGAGTCCTAAGGCTAGAGACTGGGAAAATGTTACATATCATGCAAGTCCAACTGCAGGGCACTCTAGAAAAGTTAAAACTACAGAGACTTTTTTTTTTTTAAAAAAAAACAGTCATTTCCAGGGAATGAGAGGGGGAAAGGGATAAGTAGTTGGAGTGAAGCACAGAGAATTTTTAGGGCAGTGAAAATACTCTGATGCTACAATGATAGATACATACCATTATATATTTACGCTAACCTGCAGAAAGTACAACACTAAGGTGAACCCTAATGTAAGCCATGGATTCTAGATGATAATGATATATTAGTGTAGGTTTATCAGTTGTAACAAATGTACCACCCTGGTGGGGAATTGCGATAATGGGGGAGGATATGCAACTGTAGGAAATATGAGATATCTCTGTACCTTCCTCTCAATTCTTCTGTGAATCTAAAATGGCTCTAAAAATAAAGCTAAAATAAAAAAGAATAAAGAAAAGTGAACAAATTATAAGAGACCCCTCAGGATACATTAAGCAGACAAACATATGCATTATGAGAGTCACAGGAGAAGAGAGAGAAAATCTGGAGAAACAATGGCCAAACTCTTTCCAATGTTGAAGAAAGTCATAAATTTATACATCTAAAAAATTCAGTAAACTCCAAGGAAGGTAAATACAAAAAGATTCCTATCAAGACTTATTAAAATCAAGCTATTAAGAGACAATGACGGATGGCCTGGGAAGCACTGGACCTGTGAGGTGTGTGAGTGGGTGGCAGTGAGAGACTTCAGTAGACATGACTCCCAGTGGGCCAGCAGCAACCCGAGTATCCTAAAGGCATCCGGGCCATGCTGCTGGGGCTGGTAAAGGCACCCAGGCACCCAGGCACCCAGGAACCCAGATTGGCTGAAAACTTCTATGTCTGCCATTTGGCTGCTGGGGACATGCTCAGGGCCATGGTGGCTTCTGGCTCAGCTAGGAAAAAAAGCTGAAGACAACTATGGATACTGAGAAACTGGTGAGTGATGAAATGGTAGTGGACCTCATTTAGAAGAATTTGGTGATGGTGCAAAAGTGGTTTTCTTCTGGATGGCTTCCCTTGTACTGAGAGGCAGGCAGAAATGCTTGATGACCTCATGAAAAAGAGGAAAGAGAAACTTGATTCTGTGATTGAATTCAGCATCCCAGACTCTCTGCTGATTGGAAGAATCACAGGAAGGTTGATTCACCCCAAGAGTGGCCATTCCTACCATGAAGACTTCAACCCCTCAAAGGAGCCCATGAAAGATAACATCACCAGGGAACCCTTGATTCATTGATCAAATGATAATGAGAAAGGCTTGAAAATCTGCCTGCAAGCCTACCACACTCAAACCACCCCACTCATGGAGTACTACAGGAAATCCTCTCTGTCATCAATGCATCCCAGTCCCCTGATGTAGTGTGCACGTGCATCCTAGCAGCCTTCTCCAAAGCCACATCCTAATATCAGAAGGCCAGGCGACACTGCACCATTGCTCATCACCCCACAGTGTGATCCCTGCTCTTGGGTGCTGGGCAGAAGGGAAAGGGTGGTCAGGGTGAGGATGGTGAGGGAGGGCTGGTGAGTGGCTCAAGAGGAATACTTGGAAGAACAGCAGTGTTATTGTAGTGAGTTTGTTTGTTTTATACATAGGTGGGAGTTTTTAAAGTGTAAGGGAAAAATTAATTTTTTAAAAATCACCATGATTGGCTGGGTGTGGTGGCTCACGCCTGTAATCCCAGCACTTTGGGAGGCCGAGGCGGGTGGATCACGAGGTCAAGAGATCGAGACCATCCTGGTCAACATAGTGAAGCCCCGTCTCTACTAAAAATACAAAAAATGAGCTGGGCATGGTGGCGCGTGCCTGTAATCCCAGCTACTCAGGAGGCTGAGGCAGGAGAATTGCCTGAACCCAGGAGGCGGAGGTTGCGGTGAGCCGGGATCGCGCCATTGCACTCCAGCCTGGGCAACAAGAGCGAAACTCCGTCTCAAAAAAAAAAAAAAAAAAAGACACCATGATTGAAGGGTTGGGGTAGAAATAGAGAGATACAGTACTATTTCTAGGGAACTGGGTTTTCATTTACTCTGGACTGGTGGTAGTATCTTTTAAAGCCAGTGGTCTAAGACCTGAGCTTTTATCTCAGAACTCCGTGGGTTCTAGACCAAGAGTACAGGAAATCAAATTGCCCTGCCTGTCCTACAGCTTGGAACAAGGAGGCTTTGATACTGACCTTGGTTCCACACGCTATAAATAAAAAAAGATATCTACATTTGAAAGAGATATAAGGTGGATTCACACGGATGGTGGCTCAGTAAATCAAGTTTACTGAAATGAAGGGGAGAGAGAAGAGAATGGAATGGAAAGGGAGGCTGATTTTCTTCCCCTGACTTACCACTGATTTACCAGGCTACCTAGTCTCAGGAGTAACCTCTCACAGAGACCCAACACATGCCACAATCCTATGCACTTGCCGCCTTTTACCTGCAGTGTGTGAAGGGACCCTTTTAAATAAATGAACAAGTGTCCTAAGTTATATCATCCAAAGATTCTCCTTTCTAGTCTCAAATCCCGTAACTGGGATCACTCAACAGCACTGTGAGGTATTATTTTCAATAAGGTGCCTTTCGTAACTGACCAAATGCTGCCTTGTCTGGCCCCTAAATCAAAACAATAAGTTAAAATTAAAAAAAAAAAGATAATTACAAGGAGGATATCTTGAAAGCAGCAAGGGAGGCAATTCATCAAATACAAAATATGCTCAATAAGATGAATAGCTGATTTGTCATCAAAAACTATGGAGGGCAGAAGGGAGGGGAATTACATATTTAAAGTACTGAATGAATAAAACTGTCTACCATGTAATCTATATGTGGGAAAAAAATCCCTAAAATGTAGAGAAAAATCAAGATTTTCACAAATAAAGAAAAACTGAGGGAGTTCATTCATAGCCAACTTGCCGTATGAGAAATGTTAAAGGAGTTTGAAATAAAAAAAAAATTAGGTGGAAACTGAAAGACACATGAAGAAATAAAGAACACAAGTAAAAGTACATACATAGGTAAATATAAAAGCCATTGTAAGTGTATTTTTAGTTTTTAACTTCTCTTTTTGTTTCCTATACTATTTTAAAGATAAATACATAAAATAATAATGATTAATTTATGTTAACAGCTTATAATATATAAGCGTATATTTAGTGAAAATAACAATATAGAGAAACGAAGTTGTTATCAACTCAAACCACATTGTTATAAATTTAGAGTGGTAATTGTAATCACCAGAATAACAACTAAGATAATAATTTTTAAAAACGCAGAAAAAAAATTAGGAGAAAAACAAAATGGTGTACTTATAAAAGTCTATTAAAAACAAAATTAACGGATAATAAAAGAATTGAGGAACAAAACTCTTAGAAAAGAAACACCAACATGACAGAAGTAATTCTTTCCTTATCAATAATCAATTCAAATATAAATGAGCTAAATTTGCCAATTAAAATACAGAGATCGGCAAAATAGATTTTTTAAAAGCCCAAACTCGTGATCTAATTATACTCTGCCCTACTAGAGACTCACTTCAGATTCAAACACAGAAGCAGGTTTTTGTGTTTCAAGATTTCAAGGTCAAAGGATAACAAATATGCCTCCTTGCAAACAGCAGCCAAAGAGAATGGGGATGGCTGATCCTGACATCAGAATAAATGCATGTTAAGTCAAAATTTTTATAAGACCAGGAGATATTAAATATTGATAATAGTCAATTTATCAAGAATACCTAATAACTATAAACATATATGCATCACTCCACAGAACCTCAAGATATAAGCAGATATTGACTGAACTGAAAGGAGAAATAGACATTTCTATAGAAACAGCTTTGAAATAATACCCAGACCATCTAGGTAAGAGATCAATAAGGCAATAGTGAACATGAACAACAGTGTAAACTAACTGGACCTAATAGACTTAGAGAATACACTCCACCTCAAAAAAGCAGAATGCATATTTTCAAATGCATATGAACATTCTCCAAGATCGACCATGTCATGCAACAAAATAATTCTCAATAAATTTAAAAATATTTAAATTCTACAAATATCTTGTATTTTAAAAAGATATATTTTTCATCCTTTGGCCTTGAAATCTGTTTTCGTTTTTGAATCTGAAGTGATTCTGTAGTAGGCATTCATGTTAGCTACATTCAATAATATAAGGAAAATTGGAAAACTCGCAAATAAGTGAAAATTGAAAAAATTCTTAAACAACAAATTAATCTATGAATAAATGCTAGAAGAAAATAGAAAACACTTTGAAATGATTGAAAATAAAAACACAACATAACAATATTCATAGAAAGAAGAAAAAGTGTACAGAAAGAAATGTACAATTGTAAATGTCTATGTTAAAAAAGATCTCAGATTGATAATATAAGTGCAGCTTAAAGAAATAGAAATAGAAGAGGAAACTAAACCCAAAACTGACAGAAGGAAGAAAATAATAAAGATCAGATAATATAATAAAGAAGGTAATAAAAAAGAAGATAGATGGAATAAAGAATAGAAAAAGGGCCAGGTACAGTGGCTCACACCTGTAATCCCAGCACTTTGGGAGGCCAAGGCAGGAGAATCATTTGAGGTAAGGAGTTCGAGATCAGCCTGACCAACATGGTGAAAATCTGTCACTACTAAAAATGCAAAAAAATTAGGCATGTGTGGTGGCACATGCCTGAGGTCCCAGTTAGTTGAGAGGTGGAGGCAGGAGAATCACTTGAACCCAGAGGCAAAGCTTGCAGTGAGCTGAGATGACACCATTGCACTCCAGCCTGGGCGATTGAGTGAGGCTCCATCTCAAAAAAAAAAAAAAAAAAAAAAAAAAGAATAGAAAAAGACGGGAAACAATCAAGAACACTAAAAATTCGTTTTTTGAAAAGATCAACAAAAAATGACAATTATTTAGCTACATTGACCAAAAAAAGAGAAAAGACTCCAATCAATAAAATCATTAAAGAAAATGGAGGCATTATTATTAGCCTATTAGAAATAAAAACGTTGGTTAATAATTTATTAAAAATTTTTTAATAAAAGGCAAGTTTGTCTAAAGTCATAAGGAAGCACTGAATCCATTGGTACAACTTGGACATGCACAAAGTGTACAGCCAAGTAGGTAATTACAGTTTTACCCCTTTTCCTGAATGAAAAAGGACCAAAATAAAAGACATTAAATACAGTATATGAAATAAAACATTATTGGTCTATTTTTTTTTAATGTCTGGGGAAAATATTTATCTGGCAGATGTGAGAGAGTGGAAGAGAGAAGAAGGGAAATTTAAAAAAAATTGGAAGTACTTCTTCAAAATTAGAAAGCACTTAATAGAAATCATTTTATTTTAGAAAACATTTTATGTTGCAACATAGCGAAACCTGGTCTCTACAAAAATTAAAAAATAAATAGAATTAGCAGGACATGGTAGTGAATGCTTATAGAAAACCTGAACAGACCTATAACTAGTACAGAGTTTGAATTAACCCGAGTCTTCCCTCAAAATTCATAACTAGATGATTTTACTGGTGAATTTTACCAGATATTTAAAGAAAAAATATCAATCTCCTCAAACTCTTTCCAAAAAATAAATAAAAGAGAAGGGAACAATTTCTAACTGGTCCTCTACGTCTAGAATTACACTGATACTAATGCCAGACAAAAACACCTCAAAAAAGCTACAGATCAGCATCAATCATGAATACAAATGCAATAATCCTCATCAGAAACAAGACAATGCCTGTATTTACAAGACAATGACTGCTATTCAACATGTACCAGCAGAAATTCCAGCAAGAGCAATTAGGCATGATAAAGATATTAAAAAAAAAAAATCCAAATGCAAGGAGAGTAGTAAAACTATCTCTATTTGCAGATGACATAATCCTACATATAGAAAATTTCTGACCAGGCACAGTGGCTCACGCCTATGATACCAGAATTTTGGGAGGCCGAGGCAGGTGGATCTCTTGAGGTCAGGAGTTTGAGACCAGCCTGGCCAACATGGTGAAACCCTGTCTCTACTGAAAATACAAAAATTAGCCAGGTGTGGTTGCGGGCACCTGTAATCCCAGCTACTCGGGAGACTGAGGTTTGTGAATCACTTGAACCCAGGAGATGGAGGTTGCCATGAGCTGAGATGGTGCCATGGCACTCCGGCCTGGGCAACAGAGCAAAACTCATTCATGTGATGCACAATACTTTTGTGCCTCAAATGACATTATCAAGAAAGTACAAAGATAATCCACAAAATAGAAGAAAGTACTTGCAAGTCAGATATTTCATAAGGGTCTTGTGTATCCATAATATATAAAGAAGTTTTACAACACAAAGACAAACAATCTAATTTAAAAATGGACAACGTGCTTGAAAAGACATTTTTCCAAATAAGATATACGAAAACCAAAAAGGACATGAAAAGATGTCCTGCATCATCAGTCATTAGGATGCAAATAAATACCACAATGAGATATTACTTTACACCCAAAAGGAAGGCAATAGTAATAAAAATATTGAAAATAAGTTGTGTCGGTGAGGATGTGGAAAAATTAGAACCCTCGTACATTGCTGATGGGAAAGCAAAGTGGTGCACACTGCAGAGAACAGGTTGACATTTTCTCAACAATTCTACTCATAGATATATACTTCAAATAATTGAAAAGAGGCACTCAGAAAGTATTTTACGCAAATGCTCACAGGATCTCTACTCACAATAGCCAAAAGGCGGAAACAACCCAAATACCCATTAGTAAAATTATGGCTTACATATAATGGAATAATATACATTCATACAGAAGAATGAACTATGAATATTACATGCTACAATGTGAGTGAACCTCACAACATTCTGCTAAGGGAAAGAAGCCAGGCACTAAAAGTCATGTATTGCATAACTGCATTTATAGAAACCATCTAAAATAGGTGAATCCACAGAGACATAAAGCAGATTGCTGGTAATGGGGGGTGGGGAGATGGAGAACTGGTGACTGATTGTTATTGAACACAGGATTTTCTCTGGGGCTGAAGAAAATATTTTGGAGCTAGAGAGAGTTGTAAAATATTGTGAATACTACATGACAATGAAATGTGCATTTCATTTTATGTTATATGAATTTAATTTCAATAAAAAAGATATAGCTGAAAAGGTAGCTACCCCTCGTAGTAAGTATTTAGAGGTCTACACTAACAGAAAAAGCAAAGCAAACAGCCTATATAGTAAGCAACCTCTTTAAAACTGTAAAATAGAAACTCTTTTGTTAATGTATAAAAAAATACATAATATAGCACAATACAATGAACAAAAGCCAAATATATTTCTGAAGTAAGTAAATTTAAATTGGTTTATATTATCCAGTAAATAAAAATTATTTTAAGATGAGATCAAAAAACACAGAGCACCTCTGTTTTGCATACACGAGGAACACAGAAAACAAATTATTTGAGAGAAGTTAAAAGTAAAATTTTGGGTGAAGTCATGCTAGGGAAATGCAACCCCCACCCCCCAAAAAGAAAACATTTCAACCTTAATGTTGAAAAGATATATCATGGAATTCAAGGCCTTTATACACAAAAAGAACAACCAACTAGAAAATATAATGAAAGAAAATGTTTCTATTTATCATAGCATTTGAAAAGGTAAAATACCTTGTAATGATATTAATAAGAAATATGCAAGAACTTCTTGAAGAAAATTTCAATACATACTAAAAGAAACAAAAAGAGATTAAACAAATATAAGTATATGTCGTGTTCTTGGATTGGATTTGATCTGTACATCTAGAATTGTGTGTGTGTGTGTGTGTGTGTGTGTGTGTGTATACAGAAAAATTCTATAAGTAAAAAGAAAAAATAAGAGAATTAGATTTACCAAATCATCTTATAAAGCCCTAATAACCAAAATGCCATTTTATCTGGGTGCATAAATAAGACAATATAACAGAAAAGTATTTAAAAAGTGAAAAAACATAGACTAAATAGGGAATTTAATATAAGTTAAAGTTAATGTCTTCAAGCAATGTGGAAAAGATGGGTGATTAAAAAAAATCTGTGATGCTCTCATGGGAGAGAATTAAGTTGGTTGCATACCTCACATCTTATATCAGGATAAATTGCAAATAGATAAATTATTAAAGGTAGAAAACAACTATAAAAGTTTCAGAAGGAACATGAGATCTTTCCTTAATACATTTAAGTGTAAAAGCCTTTCTAATCACAACCCAAAATCCAGAATCCTTTTAAAAAATTGATAAAATTTGACAAAAAAAAAAACTTTATGCAAAATTAAGAGAAATGAAAGCATGGGAGGAAGTGCTTCCAACTCGTAATATGAAGAATTAGTCTGCTCGAGACATAAAGAGCTCACAGAAATCAATTTAAAAATGACAAAAGTCCAATGGCAAAATAGAAAAAAAATGAACAGACAGCTCACAGAAAAAAATAAATATAGAAATGAAAAATTGAAAGAATGTAAGGACAGAAATACAAATGGACAGAAATACAAATGCTTCTTAAAAAATACAAAATAATGGCTTGAAAGAAAGCAAATTAAGAGATGCTATTTTTCACCTGATGTTCTTTTGCTGCCAGTGATAACATAGCATTTTATAAGCCCTATAGGACCATTTAGCAATAACTGTGAAAATTCAAAATCTGTCTCACACAGAGGCCAACATATGAGAAGTTACCGATGCACACAATCATTTTTTGAAGCACCTGCATTGCAAAAGATGGACACCAAGAAGTCTCTTTGTAGTGGACTGGTTAAATACATTAAATTTATACAATGGAATACTATGCTGCTTTTTAAAAAAATATGAGGAACTCTGTACACAGGCATCAAATGTCTACAATATACGTTATTAAGTAAAAGATGCAAGTTGCAATCTCATTTCAAATCATATGTATTGCAGATATGGTTTTAAGTGTTTACTATAAGAAAAGAGGAAAGCAGAACTACGTTTACATTTGTTTGTGTTAATGTAGAGGGCATCTGAAGTCTACATGGGAAACTAAAAGTTAGGTGAGTGTGGGCAGGAACAGAAAAAGAGCAATCCAAACTCTTTGTGCTTTTTATTTTTTGCAATATGTGAATGTATTACCTATTCAAAAATTAGATTAAAAGTAAAAAAAAAGTGAACAGAAAAGGCATGAGACTACACTCTGATAAACTGCTCCTGTCTTTTTATCTTTTGTGTGGTTTATCTCTACCTTCACTGTCTGGACAAAAGTATGGGACAGAGCACAGGAACTCAAAATATCGGATGGACATAGCCCCGCTCTTTTCAACCTCCATGTCTCCGGAATACATAAAATAATTTCATCACAAGACCTGATGTTCTTTATAATACAATAAGATGATATATAAAATATGCTAATCATAATATATTGTAATGTATAATATGCTATAAAATCAATAATGTATTATATTTTTCCAGAAGTCTTCTTATGGATCATTTTTACTTATGCAAGTAAAAATGCTTCATTGAGTACAACCTTCCTTAACAAAATGCAACCTACCTCTCTCTCCCTGCTAAAATGTCCATGCACACTAACATTTATATATTAGTCAAGGGTTTGCTGACATCACAAGGCCAACCCATTCATCCTAATGGTCAGAGCACTGCAAGCCAGCATCCCAAGTAAGCATCCCTGTTCAGCACCCTTGGACCTGTGCAAGCAGTCACCACTCTAGGAAGATCACAGCCTACTGTACAATTCACAACACACAAGTATAGCAGCTGCATCATTTGGTGCAATTTATAGCATTTTGGGAGGGCCAGATGTATAAAGTAAACCTTTTCCAAGTAATTTTTTTAAATTGTAACTTTGGCCTTTAAGATCTTCTGGCATTCTTTTACTTCTTAGGAAACAGAGTGCTCCTTATTAAAAGTTGCAAACATAATTTGGGAAAAGGTTGAGCAATAAATAATAGATTTACAACTAGTTTGGTACTTGTGTCGCATTTAGGATACAGTCACACATATAAAACACGGATGAAAAGAGCATCCCAGGGAATCATTACCAGTGCTGACTCACATTCATTATCTCTGCTAGTTTTTGTTTTGCCCATTCCTCATCCCCTAACTTAACCTTCAGATACTCCCGAATTCGTAGTTAGTTCACAACACAAAACTTCCTCCCACTCTCTGCCTGCTTTGTTGCCTGCATTTCATTTCATCTGTATGTTACTTGTTCATTTGTGTGTGTTTTTTTTTTTTTTTCTGTTTTCTCTTTATCAAGAGGTACGCTCCATCAAAGTAAAAAACCATATATATGGACTTGGAATGGTTTGGCTTAGACTTTTCAACTTCACAAAAGTGTGAAAACCATATACATTCAGGAGATATCTCAGTACAGTATTCAAAACATAACATAAACTACTCAATACCTTACTATAAAGTTAGCTTCCTGTTAGATGATTTTGCCCAGTTTTAGGCTAATGTAAGTGTTCTGCGCAGGTTTATGCTAGGCTATACTGAGCTATGATATTTGATAAGTTCGATGTACCAAATGGTTTTCTCAATGTATGTTATTTTCAGCTTAGGATGGGTTTATCAGAACACAATTCCATCAAAGCTGAGGAGCATTTGTACATATTTTAATCACTGCTACTCCCAGTGCCCATATGGTAATTAGAATATTATATGTTTTTAATCAATAAATGTAAAACAAATGAATCAAGGAATGTGTGAGTGAATAAATGGTTCTTTTTAGTACATTTCTGTTCATTAGTTATATAAATAAAAGCTACTATAGAGCAGAAATCCCCATTTGCTTTCAGAGAGAGGTCGATACACGTTAAAGCGGCACAGTCACACAAATTTGTGAAAAACTAGATGAAAAAAACAGTTTTTTTTTTTTCCTTTTTTTCTTTTTTTGAGACAGTCTCACTCTGTCTCCAGGCTGGAATGCAGCAGCGCGATCTCAACTGACTGCAACCTCTGCCTCCTGGGTTCAAGTGATTTTCCTGCCTCAGCCACCGGAGTAGCTGGGATTACAAACACAGGCCATCACACTCGTCTAATTTTTGTATTTTTAGTAGAGACGGGGTTTCACCGTGTTGGCCAGGATGGTCTGGATCTATTGACCTCGTGATCCACACTCACTTCAGCCTCCCAGAATGCTGGGATTACAGGGTGACCCACCGTGCCCAGCACAAGTATTTTTTTAAAGTAGGACTACTTAGATTCAATAACTTGCTAATGTGCCTTGTGATTGAAGAAAAATATGTAAGAATCTGTGTTTCCAAACTTATTTGACACTGAAACTCTCATTTCAAGGACCGTTCCTCTGGATTAATATTCTGGGTGATACATACTGGGAAATGACATTAAAAGTTTTTTCTCTGTGAACCTGGTTTCAGTCCATTAGTAGAGAAAACACTTATTTGTCTAAAATTAAAACTAAAAAAAAGCTTCGAATAACTGAAAAATGTAAAACATTCTACCTCTGAAAAAATGGTAAATTAGGAAATTTATTTTTTAAATCTAGTTTTTTAATAATCTGTTCAGTTTTATTTTCCTCTTTCTATGACATTTACAACTGAATATAACAGGAGAATTAGTATTTGTGAAGATGGTCTTGAGTCATTCTAAAAGACAGAATGCTGTCTAAATAATAAAAATTAAAATTGATTTAGTATTGATTTTTATTTTATTGTAGTCTAATTATTTAACATTTCTAAATATTTGTGCCTCTAAGGTCATTCTGCTTATTAGGTTATTACTTTAGTATTAATTATTATTTATTCCCAAATCATTTTGAATAAATTTATTTTTTTATCTGATTATAAGAAGTTTTGAGATGGATGATTGATTTTAGATGCAATTCAAATACAGTCTTTAGACTTGAAACATAAATGTTTGGAGTGGACTGAATTCTAAGTAGAAAAGTACTGGGGATATTTTATTACCTTTTTGTATAGTTGGTGTTTCACTGTCTGCAATCAGTTGCAAGCAGTCCTGAGTGACTAAAAAGCAAAAATGTATCGTTTTAGTTACTTGAGTAGAAATAGTAAAGAAACTAACTGAGAACACAAAGTTACAAACCCATTCTTCCAGAAACACTAAATAAATTACCTTTTTTACATTGATTGCATGATATTATTCTTAAAGTTACTTTATATTTGCCCATTGATTTTAATATATATATATATATATATATATATATATATATATATACTAGAAATCCATGACACTTCAGGAAAACTCTATGTGCTGTTAAAACATAATAAATATATCACCTGTACGGTTTAACCTAATTTTCTATGAAAAAATGGCTGAATAGAAAGCAAGTTTTATCATTTGTTTTGCAGGTCTACCAAATACATGGAACAGTTAACCTTATAAGATCATTCTAAACAGTCTTTTGTTTTAAAAAAAAAAAAAAAACTAACATTAGATAATGACTTACTACTATAGAAAATACTATTTCTGACACTTCTCAAAGTTAAAAAAAATTGCTAATATTTACTGAGCAGATGTAAGTGCAGACAGTGTACAAAGACTTAGTACTCATCAATTCCATTTATTCTCACAAGAATCCTAAAAATTAGAGACTGGAAATCAAGATTTGGAAAGTGTAAACAGCTTGTTCAGGGACTCAGAGACAGAAATGGTGGGACCAGAATTTAAAACCCACCTGTTTCACTCTGGTTCCAAAGGTAAGGTTTGGTAAAATATTTTGGACCAAAGAGAGATAGAACATCTTTTACAAATAAAATGGAAGACTTCCATGAGTCTGCATGATCAGTACAGGGTCTTGAAAACATCAATTCACATCACATATTACATGTAGAATATTCCAGTCCATATTTAAGAAACCAAGTAACATGCATTAAATAACGAGAAATGCCTTTAGGTAAAAGCCAATTAAGTACACCTACTGAATCTGTAGGTAAGATAAAATAAAGCAGTAAACATCTGTGAAAAACGTGAAACATAAATCTAAGGTTGCAGGTTTTCGATTAAAAAAATATTAGTTTAGTTTTTAATCTAGCAAATATTTTACTCAGAGTTGAAGTAATACTTTATAAAGATGCTTCTCAATGCATACATTTTATAAACTTGACACAGTAGGGAAATTCTGTTCTGATTAGTTGGTGATTGTATGGTGATTAACTGAAAAACTTCTAATAAAATCATGCACTGCATGACCTAAATAATGACATTTAGGTCAAGGAGAAACTGCACATCTGATGGTGGTTCCATAGGATTATTTATAATATCACATTTTCACTGTACCTTTTCTATATTTAGATACACAAATACTTACCATTGTTTTATTATGCAATTGCCTAGAATATTCAATACAGTAGCATGCTGTACAAGTTGGTAGCCTAAGAGCAATGGTGTGTACTGTAGAGCCTAGCTGTGTAGAAGGCTACACCACCTAAGTTTGTGTAAGTGTGCTCTGATGCTTGCACAATGATGAAATTGCCTAGGGATGCAGAAGGTATCCCTGAGACTGTATCCCTGTGATTAAGCAACACACGACTGTATTTAAAACTTGAAATAACACCGCAGTAATTAAATAATGTTCTAAGTTTGTATAAATACACACCATTAAAGCCTGTGGTCACATAAGAAAATCTGTTAAGAAATTCCGTTTGGTATTTAAAGGTGAAACTATATTGCTAAAAACTATAACAAATTGTTAAAAAACTGTAATTCCTTTATAACTATAAAGCTTTTCTAACATATTTTTATGTTAATTTTTGAATCATTTTTATAGAAGAGCATCTGGCCCACCCTGAGGATTCCTTTATTGATCTTATACAAGAAAGGTAGCCGTGCCTGTGCCCCAGGAAAAACGTGATTCGTTTGTCACCATGGCAGACTCTCTCCTGCTGGAAGTATGAAAAAGCATCATAAGAAGAAGAATTGTAGTGAATGAGGACGGCATGAAAGAAGGAATAACAAACCCTCCAGGGCAGCTAATGCCCCAAGGACACAGTCTCTATGTTAGTACATTAGTAGCCACATGGAACCTATTTTAAGAGTTTTTATTTTTCCAACAAATCCTTCTTAAGTAATTTTATTCACAAGGCACCCTGACAGGTTTGTGTGAATGGCACCAGGGTCAATCAGACCATACAAAGCTCTCATCTTTCCTCCACATCAAAAGCAAGGGAGGATGTTGATGAAAGTCAAAGTTAGATTTTTAAACTTTGCATCTTTCCCGGTGTGTGTACGTATGTTGCAAAGAGTGAATGACGAAATGCATGGGAAACACTTTGCACTGTACTCAGTGCATAACGCTTGCAAAATAAGTAAACCTTGGCTACTTGTATCAGTAGTAGTGTTAACATTGTTTTTAATAATATCTAGGCAAATAACTTAGAAAACATCACGGAAGGACACCGTGGGAACATGTGGCCCAACTGCAGCTGATAAGGGCCAAAGAAGGACCAGAATGCAGGATTTCCTATTTCCAGTCAACCTTTCTCTGTTTCCCAAAAACTTTGGTAGGAGACTGCTATGGTCTAAATGTTTGTGCTGCCCCAAAATTCCTGTGTTGAAACCTAACTGCCGACCTGATGGTATTAGGAAGAAAGGCTTTGGGGAGGTGGTTATGCCAGGAGGGCAGAGCTCTCGTGAATGGAATTAGCGTTCTTGGAGATCCCAGAAAGGTAGCTTGCCCTTTTTCCCACATGAGAAACCAGTGAGAAGGCATCATCTACAATCCAGGAAGCAAGTCCTCATCAGATACCGAAATCTTAGGTCTTGGACTTCCAGAACCCTGAACTGTGAGAAATAAATCTTTACTGTTTATAAGCCACCCAGTCTATGGCATTTTCTTCTAGCAGCCTTGAATGAGCTAAGGCAGATTTAGACACTCTATTTAGTCAGAAAGAGGTTTACCTACTCAGTAACAACTTGACACTATGAAAATATCTCCATTTTAATATCCACAGTCTAGTGAACATTTGGTCACAACCTACACATTGAAAAACAGTGGTCTGCTCTATCACGTAGTAGCAGAAATCTAATATTTAGCAGAAAATGTGCTTTGAAGAGAAAAGTTTATTTCAAGAACTGTTCTTCAGAAGACAAAATATATAAATTTGATGTTTCAATAATGATGTTTAAATTACAGCCACTGAAGTTAGTACTATTTATCAATTGTCCTTGCTCCAGATAAAGTTACTTGGTTTTTCTAAGACAATTCCTCTCAGGAAACTTGACAGCTTTTATCAACTTATCTCCTATTCAGTCTTTTAAGACTTTCTTTCCCATTCAACATAGATCTGGTCTTAGGCTGGAGATGAACGCTTAGCTAAAGATTTGCTTCACCAAGAGTGGAGCAAAAAAGGCAATATTATTATTATTATTATTATTATTATTATTTTTTTTTTTGAGACGGAGTTTCGCTCTTGTTACCCAGGCTGGAGTGCAATGGCGCGATCTCGGCTCACCGCAACCTCCGCCTCCTGGGTTCAGGCAATTCTCCTGCCTCAGCCTCCTGAGTAGCTGGGATTACAGGCACGCGCCACCATGCCCAGCTAATTTTTTGTATTTTTAGTAGAGACGGGGTTTCACCATGTTGACCAGGATGGTCTCGATCTCTTGACCTCGTGATCCACCCGCCTCGGCCTCCCAAAGTGCTGGGATTGCAGGCGTGAGCCACCGCGCCCGGCCGGCAATATTATTTTTAATATCTCCCAGTAGCATAGATATCTAACCACAAGAGTTTTGAAAATGCATAGTCTAATATAAAAAAACACAATTTGATTACAATTGTCATATTAACTAGTTATTGTGTGGTTCTCAAAAGCCTTTCACACATCTCTCCCTCTACTACAATTGAAAGGAATTATACAAGAGGTTAAGAATAGTTTTGTTTTGTTTTGTTTTTTAACTAAGCAAGGCAATAATATACATTAAAACCTTTCTGAGTCTATGGGGACACATTTCTGAATATAAATTTCTGGAGATTATGATGTAATAATGTGTAAAATACATATTAATCTTATAAAATGCCATTTTACAGCACAAGAAAATTTACTCATGATAATAAACTTTGCATAAAGTATTTCTAAATACAAAATATTATAATGATGACCAAAATGTTTACAAGATAAAATTACCAAAACAAGAATTTTAAGGACAAAAATAATTTGCTACTGATCAATATTTGACACAATAAAATTCAACACTTCACAATTAGAGCGTAATTTAAATATCATACATATGGGAAACATTTTTACAGTTTGAAAGGCCACCTTTTGAAGCATAATGTCTAAATACCATTTCCTCAGAAAACGTAATTTGAAAGTTTGGAGAATTGCTAATATCTGTTATACTATTTTCTGTACTGGAAGTGAACCCATTCAATCTTGAAACTGGTTTATTATACATTATTTCAACAAAGCTAAATCTAATCTAAACCTTCATAAATAATGCCATTATTGCAGATTATGTGTGGCTCCCATGAAAAACACTCCACACAGAGTTGTCCCATCACATTTAACCTATCCACAGCACCTGCGCCCACTGATTCTTCACAGCGCGTCTCACTCATCTCATGCAGGAAGCCTCCTCCGGCTTTTGGTCTGGATGAGATGTGCATCCTGCATCTTCCCTTATCTCTCTGCTTTTTTTCCTGCCATCGTATTTACTGCACCATATGTTTTTAAAGAAGGAGGATCTTGGACGGCAATGCCTCACTTTCACTTCTGCATAACTTATCATTTGATAGACATAAGTTATGACAAATGTAGCAGTTTAATTTTTCTTGAACTAGCTTTGAATACATGATCAGTGGCAGAACAATGTTAACTAGGGGAAACCACTTAAAGATCTCAATATTGGCCTAATATTTGACATAGACTTACGAAGAAAATGGGGAAAGCATGATATTGAATTAACACTTTCACTGAAATGAGAATACGCAAATTTAGAGGAAGGAAGCTAGTGTATAAGGTTTAATTTTACCAACAATAACTCAGTTGTTTACTCAACAAAGTAATAAAAGTTGAGAACTTTGAATTTCCCAAGTGCAAATTTGTTCTTCTCATTCAAATGTTTATAATTCACTCAATGCAACTCCCTGGAACACTAACCAGTTCCTCCAAGCCCTGGCCCAGCCAACATTCCCAGTCTCATGAGTGTCACCCACCCACACTCAGCTGTAGTTAAACACACTTCAGAGTGAGAAGGCATCTTCCATGATTCCATGACTGTATGTCTGCTGTTCCCTCCTACTAAATATACTTTATCTTCTGTCTGGTGGAATTCCATTCATCCTTCAATACTCAAATCAAATATAAACTTTTTCTACAATACTTCTTGCTAAATATTTGACCCCACTATACTTTGCATATCATCTATTGAAATACATTTTACTATACACATAATTGTTTCTGCAACTGTTTCTCTCCCTAGATTGTGAATCACTTGATTGTAAGGATAATCATTCACAAAGTTTCAGTGTCTGATATACAGCAGACTTTAAAAAAACTCTGTGGAATAATATAGGAAACAAAATTTACATAAAAATAGCACTCAAGTTTTCCAAACAATTCTTACAAATCAGTCACTAAATCCAGCTTTGTGAAACGTGTTAAAACCAATTAAGTCAATGCTTGAGGGTAAAGGAGTTCCATAAAATAAAACAATTTCCATGAACTGTGGACCCTCTAACAATAGGCTTTGAACCGTCAGTTATATAGGAAACACTTTCCACTACAAAAAACCTTAATACATTTTTGAATTTCTATCCACAGAAGTGTAGCACTCTATCAGATTTTTAAAGTAAATGGTTATGCAGCATTTTCTTAAAATGTCTTAATTTGTAATTTCCGGAGTCTCCATGAGGGCAGATAGGAGAGAAAAAGGCCTGAAAGTAAGATTTCCTAGCTGCTTTCAGGAGCTGTCACAGAGCAGTTATTCCCCCTTCCTTCCCTGTCTCAAACAACCTGATCAGGAGGTGGAGGAGGAGGAGGAAAAAGTGAAGGATGAAGAGAAGGGGAGGAGGAGAAAGAAGAGGAGGAGAGGAGGGGTGAAGAAGAAAGCTTATGCTTGCAAAAACACTTCAACAGATCAGCACTTGCAAAAATTTACAAATTTAGAAAAGGGATAATATAAAGATGCTTGCATTGGATAAGCCTCTATGTCTAGTAAAACAAGGCCTTTTCTTGAATTATTTCTGCTCCCTGTTTCCACCTTGTCCTCATAACCTGAGATATTCTGTCTTACCAAGTCTGCTCCATCTTCAAACCCACTCAGCTCTCCTGATCACGGTCTAAATCATCTCAGTCTGTGATCTCTACCACTAACAGCATTCTCTGATTCCTTAACGTGATGTCTCTCTCATTGGCAATAATTGTAATACCCTGGGCTTTGTCAGACCCAGTATTTTTTCTCAAATCTGGTGTCATACTTGAAAATTAAGCATGTGCAGCTATTATCATTGAAAAAAAATCAGAATTTATAGTCAGTAGATAATGAATTCAGACCTTACCTCTCCTATCAATTAGTTGTGTAACCATGAGTTTGACACCTAATTTAAAAACGTTTTAAATCTGCAAAATGATGTCAGAGGCATGTGAACCAGAGCAACCCCATCTGAAATTGGAGCTGGGTAAAATAAGGCTCAGACCTACTGGGCTGCATTGCCAGACGGTGAAGGCATTGGAAGTCACAGGATGAGACAGGAGGCCAGCACAGAATACAGGTCATAAAGATGTTGCTGCTAAGACAGATTGCAGTAAACAAGCCAGCTAAAACCCACCAAAACCAAGATGGCGAGGAGTGACCTGTGGTGGTCCTCACTGCTATATGCCCACCAGCGTCGTGACAGTTTACAAATGCCAAGGCCACATCAGGAAGTTACTCTGTATGGTCTAAAAAGGGAAGGCATGAATAATCCACCCCTTGTTTAGCATATCATCAAGAAATAGCCATAAAAATGGGCAAACAGCAGCCCTCAAGGCTGTTCTGTCTATGGAGTAGTCATTCCTTTATTCCTTTACTTTCCTAAGAAACTTGCTTTCACTTCACTCTGTGGATTCGCCCTGAATTCTTTCTTGCATGAGCTCCAACAACCCTCTTTGGGGGTCTGGATCGGGACGCCTTCCCTGTAACATTTTTCTCGCAACCACAGAAGGGTCTATATTGCAGAAACCCCCGACCCAAAGGCTAACTTTGGGTAAATGTTGGGTCCTGTAGCAATGGCAATAACACTATCCATTTCATACTGTTGTGAAAATAGATTGAAGTCATAATTTAGATGTGTTTTATGAATTGTAAATAACTTATCTATTTTATTTTGCATCAATTTGGCTTACCTTCTCCAACAATATTGACTTGCTGACAGAAGCAATTGATTCTCTGGGTTTCAGTTTTCTCATCTAAAATGAAGACAATAATGCCAAGCTAACAGGGTGTGTAAGAGGGTAAACGATATACACACTCAAAGCCTAAAACAGTGTTTGCACGTGAAACATGCCTGATAATTGTTAGTTTCGTTCTCCTCTTCTTTGTATATTATGGTGTGCCTACCTCAGATATTTGCAGAAACAGTGGGTGATAAATCTATTTGGAGAGAAATCTTCTCTTTCTCTAACTATTCGGAAATGTGAATATCTTTTAAAAGAAAATACCACCACAACAAAAATGCAGCTGCTCAATGCAGTTATGTTAAGTAGGAGTTGATGTATAAAAAGAATATATATTAAAACTAACATTTTCCATTCATATCAAATTACTGATAAAAACAACACAGGCCTAAACAGTCTGAATTTATTTTAAATATCACCTACTAATGTCTGCAATGTCTGAAAAAAGAGGTCAAAATTATAGTGCTGGGCATGGTGGCTTACGCCTGTAATCCCAGCACTTTGGGAGGCCAAGGCGGACAGATCACGAGGTCAGGAGATTGAGACCATCCTGGCTAACATGATGAAACCCCGTCTTGACTAAAAATACAAAAAATTAGCTGGGAATGGTGGTGTGTGCCTGTAGTCCCAGCTACTTGGGAGGCTGAGGAAGGAGAATTGCTTGAACTTAAAAGGCAGAGGTTGCAGAGAGCCGAGATTGAGCCACTACACTCCAGCCTGGGCAAGAGAGCAATAAAAAAGAAGACAAAATTATAAAGGATTATTAAGCTTTCAAGAAGATAAAAGGGCTTAACCTGGCCTCTCCATTCAAAATATAAACACATTTCTTTCCCTTCCTCACCCTTCACATTCCTGATACTCAATTGTCCTAACTTTCTCACTTTTTCAACATATTTACTATTTTCTAGTATTATAATTTGCTAATTAACTATATGTACTATCATTTTTCTGTTTCTCTCCAACTCACTATAATGTAAGATTGTATAAAACAGACACAATATCACATTTGGCTGTGTTGACTGATTTGTTTCCTAGCTCGTCTGTTTCCCAAAATTTCAAGCTTAACAAGAACAGGTCAAAGATTTGGTTGGAAAGCCACTGTTTTCAATTTTAAATACCTTTCCAGAAATTGAACAGAAGTCAGTGCTTGCAACACTGAAAAAAGTCTCACTATTGAAGCAGGGAGAAAGAAAAAATAACATTCAGGGAAACCTCTGGTCAAAGATCGCCGTAGCAGCAGCCAGCTGATTCTGTTCCAGGAAGGAACACACCCTTGCTGGGTAAGAGGCTCAAGTTAGCCTAATTTTGATAAGGGTCAAGTTCTACACTGCATGCTTCCAAGACTCATGTTATAGCCTTGAACTCACAGCTAAGCCAGAAACGCCAAGCAGGCAAAGACTAGGCGTTAGAGACTTGTCAAACATCTCATCTTTCCTTGCAAAGGAGTTGGGCTTTGGATTTCAAAAAAGAAGACTCAAAAATTGTATTGATACGTTTACTTTTTGCAATTAGAAAGGCTTATCCTAGAGAAAGCTTAAGCTTTAATATTAGGTGTTCATCTATAGATGCTACATTCAAAATTCTAATTAAAAAATGTTAAATACAATGTGATATCTGATGGATCTTAAAACATAAAATCATTAGTAGAAAAACTGGTGAAATTCAAATGAAGTCTAGAGGTAGTACTTGTCTCAAAGTTGTTTTTTTTTTTGTAATGAGATACCATGATCTGTAAGATGTCAGCATTAGGGAAGCTGAAGAGGGGTACATGCCAACTGTCTGTTCTCTCTTTGCAAGCTTTGTGTAAGTCTTAATCCCAAGCTCACTTAAAAAGGAAGAAAAATATAACTTGAAGTAGATTGACCAAAATCTCACAATAATTATTTGGAAGGTAAAACATGGACAATTTTTTTCTATTCTTGCTTTACATTACTTTGAATTGTTCATATTTTTACGATTATTTTATTATTATAATTGAGGCAATTACAATAAACATTATAAATAAAAATAATTTTATCCTTCTGCAACCAAAAACATATAAATTTCTAATAGCTATTAATTAACAGGAAAGAAAATGCAAAGTTAACGTAATTTTAACAAGGAACCTTTTTTAGGTCAGTGATAACCCATTTGAAAGAATTCACTTTCTTGATAGATGCTAAAGACATTTATCTTTAGGTTCTTAAAATTAATAAAATTATACTTAGGTAATGTTTAAAATGTGGATATCCATGATTCCATCTGTAAGTAAATCTTACTATGTAATTTTTCAAAGCCATATTGTTTTAGTTATTTTTTAAATTGGGAATATCTCCAAACACAGTTATGGGCTTAAAAGTGAATTTTTGGCTAATATGAGCTATTTGGCAATTTTTTAATCCTGGATTTCCCCACATTTCTGTTTATTATACTACAATAAAAAATGATCTTATGAAATACATTAAGCTTAATGAGATTTTGGTTTGAAACACAAAATAATTAAGAAAAACAAAACTAAAGCCAGAGTACTAAATTCTAAAATTAAGTAAAAGCAGTGTTTAGCCATGAGATGCCTGGAAGAGAGTATCATTAGGACATGTTGGCTAATAGTAATTCCCCTCCCTTCAACTGCAGTTTGTGTGAAGTTCCAATAAAAATACATGGTTCTAAAACATGCGGACAGCTAATTAATATAACTACAAATGAACACTTCAAAGTAAAAAGGACAACCTAAGGTTTTTGAGTGCTATCGAAAATAAATCAGAACTTAAATGAAAACAAAAATCAAAGAAAGCTGCATAGAATTTTCTCAATGCCAAAAAAATCCTACTAAAAAAAAGTCCTTGTGTTACAAACAATTTTCTTGAGAATATAAACATTAATTTTGGAATATGCTAAACCAAGTAAATTAACAAGGAATAGTAGACATTACCTGTCATTAAGATTCTTATCTTCAAACCTTCCACCTTGGATTTATGAATGTTGAGTATGTATACTGTGTCCTATATGAGTATATACACATAACACACATACATGCACTCTCTCTCTCTCTCTCTATATATATATATATATGTGTGTGTGTGTGTGTGTGTGTGTATGAACAAATACAGCTGATACTTGAACAATACAGGAATTGATCCCATGCAGTCAAAAATTTGTGCTTAACTTTTGACTCACGAAATCTTAACTGCTAATAGCCTACTGTTGACCAGAAGCCTTTCTAATAACAAAAACTGAATACATATTTCATAAGTTATATGTATTATATACTGTATTCTTACAATAAAGTAAGCTGGAGAAAAGAAAATGTTATTTAAATAATCACAAAAAAGAGAAAACGCATTTACTGCTCCTTATGCGGAAGTGGATCATTACAGAGTTCTTCATTCTTCACACTGAGTAAGCTAAGGCGGAGGAGGAAAAGTAAGTGTTGCTCCTGCTGTCTCACGGGTGGGAAGTGGAAGAAAATCCACATATGAGTGGAACCTCACAGTTCAAACCTGTGTTGTTCAAGGGTCAACTAAAATGTCATGACTCTTCTTTGTTTCTTGGGAGCATTTCCAGCATCATTAGTGGCACTTTCTATAGGTCCTATGGTGTCATTCAAAGTTTATTAAACAAGGTGAAAAATATACACAAATCACGAGAGATCGTTTTTACTGCAATACCCAATTCATTGGAGATACAGCTGGCTCACGCAGAGATGATTAGCATCACATGGTGTTTTAGAAAGATACTCACTGCACTTGAGCTCACTGCAATAGCAACAGGAGGTGGCTATGAAATTATTCTATTCTTTACAGTAGTACAGTATGTACCACAGTTAATTTTATGCAGTTATGACTTAATACTGCATGTTTGTGTTTGTTTCCATTTCTCTAGACTACTAATGGCTCAGTGTACAGTCTGTTTGTATGCATATGTTTTGAGAATTTTTAACTTTTGGGTATATTTTGTGACAGAAATAAGAAAATAGACTAGTATCCACATATATTTTATGCATTCATGACATGGCTAATTAATCCTAATATTTTCAACATTTCAAGGTTACACAGTTCTTCCACAAGTTTTTCAAATTATTGCATATCTACAAATAATTTTCCAATAGCTTTATTGAAAAAAAATCGACCTGTAAGGGTATCCATGCTGTTAAAACGTGTGTTGTTCAAGGCTCAAATGTGTGCAATATATACCTATATGCACACTGCGTTAATGTTTACTAAAGAGTCTAGGACAAACCATGAAATAATAACAGTGACTACTTCTGGGCTTTGGAAATCTAGGTAAATGTTTTTTTCACTTTGTTAGAATCTACAAATTGCAAATTATTTGGTGAAAGATTCTCATAAGTATACAATTCCTGGATGCTATTAAAATATAAATACATAAAAGTATTAATAGGAAAATTTTGAGAAAATGTGACCCAAGAAGTTATTTATTTCTTACTCTATTGTTCTTTTCTTCTTATATCAGCTGAAATGAGTCTACATCTTTTATTTAATTGTAAAGTTAAAGTTTATTTTTAAAACTAATATTTAGAAACAGTGGGATGGCAGCAGCGAAGGTTAAGGAGATTGAAGAATCCTGTCGTACTAGTTATTGAAGCCCCTTATAATACAAATTGCCTTAAAAAGTGCCTTTAAAGCATAAAAATAGAATAATTAATCAATAAAAGAGTCTTAAATAGATTCAACTCTTATGAGGAGCTTAGTAAAACATGGTAAGTTTTTCAACACAAAGGAGTTAAAAAGAACTATTTAATACAATTGGTTGAGATAACAGTTTGAAAGGAAAAAAGAGAGAGGGGGAAGTTAAAGCCAATGTGAGATGATTCACTAAAATAAACACCAGAAAGACTAACGAGTTAAAACAAAACCCTAGACTATGAAAAAGTCAAAGTGGCAGGAAGTCAACTACTTAAGAAATCATGAGCAAATATATTTTTAGTTTTAATATTAGAGAAAATTTTAAAAGATTATTGCAATACTATAGAGAAATGCAAAATGCACCAGTAAAAAAAAAAAAAAAAAAAGCAAAACCATTAAAACATTTACCTCAAAATTTTGATCAAAAATCAATATGTCTAATTAGAATTTATCCAAAACTATAAAAATGTAGGACAGACAAATGGAGACAGTTATAAATAAAAATTAGCAAAAGATAAAAATTATAAGTAATCAAAATATGCAGAAAGTTCATTTGTATTAGTAAACAAGCAACAAATCAAAATAAATGTGAGATATTGTTTTACAACTACTAACCTGGCCAAAATAAATTTTAAAGATAACAGGCTAGCAAGAATGTGGGGAACTGGTCCACCACATTTTTGACTGCATTTATAACTCATTTTGAAAACAATGTGGCAGTTGGAAACAAGGGTGATGAAGAGGTTTCTTCTCCCTAGCTCAGATATTTCACTATATGGACTTTACATTGAAGATATAATTTCACAGAAATAAAAACTTTTGTACAAAACTTTTGCATGTTGTATTACAGCAATGAAAATGGAAATAACTATATTAAACAATTGGTAGATAAATTAATAGAGATATATGAAAAATACTTAGAAATAGAAAAAATTCTTATCATGTAAGTCAAAACAAAATATGTCATAGTGTATATTCTGTATTATTTTCAATTGTGTAGTAAATATAGTAAAAAATGCAAACTAGAAAAATAATTGATGTCCTAAAATAATAAATATGTGCATGTTTCCTAATTTAAAAATGTTTAAACCCAGTTATTCCTGGTTACTGGTACAAAGATATAATAACCAGATACCAAAAATTATGGTTTTATAAAATAAAAAATATTTTTTTATTAATAAAGCATATAGTCAAAAAAATAAGTTTGTAGTCAGGGTACCTCATACATGTGTGTTTGTGTATAATGGAAGGGTCCCTGGTGTATTTATTTCTATATTTCTTATGCAATTCTCTTCAGAAGTGATAATATACGTAAATTATTGCATGTATTCTATGGACTTCATAGAGTCAATATGAAGGTTAAACAAAATAATATGTTTGAAAATACCTATTCTGGTCTATAGCTGTACAATACATTCCAGGTAAAATTTTCTTTCAATATATTTAATAAAAGGACAATAATATCAAGGATTTGTTACATTATAACTTTAATAAATGTAATACAAAGATTCGTTATTTCACCTTCAAATGAAAGAACTAGAACTGATCGTTTTGGTAGGCCCCACCAACTCTATAAAGTTCTATGGAATGAGCAGAGCATGAAGTCAGAAATCACTAAAGGACAATTATAAGAAGATGATAAATGCATGGAATGCCCTGGAAAAGCATTCCTTAAAAGCTTTAAAGTGTGTGTGTGTGTGTGTAATGTGTCTAAAATAACCTTTTATAAAAGAAACAAAATTAAAGCACAATATACAGGGCCCTTCATTACAACATCTACCTGGTTTCACAGCATGCAATGCACATTCAGAAAACAGATGTCTTTAACTTTCTATGACCCAGGTAAGCAAAGTCTAATTCTAGGATGCAGTGCTTTTTTTCATTTTTCTGGAGTGACAAATAACGCTTCTCACATGGGAATGCATTATCTACTTGAGGAAACACAGGTGGCTCTTTGATCTCCCCTGTGCTCAATGCACAGATAAATACTTACACATGCACAGATAAACGCTTCCACTCCACCATCTGATCATTGGAGGACAAAGCACATCCATGCAGCCTATTACATTTGCTCTAAAGCCATGTCTGGTTTGCATGGTAAATTTCGTAGTCTCTATTTACTAGGCTCATAGAGGGGATACTCAACGCTAGATCCCCAAAACTGGATGTTATTCTCTAATCCCTCCTAATTCTCTAGACTCCTCAAAGTGTCTGTGCCCAACACATACCTGTTTCTTCTGGATCCTGAACGGCACGCTTCTTTCTGCTGCTCTGACTGGGGTTGCCTTCTCCTGGAGCTGGTGCTTCAAAGATCTGAGAAGAGAAAAACTCCAAGTTATTGGAAAGACAGCTGAGGCAAGGGAAAGGCACCAGTGGAAGCAGGATCGTGCCTGCAGCTTGCAGCTGCTGCAAACTCACTTTCAGTCCCGCGGTGACAGCTGGAGCTTCCTTCACGGTGGCCTTGGGGGCTCCTGCCCCTGCTGGCAGCTGCTCTGAGTGGTGGCCCTGCAGCTCTGCCCGGAGGCTGGCCAGATCCCCTTGCAGGGCGGCCACTTGATAGAAAGACACCACCGTGAGGCAGCAGGACAGCAGTGCCAGCAGCAAGGTTGCAGCCAGAAGCTTTCCGTCTTTGGAGGATCGGACAGAGGGGCTTTCCTTCTGTGGGAGGGTGGAAATACACTCCTTCAGTTTCATTTCTTCTCTTTTCTTAAGGCAAGAAGTAAGGCGTGACTGCTCCCTTTCTGTAGAGTCATCCATATCACGACTTGAACTTTGAAGGTTGGGGCCTTTAGAATAAGTGACCACAGGGAATGGGTCATTTCCTGTTATCTGTGTGTGTTGATGTCCTGCGTGCGATGGCAGGGTTTGGCTCACCCCTCAGGAGGGTTCTCCTGAATTTTCTTCTTTCTGCCTTTCTGCATCTCTACCCCTACTGTACAGTAGGTTTGCTGGCATTTGCCCTCTGATTGGATTGCTCAATCTGTGTTCCTCATTTCACTTTCAGTTTTTGTAAGAATTTCAAGGTCATCTCATAACATCCATGCTCAAGTAGATTTAAAGCCCCTTAAATCTGCTGAGGAAACTTGGAGTTATTTGGCACATTCAAGGGAAAGCTTTGAAGACATGCACATGTCTAAGAAGCCCTCCCTTAAGCGTAGTAAGGGAGCCTTGGCTCCTTAGGGCCACATGGCTTCATAAGGAAGGGGGAAAAGCGGCTGAAAGTTTCTGGTGCTGTAATAAAAGTAATTAATGTGAAGGTCAGATAAGCTAAGTGCTTTAGCGTTGAATTGTACTTAGCTAGAGAGTGATTTATTAACAGTCTTCAAGTATGAAATAAAATGGAGTATCCTTGAAGGATACATGGAAGTAAATTCACTGGGAATTACTCATATTATTATCCAAATAATGTTGTAAAACTGAGACTAAGTTTTGCAGACATATTTAGACATCAGAAGGATTCTCTAAATATAAGTGAATGTATTTTTAAGGAAAACATGCATACACGTTTTCCTCCTGAGACTCATCACTGAAACTCAATTATGCATATGGACAGCCTGTCCCAGGGAGCCTGGTCTCAGCTTTGCTGCTCAGACTTCTGAAGCTTTAAGTCCCTGCTCAATCCGATACAGTTTAGGAGAATCGGCCTTCTCTCCAGCTCCAAATGCCCGTCTGCTACCGTTAACCACTCTCATGTAGCTTGTCTACGACTCACACATCAACTGTGCCAGAACCTACAGGTCTGTATACAAAAGGTCCTTGATCAAACAAGAGCCCCCTTGGCTTCTGATCTCTCTGTTGTTGACCTGGTGGACCTGTGAGGACTGTTACATTCATCCTAGTCCTGCCTTATCCTGGTGGCTGGTTCCTGGACATTCGCCAGTTTCTCACTGCTTTGCCCCAGCATTGAAATACTGATTTGTCTTTCAACAAATCTTACTGAGCACTTACCAAGCCCTGGGTAGTCACTTCTCCCCTATGGGCTAAGGGTAGTGAGCTTTAGTTCTGTCTCGCTCTACATTTCTATACAGTCTTAAGTTAGAAATTTACAGAAATAATATAGTGCAAAAGTGAGAACTCTAGACCCAGGCTTCCTGAATGCATTTGCCTCACCCCTCACTCTCCTCAGGGAAAGTACACAAACTCTCTGTGATTCTATTTCTTCACCTGTGAATTGGTATGATGACATTAACTGTCCCTGAGACATGTAATGAGGCTTACAAGAATGTGGAAGCAAATTACATTTTGGATGCTTCCATTAAAAAATGTTATTTCCACAGGTTTTTGGAGGAATAGGTGGTATTTGTTTACATGAGTAAGTTATGCAGTGGTGATTAGTGAAATTTTGGTGCACGCATCACCCAAGCAGTATACACACTGAGCCCTATTTGTAGTTTTATATCCCTCACCCCCTCCCACCCTATGCCCTGAGTCCCTCAAGTTCATTATATCATTCCTACGCTTTTGCATCCTTGTAATTTAGCTCCCACTCTGAGTAAGAACATACAATGTTTGGTTTTCCATTCCTGGGTTACTTCACTTAGAATAATAGTCTCCAATCCCATCTGCACTGTTGTGAACTCCATTAATTGATTCCTTTTTATGGGTGAGTAGTATTCCATCATATATATATCATGGTGAGTAGTATTCCCCCCCCCACACACATATATATGTGTATATACATGTATATATGTGTGTGTGTGTGTGGAATACTACTCACATATATATGTGTGTGTAATATTACTCACCATGATACATATATGATGAACTATATATATGATGAACATACATATATATATATGTGTGTGTGTGTGTGGAATACTACTCATATATATGTGTGTGTGTGTGTGTGTGTGTGGAATACTACTCACATATATATGTGTGTGTGTGTGTGTGTGTGTGTGGAATACATATATATACACATATGTATATACATATGTATATATGTGTATATGTGTGTGTGTGTGTGGAATACTACATATATATGTGTGTGTGTGGAATACATATGTGTGTGTGTGTGTGTAATAAAAACCACAGCTTCTTTATCAACTCATTGATTGATGGGCATTTGGGCTGGTTCCATATTTTTGCAATTGTGAATTGTGCTACCATAAACATGCATGTGCAAGTATCTTTTTTGTAAAATGACTTCTTTTCATCTGAGTAGACACCCAGTAGTGGAATTACTGGATCAAATGGTAGTTCTCCTTTTAGTTGTTCTTTAAGGAATCTCCACAGTTTTCCACAGCGGTTGTACTACACGATCAGGGAAATGTAAATCAAAAGCACGATGCGATGCTTTCGTTTCTTCATTCACTTTTATTCTTTACATTCAAAGTATGAATGAAACGTTTTCCACAGTTACAAACAGTGCTCTACCAGACATTTTCTACAACTGTCCTTGTAACATCTGCAAGGGTTTCCCAGCAAATGCCTGCTGAGGAATCAGCACATCGTCACTTTTACAGGCGCCACTGAGTTACCCTCTGACGAATTCCCATTTCCTCACTGTCTCAGTACAAATGAGGCAGTCAGACTTACTTGTTTTTACCCATTAGGATTGTTCTCTTTTCCCTTTGCTTCTGCAAGTTTCCAACACCTTTTTAAAATAGCTTGTTATTATCCTGGCTCCCAAAATAAGCTGCTCTCTAATTTTTCTTACCTATAACTCCCACGTTAAGGGACTGTGCCCCAGTCTAACAGCTATGTAGACAAGAGGTCCTCCAACTGCCTTCTCAGGAAGAAATCTCCTTTTGTAAGGATGTTTGTAAACCCTTTTGCATCAGACATGACACAATACAATTTTCTGTCAGTTCTTGTTCCAGGTAAATTAGGGTGAATCACATGGAGTAACTTTGCCATAAGAAATGGAATTCTTTTGGGGATTGTATGAATTTTCTCACTGAAAATAATTGAGACCCTTTAGATTATGTGTTTGTGTATTTTCATGACCTAAATACGTATAGAAATAAAGGATGCAAGGCAGTGCTGGAAAGCAATTTCTCTCTGCCTTTCACTCAGGATTTCCTGTAACCACTGCATCTCCCCATGAGTAGACATTCTCCCACTTCTGATGGGTCATCCCCCTCCATATCCCTCAGTGAAAATTCTGAAGGGAGGGAATGATTTGACTGCTTTAGGGAATTCCCTCTGCCCTCGTCGCTCTGTTGGGCAGAGACCTTCATGTCTGACCATATCAAAACAGAGTCACTGGAAAGGCTACGCTCAGCTATTTTTAAACCAGTACTAGATGTCGGTTGCAGCAGTGAGCTGTGCCATGCATAAAATGGGCAAGTGCTTCTTCCATGTCGGGCAGGTATCACGTCCCCATGACCAGAGGGACGGCAAGCAGGAATTGCAATGTGCACGTCCTCCGCAGGGATCTGACAGTTGCATTTTCTCTAAAGACAGGTAGAAAACAAAGTGACATTCATGATTCTTGAATTTCTTATTAGATGAACAAAAGGAAGTTATTACTCCATAAATCAAGAATCTGTTTCCCGAAGAGGAAATGGTTTGGCAATAATTTCACAGAAATTCTGCTAAACAAGAAGTATATTCATATTCATTGAATAATACACCACATCACAAGTTTATTCAGGCACAAAAGGCCACTGTATCTGAGCCAGAGATTGTGCAGTGATATTATTACATATTCAGTGTTTACTGTTGGTATTTAGCTGCTTTTTACACACATCTTTTTCTTAATGTAAGTGTAAAGCATATTTTTCTTTCATTTAATAAGTACATTGAGATACTAGCACTTTGTGATTGATAAAACTATTCTATCCACTCAGAAATAGGCAGATAGAATTGAAAAGAGTATAACTTGTGAGTTTGTCCAGGAGTCAGAAACAGCAGAAAATAAACATTCACTCTCTATGTACTTACATTGACAACCTCAAAAATATTTTTAAAAATGAATTATAAATTTCTGGCTAAATAGTGCTATAAAGAATGAGAGGTTTGGGGAATCTCTCCTATGCCCCTTTTCTATGAAGAAAAGGGAGTTTTTAACAAGGATTTACACCAGTCAAGCTTGGAGACAACAGCTGTTCTAGATCTGTGAATGTACCTAAAAGTATATCTAGATAAAACTGGTATCCTAACACAAGAACATGGAAAATAGTATGATATAGGTAAGTATTACATTTCAGAAAAATATCATATTGTTTTCTTATAGAAATATTATATATATGTGTATATATATATTATGTACAATAAGTTGTTATAGTTGAACTTGATTCAGAAGGCTAAATTTTAATCACCGTATACAATTTTTAATTTAAAAAATTTTAATTGACACACAATTATACATATTTGTGAGGTACAGCGTGATGTTTCGATATACTTATACAATATGTAATGATCAAATTAGGAAAACTAGCATATCTATCACCTTAGACATTTATCGTTTCTATCTGGTGAGAACATTGAATTCCTCTCTTCTAGCTATTTTGAAATATACAATATATTATTGTTAACTATAGTCACACTCCTGTGCAATGGAACACTGGAACTCCTTCCTCCAGTCTAACCCTGATTTTGTACCAGGTGACAAACCACGCCCTATCTCTGATAACCACACTCTCCTACTCTCTACTTCTATAAGATCAACTTTTTTAAGATTGCACACCTGAGTGAGATTACATAGTATTTGTCTCTCTGTGCCTAGCTTATTTCACTTAATATAATGTTCTCCAGGCTCATCCAGGTTGCTACAAATGACGGTTTTTCTTTTATATATTGCTGTATAGTAGTTCACTGTTTTATACCACACTTTAAAAATTCTTTCATCCATTGATGGACACTTAGGTTGATTCCATATTTTAGCTATTGTGAATAGTGCTGAATAAACAGGAACATATTTCTTTGATGCATTGATTGCTTTCTTTTGGATACAGACCTAGTAATGGAATTGCTCAAGTACGGTAGTTCTGTTTTTAGTTTTTTGAGGAACCTCCATACCGTTTTCGATAGTGGCTGTATTAATTTACATTCCCACTAACAGTGCACTAGGCTTCCTTTCTCCACATTCTCACCAGCTAGACGTCATAATGTTAAGTGAAATAAGCCAAGCATAAAAAGACAAATATCACATGTTCTCACTCATATATGGGAGCTAAAAAGGTGGCTCTTATGAATAGAGAGAGCAGATTGGCGGTTACCAGAAGCCAGGAAGAAGGGGAGATAAAGAGAGGTTGATTAACATTAGAAAAATCAAACCTAATGCTTAATGGATCAGTAGGGCAACTATAATTAACATTAATCTATTGTACATTTCAAAATAGCTAGAAGAGAATCATTTTAATGTTCCCACAAAATAAAAAGATAAATATTTAAGGCGATTAATACCCCAGTTACCCTGAATTTTTCTTTACATATTATATAATGTATCAAATTATCACATATACCCTGAAAATATGTGCATCTGTTTTGTATCCAGAAAACAAAAAACATTATAATTAAAATTAAAAGCGAAGTCTGCAAATTTTTTTAAAATTTATTTATTATACTTTAAGCTCTGGGGTACATGTGAAGAACGTGCAAGTTTGTTCCATAGGTATACACGTGCCACGGTGGTTTGCTGCATCCATTCCCCATCATCTACATTAGGTATTTATCCTGATGCTATTCCTCCCCAGTTCCCCCACCTCCTGCTATCTCTTCCCTAGACCCCACTCCCCAATAAGCTCTAGTGTGTGATGTTCCTCTCCCTGTGTCCATATGTTCTCATTGTTCAATACCCACTTATCAGTGAGAACATGTGGTGTTTGGTTTTCTGTTCTTGTGTCAGTTTGCTGAGAATGATGGTTTCCAGCTTCATCCATGTCCCTGTAAAGGACATGAACTCGTCCTTTTTCATGGCTGCATAGTATTACATGATGCATATGTGCCACACTTTCTTTATCCAGTCTGTCATTGATGGCCATTTAGATTGGCTCTGAGTCTTGCTATTGTGAACAGTGCTGCAATATACATACGTGTGTATGTGTCTTTATAATACAGTGATTTATAATCCTTTGGGTATATACCCAGTAATGGGATTGCTGGGTCAAGTGGTATTTCTATTTATAGATCCTTGAGGAATCACCACACTGTCTTCCACAATGGTTAAACTAGTCTACACTCTCAGCAAGAATGTAAAAGCATTCCTATTTTTCATCTTCTCTGGCATCTGTTGTCTCCTGATATTTTAATCATCACCATTCTAACTGGTGTGACGTGGTGTCTCAATGTGGTTTTGATTTGCACTGATTTATTTGAAATTTAGCTAATTAAATTTTGAGAAGAGGATAGGGTTAGGAGTGTAGGTTCTGAAGTCGGAAGTATCTATTTGCCTAATTTTGCTTCACCGTCTTAACAGAATCTTTCTTGCTTCCAATCTAGAAGTCGGCCTTGTTTAGATACCTATCTCTGTGGGATGCTGACTTAATCTCACACTTTGGGGAAGTCCTTATCATGAAATCTGCTCATAATGACTCTATACACATTACCACTGATTGCTAAAGGTGTACAAATGTGAGAAGCTTTTTACAGTTGTTTGTGAGGTAGTCTCCTGGGGGGACTGCTAAGAAAGAGTTCCTCATTCTTAAAGAGATTGACAAGAAAGAGACGCTCCTTTTCTTCCACTAGACATTATAAGCCTGCCCGAGATCATCGAGAACTGCCATCCTCCAACAGCTGTCAGCCCCAGACTGAAACATCGAGGGTGAGAACAGGATTCTGGAGGGAAGCTGGGTCTGTGAGGACACAATTGTCCTTCTGGATTACTCAACTCTTCATGCTTGTTATTTGGGCCATAGTATTTCCTTACCTTTTATACCAGTGTGAGACAAGATGAGGTGTTAATTCACCCAAAGATATCCTAATTCTGCTAATTCGATTAGCAGTTTGATTGGGATCCAAAGACATCCTAATTCTGCTAGTTGTAAGAATTGTAACCAAAACACTTTGTATAAAAGAGATTTAAATGTTCTTTCAGAATTTTTCCTAATGTCCACTTTTTGAAACTATGGTGTAAAGAGAAAAGGTCAACATCTACAAGCTAGAAAAACTAATTCATTTTTTAAGAAGAGTCTTAACTACGGTTTTAATATAAAGTTATTTTTCATAATTTAAGCTATTCAATATGTTAGGAATCTTAAGAAAAAGTACTATTATGTGAAGATGTATTTAATGAATCTGTCTTTTCTATGTGGAACCAAAATAAATGTAGTCACCTCTTTCAGAAAAAAAAAATACAAAATCAGAATCTGTGTATCTCCATGTAAGAAGATAATTATTTCAAACTAAAAGAAAAATAAGAGAGAGACAATGTATTCTAAGAAAAGTGCAAAATGAATGCATCTTTCCTCTCCTTTGCTAACAGCTATAAATTGTATTTCTCCTCTGAGCCAAATTCCAGTAGAACTTAGAGGTGATTGGGTGTTAGCGAGGGGCTTTTCGCTCTAATTGGCCCTACATAGAGAAAAATAACGTGAGGTTTATTTCTTGAGAGTATTTGAGGTACTGCATCTGGGACCTGAGTCTCAAAGGGCCTTAAGTAGAATAGTTAAACAGAAACCTGTGAGCCCCAGGCAGTGGCTAACATCAGCCTCACAGGAATATGCCAAGGTTCCTGGGCCTCCGAGCACCCACAAAGGAATTCAATGCTTAGAGTTAGTCTTTCCTGTCCCTAAAGCTGAAAGACTATCAGGGGATCACAAGAAATAAAAGCCTCCCCCAAATGCCTCAGAGTAGACTGGAAGTTTCCCTGCTAGTCCAATCCTGGCTCATAGAGTTACACAGTACTTGATTTCCCACCTGCTGAGGCTAGACTGCACCAGCTGAACCATCAAATAAAGCACAGGAGGTGTTTAAGAGAGATAAGTGGTCAAAGAAGGAGAACGCAGAACATACACACAACACAAAGAGATAGAGACAACTTGAATTTTAAAAATGAATAGAGGACTTAAGATTCAATTAAAGAAATGTTTTAGGAACTAAAAAAATCTCTGTAGTTTTCAAGTAAACAATTTAATACATGTATTAAAGAAAAGGATGATCATTTTTGAGCTCTGAGTTACCGACCTGCAGGCTCAAATAGAAGTAAAACCTCAAAACTCAGAGTGTTTTGCAACTCACATGCAAGAAAAATGGGAACATAAAAAGGGGAGAGGATAAGATTAGACAGAGGCAATGACATACAAACTTACAGGAAAAAAGAACAATGCTTCTTAATCTATGAAAGACCTGAAACTGCAGTTAGAAACTGGCTAGCCATGTGCAGAAAGCTGAAACACATGGCTACCCCTTCCTGATATCTTACACAAAAATTAACTCCAGATGGATTAAAGATTTAAACATAAGACCTAACACCATAAAAATCCTAGAAGAAAACCTAGGTAATACCATTCAGGACATAGGCATAGGCAAGGACTTCATGACTAAAACAGCAAAAAGCAATGGCAACAAGAGCCAAAATAGACAAATGGGATATTAAAGGGCTAATATCCAGAATCTACAGAGAACTAAAGCAGATTTGCAAGAAAAAAACCCATTCAAAAGTGGGTGAAGGACATGAACAGACACTTTTCAAAAGAAGACATTTATGAGGTCAACAAACATATGAAAAAATGCTCATCATCACTGATCATTAGAGAAATGCAAGTCAAAACCACATTGAGATACCATCTTACTCCAGTTAGAATGGCAATCATTAAAAAATCTGGAGACAACAGATGCTGAAGAGGATGTAGAGAAATAGGAACACTTTTATACTGTTGGTGGGAGTGTAAATTAGTTCAACCATTGTGGGAGACAGTGTGGTGATTCCTCAAGGATCCAAAAGTAGAAATACCATTTGACCTAGCAATCCCATTACTGGGTATACGCCCAAAGGATTATAAATCATTCTATTATAAAGACACATGCACATGTATGTTCACTGCAGCACTGTTTACAATAGCAAAGACTTGGAACTAACTCAAATGCCCATCAATGATAGACTGGATAAAGAAAATGTGGCATGTATATACCATGGAATACCATAAAAAAGGATGAGTTCATGTCCTTTGCAGGGACATGGATAAAGCTGGAAATCATCATTCTCAGCAAACTGACACAAGAACAGAAAATCCAATACTGCATGTTCTCACTGATAAGTGAGTGTTGAACAATGAGAAAACATGGACACAGGGAGGGGAACATCACACACTGGGGCCTGTTAGCGGGTGGGAGATCTAGGGGAGGGATAGCTGGGGCTGGGAGGTTTGGGGATAGATAATATTAGGAGAAATATCTAATGTAGGTGATGGGGGATGGATGCAGTAAACCACCATGGCATGTGTACAACTGTGTAACAATCCTGCATGACCTGCACATGTACCCCAGAACTTAAAGTATAATAAAAAAGAAAAAAAAAATAGGGAGAAAAAAAAGAAAGTGTTAATCAAGTCCTAGGTTAAAATGCTGAGAAAATCTATATGAGTAGCTTTTTGAAAAAAAAAAAAAGAAAAATGAAAAAAGATAAAGAAAAGAAAGAAAAAAAAGTGCTGAGAAAAATTGACCCAGGTAAGGTCTGATGATATTACTGCATATAGAAATAGTTGTTGGAATAAGATGAAAATAGAGGATATAAAATCTTGTAAAATGCATTTAAAGCTATTTTTATGAGAAAAAAATGGTATCTTTGACTGCATGTTATAAAAAGAATCAAAAGAAATAATCTGAGCATACAGTTCACAATGCCCTAAAAAGTTAAAAGGTGAAAACAAATTAAGCTTAAAGATAACAGCAAGAAATATAAAAAAGAAGATTAATGAAATAAATTACTATACAATAAAGAGAATTAAAAATTGGTTATTTGAAATAAATAAAATTAATAATTTATAGTAAGACAAAGTAAAAATAGAGAAAGTATAAAATTTCAATGACAAATTTTAAAAAGGGGACATATTAGAGTTATTACAGATCCTAAACAGATAAGAGGGTATTATGAATAAATTTGTGCAGTAAAATTAACGGGAAATTGGTGTATACATACATTTCTCTTGAGTACAAGAAAAATGAAATAACAAAGTAGGTAAAGCAATTGCAGAGGAAGGGTATTAACCATTCAGTCTTTCAGTATTGTTCTAGGTACTAGGCATACAAAAATTAAAACAGAGGAAAAAAGTCAGAAAGAAAAAAGAAAACTCTAGTGTCATGGAGTTAAATTCTATTGTATAAGATCATTTTAAACAATTTCAAATTTTACTTCAAATATTTATGCAAAATAGTTTCTCATCTGGTTTTCCATTTATTTTGTATCCATGATTAAGTATTTTTTTAAAAAGTTGTCTGCATATGATTTCTCCTGCATACTCTTGAAAGAATAGCTAAAACTTATCTGTTTTGCTAGTGTCTTCTAAGTAATCAGCAGATGGTTCTATTTATTATCATTATGATTTGTCTCATTCTACTTAAGTTTGTCTTGTTGTTCTTTAGTCTGACTTCTTAGTAATACCTAACTGATATATACCATTCATTAGTTATAATCTCATTAAAAAAGAAATGATTATAAAAAATGATCAAAGAGTTGCTTACTTGAAAATGTAAAAACACATTCATAGATCAGGTTTGTATCAAAGAAGTATGCAAAACTGAGGTTAGAAACTACCTAGAAAGCCACAAACGGAGAAACAACTTATAGCAAAACATGCGAGCCAAAGCAGTACTCATTAAAAAAAAAAAAAAGCATTGAAAACAAAGCTGTCATATAAACACAAAGATGTTCAAAAGAATTAACACTCATCCAAAGAAATTTAAAAAGGAACAAGCCAAAATAATACAGGTAATGAAATTAAATCAAGATAGCTAACACTGATACATATTATATATCGTTAATTAAAATGTGAGCAAAGGTTACTCTTGAAAATGTAAAATAATAAGGTTGTTTTGGAAACCAATATAGCAATACTAGAAACATTAAAAACAGATCTGTACTTCAACTCAACCATCTCACTATGGAGAATTTATCCATGGTATCCCTTGTGGGAAAAAAAATAGAAAAAGTGTGTGCATATGTGTGTATATATGTAAAATTAAATTATATTTTGTTTAGTGCTCTATCAGGGATCAAAGATTTCTCTTGTATTTTTCTGCTACTCAAATATGAAGACTTTTTTTTTTTTTTTTTTTTTTTTTTTTTTTTT
>NW_022437000.1:8303817-8558092 GCF_009761245.1 Sapajus apella | reverse complement strand
CCTGGGTTCAGGCAATTCTCCTGCCTCAGCCTCCTGAGTGCTGGGATTACAGGCACGCGCCAACATGCCCAGCTCATTTTTTGTAGTTTTAGTAGAGACGGGGTTTCACCATGTTGACGAGGATGGTCTCGATCTGTTGACCTCGTGATCCACCCGCCTCGGCCTCCCAAAGTGCTGGGATTACAGGCTTGAGCCACCGCGCCCGGCCCATATGAAGACTCTTGTTCTCAAATTGTTTTATTACCATGACTGATTGCTAAAACAGAAATATAATTTTATATGAAAATTCATAAAATCTGTTTTAGATACTTTCAGACAGTCATAAAACATGTCTAGTAGTGGAGACAGTATGAATTCATAATTGTACTTGTCGTTAGTTACTTCTAAATTTACTAAATTTAAAATGCACTTGCTAATTTTTTGTCTATTTTAAATATAAGCCTCTGGTTATTAAAAAGTAAACAAAAACTGTGGGGTGATTTCCAGAATTTTAACCAAAAGCATAATCTGTTATCTCATGGCAACAGCTGTTTACATACCTTAACTTGAATAATGAGCTTTCAACAATTTCAAAATTTAAACACAATCTGGACCAATGTTGATATTTCCACACTCAGGACAAGTAATCATGATGTAGTGTAAAATTCATGTGAAAATCTCATAATCACTAGCAACCACCAACACTAACAACAATTAACCAACAATAACAAGTCAAATCAAGTAAGTATAAACTGTACTCTATGGCGACTATTAAAAATTCAGTATTTCGGAACACTAAAAAATACACATATGTTATACAATTTATCATCTTCATTATTTTTAAAGTCATGCTGCAATTTCTTTTTAATATCATTGACTTGTGCATTTATAATTCTCACCCTGTCCCAAACAAGGGAACCTATTACATTTTGTAAACCTCTGCAGGTCATGAATTTTGCACCTCAAAGGGGATATGTGTGTTATTGAAGGCTTAAGAGGACAGCAGTGTGTGAAACAAAGTCCCAGACTAGCACTCGGAAAAAATGAGTTTTGGTTCAGTTGTAATTTGACTCTTGAGTCTTATCTTTATTCTTTTTGAAAAGATATTATCTTTTCTTTAAGGTCTTTTCCACTAACTGGTGGCAGAGAAAGGTGTTTGGATTCCCAGGACTGTCTTCTTTGCTGACAATGTTTCTTCCAGCCCTAGATTTTCTAAATGTGATTTAAAAACACAAAACTTTAAAAGTTACTATCATAACCATTTTTAAGTGTACAGTTCAGTCATTTAAGGTATATTCACACTGTTGTGCAATCAATCTCCAGAACCTTTTTAGCTTGTAAGAATGAAACTCTATACCCACCAAAATAGCAACTTCCCATATATATGTGGTAATTATATAGATATGTATAATTACTTAGTAATATCTAGCTGTCATAGCCCATATATATTCTTTGTGAAAATATGTTATCTTTTCTTGATATATCAATGAAGGATATATGTATTTCTCCAGTTTTTTCTTTTTCTCTGGCAAACTGACCAATCAAAACAATATTTTGTTCATCCATCCATCAATGTTCACTTGGGCAGCCTCCACCTTTTGGCTGTTGTGAATAATGCTGCTATGAACATGAGTATGCAAATATCTGTTTGAGACTCTGCTTTCAACTCTTATTGATATATACCCAGAGGTATAATTGCTGAAACATATAGGAATTCTATTTTTAATATTTCTATATTGCTATACTATCTTTCATAGTGGCTACTATGAAAATTCACACCAAAAATACACAAGAATTTCTATTTCTTCCACACTTTCACCAACATTTGTTATTTATGTTTTTATGGTTGCCATCCTAATGGTTGCGAGATGATATTGTATTGTGGTTTTGATTTGTTTTTTCCTAATAATTAGTGATTAATCATGACATTTAAAAAAACTTTAAAATTTTTCTTTAAATATAATACAAATGCTACTTTATAATGTAAAATAAAGCTATAGACTTTTTTTTACATGTAGAAATACATTTATTGACTAAAAAATATGTGCAAATATTTCTCCACAAAATAGCATGTTAAAAAAGTTTCTTCGATAATAATTCAATGTGTGCATGTTGGTTTGAGATAAAGGATACTTTGATTTAATTTTGCATTTCTGTAGGATTTAAAATATGGAAGTTTTATCAAATAAAGGGTTAGAAATATAAAAACTTTGGAATGATTATAAATATGATAAAAATATGGAACACTTAATGGATTTGCATGTCATCTTTGTGTAGAGGCCATGCTAATCTCTGTATCCTTCCAATTTTAGTATATGTGCTGCCAAAGCGAGCACAAAGCTATAGACTTTATAGACATAAACAAGCTCTTGTTCATTGATCAGTAAATCTTCTCAAATAGGCTGATTCATGGGCAAATATATTAGTGAGGTAAAGTCAGAAGTACAAGGTTGCTGAGTTGACCAGAGGATTTAGTTGGATTAATTTCATAGTTATCGTAAACCAAACTATCCTGATGAACCTGCATCCTCCACAAGGACATGGTAAAACATTCTGTCAATCTGATTTTTGTTTACTAAGCCACTTTTACTGATCAATCCCCACTCTGACTGAACCATTATCTTCTATTTGGATTTGCTATTCTTGTTTCATGATCTATTCTACTTTTTAAGGTGATTTTGCACAGATATAACCTCTTCTAACTAGTTTTATAAAATAAAACATACAACTGAAATGCAATGGACAAACCAGATGAATTCCTGTTTCAAAAAAATGCATATTAAAACTACATGTATTTCAAATTTCTTCTGTATCAAAAAAAACTCATGCTAACTTGTGATAATATGTCTGAACAAGATCCAGTTTGACAATATGTCTGAAAAAGATCCAGTTTGAGGCACTAAGAAGGATAAGACATCAGTTTGAAAAGGGCTCAATCAGAGCAACATGAAGTTTATAAATTGAAGCAAGAACGAACATTAAATTTATGGTGAAGCCTGGGTGGAAGAATGGTGAAATCACTGTTGCTTTGGAAGAATGCTGAAATCATTGATGATGTTTTATGAAAAGATTATGGGGACAATGCCTCATATGATTTGGCTGTGTCCCCAATCAAATCTCATGTTGAACTGTAGTTCTCATAATCCCCATGTGTCATGATAGGGACCCTGTGGGTGGTAATGGAATCATGGGGGCAGTTACTTCCACATTGTTCTCATGATAGTGAATTCTGATGAGATCTGATAGTTTTATAAGGGGTATTGCCCCTTCTTTGCTCTGCACTTCTCCTTGCTGTCACCATGTGAAGAAGGACATGTTTGCTTCCCCTTCCACCATGATTGTAAGTTTCCTGAGGCCTCCTCAGCCCTGCTGAACTGTGAGTCAATTAAACCTGTTTCCTTTATACATAACCTCATCCTGGGTATGTCTTTATTAGCATCATAAGAACAGTAAACTGGTGCTACAGACAGCAGGACGCTGCTGTAAAGATACCCAAAAATGCAGAAGTGTATTTGGAACTGGGTGACAAGCAGAGGCTGGAACAGTTTGGAGGGCTCAGAAGAAGAGAGGAAGATGTGGGAATGTTTGGAACTTTCTAGAGACTTGGTGAATAGCTTTGACCAACGCACTGATAGTGATATGGACAAAGAAGTCCAGGATAACATGGTCTCAGATGGACATGAGGAACCTGTTGTAAACCAGAATAAAGATGACTCTTGCTATGTTTTAGCATACTGATCTCATTATGGAGTGGGTTATTTATAAGGAAAGATGTTTAATTGACTCACAGTTCAGCAGGGCTGAGGAGGCCTCAGGATCATGGAGGCAGAAAACTAACAGATATTCAGAACTTGAACTCAACACCTGACCGAATGGACCTAATAAATATCTACAGAACTCTCCACCTCAAAACAGCAAAACATGCATTATTCTTATCTGCACATCCACATACTGTAAAATTTACCTCATGATTGGACATAAAATACTGATTTTTTAAAAATGAAAACCATACCATGCCCGCTCTCAGACCACAGTATAATACTACTAATAGTACTGATTTCTATACCATTGAATTATATTTGCATTCAAACAAATGCAAAACTATAAAATTATATGGAAATTAAACAACCTGCTTGAGAATGACTTCTGGATAAATAATAAAATTAAGGCATAAATCAAGAAATCCTTTGAAACTAATGAGAACAAATATACAACATACTAGAATATCTGGGACACAGCTAATGCATTGTAGGAGGGAAGTTTATAACACTAAATATCTACATCAAAAAGTTGATAAGATCTCAAATTAATAACCTAATATTACAACTAAAGGAACTAGAGAAACAAGAGGAAATGAACCCTAAAGCTAGCAGAAGACAAGAAATAACCAAAATCAGAGCTAAACTGAAGAAAATTGGGATGTGAAAAAAATATATACAAAAGGCCAATGAATCCACAAATTTGTTCTTTGAAAGAATTAATGAGAAAGATAGACCATTAGCTAGACTAATAAAGAAAAAAAGAGAAAATCCAAAGGAACACAATCAGAAATGATGAAGCATATGTTACCACTGACCCCAAAGAAATACAAAAACCCCTCGAGGAGTACAATGAATACCTCTATGCACACAAACTAGAAAATCTAGAAGAAATCAATAAACTTCTGGAAATATACCACCTCCCAAGATTGAACCAGGATGAATGAAACCCTGAACAGACCAATAACAAGTTCTGAAATTGAATCAGTAATAAGTCTACCAATCAGAAAAGCCCTAGACTGACAGATTTATGGCCAAATATTATCAGATGTATAAAGAAGAGCTGGAACCATACCTACTGAAAGTATTCCAAAAGTTTGAGGAGGAAAGACTCCTCTATAACTCATTCTGTGAGGCCAGAATCATACTGTCACCAAATCTGGCAGAGACACGATGAAAAAAGAAAACTTCAGGCAATAGAAACTAAATGGAAAAGAGAAAGTTGAAATTCTATAAACAAATATATGTGTACATTCAGTTGATGTTCTGGCAAGTGTTCCAGGACAATTCCATGGGGAATGTTTTCCATGGGGAAAACATAGATGCGAAAATCTTCAACAAGATACTAGCAATCCATATCTAGCAGCACATCAAAATGCTAATCTACCACAACCAAGTACACTTTATCCCTGGAATGTAATGTGGCTTCCACATATGCAAATCAGTAAATATGATTAATGATATAAAAATAACTGAAAACAAAAACCACATAATTATCTCAATAGGTGCAGAAAAGTTTTTGATAAAATTCAACATTTCTTCATGTTAAAAATTTTCAACAAACTAGGTACTGAAGGAATATGCCTTAAATAATAAGGGCCATCTATAACAACCCCACAGCCAATATTATACTGAATGAGCAAAACCTGGAACCATTCTCCTTAAAAATCAGAACAAGACAAAGATAACTCTGTCACTACTCCTATTTGATATAGTGCTGAAAGTCCTAGCCAGAACAATCAGGCAAGAGAAAAAAAATAAAAGGCATCCAAATAGGAAGGGAGGAAATCAAACTATCCCTGTTTTAGACAATATGATTCTGTACCTAGGAAAATCCACAGGTTCTGTGCAAAAGCTCTGAGATCTGATAAACCACTTCCATGAAGTTTCAGGATACAAAATCAATGTACAAAAATCAGTTGCATTCCTATATACCAACAACATCTACACTGAGAGCAAAATCAAGAATGTATTCTGAGTCACTATAGCCACAAAAAGAAAAAAATACCTAGGAATACAGCTAACCAGGAAGGGGAAAAAAACTCTACAATGAGAAATATAAAACACTGCACAAAAAAATCAAAGATGATACAAACAAATGGAAAAACATTCCATGCTCATGGATAGGAAGAATCAATATTTTTTAAATGGCCACACTGACCAAACCAATTGCAGATTCAGCGGTATTCCTATCAAATTAACAATGAAATTATTCACAGAATTCGAAAAAAATTATTTTAAAATTCATATGAAACCAAAAAAAAAGCCTGAATAGCCAAGGCAATCCTAAGCAAAAAGAACAAAGCAGGAGGCATCACATTATCTGGCTTCAAACTATACAACAAGGCTACAGTAACCGAAACAGCATGGTACTTGTGCAAAAACAGACACATAGAGTAATGAAACAGAATACAGAGGCCAGAAATAATGTCCCACACTTACAACCATCTGATTTTTCACAGTCAACAAAAACAATCAATGGGGAAAAGGCCTCTCTAGTCAATGAATGATACTGGGACAACTGATTAGCTATATGTAGAATATTAAAACTGGACACCTTCCTTACACTATAACCCAAAATCAATTCAAGATGGATTAAAGACTTAAATGTCCAATCCAAAATTATAAAAACCCCATAAGATAAGACAGACACATAGCCAGTAAGCATATTTTTAAAATGCTCCACACCATATTTAGATAAATGCAAATCAAAACCACAATGAGATATCCTCTCATACTAGTCAAAATGACTATCATTAAAAAGTAAAAAAATAACAGATACTAGTGAAGTTGTAGGGAAAAGAGAATACTTATACACCGCTGGTGGAAAATTAAATTCATTCAGCAACTGTGGAAAACAGTTTAGTAATTTCTCAAAGAACTCAAAGCAGAATTGTCATTCTACCCAGCAATTCTATTATTCAATATATATCCAAAGAAATATAAATCATTCTACCATAAAGAGACATGCACATGCATGTTCATCACAGCACTATTCATAATAACAAAGACATGGGATCAAACTAAATGCCAATCAGCTGTAGACTGGATATAGAAAATATGATGCAAATACACCATGAAATACAACACAGCCATAAAAAAGAATAAAATGATATCCTTTGTAGCAATATGGATAGAGCTGGAGATCATTATCCTAAGCCAACTGGCACAGAAACAGAAAGCCAAATACCACATGCTCTTACTTATAGATGGGAGCTAAAAACTGAGTAGTACTTGAGCGTAAAGGGAGGGAAGTGGGTGAGGACCAAAAAACTACCTATTGGGTACTTACTATCTGAGTAGCAAAATAATTTGTAAATCAAACCCCTGTGACATGCAATTTACCTATATTAACAAACCTGCACATTTACCCCTGAACTTTAAATGAAAGTTAATACAAAAATTTAGGTCATGTACAGAATCTGGGCCTTATATATATATGAGAGGGGCATTCCACAGTGGGAGATGAGCTCTGACCCGTTATGTAGAATAATTGCCAAAGCAGAGGACAAGAATTGAGCATTTTAAATAATAAAAAAAAGTTCATCACCTTGTTTTATAGGCACTTCAAATTTATTATGAACTTGATTTGAACTTCTCATCTTTCTCTCAAATTCTTGTGTTCTCCTAGGCAGAATTATAGAAATATTAAATTTATACTTTCCTGCACCACTCCCAGTTCCATTCCAAGTGTATCTTGAATCTTTCTACACTTCTCCAGATCCACTACTATCATTTGAATTCAACATTTTTTTTTACCTAGAATATCCCTAAATGGTCTCTCGTTCAGCTTTATTGAGACAGAGTTTACATGAAATACTATTTAATCTTTCTAAGGAACAATTCAATGATTTTTGGTATTTTCACAGAGTTGCGCAACCATCATAACAGTCCATTTTAGAACATGCTCATCACCCCCAAAAAGAAACCTTTCGTCCATTAACAATCATTCCTCATTTCTCCCAATGCTCCTAGTTCTAAGTAACCACTGATCTACTTTCTGTCTCAGTAGAGTTACCTACTACGAACATTTTGAATCATTGGTATCATACAGTATGGGTCTTTAGGGACTTGCTTCTTTCACTTGGCTTAATGTTTTAAATGTTCATGCATGTTGTAGCATCTATCATTACTTCATTCATCTTCATTGCTACATTACGCCATATGAATCTACTATATTTAATTTATCCAATTATCAGCTAATGGGCATTTGGGTTGTTTCTATTTTTTGCTATTATAAATAATGCTGCTATGAATATTCAGGTATAAGTTTTTGTGTGGATATATGTTTCAATTCTCCTGGAGTGTAAATCCTAGGTAATGTGCTAACTGCATGTATAAGATTTTATGAATTGCTAAACTGTTTTCCAAAGTGGTTGCTCCATATTACACTTCCACCAGCAGTGCATGAGTGTTCAAAATTTATCCACCTCTTCACTGACAGTTGCATTTGCTCATCTTTTTCTATTATGGTCATCCTAACAGGTATAAAAGTAGCACCTCATTGTTTTGTTTCACATTTATTTATGACTGATGACATTGTACATCTTCAGTGTGTTTATTGGTCAATTGTAGATTTTGTTTGGATAACATGTAAGCAAATCCTTGTCCCATTTTTAAATTGGTTTGAGTTGTAGGTGTTCTTTATATATTCTAGCAACAAGTCTCTTATCAGATTTATAATTTGTACAAATTTTGTCCCAAACTGTAGGTTGTCTTTTCACACTTTTGATAGTGTATTTTGAAGCATATTTTTAAATAAAGCCCAATTTATGTTTTTACAGTATTTGTTTTGTTTTTGTCACTTATGTTTTTGTCATGATATCTAAGAAACTATTGTCTAACCCAAGGTCACAAAGTGATGCCTATGTTATCCTCAAAGAGTTTAATAGTTTTAGCTCTTAAATTTAGGGCTTTGCTCCATTTTGAGTCAATTTTTTGGATGGCATGATGAAGAAATCCAGGTTCATTCTTTTGCATGAATGCTAACATTACCACTATTTATTGTAAAGACTTTCCTTTCCCCATGGAATTGTCCTGGAACACTTGCCAAAACATCAACTGAATGTACGCATATATTTGTTTATAGAATTTCAACCCTAGTCAATTGATTTATGTCTATTCTTATGCCTGTATGTCTTGATTATTGTAGCTTTGCAGGACATTTTAAAATAAGCATACATAAGATCGCTAATTTTGTTCTTTTTTAAGATCATTCTGGCTATTCTGGGTTCCTGGCATTTATGTAAAAATTTTAAGATCAGCTTGTCTATTTCTAGAAAGATAAACAAAGCACCAGTTGAGATTTTGAAAGGGGAGCATATTGATTTATCTTTGGAGAGTATAGTAGTCTTCCCTTATCTGTATTAGGACTGCCATAATAAATAACCAAAAACTGAGAGACTTAAAAGCCACAGAAATTTATTCTCTCACAGTCCTAAATGAGACAAGTCTGAAATCAAGGTATAAATAGGGCCATACTTTCACTGGTAGTTTCTAAATTATTGACGAGAATGTTTGGAGTTCTGGGCTTGCAGCTGCATAACTCCAATCTCTGCCTCCATTGTCATATGGCAATCGTGTGTGTGTCTGTGTGTGTGTCTGTGTCTTCATGTGGTGTTCCCCTCTTTATGTGTGTATGTATCCATGTCTCTTCTACTCTTAAGGACACCAGTTATAGTGAATTAAGGGCTCATCCTCTTTCAGCAGGATCTCGTGTTAACTTATACTTTAATTGCATTTTCAAAGACCCTGGTTCCGTATATGGTCACATGCACAGGTTCCAGAAATTAGAAATTCAATATATCATCTCTGGCATTCACAAATCAATCCTCAATACTTCCCATCATACTGGATTTTTAAATTAATAATATATAGAAATAAAATTAATTTTCCATCATGATCTTCAGTTCTGCATCCTTATTGAATATGTATAATAGTTCCAAAGTTTTTTAGTGGATTTCTTAATGGTTTTCTATGTACAAGATCATGTGATCTGCTAATATAGTTTCACTTCCTCCTTTCTTATCTATGTGTTTTATTTTATTTTCTTTCCTGATTGTCCTGAATAGGATCTCTAATACAATGTGGAATAGAAGTGACAAGAATATATATTCCTGTCTTGCTCCTGATCTTAGGGGGAAGATTTCAGTCTTTCATCATTGGGTCTGATGTCGGCTGGATTTTGTAAATGCTTATTATGATATTGAGTCAGTTCCTGTCTATTCCTAGTTTTTTGACTTTTTTTTTTTTTTTAAGGAGATAGAAGAGCCTTTAAGGAGGTAATCAAGCTTAAATGACATAAGGGTGGAGCTGTAAACCCATAGTATTGGTGTCCTTCTAAAGGGAAGAGACAGTAGAAATCTCTCTCTCTCTCTCTCTCTCTCTCTCTCTGTGTGCACACACAGAGGAAAAGCCATGTGAGAATACAGTGAAAAGGTGGCCAACTACAAGTCAGGAGGAGAGCATTCACCAGAAACCGAATTTGTTGGTACCTTGATCATGGACTTTTAGCTTTCAGAACTGTGAGAAAATAAATGTCTGTTTTTAAGCTAGTCTGTGGTATTTTGTCATGTCAGCCCAAGTGAACTAAAACATGTGGTGTATTGCATTAGTTAATGCTTAGATTTTAAAACATCTTTGCATTCCTGTAATAAATGCCACTTGGTCGTTGAAATTGATTTTTTTTATATGTTGCTGGATTCAGTTGGCTGATATGTTATGAGAATTTTGTACCTATATTTATATGGGTAGCTTGATCTTTAGTTTTCTTTCTTGTAATTTCTTTGTGTGGGTTTGGTATCAGAGTAATACTAATCTCATAGAATAATTTGGAATGTGTTCATTCATCTTTTACTTTTTGGAAGAGTTTGTGAAGGATTGCTGTTAATTCTTCTTTAAAGGTTTGGAACAATTCACTTATGAAGGATCTGGAATTAGAATTTTCTTTGTGGGGAGGATTTTGGTTATTTATTCAGTCTCTCGTTGTAGGTCTATTCTGATTTTTTTATTTCTTCTCCAGTCAGTTTTGAGAGTTTGTATATTTCTTTAAATTTTGTCCCATTTGATCTAAATTATCTAATTTGTTGATTGCTCATGGTACAGCAGTTCTGCCCTTATTTGTCATTTAACTTTCCATAGTTCCAGTTATCTGCAGTAAATTGGAATCCAAAAATGTTAAATAGGAAATACCAGAAATAAACAATTCATAAGTTTTAAATTGCACATCATTCTAAATAGTGTGATAAAATATCTTGTCACCCTGCTTCACCTTTTTTTGTTGTTGTTAATAGAGACAGGGTCTCACTGGAGTGCAGTAGTGCAATCATAGCTCTGCAATCACTGCAGCCTTGAACAACTGGGCTCAAGTGATCCTCCAACCTTAGCATCCCCAGTAGCTGGGACTACAATATGCAACATCACACCTAGTTGATCCTGCCTCATCTTGCCCAAGACATAAATCGTCTCCTGTGTTGCATACTATACCCACACATTAGTGAATTAGTAGCTGTCTTGGTTATCGGATCATCCTGACATTGAACCACTGATATTGTCATGGCTCAGTGATGTGAGATCACCCAAAGCACATGGTCCTTCTGACATATTATCAGAGGATCAGTTATTAGCCTAACACTATGCCACAATACCCAAGTCATTCACCTCATTTTCTCTCAGTGGGTAGGCATCTCATTATCTTGCATTATCATGAGAAAAAGGCAAGTACAGTACAATAAGATATTTTGGGAGAAAGAGAAACAGACTATATTTGCATATTTTTGTTAGAGTATATTTCTATAATTATTCTATTTTTATTAGTTATAGTTAGTCTCTTGCAGAGCCTAATTGATAATTGATAAATCTATCACAGGTATGTATGTTAAGGAGAAAATATAGTATATAAAGCTTTCAATATTATCTATGGTCTCAAGCATCCACTTGGGATTTTGACACATATCTCCCACAGAGAAGTTGTTACTACTACATTTCTTTACATCCTTTTAAGTTCAGCAGTAATGTCCTCTCCATTCCTGATGTTATTAACATAATACATTTTATAGGTCTTTTTCAAAGAACCAACTTGTGAGAGAGAGACCCATAAGTGCTGAGGCAGGAGTCAGAAGCCTCAGCCTTGTCTTCCGCTAGCTTTCGAGTTTTTTTTAAATCTTGCTCCTCTAGCTCTTTCAATTTTGATGATAGGGTGTCGATTTTAGATCTTTCCTCACTTCTCATGTGGGCATTTATTGCTATAAATTTCTCTCTAGACACTGCTTTAAATGTGTCCCAAACTCAAAAGCTAGCAGAAGGCCGGAAATAACTAAGATCAGAGCAGAATTGAAGGAGACGGACACAAAAAAACCCTTCAAAAAATCAACAAATCCAGAAGCTGATTTTTTGAAAAGATCAACAAAATAGACCACTAGCAAGATTAATAAAAAAGAAAAGACAGAAGAATTAAATAGATGCAATAAAAAACGATAAAGCGGATATCACCACTAATTAGACAGAAATACAAACTATCATCAGAGATTACTACAAACAACTCTATGCACATAAACCAGTAAACCTGGAAGAAATGGATAAATTCCTGGACACTTGCATCCTCCCAAGACTAAACCAGGAAGAAACTGAAACCCTGAATAGACCAATAACAAGGGCTGAAGTTGAGGCAGCAATTAATAGCCTGCCAACCAAAAAAAGTCCAGGACCAGATGGGTTCGCAGCCGAATTCTACCAGATGTACAAAGAGGAGCTGGTACCATTCCTTCTGAAACTAATCCAAACAATTCAAAAAGAGAGAATCCTTCCCAAATCATTTTATGAGACCAACATCATCCTGATACCAAAACCCGGCAGAGACTCAACAAAAAAAAGAAAAAAGAAAACTTCAGGCCAATATCCATGATGAACATAGATGCAAAAATCTTCAATAAAATACTGGCAAGCCGATTGCAACAACACATCAAAAAGCTTATCCATCACAATCAAGTACGCTTCATCCCGGGGATGCAAGGCTAGTTCAACATATGCAAGTCTATACATAACCCACCACATAAACAGAACCAAGACAAAAACCACATGATTATCTCAACAGATGCAGAGAAGTCCTTCAACAAAATTCAACAGCCCTTTATGCTAAAAACACTCTATAAATGAGATAATGATGGAACATATATCAAAATAATAAAAGTTATTTACAACAAACCCATAGCCAATATCATACTGAATGGGCAAAACTGGAAGTATTTCCTTTGAAATCTGGCATTAGGCAAGGATGCCCTCTCTCACCACTCCTATTCAATATAGCATTGGAAGTTCTAGCCAGAGCAATCAGGCAAGAAAAAGAAAGAAAGGGTATTCAGTTAGGAAAGGAGGAAGTCACACTGTCTCTATTTGCAGACAACATGACTGTATATTTAGAAGGCTGCATTATCTCAGTCCAAAATCTCCTTAAACTGATAAGCAACTTCAGCAAAGTCTCAGAATACAAAATTAATGTGCAGAAATCACAAGCATTCCTATATGCCAATAACAGAACAACAGAGAGCCAAATCAAGAGTGAACTCCCATTCACAATCACTACAGAGAGAACAAAATAGGAATATAACTAACAAAGGATGTAAAGGACCTCTTCAAGGAGAGCTACAAACCATTGCTCAAGGAAATAAGAGAGGACGCAAACTGATGGAAAAACATTCCATGCTTATGGTTAGGAAGAATCAATATTGTGAAAATGGCCATAGTGCCCAAAGTAATTTATAGATTCAATGCTATCCCCATCAAGTTACCAATGATCTTCTTCACAGAACTGGAAAAAACCACCTTAAACTTCATATGGAACCAAAAGAGAGCCCACATAGCCAAGACAATCCTAAGCAAAAAGAATAAAGCTGGAGGCATCACACTACCTGACTTCAAACATGGTACTGGTACCAAAACAGAGATATAGAGCAATGGAATAGAACAGAGGCCTCAGAGGCAACGCCACACATCTACAACCATCTTCTTTGATAAACCTGACAAAAACAGCAATGGGGAAAGGATCCCCTGTTTAATAAATGGTGTTGGGAAAACTGGCTAGGCACCTTCAGAGAGGAGAAACTGGACCCCTTCCTGACACTATATACTAAAATTAATTCCAGATGGATTAAAGATTTAAACATAAGACGTAACACCATAAAAACCGTAGAAGAAAACCTAGGCAAAACCATACAGGACATAGGCATAGTCAAGGACTACATGACTAAAACACCAAAAGCATTGGCAACAAGAGCCAAAATAGACAAATGGGATCTAATTAAACTCCAGAGCTTCTGTACAACAAAAGAAACAATCAATAGAGTGAACCAGCAATCAACAGAATGGGAAAAAATTTTTGCAATCCACCCATCTGACAAGGGGATAATATCCTTAATCTATGAAGAACTAAAACAGATTTATAAGAAAAGAAACAAACCTGTTCAAAAGAGGGCCAAGGAGAAATCACAAGGGGAATCAGAAAATACTTTAAGATGAATTAAAATAAATACACAACACACCAAAACTTAGTATGCAGCTAAAAACAGGCATACAGCTTAGTGGGAAATGTGTAAGGGTAAAATACTCTACTTTTTAAAAGTTCTTAAATTGATAGACCAATATTCCATCTTGAGACACTAAAAGAAGAGCAATAATTGCTAATTCCAGCCTCAAACTCCTGGGCTCAAGCAACCCTTTTGCTTCAGCCTCCTGAGTGGCTGGGACTACAGGTGTACACCACCATGCCCAACAATTTTTTTTTTTTTTGTAGAAAATGGGGACTTGCTACTGCACAGGGTTTTCTCAAACTCTTGGTCTCAATTCATCATCTTACCTTGGCCTCTCAAAGGGCTGGAGGAGCGACCACACCTGGCCTCACAATATATTTTTAAGTGATTTCCTTATTGGTTTCTCTAAGGCTCACCATACTTAACATAGCTTACCAGAATCTACTTCAAATTTATACTAACTTAAATTCAGTGAGATACAGAAATGTAACTTCTACATAGCTCACTTCCCTCTTTCCTGTTTTGGTGACATTATTGTTACATACATAAACATCTATGCATGTTATAAAATCAAAAACAAAATAAATTAATATAATTTTACTTTATACAATTATACAGTTACTAAGGAGACTCAGGGATAAAAGCAAAGCAAGAATAGAGTTTGTTATTTTAATCTTCTTTCTTACCATTTTAGGTTTACTTTTCTCCCCTGTGGATTCAAGTTACTATCTGGCATCATTTCACTATTCCACAGCAGCTTTGCTCCTACCCACTTCCTGTTTTTATTGTCAAACAAATTACATATTTTTTGCTACAGAATGAATAATATAATTATGCATATATATTTTATGCAAGTTCTTTACATGATTTAAGAAAAGCAGCAGCAATATGCACATATACTGTCTTTTCTAATTACATAATTATCTTTACCAGTGTTTTTCGTTTTACGTGTGTGGATTCAAATTACCATGTATGATTTCTTGCTTTCAGTGTGAATGACTTCCTTTAGTAGTTCTTGCAACATAGGTCTGTCCACAAAAATTATGTTTTTGTTTCTAGGAATATTTTATTTCATCTTCATTTTTGAAAGGTTTGTTGACTGTAAAATCTTGTTTGACAGGACTCTTCCGGCACTTTGAATATCTAATACCATTACTTTCTGTCTTCCACTGATAATTTCTGAAGATTAGTCAGCTGTTAATCTTACTGCGGATTTCCTTATACATAATGAGGAATATAATATGTATACATAATATACATAATTGACTGCTCTACTCTCCCTGCAGTCAATATTTTCCGTCTTGTTTTTCGGCACTTTTCCTATCCTGTTTCTAGGTACGGATCATTTTGTGCTCATCCTACTTGGAGTTTCTTGATCTTGGGTGTATAGGCTGATGATTTTTTTCAAATTTGAAGAATTTTTGGTCATTATTTCTTTGGATAGTTTTTCTGCTCTTTTTTCTCCTCACTTTCTAGCACTACAATTATGCATATGTTGGTGCAATTCTCTGAGGCCTTACATTTTTCTTCATTCTTTTTCCTCTCCGTGTTTCAGATTGCCTAGTCTTGATCAAGTTATACATAGACATTATGAAGTCTATATTCAAGTTTGCTGATGACTTCTGCCACTTTGAGCCTGTTGTTAAGCCTGTCTAGTGAATTTTTCATTCCAGTGATTGTGCATTTCAACATCGGAATTTCCAGTTAGTTCATTATTTAAAATAATTTCTATCTCTTTTAATATTTCTCTGATGAGACAAACAGAGACAGTTTGATATAAAAGTTTGATGTAAACAATCAAAACAGTTTGATGTAAAAACTGTTTCTACAAAAAGGAAATTATCCTGTGCCATAGCAATCTTCCAAGTGTTTACTTTGCTCTAGAATATGACTGTAAAACCAGAGTATCTATAGCATTTAAATTGATCCAAGACACATACATTTAAACATTGCTGACAAATTGTCTTTTTCTCCTTATGACTGGATAAAGAACAGGGTAAACAAAAGTTGAATTTCCATTTATCCATAATGTACCACAATGAACATTCTTATTCAAAGTGAATTCATAAAGAGGGCATCCTAAACTTTTGATCAATCTTATGGGAATCTAAAATAGCTTTTGATTTCTATACACTCAGAATCATAGAAAGGCCTTGCTAGATGAAGCCACTGGAACCAACTGGGTCAAACCTCCAGTTTTCACAAAGCCCTGAAAGGTAAAATATCATTCCAAGGTCATACAACTTATTAAACTGTAATAGAATCACTTTCAATAGGAGTTCAATCACATTTACAAGTTCATTAAATAAAATGAGACTTTTATAAGACAACTGTGACATTAGATAGAAATATAAACCACATTTGTAGGCAAAAAAATGAAGCATTATATACAGCTTGACTTTAAATTGTTAACTGCATCACTATTTTGGCAATTGTCAAAGATGAGGGAAAACACTTATAAGGCTCCTTCACCACATACTTCATTTAAATTTCTCATTTTATATGTGAAACAATGAAGATTAGATTTCAGGCTCTTTAATTTCAGGGTTCCTCTGATGCATAAAGTATATTTGTTGACATCTTACAAGGTAATTCTAATCTAATATTGTTTGTCTTCCTCGTCCCGACCTAACAACCACAGCACCTTTAGTGCAAGAGTCCAGTGATACTCAAAGGAACCATGTAATGTTACTGGAGGGACTAGAGAGAGGCTTCAACTTTCTCCAAAATGCTGATGATCGAGGTGCCCCTATGTTATATTTGATGGCAAATATATTAATATTTAAGTACGTTTGCACTCCAAAGTCACTTCCTGCAGGAGTGGAAAGCTCTCAAACTTTCAATAGTCTCCATTTGCATCATTGTTTTAAAAGTAATGATGATGATAAATTTACAATAAGGGAACCATGGGTATACGGTTAAAAAAGGACAGAAAGAAATAAAAACTGGGACAGTCACTATCACCCAAACTGGATGTCCCATGGTAAGGGCTTCTTTGGCCTTCCGCTCATGTGCCCACCTGACTTTCTGGTTCTTCCTCTCTTACCCAAGTTCTACTCATCACTGTCATACTTGTTGATCTCCAATGATCTCTGTTCCACATCCACTATCTGTACACTTTGCTCCTCTCCTTCCTGAGCTTGTTAGCAGTCTCTTCTGCTCAGCTTAAGATGGAGCCCTCAAGGAACGCATGACCTGCACAGTTATTGGCCCTCTTATTTTCCGTGAACTGATTAAATTACATGGGTAACTTCCAACATTTCTACTTTAATTGTTGGTTTGAGATGTGTGTATAACTTCCAGATTGGTTGCTGCTTTAGGTCTGAACCTTAAGAAGTATAATGGCCTTTGTGCTTCTTTTTCTTCTTAAAGATGGAAAAGTTTGAACTAACTTTATAATCAGTGTGCACATTCTACACAGGAAATGTATATAGTACAAGGTGCTCAGCACTGTGCTAGGTGCTATGTAAGACAGAAACCACATGACGTTCCTGTCAGATCAAAAGACAATATATGATAAAGAACTGAACTGAATATAACCAAGTATCAAAACACAAAATGCTTTGAGTGCAATGGGTGTTCAGAAAAAGAGAAGGAAAAAAAAAAAAAAAAAAAAAAACTATTGGTAAAGAGCCACCATGAATTTGGTCACAGACTCAAGGGGCCTAGAGAGGTGGGAGGGAGGCACTGGATCTAGAAGCTAAAGCACCAGATATGAATAAATGCACAGAAGAGGAGTAAGTTTGAATCAAGAAAGAGAAAGAACAGATATCTTTTACAAGGTTTAGTTTGTAAAAGACCCTATAGAATGGGAACTCTGACTTTGATCTACTGAGAAAGGCAGCCACTGAACTGGATAGAGAATGATACAGAGTTTTTCTGTTAGAAAGAATAGGGCAGTGATCTAGTTCATATTCAGTTATTAAGAATAAATGACAAAAGGGAGTCAGAACAATATTTTAAACACAAAACATACCCAATAAAAAAATGTTGACTACTATGAAATAATTTCAGGAACTGGTATGGTAGTAGTGGAAATGTTGGAAAAATAAATCTTAATGGAAAAAACAGCAAGAAGTGTTTCAAAAGTATCAGGAATAAAAAGATGACTCCAAGATTTTTTGAGAGGGTAACTCTTATGAAATTAACATTTGGATTTTCCTACAGAAACATACATTTAATGACTTTGAAAACATGTAGTTTACTGTATACTTCTTTCAATTCATAGCCAATTTTGGATTTCTGAATAGCTGATCAACTTGTAAACCATTTCAACATTTCAAATCTATTCCAACATGAACAAAATTTTCAAATTGTTTGAGTAAATTAGCAAATGAATAGCTGTCCTCGATTTAGAATGAGAGACCTGGATTGACATCTTGGTTCACTCTAGGTAACCTTGGGCATGTTACTGAACCACTCTGAGACTGTTTTTTATAAAATGGGACTACAAATTGCTCTAAGGTTTGTTGTGAGGATTCAATAACATCAACACATTAAACACCTAGGCCTTATATTTGAAGATACTCCAAAAATGTCTTTTCCCCTTACTAAGATAGGAGTTACAGTTTCTAGCCAAATCTAATCGTTCATGCTTTTTTAGTATGTAACAGAATGTAAGGAAAGATTTGGAGAGTGAAATGGGAATGTGAAAACACTTATCTTTCAAAATTAAGAAATAACAATCTAAAAATGACTTCACCATGGGATTCAAGTTGGCGATCTTTCTGATGTACAAGTAGCACATGAGAGACCCTAGTTCCCCACATAGCTACCCATGCAAAGATGGGCTCTAATAAGTGAATTCTTCATCTTCCCTTAGAGGGGACCATTTAAGATTCAGCATACACTTCCTATTATCCAACTTATTCTGACATATTCAAGCATGCACATTTCTTATTAGGAAAAGCAAGGATGAGTTAGTATCAGGTCATTTTTTGATCATTAAAAACCATTAACTGAAATACTAACAAGAGTCGGAAAAAAAGCAGGACATTTTAAAAAAGCACTTTATGAAATCTGAAAGCAACATAATTATGAAGTTAAAATGTATTCATTCCTAGATTCAATTAACTAAAGAAATGCATTAGGGACTAGTCATTCACTAGTGGTTCGTGTAGTTTTAATATTAGCCTAAATTAAATGTATATAAGAGGATAATACTCTTCAGGGAAGGAAATATAAATCTAACTTCAATTTTTTATTAACACCATTACTAGAATAAAATTCATTAATTTCAGTGCAAATTCAGGAATTTTACATAACCACTGAGACAACTTTAATGTCCTACTATAAAATTTTAGATTAACAATATTTAAAAAAAGACTGAATGCGAACTATCTTAAGACATTAATCAAATTTTTAATGTACCAATTTATTGCATATGTCAGTACAGAAAAATAGAAAGTATACTTTAAAAGAAATTTATTGTAAAAAACAAATGTAAATGTTTGCTTGCCATGGTTAGCACACAATGTACTATGACATTCAAATTTGAGTTATAAAATTTTATCACTACTTCAAATAAAATATGGCAAATAACAAAAATATGATTTACATTATGAAATGGGATTAACTTATTTTATACTGAACATACTTGAATATGTTAAAAACAACTTGACTTTTCCATATACGCTGTACTGACAGAAATTGTTATAAATTATGTTAAACACACACTCACCTGTTACATATGTATATATGGCACTTTTTGTAAAAAAGTGTCTCATACATAGTCCTATTTTTAAACTACATTTTAAGATACAAAATATAAATGGAGGTATATTTGCGCCATTTGGCAAAAATGTGTAGACTAGTAGTAAGATGACTGAATTTATCTTGCCATACAAATGAATATATTATTTCCAATTTGCTAAAACGATGTATATATATATATGGTATTAAGAATAAACAGAAGTACATTTCATTTTCTACCCTATCAGTTTAAAAAATAAATGTCTGTGCTCTGTCATTTCCATCTTTACCTGAGTAATATGAAAATACATAAATTTAAGTGGATAATCCAAAAGGGCTACTTATGACTAATTTTTCCTCTCACAGCTTTTAAAAATATATATAATTATCAAACATAATATGAAAAAGGGAGAGGTGAAGGATCACTGGAAGATTTCAGTATCTCAATCATGACGTAAATTAAAAAGTGACTTCTGTGACATTCTTTACAAGTTTATCTTACCTATCCCTATCCTCAAGGAAAAAAGGGTCTCCTTAATTAATATAAACTACTCTTAAGCTATCTGAGCTTGAAAGATAATTTATAAAACACTAAATATATGGCCTTCATTCTTTAATTTCCCCAAACCTATTCCCACCAAGCCAAATCTTACAAACATAAGAAATGAATATGTAAGCATCAGATGGTATGAATTCTCAACAGGTATTACAACATAATTACTCCAGTGACATATTACCAAAGCTGTAATCTATGTAATTATCAAGTGTCTACAGGTAATCATAAATTCAGAACACCATTTTTATGAAAATATCAATTTTACAGTCAAAAATATAACTGCAAAAACACAGGGTAGTTGCAATGTCAAGTGTCCCAGTCACTTATTAGAAATGCTTTGCATTCAAATGTTTTGCACTATTTCTGTTTCATCAATCTCATCTAATTATTTTCTATATCTAAATTTAAGAACTGTGTCACACTTTCCTTTCTAGTTGTTACTACCCTACTAGTATCCTATTACCTGTCACAAATTATTTCTTCTCTTATTTTGCAGTATGCTTTTTAGGGTCCTTTTTATACTTATTTTTCACCAGTTTTTCTCCCCATAATGGATATGGGACTTTATTCTAAATGAGCTGTATCTTGCCATATTTAAGATCACTCTAGGATCCCCAAATTTACAGTAACTTAAAGTTCATTTGTAAACTCCTATAGCTGCTCTTGTATAAATGAGTCAGAAATTAACATAAAAGATGGATACATATACTTCCATTCCCACTAAGCAATGGGTCCAAGGTGAAGGAGTGACTCCTGAAGAAGTCTCATTTTACTAAGACCAATTGCTTTGGCCCCAAAACTGGAAATTATTTTCAAAAATGATGCCATGGGCTTCATGGACCCCTGACACTAAGTTTGTTTTCCACCTCTTACCCATCTAAGGAAACAATCTCGCATACAGACGCTAGTGAAGACAGATGTCGTACAGCCCTAGGCACTGCCTCTGCCCTTAGCTGCAGAAAGAAAGAAAGAAAGAAAGAAAGAAAGGCTCCTTAACCCTAAGAAGAGAATTAAGGTAGGGGATAGCAAACAAGTACTCTACAATTTTTGAAGTCCTGGCTTAAAATTTAAAAAGATAGTTTATAAACCTGGAATATCAAAAACAAAAAGCAGCATAAAAGCAAAGTACGGATGAAAAAATAACTTTTAGACCTCATCAGCATATTTAGAACTAAAGTTGATAAATTTCTCCATAGTGTAATAGACTGATCACATAGAAACATAAGGTATTTTTTGTAAACTTTAAATAATGATACAAATATAAGGTATGCCATGTAAGCTCGTGTCTAAATATACATTTTGTTGTATTTTCAATACATTAATATTTAGAATAGTCATTCTACATAGCAAGAACTGACAAGAAAAGTAGGCTTTGTGAATTTATACATACAAAATACGCCTTCCATGATATGCATTACCAACTTGTTTTAAAAAGCAAGACTTTTTACAATTAATTTATAGAAAAAATTATTCTTAAAAATCATACTTGCTATAATTTATTTTTTCTAAATACTGGCATAAAGTGAATAAGAATGCTATTTGGCAAAAGTATTTCTAGCCCTATCTCCATGGAAAGAATTTTAAATTGAGGTCAAGACCCATTATTTTAAATTGAGTATTGACCCATTATTTCTCTGTTCTAGTTGCTTGCAGACAGCCATTAAATATAGCTAAAATATTCAAAATATTATATGTTAAAGCTGACATATTACACAGAACTCAATTGAATCTATTTTTTGAGCACTGCTTTAAACAACGTGGCACAATTATGACTCATAGCATATATTTTTATTAAGGTAAATCCTGTAAGTTTCAAGGGGCTTTTTTTTCTAAGTAAGATTTTGTTACTTTTCTATATATCTAAATCCTACTTCCCACCTATAGTCATTTAATTGCTAAATGTGGTAACAGGTTCTATGTCAAAAAGCTCCAGAATTCCTTCATTCTCACATTCCTACATGTAAAAACTTTTAAAACAAATAAATAAGACTTCCTAAAACTGTCTTTTGATGTAGGAGTTCTATTTCACAGCAACTGGAACATTGTTGGATTTTGTAACTTTTATTTTCAAGAATGATATCTTGCCTTTGGTGGGTTAGGTATAGCTAGGTACTGGGACTTAAAGTCAAATGTGTGGATTTTTGTAAAGTAGTATGTACAATTCTGCAATGATAAACGACTTCCTAATTTAATTCTTAAGCAGTGATCTTCACTATGACTGCTATTAGTGGTTCTGCTGTAGACTTACAAAATCAACAGAAGCTAAAATTCTCTTTGCCACCAAAGTTACAAATGTTAAAAAGTTCAAATATGCACATCAAAGCTGCAGTAAAATTCTAAATTTCTATTTCTACATGCCATGATCCAGACTGTACCTAACAAAAACACGGTACATTTACATAGGAAAACAGGGTCCCATTTATTTGTAAGAAAAAGCTGGATCTCAGCATTGACCAGAGCAAAATTCAATGGCAACCTGCACATAGATCTCAATTTCACTTCTTGCCAAAAACAAAATAGAATTTACATAAAAATAGATATAACCCAGATAACCATATACATCGGTATATGACCAGTGCTATTTACATTTAAAATGTTGCATTGCATAATTCAAGGAATAAAATACCATCATGCATTTCATTTAACTTTTAAGGTGAAAAATGCAGTTACAGAACTAAGTTTGCTTATCATGATTGTCCCAATATTTACTTAAGAAATAATACCCAAAGGTTTCTTGTTTACATATCTCCTTCCACATCTAGCTATTAATCTGTGTAAGATTACACCACTTTAGCAACAAGAAACTTTTGAACAATATCTTATATCGACACATTAAACTAAAGATATAAATACAATAACCACATTGAAAGTTTTGATGAAAATGTATGAAATAATCTCAAGAATTATAGTTTTTCAAATGTAAAAAACTATTTGGATCATCATAAAGGAGCACTGAAGTCCTTTCAAAGTTTAATGTCACTCTTCAGACAGGTACAGATATAACACTTCTAAAAGGAACATTCTTAACCATTCTGCACAAATTAAAATACAATGCAATAATCAAAAAGGGAAACATCATATAATTGTTACATTAGATGAAGTTTTTGCCATTTCTTCAGGAGAATGGCTCTTTACTACTTCTTTGATGAACTGTTCAAGTGCAGTGAAATAGCCTTGGCACTGCCATGTATCATTGTGAGTCCCATCTGGAAAAATGGCTAATCTCTTAGTCCGAGATGGGGAGAGTTCATAAAGTTGTTTCATCATGACTGGTGGAATTAATTGATCTGAGAGTCCAGAGATGAAAAGAGAAGGCATTCTGCACTGAGAGATTTTTCTGTAGGACAAAAATTTATTTTTGTAGCACCATAAAGGAAGGTAACGCATTGGGAAGAATGAAAATAAAGTGCTGGCCATATGTGGTATGCTTAAAAATGTGTTCTCCACCATAATGGCTGAAATCCTATGTGAATTTTCAGAAGCCAAATGAATAGCTACTGCTCCACCCAAGGAACGGCCAAAAAGAAAAATTTTTGTTTTATCAAGGTCAGGTCTAGTCATCACATAGTCTAACACAGCTTCAGAATCTAAGTAGAGTCCTTCTTCACTTGCTTCTCCTTCACTTTTTCCATATCCTCGATAATCAACCAGCAAAAGGTTAACTTTGAGGTTAACCAACATAAGGAGTGCATTTGGCAACCTGTGACCTATGTTGCCTGCATTCCCATGAAAATAAATTATAGTTGGGGAATAGGGTGAATTGTCTCCAGTGTATCGTATCAAAATAAGATTTAGACGTATTCCATCTTTGGTTCTGATGAAAATGTTTTCATGTGGAATGCCAGTGGGCATGGGAACATAAAGACGAGAAGAGGATGGCTGTTCTGGAAAATAAAGCAATACATCCTGGAATTTATATAGAATACCTGCTATTGATATGAATATTAACAAAAGTAAGATAATGCCTCCATACAGATGAAAAGTCACTATTAAAGGTAAAAGGGAAATACGGCAGAGAGCCCAAGACCATGAAGCCAAGGCTATTAGCCATCTTTCAATAAAGTTCCACAGCATCCAGGACTTTTCCATTGTAGTTTTCTGTATGTATCCTAGAGAGAGAGAGAGAATATCAGTAATTCAACATGTATCTATTATTTGTAAAAAAAAAAATCCATAATATAATAAACTATGGTACTAGGCCACATGTAATTGTTAAAATATGGTAATAGGTATAACCCATCCACAAAAGTAGTTGCTATAACTTCCCTTGTTCTTTCTGTTCTCAACAGTTTCCTTTCTACCATATCCCTCCACTGCCATATTTATGAAACACTAACATTCATCAAATCACATTTATTTTAAAAAAGTGCTCATTTACTGTCAGCTATCTTCATTTATATGTTTCTCACTGATTTGACCAAAAAAAGTTGATGCTATATTGTCAATTTTTTTTTTCTTAAATGAGAAAACAGAAGCTCAGGAGCATAAGTAGATAGGCCATCATCTGGCTCTCGAGGTAGAAGAGTTGGGAGGCAAACAAGCACGATTCCAGAGCTCATGGTATATCTACTGTTAAGTTACGTATGTCCAGGGCAAACTGTACTGAAGAAGCAGTTCAGAAATTCTAACTTAGCAAGACCGATCTAACACACTTTGGCGATCTTTTTCATGTACTGTAGCAAAAGCTAAAGAAACTAGGGTAAGGAGCTGGACAAAACAAAACAAAACAAAATGAACTAGGGTAAGAAAGAATAAAAGTATCTCCCTCTCTACCTGGAAGTTTTAATACTAAACTTAAATAATCTACTTAAATTAACCACTAAATTCTAATACTGCATTATTTTTAAGAAAACGATTAATGATTTGTCTTTCATATCTAATTAAAAATAAATATCAGATTGCTGGTGTCATGAGATAGGAAGTTCCACATCATGAGATCAACAGATTGCTAAAATGTATTGATAAGGCAATAAATACTTGAGAATGAAGTGTGAAACAAATACATAGAAATTCTCCAAGAACCAGAAAACCGACAAAGGAACAGAAAACCAAACATTGTATGTTCTCACTCATAGGCAGGTATTGAACAATGAGAACACATGGGCACAGGCAGAGGAACATCACACACAGGGGTCTGTTGGGGGGTGGGGATCTAGGTGAGGGAAAGTGTGGGGTGGGGAGGTTGGGGAGGGATAACATTGGGAGAAATGCCTGATGTAGGAATGGGGGATGGAGGTAGCAAACCACTGTGGCATGTGTATGCCCATGCAACAATCCTGCAAGATGTGCACATGTACCACAGAAGTTGAAGTACAATAAAAACAAAATAATAAACAAAATTTTAAAAAAGAAATTCTCCAAGAACCAGAGATAAATGAAGTAAAATGGCTCTCTGGAGAACAATTTTTAAAAATATGTAACTGACATAAAGCAAGTAAAGAAAAACTATTAAGTTTTTGTTATCAAAAGGTTTATACATGTTGTCTTAAAAATGCAAAAGAACTGAGATATGTTACAAATTTTCTTATGTACTATTCGTCTACTTAGGCTTACTTGCTGAATTTTTAAAAATATATTTCCTTTTTTCCCACTAACCAAACTGCTATAACGAAGTTATAGATTGATTATAAAAACAAGGTGGACGATTTAACACATTTGATTTTTTACTATTATTTCACTAAACACGGACTTTTACATTTGAATTCTTATTCAAATGAACCTTTTTAAACATAAACCAACATTTTTCTCTGATTTTCCAGAAATCAACACTGCCACCCAGTGGTAGCAAATTTTATTATTGTATCACATTCTCCCTGAATAACTGTATTTATTACCTATTTCCAGTCTGAATTGCCTTTTCAGTAGAATAAGAGTTTTTAAAATGCTTACATATAAGGCTGGTCAGTAGTATGAAGATTAATAACGAGAGCATTCGTAAATGTTACAGGCATGTTAACTTTATTTGGTTTTGTGACTAGTATTTCTGGCTCTACTACTTATCTTAACTGTGTTCTACCCAAATTAGTTCTTATTTAAAAAATTATTACAAAGCCAGATAAAATAGCTCCAAATACATGAATAAAGCATATTTTACAATTTGAATTTTATACTTACATTTGTATAAATTTACAGTTAAATGTTCAACTAATGAACTTTTGAAAAGTTATTTTTGTTTTAGTAGCCTCCAACATCTAATTTTAGCAAACAATACTGAATTTAAATCTATAAAACTAGGAAGTATATTTCTCTTTTTCACTCTTGCATATCTAATGTCTAGTACAGCACTTTATATATACTTATGACTAAAACATTTAAAAATAATTACATATACAAATTAAATTTATTAAAAAAGTAAAAGTATTCTGAGCAGTGGGCACATATGCTTAAAATGACATCAGAAAAATGGGCATATTTGTTTGGGTCTCTTACTGGCTAGGAATAACAAAAGATCAATTTACAGTTTTCCACAAAACATTTCTGAAAAGTCAAATTAACTGTTTTGTGATAAACAATCATAATCTTACAGTGAGTTGTTACACTATGGAAGTCGAAATAAAAGTCAATTCATCTTGAGTAATATCAAATGGAAGTCATTTTTAAGAATAGGTTAATAAAAAATTGCTCTGGGGTGGTGAGGTGCATGGATATGGGTTTTTAAAAATATATTCTTATATTGGTGGTTTAGAATAAGAACTCCACTCACAGATTGCCTTATTTTTTATCTAACCCCACTTAGCAATAATCTCTGTTCCCTGGTCTGTATATGTACTTCCACTCAAAGATGTTCTTAAAGAAACCAGGACAAATAAACAATATCAACAAGGATTTTTAATTTACTGAATTTGCTGAAAGTATCAGCAAAGCACAATTACCATGCACCATCTGGTGAGATGTAAAAGCAACTTCATACCCAGGTGTTATGATAGTCAACAAAAACAAGCACTGCCTCTAATAAAGTCGCTTGCACAGATCCTACAGCCAGCATTATGTTTTCTATTTATTTTGTCAGTTAGTGTAATTAAAGGGTTAACAAAACCTTTCTTCCTCTTCAGATAAAAAATGACCTCTCCTCAACCTTCCTGCACTGTTTCCCTGGAAACATAACAAAGGTGGGATGTCAGCTGTGTTTCTAAGCAACACTGTAGTAAAAATGGCTCCTACTGATGAGCAACATCTGGATTGAGGGGAGAGTGAGCAGGGCTGAACATGCCCAATGGTAAGTATAAACAGGGGCTTTTCTGAATCGAATATGGCTTGTAATTGGCTTGTCATTTGCTTAGTCCTGGATGCTATACTTAAATGCTGTTAGAAGACGACACTGCTTCCTGCAGAGCATTAAGGAGCTAAGCCAGGGTGGCATTCACTCCCATCCTTGTGTCATTTTCCACTAAACCTGAGCTATCATCTAGGAACAACATACCTAACACTGACATGTTGGGTTTTCCTTCCCATAATTTTCAAAAAACCAGAGAGGCTGATGCACAGCAGGGTCCACTATGGTCTACTAGGCCTTGTGAGCATGAATGTTCAGTTGACCCCAAGACCACTGCTACTAGTCATGAAGAATGAGGGAGGCAGGCAATCAAGTATGTCCTATGTGGTAAAACATAAAATGTGTCTTCAGAAGAGATGTATTGTTTGTTAGGTTATTCTGCATGTGAAATCCATTTGCTGATAACATTTTAGCATGATAAAAATCAGGAAAAAGGATGCATTTAACACACTCAAAGTTTATACCAATTAGAAGGGTTGCTGAGTGGGAGAGCACATAAGACCTGTTCTATGGAGGATATAGAAATGTAGATAATCAATTACAATTACTTCTCATCTTCCATTCTTCTTTTACATCATTACTGTATGTATTTTTAACCTTGTGCCTACATCTAAAAATGAATACTTGACAGTCCCACTTCTTAATTGTTTGCCATGTTAACAGATCTGCTACTACATGTCAAACATCTCTAAAACCTACCTATGAATTTAACCTCCACCAGTAACTCCTTAACCATTTACTATCTGAGAATTTGATGACTGAATTCTCATAATAATCTCTCATAAAATGTAAACTTCACTTTAAAATATATCTAGTGGATTTTTCTCAATCCACACTGCAATACCAGACCCCCAAAGTGTCATCTGTGGTTAACTCGTCCTCTATACTCAAATTGCTGTTTCTCTCTGCCCTATACCCTGAGAAGCAGGCATTTCTCCACTGTCTTATCCACTGTCTTTTAGGTTATTACATTCTTTCCCTCAGTGATTTCATTCCTTCTCATGTCTCCAATTATCACACCTGTGTATGAATTATTCCCAATCTGTAAGTCTACTCTTTATCTACAATCTCAATTTACCTGTTCCTCACGTGCCTGATGCTTCACTGATATTTCTAATTTATCTAAAATAAACACATCCTGCTTTCTTCCCAACACTTTGCAGACTTTATGCTAATTATGCACAAAAAAGCTGGATGTGTAAAGAAATACATTTTTTAAAAACACAGGATATGTAGACTAAGATTTCAGTATTACAGTTCATTATAACCCGTACTGGTCTTGTATTTGAACGAAAAAAAATCAACCTTAGAAATAACTTTCGTGCTTTTTAAATGAAATGGTTTGAGGTGTCACATTGATATCAGTGAGCGTGTCTCCAAAAATAATCTACTGAAAGCATGACTAATCTTTATTGTAATGTACTGTGTAGATAAATTATATGATTGTTTTCCTTTTAAAAGAATAGTTTTGAAGTACTAGTGACATCCTGCTAAACTACATAAGTAGTTTGATTATCGGATGCAATTTAAGATATGGTGCTCATCTTGAGGACTTAAGGTCCTAATTGGCTTGTTGTAGTCCCTTCTAGTGCTCCCTACTTACTGTCTCTATATTTAAGTCCATTATGGGTATACAACAAACAATTTGAGACTAAAAATAAGAGTAATCCAGAACTGTAAAGCTCTCACACCACCTTGCCAGCTGGCAGTGTTTGCCGAATGGCAAGTCAGGAAATGGAATGAGTGAGGGCCATGCTTATCTGGTCTCTATTAATCCTCTCCTGTGCTCTCATATAGGTACCTGGAAGATCACAACTAGTTCAATTTTTAAGAAAAAATATTTAAATTAAACAACTATTTTATAAACTGATGCTTTGAAAAAAGAGAGCGATGAGTATTGAAGTCATGTCCACTACGAATGGTATGAGTCCTCAGAATATCACTGCAGGCTCCCAGGGGAGCTGTGAAAACCAGCGTGAACCACTGAAGCAGTCCCATAGTTGATTTCCCAGCCTCTTCCAGAAGAGATGGTCATCAGATTCCAATGTATCCTTCTCTACTAGACAGCCCTGGCTCTCAAGTAGCTTGTGATCTACTCAGTAATGTTCAAGCCACTCTTAAGCTACTCGGGAGACAGATATGGATGGAAATAACTGCATATCTAACACAAGTTCATTTCATTATAGAGTAGACAAAGAAAAATCAAAGAAAGATGACAACTGTCCTTACATATACGAAAGGAAAATCAAAACCTTAACTCTATCTTTCCTTCACAACATAATTTTAGAAGTCTCTGGATTTCATCAAGGTTGACTACTTAGAGAAACTGAGTGGAAACTTATGCAATCTTTTAAAAGGAGGACAAAGCGTAACTCCAGGGTTAAGAATCTATTACTTTCCATCAAACAGCTGTCTGTGACACATCTTTATTCATTTAGCATGATTATTCACAGAAACTGCAAGTATTCAGCATAATCTAAATAAATACTTGGCAAGGATGGCATAGAGGAATTTAGAGCTGTTAAACTGGATGAACTTTAAGAGCTTTATTAAATCTGAGACCTTTCAATGCTAGTGGTTCTCAAAAGGTGGTCAGAAACATGAGGGTCCCCAAGACCCTCTAATGGGGTCCATCAGATCAATATTATGGTCATAATAATACTAAAATGTCATTTACCTTTTCCACTGTTTGACATTTGCACTAATGGTGCATAAGCAATTGGGTAAAATTGCTGGTGCCTTTACAAGAATCAAGGTAGTGGCCTCACGTGTTGGAGTCACTACCATCAACTCACAGTAAATGAGGGAATAATCCAGTTTTACTTACAAATGTCATAGAAGTAGTAATAAAAATTATATCTCAACAAGTACACATCTTTTTAACACATTGTGTGACAAATGTGTACAAAATTGGAAGCACACATAAAGCACTTTGTGCTGTGTATTGAAATACATTTGAACTGGGAGCTGAACTAGCTGCTTTGTTCAGGCATTTTTATTTTAAAAGACAACTGACAAACTATGGTTGTTCAGACTTAGAGGTCTGGCAGATTATTTTCTAGAAAATGAATGAGGTTGCCAATAGCTCCTTGATACCTTAAGAGACCTTTTGATGGAACTGTGGGAATCTATTAATATTAAATGTGTTACCATTTAAAAGAATCTGCATTAACTCAATAAACCAATATATTCCAAATGACCAATGAATGGTGTCACAAAAATCAAGTAGACATGAGTAAAATTTCACTATAAACCAACAGATTTTGATGTTAACAGAGACAAAAGATTCTCTGATGCAGGTTTCAGATGGCACGATGCAATTGACCTTTAAGGAAATGCCACCTGTTGAGCAATGGAGTAGACCAAAGAGTGTTCACAATTCTCTACTACAGTACTCCTCCCTTTACAACTACACATTTGTGTGAGCCTGACTTTCTTCATGTTTCATGAAAAGAACGCAATTATCTGCCTGCCTTCTATCAGGGAGACATTAAAGATACTTACAAAAATATAAAATAAAGCCATACATCTATTTGTTGTAATTACAATTGTTTTATATAAAATGTTGTTTATGTGATATGTAATTAACCTATTACTGCTATTTTAAAATTAAAACTTCCAGTTTTAACTTACACACTTTAAAAACTTCCAGTTTTAATTTTTAACCCAATAAATATCTATATAATCCACATACACAAAAAATCTTTGGTTCTTTACATTTCTAAAATGTAAAAGGGTCTGACACCAAACGTTTGAGAACCACTGTTCCATACTATTTAACCATATAATTGTACTGCCTTATTCCCCAAAGGCTTGCCTTCTTCGAATTAAGAATATTACATTTATTTAAATCCTTTCTACATTATAACATATATAAATATATTTAAGGTTTTTTACCCAGTCATATTTTCTCCAAAAATTAAAAATAAATAAAAAATATATCAAGAACTGAAACTCAAATTACAGGAGTAAATACATTTTAATTATTGCCATAAGGTTAGTAGGAGAATCAACTAGACAAAACTATTATATAATACATAGTACTTTATCATAAAAAATATATTTTAATGAAGGTCAGAACTGCCCTACAAATTAAATTCTAGTTATTCGAATTATTTTTAATTACAAAAGTGTACACTGGGCCATGCATGGTGGCTCACGTCTGTAATCCCAGCACTTTGGGAAGCCGAGGAGAGCAGATTGCCTGAGCTCAGAAGTTTGAGACTAGCTTGGGCATTATGGTAAAACACCATCTCTATAAAAAATAAAAAAAAATCAGCTGGGCGTGGTGGCACGTGCCTGTAATCCCAGCTTCTAGGAAGGCTGAGGTATGAGAATCATTTGAACTCAGGAGTCGAGGTTGCAGCGAGCTGAGATCATGCCACTGCACTCCAGCCTGGGTGACACAGCGAAACTGTGTCTCAAAAAATAAAAAAAAGTGTACATTGTATTGCATATTGCGTATCTGAGTTAGAGATTCTGTCACTAGCAAATGGTCTTTTAGAAATACAAAAGAAGTGCGTTATCTATAGGTGGATTACGGTGAATTTCCCAAAGACAATTTGGCAAAAGGCTAAACAATTCTAAACACAATTAAAAAGTCCTAAGTCATAAATGCACTATTATTTCTTTAAAGATCTTTAAGTCCATCCTAAATTGATAATTTTGGTAACAGCTTGTTTAAAAATAAAAACTGTTCCTACACTTAAAAAAAGATGCCTACAAGTGAAAGAACAATGTGAAGGTTCAAGTGAAAACTGTAAGAAGTGGAAAGCAAGTTCATGTGTCATTGCCAGCATCCACAACCCAGTGGAGGAGAAGAAGGACCCCAGACCCCACGGTGCTCATTAATTACTCTGGGTGAATCACAGCTTACAATCACATGTGTAATGTGGAACTCAGATTCAGTATTCTTACATCAATCTCTCTGCTTTTCTGTTAAGAACTGGGAAGTTAGGAAACCGTGCCAGTTGCACGGCTGAAATGGTAACACAAATAGCTGCTATCAAGGTGTTGGAGATACCACAGAATGAATTATCTATTTCCCTAATGGTTACCCACATGCCATCAATAATGAAAAAGTGTGTATTAATAGTCCTATGGGACAAATGAACAGTAACTGCCCATGGAGATGCTGGATAATAACTGAATAGTTCAGGGAGCATTTTTAACTAGGATTTGAATCTGCATGAGAAGATAGCTCAAAAATTATACCAGGCAACAACTTAGTAGCTTTTTTGTGCTTGAAATTCTTGGCAAATTAAGTCAATTCTGGCAGAAGTAAAATGAGAGATTATTGTTACTATGGAAGCCAACCACAATTTTTTCTGAGATTATAAATATCTGAAATGTTTTTTAAAAAAATCCACAAGCCTAAAACTGTAGTGATGTTAGAGTGATAATGAAATTCACAAAAAGTTTCCAATTTATAAATGGGTAATGTCCCAAAACTTTACCTATAAACTAGATGGATGTAGCTTAGCATTTTTGTTTTGTATAAAACCGATGTTATACAACATTGAGTATGTGAAAGTAAGTCCAACTAGAATCCTTACTAGAAGTGGCTAGATTCTCAGGCTAGCTCATAAATGCATGTAGTCCACATATTGGAAATACTACATCTTTACAAGAGATTTCAGCAGAATGTACTGTAGCAGGAGTTAACACCATGTGAAACAGTAACATAAAATGTAATAATGTATTATGAAATCTGTCATTTGAGGGAAAAGATCTTAATTAGAAGAACTAGAGCGTTTTTTAAGTCTACACAAAAAGAGGCTATTTAAAGGTCTCAAGATTTTTCTGGGGCAACTAAATAGAAAGATTTCAGAGTCTGGGTAATATATTAAAGGAAACAGAGAAACAGAAATAAATCATGGGAAAATGTTAGATCCAACAGTTTCCTGTACCTATCACTAAGTTATATAGTTAGTGCAGGGCAACATGGTTAGTAAACCCTCTTATTCACATGCCAAGAGGCCATCGATGTGCCCGAGAGGACAGCAGTGTGCCAAGACCTACCTGTAGGTACCTGGCTTGCTTTCATCATTCCAAGCTAACCATCAATGGGAGGCAGTGTGGTGCAATGGAAAGGAGACTGTTCTCAGGCATGGTCTGTTAATAGATAGGTAGCTTTTGCCAACTCACTTAGCCTCTCTGAATATATATTTCCTCATATGTAGGAGGAAGATAAAAGATTAAATTGAAATACTGTTGCGATAAAATGCCAGTGTGTTAATATGTGCAGCTACTTCTATGAGACAAAATTTACATTACTTTATTATCTACTATAGCAGAATATGTGAAATTAAGTACAACTAGAAGTCCTACTAGTTCTGGATTAAATAATGGATATGATTCCCTAGAGGCTACCACATCTGAACACAGGAAATAATCAGAGCAATGCCCTATTTGTCTGTTAAAACCAAGCTCAGACAGTAGATCCTACAGAAAGCTTGCCTTGGACCCCCACTCCCTACTGCCATCCATTCCATATTCTGTAGTTTGTGCAAACTTAGGTGGCAGAACTTACGATTACAGCGTAATTAACCTGCTTACACAGGCTGTGAGTCCCGTGATAACAGAGACTCCATCCGGTTCAACTCTACATTTTCAGTATGAAGCAGTGCCTGATGCATAGTGAGCACCTAATAACAATTATTTAATTGGGCAGCTGAGGTCTTAGGATATCATGACATTAACACTAAATGAGCAATCACAAAATCTTACACAGTAAAACAAAATTTTAGTCAAAGATGAGTGATTGCCCTAAGCATGAAGAGAAGTACTGATCTACCACCCCATCCCCTCAAAAGAGATCAGTGAAAATCAAACATCGACACTCAAAGCCAATATATGCATCTCTTTCTATACAGTTACTATTACATTGTAAACATTTGTTACATGGGGATGGACATTTTTGTGGTTTTGATACCTTGGGCTAGTAAACACTAGTAATGCATTTTACTTAAATGTTGACTAAATTCTACAGCAAAATTGACTTCGATTGTATGGGTGCTTTTTTGATGTTTCTTGAATACCCCAGAACTTCCTGCCAGGGTATTCACAGGTCTAAACCTGTTAATGGCGTGATTAGGTCGGGATTCTCCCTCCCTGCAACCTAGTGGCTAAAATTTTTCTATTTTACTTTGCAAGTCTGTGTGGGAGGGTGGGGGAGAGGAGGGTTGGATTTTAAGGATCGTGGGTTTGTACACATTACTGGAAATACAATCGACACAGAACACGAAGGTACGTTTCAGGTTCCAATTACAAAACGACACCTGGCGAGTCTCTGGCAATGCGCGCACCTTAGTTTCCAAAACAGGTTTGTGGCTTCAGTTCGCTGCACCTGGTGACGGGTGAGCGGAGTGGGGGCGGACGGCCGGGCTGCAGCCGGGACACGCACGGCGCCCCGGGCGGGTCCCCCACAGCCCCCGACGCTCGGTCCCCCAATACCCCCCCCAACCCAGGAAGCCGCAGGGGCCCCGGGGCTCTCCCCACCCGCCTCCCGGGAGGGTTTCGCGCCGGCCCCGAGAAGCCGGCGGCTCCCCGCTACCCTCCCCGAAGGCGCGGATCGGCGCTCGGGCCCCGCGGGATCGGCGTCCCGGGGCCGCACTTACTCAGACTCGCGGACAGACTGCGCAGTCGGCCGCGGGCACGAAACCGGGCGCCGCGCAGCAGCGTGCCCCCGCGTCGCTTCCGTCGCTCCTCATCGTCCTCCTCCAGCCCAGGGGCGGCTGCCGTCGCCACGGTCTAGCCCGGAGCTCCTGCGGCGCGTCGCTCAGCGGCCCCACTTCCGGCCCCCGCTCGGGTGTCGCCGGCAAATGCCCCCGCCGGCTCCCACATAACCTGTTCTCCGTCTTCCCTCCCGGAGTGGGAACCCTGCCCGTTCTTCAGAGCATGCGCAGAAGCGGCTGTCCGGGAACCTCCGCGACGGTGGCCCGGACGGAAAAGATACCTCGGCGCTGTGGGCTCGGCTCCCCGCCCCGCGACCTGGGGATCTTGGGCTCCCACCCTCCTCCGAGCACGAGGACTCCCTCCAGCTACGCACCCGCGACCTACTGGTTGAGGAGGAGCCGGGTCCGGGGCAGGACAGGCCGGGAGCCGGTGAGCTCGAAGTCCACCATCGCTCTGCAAGCCGCAGCTTCACGGAGGAATTTGTTCTGCCTGATAGGGTTGTTGGGGTGTCGCAGTGAGTTCCAGGATTTAAAGCGCTTCCATAAATATTTTTCTCCTTTTCCTTGTACCCGAGTGGACTGTCAACGGCGAATGCAGGTTTTGGGAGGCCTGAACCTTCTACTATTCGGAGAGCCCTTTTAAAGAAAAATAATGTAAAATTATTTTTGCACGTTTTACAGAGGCACACCACCACGGGAACAGCCTGTTGGGGCCCCTCTCGAGGCCTTGGAAGTGTTCGTCACAAAAACGGGCCCTTCAAACCTGGGCTTCGTTAGCTTCACTCTCCCCCCACCCCCGCCACCACCGTGCACCGTGGTGTACAGACATGTACGGATGTGTGCCTCCCCGCTCTGGGGCTTTCCTTATTCTATGTCCCCTATTTTATGCAGACAGAGGATATTTCATAAATTGGTGGTGGTGGTGGGTTGCTTGTTGTTGTTTTTGCCTTTTGGGACGGAGCTTCGCTCCTGCTGCCCAGGCTGGCGTGCAATGGCGCGCCCTCGGCTCACTATCACCTCTGCCTCCCCGGTGCAAGCGAGTCTCCCTCCTCAGCCTCCCAAGTAGCTGGGATTACAGGTCCCCACCACCACGCCCCACTAATTTTTGTATTTTTAGTAGAGACGGGGCTTCACCCTTTTGACCATGCTGGTGTCGAACTCCTGACCTCAAGTAATCTGCCCGCCTCGGCCTCTTAAAGTGCTGGGATTACAGACGTGAGCCACCGTGCCCGGCCGGTGGTGGTGTTTTCGAACATACGTATCCTGCTACGAGATCGAGAGCTCCAGGTCAAAGCTGGGTTCTTGATTCATAGCTTCCTAATGTTGATCACCGAATAAGTGCCACGCACTAAAATAGACCATTTACATAAATAAATTAATAATCATAGCAACTGGAGAAGATACTGAGTGAAAATAACCCTTGATTGTCTTTGAACCAAACAACTAAAATAACATGATAAAATGGAGAGTGGGTTTTGAATCAATCTGGAATTTGTCTGGTTTCATAATTCATGGTTCCTCTCATGTAATTAATATGAAGTCCAGCTTCTGACATTGTAGAAGCTTAGTAGATGTTGAACAAGCTACAAATGTACACGGATAGGTACCCTCTCATAAGATGGGCAAGTGAAGTTTCCTACCTTAGCACTGTTCATTGTTCCTCCAAAATAAATTGATAACTTAAGTGAAGAGTAGATATTCCTAAAACAATATCATGAGACTTTACAACGTCACAGATGATTGCAGGTAATCAGGCAACTTAGGTCAATTAGACATACAAAGTAAATAACTGAATGTTCTTGGGCTGGAAGGAACTCTTAAGTTCTAGCTCCATACAAACTAGCACTGAATTAAATGTGTCAGTTTTGAAAAACGAGATTTTCATACATTACACAACCTCTAAGGGCACTTAACAGCTCTAAAATGTTTTATCAAGGTCGATTGCAGCAAAATTTGTTTTAATGTAAAACAATATTTTATGTTAAAATAGTTCTAAAAGTTGTTTCTGCCACTCTTCATGGATAACTTCTGACTTCTCCATGGTGAAAGAGGACGGACTATAGCAAAAATTTCGGTGGAAACCAACAGCTCCTGGAACATAAAAACTAGGGTTTTTTTAATCTCTCCCCCCTCAATATCTAGTACCATTACTACATAATAATAGGTGCTCAATTAAAGTTTGTTAAATAACTCTATTTTTAATCCTTAAACAGATACGAGAAGAGTCCATAGTTGATTTCTGGTCATGCAAATGTTTATGTCTGTATTGTAAATTATGTGTTGTTATGTATTATTTCTGTATTAAGAGAACTCATACCACAGTAGCAAACATCATGAAAAAAAACAAACAGCTCTGTATAGTTTCCAAAAACCTATATTTTAAAAGTTTAAATGAAACAACCAACATTTTGAGTGGGGGGATGCCCTCTTCTTTCTTGGGAGCTTTCACAACCAGCGAAATCAGTATAGTTACCATTGTTTTACGTACAGAGAACAAGAATTAGAGGCTATCACTAGCCAGTGCACAAAGTGATCTTAGGTCTCTCTCAACGACAAAATCCACTGGCTTGTGGATCAACTGCTTGCAAAGAGAATCTGCTGCTGAGGCCAATAGGAGCTGTCTGTACTCGAGACCCTGACCAGGATCCTCCAGGTCCCGCCTCCGCAGCCTCGCGGAGCTGCCGGCCCTCCCACCTCCCGCTGCGAGCCTGGCTGCGCCTGCGTGCGTGAGCCCCGTGACGTCACGGCCTCGAGTCTCCCATGCGCCTGCGCGGCGAGCAGCTGGCGGAACCGGCGACTTCTGGCGCCAGCTTCCGGTTTAGTGGCTGTACCTCAGGCTTGACGTCAGGTGGTGAGTGTGTGGGTGGCAGCTGCGGGTGTGTGGGGAGTCGGGTGGGGGATGTGGGGTGGTCGGCCGGGGGATTTGTGGGACGGCAGGCGGGGAGGGGGGTCTGGTGCGTCAGCCGGGCGTCAGGTTGGGGTCTGTGGGGCGTCAGGCCGGGGTAGGGTCTGTGGGGCGGCAGGCAGGGTGTTTGTGCAGCGGCGGCTGATGGGGGTTGCCGAGTTCACCGCGCTGTAGCAGCGCCGCGTTAGAAGCCAGGCCTCTTGTTACTCATCTAGACCCAAGCCCCAGGCCGTTGGACGATTTCTCCCATTTTTGACTCCCTGGAACTGTGTTGCTTGCTTTACCTGCGTACACGCTGATTCCTTCTCAGGGCAGCCCCGCAGGAAACCGTCAAGAGCTCATTTTACAGCTAGAATCCTCTGGTTCACAGAGGTAACGGGGCTTGCCCGGGGCCAGGTTTTCACTCGGAACCCGTTGAGGGTTGGGGAGAGTAGGGGGAACGGGACAGAGGAATGATGTAAATTCCCTCGGGATTTTCCGTTTTCCAAGAGGGTACAAGGGGCCCTGGAGCGGGAAAGACTTTAGGCTTGGAAGAAATCACTTTATTTATCTTCTTACACTTCGTCGTTCATTAACCTTTGGGATCTGAGATTATCCCAAATTGTTACTATGTGCTGTGAAATCTAGGCAGCTGTAAACTCTTCGTTTCCTAGGGAAACACAGCTTGTCAAGGGTTGCATGAAGGAAACTTCAGTTGCAGTAGTCACTTCCTGTTTTTTTCCCCAAGTGCAATAAAATAACACTTAATCACTTTCCATGGTCACTGAATAAAACCTGCTGGTTTGTCTTCCTATGTTACTTCAGGACAATTTATTCAGCAAGTGAATGCATGATAAATCGTTATTGTGTACTAGTAACTTGCATTCATTCTCCTGAAAGCTTTGCTTATTGTTAAAGAGTGAAGCTTCTTCCCACCTTTTTATCTCCTTAGTATTTTGCAATATTTATGTTTTAAATGTTGCTTGGATCACCAAGCATTACACTATTAAAATTGCCAAGACATTACTTTTTAAAGCACAGTTTTAGATTATCTGATTTTATTTTCATTCTAATTTCTACACAATTTTTAACCTCATTTTACGCTTAAGAAAACTGAAGCTTAGAGAAATTAATTGCTCAGTATCACCCAGCTATTAAATGTTAGCATCCACATTTGAATTCAGATTTATTAGAGTCCAGAACCTGAGCCCTAAGAATCTCCTCATTTGTCTTACTGCAAATGGAATGAATCAGCTAAAATTCTCGGAATCCAAAAAATAAAATTAGCATGTAAAAAGGAATGGAAGTCCTAATCTTTGACTTTTTATGCCATTGTAATGAGCAAAAGTACTTATGCCTAGTTTATAGCAATTTTGGAATCCTTGTTTTCTGTATAGCCATTTTTAGAATACGGAAGATGCACAACATTACCTACATTTTGTAATTACAAAGTAATTTAAGTCTTTGCCTGGGATTTGTTGAGGGAAACTTTAACTTTGAGACCATATAGAATCTATAAATATATCTGTAGAAACTATGTACCAATACTTGAACATTAAAGAAATATTACTACTTCATTTTACATAGTTTATATAGAAATTGTAGATACAGCATTGTGTACCATGATGTACCCCCTTGAGGGAGCATGTTTTCAGAGCTAGGGCAGTGAACATACATAACCAGGTGGTGCAGTCAGTTATGCAAACCAGATTCAGGGAGAGGAAACAACAGTATATTCAAAGATAAAAGTTTCAGGGAAGTGCTCTCTCATGGGTTTATCCTTTGATCTAACCCACTCAATAGAAGTTTGGTTTCCTTTGTCGGAAATTAGACTGTCAAGTGCAGCTTTTTTCTTTATAAGACCACCAAATGGCTGTTGCGAATCATTGCCAGGACAGTCAGAGCTGCTGAATATTTTTAACCAAACTGTGCCTCACCCACTGTGCATGTGCATGCATGTGTATGTATGTGGTTTGTAACCAGCCCATGGCCTTCCCTGGTGTGCTTTTCCAGGAGTCAAATCTAGGTGTGTCAGTAATTCATTCAGCAAACCTCCTGCATGTCTGCCACTAGTAGCACAAATTATAGCACAATTTCTGGTCTCTAGAGACTGACAATTTAGTTAATGTAGTATTGTAATTAGCCATTTGGTTTATTTTGCTGGATACTAGATAATGTAGCCTTGTGCATGTGTGTGTTTCTCATTTGTTTGCTGTGATGGAGAATTGGAAAATTGGGAGTTACGTGTTCTCTGCACTATAATAGATCTCCCCACTCCCAGCGAAACTCTTGACTCCACTGTCTGGTTATACATCCTGGTGTGCCAGGAGGTATCTGCAGCCACAGGATAAAACATAGTTTCTATTCATGAAGCATACATTTTACTTGAAACCTTTTTTTGGAAAAGTTATGTTAATGTTACATAGTTTATGCTAAAATTACTCTAATATATTTATCTTCCAATAGACCTTGTATGACTATTTAAAACTAAAGAAATTTCACACTTGTGAAATTTTAGGAAATACTCTTGCCCTAGCACAGCAAGGTACTCATTCTTTCCTCTCTGACTTTAGCAGATACTTTAGGGAAAAGCTCTGTCCTCAGGACATTTTACAATTGTTTTATTTTGTTAAAGCACTTAGTATTTTATTATACTGTTTCCATTATACCCCCTTTTAAAATTTTGTTTAACAGAATTTATGTTCTTTTAAAGCAGAAGCATACTGTATTTTCCCCTAGCACAGTGTATGTAGCACATCTCATATGTAGTAATTAAATACTTAGGGAATAACTGGCATGGAAATATGAAAAAAATCGTATTAATACATTTATACTTATAAGACAATAAGTAACTATGGTAAAATATATAAAGTGAGGATTTTGATTTGGGCATTTTAAGTTGAGATTGAATATTGGTGTGATTTGGCATAGCTAACAGTGAAGAAGTGAGGGAAAAAAAACATAGGTTTTCTTTGGCTGGAAGAAGAGGATACCTGTTTTTTGCTTTGTTTTGTGTTTTTGGTCAAGGGCCCTGCCTATGATTAGGATTTCTAAGAAGTCAAATTCCAATTCAGGAAATGAGTGTTTTGTTAAAAACATCTATTTGAAGAAGTTGGTGTCTGGTGCTGTGTAATAGTCTGTCAGGGAAAGAAGAGACATACAGTGAAAGGCCTTGCATTAGAAGCTCAGAAGTGAAGTGAATTAAGCCTGATTAGTTTTTCTGTCGCCATTATTTGCAATATTTGTTTGTATTATGTGCTAAGTAATTGATATATAGAATAAGTCAATGAAAGTTGGAATTTAAGGAGAAAAATAATTAAAATAATTTCTGTATTACAAATATAGGAAATACAGCTGATGATACTTTTCATAACTGAATTAGGGTTGAAGCAAAATAGTTGTTATTAAATGTAGAGATTGAAAACATACATTGTTTATAGCATTGATCTATTTAGCAAACATTAATAAACATTTATTATGATCTGAGTGATCTTTGTAAGGTCTTTACATTAAATATTTAGTTGAATCTTAAAGTTATTCTCTTTTTGCTTTACTAGTTAAACTGGAAGATTCATCACCACTTTGATGGCTGCCTCACAAACTTCACAAACTGTTGCATCTCACGTTCCTTTTGCAGATTTGTGTTCAACTTTAGAACGAATACAGAAAACTAAAGGACGTGCAGAAAAAATCAGACACTTTAGGGAATTTTTAGATTCTTGGAGAAAATTTCATGATGCTCTTCATAAGAACCAAAAAGATGTCACAGACTCTTTTTATCCAGCAATGAGGCTAATTCTTCCTCAGCTAGAAAGAGAGAGAATGGCCTATGGCATTAAAGAAACTATGCTTGCTAAGCTTTATATTGAATTGCTTAATTTACCTAGAGATGGAAAAGATGCCCTCAAACTTTTAAACTACAGAACACCCACTGGAACTCATGGAGATGCTGGAGACTTTGCAATGATTGCATATTTTGTGTTGAAGCCAAGATGTTTACAGAAAGGAAGTTTAACCATACAGCAAGTAAATGACCTTTTAGACTCAATTGCCAGCAATAATTCTGCTAAAAGAAAAGACCTAGTAAAAAAGAGTGTTCTTCAACTTATAACTCAGAGTTCTGCACTTGAGCAAAAGTGGCTTATTCGGATGATCATAAAGGATTTAAAGCTTGGTGTTAGTCAGCAAACTATCTTTTCTGTTTTTCATAATGATGCTGCTGAGTTGCATAATGTCACTACAGATCTGGAAAAAGTCTGTAGGCAACTGCATGATCCTTCTGTAGGACTCAGTGATATTTCTATCACTTTATTTTCTGCCTTTAAACCAATGCTAGCTGCTATTGCAAATATTGAGCACATTGAGAAGGATATGAAACATCAGACTTTCTACATAGAAACCAAGCTAGATGGTGAACGTATGCAAATGCACAAAGATGGGGATGTATATAAATACTTCTCCCGAAATGGATATAACTATACTGATCAGTTTGGTGCTTCTCCTGCTGAAGGTTCTCTTACCCCATTCATTCATAATGCATTCCAAACAGATATACAAATCTGTATTCTTGATGGTGAGATGATGGCCTATAATCCTAATACACAAACTTTCATGCAAAAGGGAATTAAGTTTGATATTAAAAGAATGGTAGAAGATTCTGATCTGCAGACTTGTTATTGTGTTTTTGATGTATTGATGGTTAATAATAAAAAGCTAGGGCATGAGACTCTGAGAAAGAGGTTTGAGATTCTTAATAGTATTTTTACACCAATTCCAGGTAGAATAGAAATAGTGCAGAAAACACAAGCTCATACTAAGGATGAAGTAATTGATGCATTGAATGAAGCAATAGATAAAAGAGAAGAAGGAATCATGATAAAACATCCTCTGTCCATCTATAAGCCAGACAAAAGAGGTGAAGGGTGGTTAAAAATTAAACCAGAATATGTTAATGGACTAATGGATGAATTGGACATTTTAATTGTTGGAGGATATTGGGGTAAAGGATCACGGGGTGGAATGATGTCTCATTTTTTGTGTGCAGTAGCAGAGAAGCCCCCTCCTGGTAAAAAGCCATCTGTGTTTCATACTCTCTCTCGTGTTGGCTCTGGTTGTACCATGAAAGAACTGTATGATCTGGGTTTGAAATTGGCCAAATACTGGAGGCCTTTTCATAAAAGAACTCCACCAAGTAGCATTTTATGTGGAACAGAGAGGCCAGAAGTGTACATTGAACCTTGTAATTCTGTCATTGTTCAGATTAAGGCAGCAGAGATAGTACCCAGTGATATGTATAAAACTGGCTGTACCTTGCGTTTTCCACGAATTGAGAAGATAAGAGATGACAAAGAGTGGCATGAGTGCATGACACTGGATGACCTAGAACAACTTAGGGGAAAAGCATCTGGAAAGCTTGCATCTAAACACCTTTATTTAGGTGATGATGACGAACCACCAGAAAAAAAGCGAAAAGCTCCCCCAAGGATGAAAAAAGTTATTGGAATTATTGAGCACTTAAAAGCACCTAACCTTACTAATGTAAACAAAATTTCTAATATATTCGAAGATGTGGAGTTTTGTGTTATGAGTGGAGCAGATAGCCAGCCAAAACCTGACCTGGAGAACAGAATTGCAGAATTTGGTGGTTATATAGTACAAAACCCAGGCCCAGACACATACTGTGTAATTGCAGGGTCTGAGAACATCAGAGTGAAAAACATAATTTTGTCAAATAAACATGATGTTGTCAAGCCTGCATGGCTTTTAGAATGTTTTAAGACCAAAAGCTTTGTGCCATGGCAGCCTTGCTTTATGATTCATATGTGCCCATCAACCAAAGAACATTTCGCCCGTGAATATGATTGCTATGGTGATAGTTATTTTGTTGATACAGACTTGAACCAACTGAAAGAAGTATTCTCAGGAATTAAAAATTCTAACGAGCAGACTCCTGAAGAAATGACTTCTGTGATTGCTGATTTAGAACATCGGTATTCCTGGGATTGCTCTCCTCTCAGTATGTTTCGACGCCACACCATTTATTTGGACTTGTATGCTGTTATTAATGACCTGAGTACCAAAACTGAGGGGACAAGATTAGCTATTAAAGCCTTGGAGCTTCGATTTCATGGTGGAACAGTAGTTTCTTATTTAGCTGAGGGAGTGTCTCATGTAATCATTGGTGAAGATCATAGTCGTGTTGCAGATTTTAAAGCTTTTAGAAGAACTTTTAAGAGAAAGTTTAAAATCCTAAAAGACAGTTGGGTAACTGATTCAATAGACAAGTGCAAATTACAAGAAGAAAGCCAATATTTGATTTAAAGCTAGCTTTCCTAGTGAAAGCCTCTGATCTGGCAGACTCATTGCAGCAGGTGGTAATGATGAACTACCGAACTACATTTTATTTTTGTATCTTAAAAATTAAAAATCTATGTCTAAAAAGTATTGTTAGACATAGGAAAACAATAATTTTAACTTTTAAGATGAAAAGACAATGGCCCAAAGCCAAGAAAGAAAAATAAGTGACTCACTGATTTTTTTACAATTAAGGTGAAATAATTAAACAGTCCAAAGAAGAGATGTTTTTTATAATATCCATATCGATATCTCGAATTTTTATTTAGATACTGATAAAATAGATTTCAAAACTTTTAAAGTTATGATAAGACCTAAACAGTATATTCTAAAAAATCAAAACTTTAGTAATAGTTTTTATCTGATAAAAGCATTGCAAGAAAATAGGGTAAAATTGTTACAATTGGACATGTAAAAATATGTCTTTTTACTTAGAGTTTAAAATATCCCTTTTACATGTGAAATGCTGTAAGCAAATTTGTTTTTTAAGGTTAAGACCAAATGTGATAATAAAACTTTGTCAATGATGTTTTTAGCTAAATGAGAGGAAGTTGTATGAGACGTAATGATCTAAAAATTTAAAATTGAATTGGTTTGATTAAAAATAAAGCTTGCAGTTTTAAAAGTAGCTCACATTTAATTTAATTGTGTGAAATAGAACATGTTTTAAAGGAAGTATTTTTATGTGAATTTGTATTCCAGCATAAATAGTATTCACAAAAAGTGATTTTTCTAGATTTTATCTATTTAATAGGTGTCATTATAGATTATTTAAAGTCAGTATATATGGTATATATTATGTATGGATTTATATACCAAATTTTGGAATACAGTCTATCTTGTGACCATATTGAAATGTATGGAATTTGATCTGTGAGATACTATATGTGTATTATTTGAAAGTAAGGAAATTTTATCCAGACTGTGAGACAAATGTATGTGATTTTGTTGTACTTCTTAATTTAAATAAAATATTTAATATACTATTAAAATAATTTTTGTCTTCTGTTCTTTTTTAAATGATTCATAATAGTTGTATCAGATTTTTTGGTGTCAGTAAAATTTTTGGCTGGTCTCAATCTGTTTTCTCTTTATGATCCTTTGTATTTCACATTACCAATGAGTGTTATTAAAAATTTTACACTTTGTTTTTTTTAAATATATGTTTTATTGTGTTTTAGGTTTGGGGGCACATGTGAAGAACATGCAGGATTGTTGCATAGGTACATAAATGCCCATGTGGTTTGCTGCGTCCATCCACCCATCACCTATGTCTGGCAAACTTTTTTATGTCTATTGAGAAAAATTAACAAATACAAATAAGTACAGTGGGAGAAAAGTCTGTACTGTTACTACTAAAGATAACAACATGTAGTATTTTAGGTTACCAATGGTAAAGATAGTACACAATAAATATTTAGAGCACAATATAAATATTTAGTGTAACATGTATAAAGCAAACTATATGCTTCATTTAATCAGCTTTTCTCGATGAATTTTGAAAATTTTTACAATTCACTAAAATATTCCTCCATCATTTTAAATTGTTGTGCAGTATTTCATTGAATGCCCTGTAATGTAGCCCATTATTCAAATTTTAGACAATTTCACCATGCCACCCCTACCTTGTTTTTCCTTCTTCTTTTTTTTTTTTTTTTTTTTTTTTTGTTAGAAAGGGTCTCACTCTGTCACCCAGGCTGGAGTGCCATGGTGCCAAGTCAGCTTACTGCAACCTCCACCTCCTAGGTTCAAGCTCTTCTCCTGCCTCAGTCTCCTGAGTAGCTGGGATTACAGGTGCCACTAGAATAAAGTGCATGAGTAAAGACACTGGGTCAACTACTGATAGGATAAATATTCTGAAGCCAACTGAAAAACACCCTTGGCGTTTATTCTCCAAGGCTGTGGTTTCTTGCCAGAAAGCAGGACAGCAGATTTACTAAGAACTGCTCCACCCTATTCCTTATCTCTGATGACTTAGAAGTGTCCTCAAGGAGTTCATTCATTTCAGGCTGATGTCAACTTTTTTGAAAGGTGACTAGAGTAGCTACTTCATACTCATGCGCTTGACCTGGGGTCTACGTGAACAGGGCAGCTTTGGCCCCTTGGAATGCTCACTTCTGGGAAAAGAGATTGTGTTTAAACTATCTAACATGGAATTCTTCCAGCCCTAGATCTATCTTAAAAACAACAATTCACTTTCATTGAGTAGTACAAGTTCTTACTCTTCATTAGTAGCCTTTTGAGTAAAGAGAAGAATAAAGTAATTCCTGCCCTCAAAGAACTCACAGTGTTTTGACAGATAAGATAATTAGAATACAAAAGGTTAGTGTATTCCTAAAGGAATGATGGATTGTCTTGGAGGGGAAAGAGCCCAAGCATTAGAATCAAGTCATTCCAAGCTCAATTACAGTTCAGCTACCAATATCTGTCATTTTGAGCAATCACAACCTCTTTGAACTTTAGTTTCTAAACTGTCAAACGCAAATGACACCTGTCTTATCAGAATGTTTGAGGACAGAGCCATAGCCCCCAGCACATACTAAGAACTCTCTAGTTTTACTTGCTATTCTTACCCACACCTGGGTTAATAAGTGAGTAACTGGGGGAAAAAGTAGAATTTCACCAGGCATAGTGGTATGGAAAGTTTTTCCTTGCAGAGGAGAGATTATAAATCATAGGGTTATAAAAGTGTGGAAATATTTTTAAAGCATTGAGATTTAGGGGTAAGGGAGAAAGATAGATTAAGATAGGGTAGGGTAGATTTTGAAAGGTCTGAAATGCCACTGCAGAATATGGACTGTATCTTGTGCTCAGATAACTGCATGAAGAATTGTAAGCAAGATATTTTAGCCTCTAGTGTAATGCTTTTTATTTTTATTTTTATTTGTTTATTTATTAGACCACTTAAGGAATGATAAACACACAAAAAGCAGTACATATTTGAGAAATATATACAACTTGATGAGTTTGGAGTTAAGTATACACCTGTGAGACCACCACATTCAGGCTGTAAACTTATCCATCAGCTCCAAAAGTTACCTTATTCCCCAGTATTTATTGACCAAGTCCCCACCTTGTCTTCTGTTATTTAATGATTCACAAATATGAGTGCCTCTTGAATTCTAGGCTCTGTCCTAGTCCTGGAAGCAGCAGTAATCAAAGTAGGCAGACATTCCTACCTTCATTAGGCTTATATTTTAGTGGGTAAGATGGGAAAGAGAAAAATTCATGTTTCCTTCTCTTTCTGATTCTCCCTCTTTGGAGGCTATTTCCCTCAGCATTTCAAAACCATATATTTTCTGGCTGATGTTTCTTTTCACATGCAAGCGTTTCTAAGAATTGTCTAAACTTCTAGTTTTACTTTCTGGCTTTTCACTCTTAAAATTACATATACAATGTTCTAACAACGTCTTTGACCTCTTCATTGATACACCCCAATAAGAGCTTGTGGGGTGTTTTATTAAAGGAATGCAGGCACTTACATAGCGTTCACCAGGAAGAAATGATAATCATGTTCTGAAGTTATGTACTTGGAGGGAACATTGAAGGAAGAAGAGAATCCACCCAACTAATCAGTTAGAGGAACCAAATAAGCATTGGTGATTCTGACTGATAGACATCATGGGGAAGTTGGTTGCCTTTGATGGAACACATGCTTCCTTTGATATTTGAAACATTTTGGCACATAGAAAAAAAACATGGAAGTCTTCTGAAATCAGGATTTAGTAATCTTGATGTCACCCTCTATCAAAAATAGCATGGAATGTCAAACAGCCAGAACTTTCTTTCATATGTTGCTAGTGGGAACGTGCAATGGTACCACTTTGGAAAACTGGTGATTTTTAAAGTGATATACCTACTCTTAAACATGAGATTTGTTCGTTATACTCTGAGTAAATTGTATTTCAATAAATTATTTAAACGTTTGAAACGACTATTGATTGTATAGTAACAGAGACAAAACATCCCAATAATGCATTTTTAATTAATATTGCAGTAACAAAGAAATAGAATAATTCCAAGTAATGTTCAATTTTAAGAAATGTGAGAATAATACAATATTAAATGTACATTATGGCATGTAGCTGTATTAATAGACTAAATGCAGCAATAAAAAATTGGTATATGAAATTCAACAGCATTTCTTTTTAAGCAATAAAAATGGAAGTTAAATAAAAATAGGACACTTCTTAAATATAATGCTTCAAAAAATAAAAAGCCGGTAGTTTTTGGGATTCATTATCATAAATGAACAACATTTACAAAAGGACAAAGTGATGAATGGATGGAAACAGACATTGATATGTGTGTGAAGAAAACAGATGAACCTGAGAAAGCAGAAACTCCTTAGCAGGGATTTACAGGAAAACACGTGGGCAAGTCTGAGATCAGCACCTGAAACTAAAAGGGACTTTTTCCAGTGGAATAACATGTGAGTGAAAGGAGCCCTGGGTAAATCTGAAGGGCTTAGTACCCATGACTTCTCAGAACTGAGCCACCATTGATGTTTTCCAGGTCAGGACCTCATAAAGAAGAAAAGATGGTGGGAATGGAATAAAAGGTGAGCAAAATAGGGGCAATGGAGAGACAAAGGAAATAGAAGGTCCACATTGAAGGTGAGGAGGAAGCAGCCAACATTTTCAGAAAGCAAACCATTATGGTTTTAAAAAGCAACACTAGTGGGAATTCTATAACGTTAGAAAAATTACCATTAACTACATTTTCTTCTAGATGTTCAGAGAAGCTAAGCTCACCTGAAAACGAGGAACCAAACGATATGTGGGCTAAATATACACAAATAAGAAAATACTGTAATTGAAAGAATACATTTCTACAGAAGAACGAACACACGTAAGAAAGAAATGCCCCTAAAGCAGATCAAAGTTAATTTTTCTTTTAGAGTAGAAAATGTGAAAGAACAACATATTATTTCAGAACTGGAAAACTCAGAAATAAGCTGACTAAACTCAGGAACTAGATTTAAAAGAAAAAAATCTATGTGCTACTGGAAACTTAAACCCATAGAAATAATATGTGTAACTATAAAACATTTAACTACATAAAATATTAAACTACATAGAATATTATTAAGTCAACTTTGGTGGGGGTGGAGTAAGAAGAGGTCTGGGACATCTGCCTTTTTCCAACATCACTCTTCCCTAGATCTAACCCTTTAAAAGGCACCTAACCCCCTGGTCCTTAGTAGTTCAGTAGGACATGAATGTAATGATCTCTGAGGTCCTTTCCAACTTTAACATTGTGGTACATCCAAGAGCCATTTACTGGCAACCTTGAATTAATTTATTAATGCACGTTTTATATTTATTTACTTACTTGAGATGGGGGTCTTGTTCTCTCCTGCAGCCTCCCGAGCAGCTGGGACTACAGACAGATGCCACCATGCCCTGATAACTTTTCAAAAAATTTTTTGTAGAGATGGGGTCTAGCTATGTTATCTAGGCTGGTCTCGACTTCCTGACCTCCACCAGTCCTCCTGCCTCAGCCTGCTGACCGTTTATTTTTATGGTGAGATCCTCAGCTAGTATCCAAGATAGGTTTGGGAGATGGGACTCGGTGAGTAGCTGATAAAGTGATCCTGGGGAGGTGAGGGAATCTCTATACATGCATCTACCAATGGCTTTTTCAAGTCATGGTTTTTCCAAGGAACTCCTTTTCGTTTCCATCAACTTTTGGTTTGAATATACAGTATGAGATTCTTCTATCTTAAGTAAATAAAAACCTGTCATAGGTGGGATACTTTCATTAATCTCTAACATCACTATATGAACAAACCACTTCCTAAACAAATGCACTTTCAAGACAAATAATGTCATTTTCTCCACAATACAATTGGATTCAATTGTCTCCCCTTTGTAGAGAGATTCTGTATAGAAATTCAGGAGAGCATTGCCTAATGATTAAAAGCCAAACTTTATTCGTCAAGAAGAGCAACCCCAAGGCACATAATCGTCAGATTCACCAGGGTTGAAATGAAGGAGAAAATACTAAGGGCAGCCAGAGAGAAAGGTCGGGTTACCCACAAAGTGAAGCCCATCAGACTCACAGCAGATCTCTCAGCAGAAACCCTACAAGCCAGAAGAGAGTGGGGGCCAATATTCAACATCCTTAAAGAAAACAACTTTCAACCCAGAATCTCCTATCCAGCCAAACTAAGCTTCGTAAGTGAAGGAAAAATAAAATCCTTTGTGAACATGCAAGTACTCAGAGATTTTTGTCACCACCAGGCCAGCTTTACAAGAGCTCCTGAAAGAGTCTCTACACATACAAAGGAACAACCAGTACCAGCCACTCCAAAAACATGCCAAATGGTAAAGAGAATCAACACAATGAAGAATCTGCATCAACTAATGGGCAAAACAGCCAGCTAGCACCAAAATGGCAGTATCAAATTCACACATAACAGTATTAACCCTAAATGTAAATGGACTAAATGACCCAATCAAAAGACACAGACTGAAAAATTGGATAAAAAGCCAAAACCCATCAGTGTGCTGTATCCAGGAAACCCATCTCACATGCAAGGATACACAAAGGCTCAAAATAAAGGAATGGAGGAAGATTTAGCAAGCATATGGAGAGCAAAAAAAAGCAGGAGTTGCAATTCTCATCTCTGATAAATTAGACTTTAAAGCAACAAAGATCAAAAGAGACAAAGAAGGACATTACATAATGGTAAAAGGATCAATGCAACAAGAAGAGCTAACGATCCTAAATATATACGCACCCAATACAGGAGCACCCAGATACATAGGCAAGTTCTTAATGACTTACAAAGAGACTTAGACTCCCACACAATTATAGTGGGAGACTTTAACACCCCATTGTCAATATTAGATCAACCAGACAGAAAATTAACAAGGATATCCAGGACTTGAACTCAAACCTGGACCAAGCAAACCTAATAGACATTTACAGAACTCTCCACCCCAAATCCACAGAATATACATTCTTCTCAGCACCACATCACACCTACTCTAAAATTGACCACATAATTGGGAGTAAATCACTCCTCAGCAAATGCAAAAGAACAGAAATCATAACAAACAGTCTCTGAGACCACAGTGCAATCAAGTTAGAACTCAGAATTCAAAAACTAACCCAGAACCTCACAGCTTCCTGGAAACTGAACAACTTGCTCTTGAATGTTGACTGGATAAACAATGAAATGAAGACAGAAATAAAGATGTTCTTCAAAATGAACGAGAATGAAGACACAACATACCAGAATCTCTGGGACACATTTAAAGCAGTCTCTAGAGGAAAATATATAGCAATAAGTGCCCACATGAGAAGCAAGGAGAGATCAAAAATTGACGCCCTATCATCAAAACTGAAAGAGATAGAGAAGCAAGATCAAAAAACCTCAAAGTCTAGCAGAAGACAAGAAATAGCTAAGATCAGAGCAGAACTGAAGGAGATAGAGACACAAAAAAACCCTTCAAAAAATCAATAAATCCAGGAGCTGGTTTTTTGAAAAGATCAACAAAATAGACAGACCACTAGCCAGATTAATAAAAAAGAAAAGAGAATAACCAAATTGATGCAATAAAAAATGATAAAGGGGATATCACCACAGATTCCACAGAAATTCCAACCATCATCAGAGATTATTACAAACAACTCTATGCGCATAAACTAGTAAACCTGGAAGAAATGGATAAATTCCTGGACACTTGCCTCCTCCCAAGCCTAAACCAGGAAGAAGCCGAAACCCTGAACAGACCCATAACAAGGTCTGAAGTTGAGGCAGCAGTTAAGAGCTTCCCACCCAAAAAAAGCCCAGGTCCAGACGGGTTCACAGCTGAATTCTACCAGACATACAAAGAGGAGCTGGTACCATTCCTTCTGAAACTATTCCAAACAATACAAAAAGAGGGAATTCTTCCCAAATCATTTTATGACACCAACATCATCCTGATTCCAAAACCCGGCAGAGACTCAACAAGAAAAGAAAACTTCAGGCCAATATCCATGGTGAACATAGATGCAAAAATCTTCAATAAAATACTGACAAGCCGATTGCAACAGCACATCAAAAACTTGTCCACCATGATCAAGTAGGCTTCATCCCGGGGATGCAAGGCTGGTTCAACATATGCAAGTCTATAAACGTAATTCACCACATAAACAGAACCAAAGACAAAAACCACACGATTATCGCAATTGATGCAGAGAAGGCCTTTGACAAAATTCAACAGCCCTTTATGCTAAAAACCCTCAATAAGCTAGGTATTGATGGAACGTATCTCAAAATAATAAAAGCTATTTATGACAAACCAACAGCCAATATCATACTGAATGGGCAAAAACTGGAAGCATTCCCCTTGAAATGTGGCACTAGACAAGGATGCCCTCTCTCACCACTCCTATTCAATATAGCACTAGAAGTTCTAGCCAGAGCAATCAGGCAAGAAAAAGAAATAAAGGGTATTCAAATAGGAAAGGAGGAAGTCAAATTGTCTCTATTTGCAGATGACATGATTGTATATCTAGAAGACCCCATCGTCTCAGCCCCAAATCTCCTTAAACTGATAAGCAACTTCAGCAAAGTCTCAGGATACAAAATCAATGTGCAAAAATCACATGCATTCCTATACACCAATAACAGACTTAAAGAGAGCCAAATCAAGAACAAACTTCCATTCACAATTGCCACAAAGAGAATAAAATACCTAGGAATACAACTAACAAGGAACGCAAAGGACCTCTTCAAGGAGAATTACAAACCACTGCTCAGCGAAATAAGAGAGGACACAAACAGATGGAGAAGCATTCCATGTTCATGGTTAGGAAGAATCAATATTGTGAAAATGGCCATACTGCGCAAAGTAATTTACAGATTCAATGCTATCCCCATCAAGCTACCAATGACCTTCTTCACAGAACTGGAAAAAATTACCTTAAGCTTCATATGGAACCAAAAGAGAGCCCACATAGCCAAGTCAATTCTAAGCAAAAAGAACAAAGCGGGAGGCATCACACTACCAGACTTCAAACTATACTACAAGGCTACAGTAATCAAAACAGCATGGTACTGGTACCAAAACAGCATGGTACTGGTACCAAAACAGAGATATAGACCAATGGAACAGAACAGAGGTCTCGGAGGCAATGCAATATATCTACAACCATCCGATCTTTGACAAACCTGAAAAAAATAAGCAATGGGGAAAGGATTCCCTGTTTAATAAATGGTGTTGTGAAAACTGGCTAGCCATGTGCAGAAAGCAGAAACTGGACCCCTTCCTGACACCTTACACTAAAATTAACTCCAGATGAATTAAAGACTTAAACATAAGACCTAACACCATAAAAACCCTAGAAGAAAATCTAGGCAAAACCATTCAGGACATAGGTGTAGGCAAGTACTTCATGACCAAAACACCGAAAGCATTGACAACAAAAGCCAAAATAGACAAATGGGACCTAATCAGACTCCACAGCTTCTGCACAGCAAAAGAAACAGTCATTAGAGTGAAACGGCAACCAACAGAATGGGAAAAAATTTTTGCAGTTTACCCATCTGACAAAGGGATGATATCCAGAATTTACAAAGAACTAAAACAGATTTACAAGAAAAAAACTAACAAGCCCATTCAAAAGTGGGCAAAGGATATGAACAGATACTTTACAAAAGAAGACATACATGAGGCCAACAAACATATGAAAAAATGCTCATCATCACTGGTTATCAGAGAAATGCAAATCAAAACAACATTGAGATACCATCTCACGCCAGTTAGATTGGCGATCATTAAAAAATCTGGAGACAACAGATGCTGGAGAGGATGTGGAGAAATAGGAACACTTTTACACTGTTGGTGGGAGTGTAACTTAGTTCAACCATTGTGGAAGACAGTGTGGCAATTCCTCAAGGACCTAGAAATAGAAATTCCATTTGACCCAGCAATCCCATTACTGGGTATATATCCAAAGGATTATAAATCGTTCTACTATAAGGACACGGGCACACGAATGTTCATTGCAGCACTGTTTACAATAGCAAAGACCTGGAACCAACCCAAATGCCCATCGACGATAGACTGGACAGGGAAAATGTGGCACATATACACCATGGAATATTATGCAGCCATCAAAAACGATGAGTTTGTGTCCTTTGTAGGGAAATGGATGAACCTGGAAACCATCATTCTTAGGAAACTGACAGAAGAGCAGAAGATCAAACACCGCATGTTCTCATTCCTAGGCAGGTGTTGAACAATGAGAACACATGGACACAGGGAGGGGAGCACTACACACTGGGGTCAGTTGGGGGGAAATAGGGGAGGGACGGTGGGGGGTGGGGAGTGATAGCAAGGGGAGAGATGCCAGATGTAGGTGATGGGGAGGAAGGCAGCAAATCACACTGCCACGTGTGTACCTATGCAACAATCTTGCATGTTCTTCACATGTACCCCAAAACCTAAAATGCAATAAAATAAATAAATGGGAAAAAAAGAAAAAGCCAACCTTTACTTACGTAACTCTGACAGAGGGTTGTTGCTCAAATAATAGTAAGTGTTTTATGTTAATGTTGACATGCTTTCTGTTATGGGATTAGATAAATAAATGAAACAAAATTCTTTAATTCTTGAGAATCTTGATGAGTTGGAATTTAGTTACTCAGTTTGAATTAATGGTAAAATGACCAAAAGCTCTTGATGCTCTTAATGAAGATGACTACCATTTCTTAGATTTTTCTACTTGCTGATTAAGGAATAGATAGACATCTGGCAGCCACTGTTAGATTTAAGGTGTACCCTTGTAAGATATAAAAGGAATTAATTCAGTAATTAATATGAGTCTTCAAATTCTTACAATTTCTTAGTATTTAAGGACAAAAATATCATTCAGCACTATGAATTCCTGAAATTCATGCTTCATATAATTCGAGGGAGTAAGGTATATTCTTTTTTTATGACTCTAACAGTGGCTTCTACAATTATTGGAGCAACAATTTTGGGGTTTCTAAAACTAAAGTACCAAAAGAAAAGGGGAATCTTTTTACTGATTTTTTTCCATTTCATTCTGTTAATTATTTCCTTTCTGCTGGAAAGTTGGTATTGTTAAGAGCTGTAGAGGATGCTGTGAGTTGTGTAATTTAGTCTTAAGTGACAACAAGCCATCTATAGTGTGTCTGCCCTTGGGGTAGACTATCATTTTTCAACAGATTGGGAACCTCAAGGGTATACAAAGATGTTTCCATCTAAAGTTAGTAATGATTGTAATATCTTTGGCTTTTTATATAATTTGATAAATAACTAATGTTTCCTTTAAAACTGAATAATTTGAAAGACTCTGAGTAGAAATTAAGTAAGCACGTGTAATAGTTGAGGCTGACAAGTGGCGAATGACTCATTTACTGAATCACATCATCACTCAGCTGAACATCCTGTGCTGACATAGAGTTTATGGACATTATTCAGTTTTGAATTATTTTTATTTCTAATCATCTATGTCATAATTTGTCTCATAATCTGTCTTTAATAAAAGAAGGAAAAATAAGGAATATTAATATACAACAAGTTAATGAAGAACATGTACATGTTACAAATACATATCAAGATAATTGTCTCCAGATTAATTGTATTCACCTGATCAAAATTCCCATATATCATATCAAATTTTTGCTAGTAGTTCCAAAAACAACATTACACAAAGAAGAAACTATATTGGCAATCGTATCCAGTTTGCCTTTTATTTGTTAGTGTTAGAACACTATTCATAACCTTAATGTATTTATGTGTAGAGTTGTGTTTGCAAAAAACTCCAAACATTCTCTTTCTCTAGCCACTTAGAGAAAAACCGTGACCATTTTCAAAAATCTAGTCTGCTTGACTTTTTGGAAGTCTAATTTGCAAAAACTAAAAATCAGGAAATTAAAGTATTTTAATATATTCTTGGTGCTGAAACATATAATTTTTAGCAAATATTTAAATATGCAATAGGATATAGTATGTTATTTTAAAATTTCTGCCAACAAATCATGGCTACTTTCATAATTTATTTAAAGAAAACTTAACTGAGTTTACTTATGAAAGAAACAAAAATCAAACTAAGGAATATTGTTCCAGCTACTATTATTACACAGCAAGTTGATCCAAAACTTAGTGGTATAAAAAGCCATTTTAATTATGGTCAGGTATTCAGTCTTTTCACAGCAGGAGTGTCTTACATGCTTCAGCTATGTCTAGGGACTTAGCTGGGTGTAACCTTTTTCTCACGTTTTGCTGGCTTTGAAGACGTAACAGAACATGGATCTCACAGCCTCAAAGAATTGAATTCAAACAACAATCATGAGAGCAGGGATGTGATAGTGCCCTAGTTAATCCTTCAGAAGAGAAACAACAGTAGAAAACTAATGTAGATTTTTAGTCCCAGAAGTTGGTGCTGCTTAACAAATACCTAAAAAGTGACTTGGGAAATGGGTAATTGGTAGAGTCAGAAGGAAATTTGAGGTTTATAATACAAAACATCTAAGTTACTGAACAGACTGTTATTAGAAGTCTGGATTTTAAGGTCACTGCCGGTGAAGTCTCAAAAGGAAGCAAGAAACATATTATTGGAAAGTGGAGTAAGAGGGATCATTGTCATATAGTGGTAAAATCCTTGACAAATTTTCTCCTGTAATTATGTAAAAATCAGAACTTGTAGGTGACAAACTCAGTTATAGAGTCAAAGAGATTTTCAAGCAAGGTGGTGACAAAGTCGCCTGTTTTCTTGTTGCTTATAAAATACAGTAAGATTTAAACAAATCTGTTTTTGTCTTTTAAACAAAAATGAACCACAAGTTGATGATTTTGAGAATTCTCAGCATCTCCAGAAAGCCAAAACTGCTGAGATTAAGAAATTGCTTCCAAAAATATGGTATGCTTTGCTCTAACCTCAGATATACCTAAAGATCAGATTATTCAATTTCATAAAATCCTTTCAAGAGGTCCTCTTAGATCTTCACAATTAACCTATAGGGCCCATAGGAAGGTTAAGTATGTTGTCCCTAAGCCATCTAACGTGGTTTGGCTGTGTCCCCACCCAAATCTAATCTTGCATTGTAGTTCCCATAATCCCCACATGTTGTGGGAGGGACCCAGTGGAAGATAATTTAATCATGGGGGCGGTTACCCTCGTGCTGTTTTCATGATAGTGAATGAGTTCTTATGAAATCTGATGGTTTTATAAGGGGATTTTCCCCCCTTTTGCTTGGCACTTCTCCTTCCTGCTGCCATGTAAAGAAGGACGTGTTTTCTTCCCCTCCCACCATGATTGTAAGTTTCCTGAAACCTCCCCAGTTCTGTGGAACTGTGAATCAATTGAACCTCTTTTTAAAATAAATACCCAGTTTTGGGTATGTCTTTATTAGCAGCATTAGAACAGACTAATACACCATCTAAGCAAAAAAGATGAAGTAGAGGAAGACTTATCTTGCAGTGATCTGTTGTGTAGCTGTTGTTTAGTGGAATAAAATCATTATTAACTCAACAATAAGTCAATATTGTTGAGAAAATTATTTTAGCATAAACACTACAAGCTTAGATTACAGGGAACAGAGAGTATAAAATAAAAGGAGGCTGAGGGACCATTAAAATTCTACTGGCAGGAAGCAGTCTCAGAAAACTACTCAGCTGCAAACATTTGCTTTCTTTCATGAAAAAGAAGAAAGACTCAGAGGGCAGAACCATGAGTCCAGAAAGTGGAACCAAGAGCCCCAAATAATTATGCCCCAACTTTAAAAGCTATTGAAGAACTCTGAACATTTGTTTGGCTCGATCTCAGAATGGCTTTGGCAAGAGACTTCTTTTCCCTTGTATTTCACCCCCACATCTGGAGGGAAATTGCTATTGCTGTTATCTCATGTCTGTCCCACAATTGCACATGTAGACAGGGAAATTCTCTACATTTTTGCAAGTCCGTAGCTAGAAAGCTGTATTTAGTTTATACCTGGAAACTCATCTATACCTGAACCTGGATTGGACAATGAGTTTTGTACTTTGCTGTTATGATAATGGTATAAAACTCTTGGGAATCTTGGGAGAGTGTGTATCATTGGGAGTCAGAGGACAGACTGAGGTAGACAGATTTTAAGGTGGTTTCCCACAATCCCTGATTTCTGATGTTCACATTCTGGTAGAATCTCTTTCATTTGGCTGTAGAAAGGACCTGTGACTTTCTTGTTGTCAATAGAATATGAAAAATAGGATGGAATGTCACTCTTATGATTAATTACAATTAAATAAGTCTCAATCTCACTAGCAGATTTATCAGTTTTCCCTGTCCCCTGTGTTTTCTTATTTTTACAGAAGCAAGTTGGACCCTATAGCTGCAAGGAACAGAAGACTGCCAACAATCATGAGAACAGAAAAGCAGATGCTTTCCCACTTGAGCTTGCAGATGAGAAGACAGCAATTGGTAAATAATACAGTCTCCTCATGCTGTCTTCTTTCTGAAACCTTTCAATGGTTAAGCAAGGCAGTGTTTGTCAATGTGCTCAGCAGTGTTTAGCGCTTAACAGACACTGAAGAAATGCTTCATTTTCTTCCTTTATCGTTTGTTCTGATACTAGAAGAAATATAAATTTATTATAATTTATTTGTAATCTGACCTCACAATAATTTTTCATTTTTATCTCTCTCTGTTTAGCCAACTCTGGCCATACTGACTTACTATGCTTTACCCTTTCAAATTCCATTGATACGATTTGGCTTTGTATCCCCACCTTATCTTATCTTGTAGCTCCCATAATTCCCATGTGAATGATGGGGGCAGGTCTTTCCCATGCTGTTCTTGTGATAGTGAGGAAGTCTCATGGACCGGATGGTTTTAAACATGGGAGTTTCTCTGCACAAGCTCTCTCTCTTTGCCTGCCGCCATCCAGGTAAGACATGACTTGCTCCTCCTTGCCTTCTGCCATCATGTGAGGCCTCCCTAGCCATGTGGAACTGTAGCTGCAAGGAACAAAAGCCTGCCAACAATCTTGTGGCATGTGAAACTGTAAGTCCATTAAACCTTCTTCTTTTGTAAATGGCCATCTTGGATATGTCTTTATCAGTGTGAGAACAGACTAATACATCCATGAATATCCTGTTTTCTTTACCTAAAATGCCCTCTCTGAGCACCTGCCATGGCATTCCTCAAATTTCCAAATTCTATTCATCTCTGAAGTCATGGATCATATGCTGTTTTTATGCACAAAACTACCCTAATACCCTAGCCATGATAATTTCCTTTTTCTTATCACCTGGGAATTTATAATTTTTGTGCTGCTTATAATTTTTTGCCTCATCATCTATTTACCTAATATTGTTTTCGGTTTAGATCTTTGAAGCTATGAATAATTCTGTGTGAATGAATATTTCAGGCTTCAGTGCCTCTTATATTTATTGAATGTTTTATAAATATATTTGGAATACACCTACACAGTCTTGCCTCACCCCATTTCTTTTTGAAACTTTTCTTCTTTTGTTATCCATAGTATCACGTTGTTTCTTAAAGATTAAAACTGACACATATGAAATTAATAATGTCCACCACTAAAAACCTCTCTGCTTGAAAAAGAAAACACGTGTATCTCTGTGATAAAAAGCACAGACCATGGAAATAACAAACCTGGATTTGAAATATGATTACTCTGCTAAGTCAAGTTACACAACTTCCCATGCCTTAGTTTCCTCTTCTATAAAGTAGTATAATAATGGTATCTGTTTTATAGAGTTGTTTTGAGGACTAAATGTATGCACATGTGTGTGTATTAGAGTGATGTTTAGAATGTTGTACTGTACAATTAATTTTTGCACATGATGATGTGAGAAGGAAAAATAATAGACGCAGAGGTGCTGTAATATATAGTAATAAAAGGAGATGCATTAGAGAAAAAATGGATTTGTTCTTTCTTGACCTGCTATGCTTAATCCTTTCAAAATCTAAAAATATCCTGTACACTTTATTGAAATGCCTTCTTTGAGTATGTGCCCTGGCAGTCCTCAAACTTCTAAATTCTATTCATCTCTGAAGTCACAGATCATATGCCATTTTTGGTTCTTTCTTCTAGACAGTGGCTCACAACTTGAGATGATCTTTGCCCACTCCAGGTGGCAACATCTGGATACTTTTTGATTGTCAAGCGTGGGTGGTGGTACTAGCATCTAGTGAGCAGAAACCAAGAATGCTATTAAATATTCTACAATGAACAGAACAACCCCCACAGAAAGTAATTATCCGGGGTAAAATGTCAATAGTACCAAGGTGGAGAAAACTTATCTCAGAATCTTCTGCAATGCAGGAGAAAAGACATTATAATACTTGTTTGTAATCCTTTTAGACCATGCATATTCACAGCTTTATTGCAAATCAGCGTTCCATTCATAAAGCAAATGCTAATTCCTGCTCATTTCCTTTAAAGGGGTTAGGATGTAGGTTAATTAGAGTTTGCAAACTCCTTTGAAGATGTGAAGTCCTACGTAAATACTACTTATTATTAATTACCATTCTGGAAGAACTGTGCTGTGACCCTACTTTTTCACTAGTAGAGCCACGCCTGTAAGACGTGAGCAAGACTGAATTATTTTTGATAAGTTGGAATATTAATAATAAGAAAGATAGGCATCAGGGACCTAAGCCAATTTTAGATAGCTGTGATATGTCTGTATATAAATTGGCTCATTAAGATCAAGAAAACCAAGGTTTTGATTTGGGATGTTTGCTATACTGGAGAAAATTTCTTTCAATTTTACAATAGTATATGTCAGACAGGGTGGTAGCAAGAATCTAAAATATGAATTTAAATAATTATAAATAAGGAAAAATAATTTATAGAAATAAATTTATATATTATTTATATTACAAACTGATTTTCTCTGGCCAATGCGTCACTGTGTTATCTGGAGTGTATCTATGTGTTAAGGCAATAAAATGATTTATAAAAAATTTAAAAGAATAGGTATGATAAAATATTTTTCCTAGATATGAAGTGTAAATCATATTATGTAAATATAATATTATAGTTTTTATAAATATATTTACATTTAAAGATAGTCTTGGTCTTAATGATTATGACATTCTGTTAGGACAGAGTCTAACCTATAGATTTATATAGCAATTATATTGTGATCTGCTAAAAGGCCTGTAACCCTATGTTTAACTCAGTATCAATCTGGATAAAGGACTTGTTGGTGAGATTATAAACTAAAACTAACATTTTCGAGCCTCAGTTGACTGAATGGATCTCTTCTCTCAGCCTAGAGCATTCCAAAGTTACCCTGAAAAACTAGTTCAAGCCATGATGGGAAGTGGGGATCAGACATGCCTCATTATACCCTCCTCCTTTTGGAATTCAGGCAGAATTGACCAGCATTAACATTAAAACGGAGATCTTAAGACTGACAAAACAGATTCTATATAGCAATAAGATACTAAATTGCAACCTGACACTAATATAGTGTTACATGACAGACAGCAAACCCTGAAAGAAAGTATTTTACCCAAAATATATTTGTTTGATGTATTTTGAAATCGCCCTGCAAACTCTCTCTTGTGGAGGAAATTTGCATTCTAGAGTGAATCCCCTTCCCTTTCCAGTCTTTATCTTTCTCATCCTGAAGACATTAGCTGAGAATCTAGCATCTTTTAAAGGTCTAATAGGAAACATATGCCATCTATTGCCTCTAAGAGCAAACACCCATGTAACTTCATCTATGTAATAAAACCCTTGTCTTCACCACTGCTTATCTTAACCCAGATGCTCCTTTCTGTGATTCTGTCAGGTGATCCTTTGGGTGTCACTTCACCAGCCAGAAACCTTTGTGATTGGTGGCGCCTCTGCTTGGGTTTTGCTTGTGTCCACTGGGCTCATTCCATCCACTCAGCCTGGTAGGCTAAGCTCAGCTTGCAGTACAGGCCTGGATCCCACAACTGCCAATGGCAAGCCAGGTGTGGAGTGCAAGGGGTGCATGAGTGAGTGAGCACAGGGTCTGGCCACTGTGCATAGCCAGGCATTTTGGCTGTGGTGGGGCAGGCAGCTCTAGGCACCAGCACAGGCAACCTGGATTCGTGTGAAGCTGCAGCTGAACCTGTTGTATCACAAGTGGTTTCCACTGCAGGCACCAGGGAATGAAGTGGCCCCTGAAAGCTTGGAGATTCCAGAAACCACAGAGCCCCAAAGAGGGTGTTACAGCATGTTACAGCCCAAGCTTGGGGAGTCCTGAGGTCTGGGACCCCCAGAAACGCCACAGCTATTCTTTCCTTCTTGCTGCCCACAATGCAGCAATTGGTGGGGGCGTGTTTCAGTGCAGATTTCAACCTATTTATGCCACAGCTCTTTCAATCCCACTGCCCCACCCCAGCCCATGGCTCCTGGACTGGCCCAGATCTGCCCTTGCTTCCCATCGTGTGGGGTGGCCACCTGGAGTCAGTGGAGTGTGGGAGGCCTACAGTGCTACAGAAATTCTAGCTTGGGGAAACCCTGAAGTCTGGAACTCCTGAAAGGTTACCACTCTTTACTCCCACAGTCCAGGAGTGTGTCACCATCTGCAGCTTGGTGAATTGGCCAGCAAGGAATGAGTTATAGCTCCTTTCATTCCTGCCATTTGGCAGGTCTTGAGTTCTTGTCCCGCATCCAGGAAGAATGAGGTTACATGGACCATTGGAGGGTGAGCAAGGCACAGAGGAGCTTTATTGAGCGACAAAACAGCTCTCAGGAGACCTGAAGTTGGTAGCTCCTTTCCACAGGCAGGCCATCCCAATGAGTGTCTAAGTTTGGTTGCGTCTGGGGTTTTTATGTGCTCAGAATAGAGGAATTGTGTGCTAATTGATTCATGGGCAGAAGTTAATAATCACAATTCTATTGTATCATATCCTTAGAATTTTTGTCTGTATTTTTAGTGTTTCAACATAGTAAAGTATGTACATAGATCTTATTCTAGATTGTGGTTTTATTGTCTTCCTAAAGATTCATATTATAGATATCAAACAATTGTTACATATTCTTATTTCTTGATTGATTCTTACATTACTGTCAAGGTCTAGATTAAGTAAACCAGATAAGCAACACACTTTACTGCCCAGCTGCCCAAATGATATTTAAGTTGATCTGTATTCATTTCATTAGATTGTAAATTCCTGGATGGCAGAGATTTTTATACCTGCCCAACTAAAATAAATAGTATAATGTCAAAAAAGAGACTTATTATAAAAATAGTTTTAAATCGTTTTTTTAATCTAGAAAATAGGATTCAAAATATCACTTGAAAAAATATTATGAAAGAATATCAAGAAATATCAGGAAACAGAAGAGAAATGAAGGAAAATATTACACAACATTACAAAATTAATTTCCATTAATGAAAACAGTGCAAGGAAGTGTAAAGTATAAAGCTGCAGTAAGGAAAACACTGTGGTCTTGCTACATGACTAAACAGATCAAGGACCTAGAAAGTCCAGAAATAAACCCAATTGTATGTGAGCTTCAGTATATAATGAAGGCAACATTTCATGTCATGGAGGAAAACACATATTATTTAATACATAGTTTGAGGATAACTGTGTAATCATCTGGAAAACAGACAGCAAATTTGGAACCCTCTCTCATTGCTTAGACCAAACTATATTTTAGATAAACTAGATATTAAAAAAAAAAAGCCATACACATAATATAAATTTATCTTATGAACAAAATGAAATACCTGTTTGCACTAGTAATTATAATCACTGCTGTCCTTTGAGGTTTTCAAAACATAGGCCTTGTTGTCTACTCAGAGGTGTAGGAAACATTATTCCCCTTGCCTGTGTGACTGTGCAGTGACCATCTTTCTAAGATAAAAGTGTTATATCTTTGTATGAACTGTAGTATTGAGAAGCTATATGAATTTGGTTATTCAATATATAGAAATTAAAAATAAATAAAAATGTGTTTCTTAAATATGCTTTTAACATTAAAAATACTAAAAATAACATGAACAAAAAAGCTATTTTAATTACATGGACGTTCTATTGGGCTTTAAGACATATCACCTAACCTAAAAAGCCAAGATTAACAAGACTTGACTATATTCTTGGCACATTTTTATCATGATTAAATTTAGCTGGCATTCATGTTTGACATCAGAACAAGCCAAATGCAAACGATGTTTTATCTTATTTTTCAGAAAGAAGCAATAATTCTAAGAACTTAATCTAAACATGACAGAGATTTACTTCTTTCTGTTCTTGCTATTGCACTGATAATGAACACAATTGGGCATTAGTTCTTGTATTGTAAATGTAAATAAAAAGGTAAGACCTGGCATATAAAAAATGGATACACCAGAACTTGCCAGATGGGTTTATCTTCCTCTCAGCAGTGTTATCTCTCTCTGATCAATGTCATAGAAGAAATGCTTGGGTAAGATTATTTCCCATCTAGAGTGTCTCTCAAAATGCGTGTTCTCCAAATATACTGGTTTTCTTTGGCATACACATTTATTAATTAAAGGAGTTGTCTTTTTTGTATGGGAATCCACAATGTAAAATGAATTTGAATTTTTTTCAATAGAGAAATTTAGTGATGTGTTTCCTAAAAGTTCATAAGTTCATAAAACGATAACCAGCAAAATGCTTTTTCAGGCAATCTGTGAACAGCCAGGCATAAATGCCTGCCTTGATAGTAACAGCTGCCAGATTATAATTCACTGAACAGGACAATAAATTTCAGCCTTATTGGATTTTGTTAATTAGTGTAAATGAGATCACTGTAGAGGCAGTTGCTAATTATCAGTTACCATCAAATACCTGATGGGAAAGGTGGAGATGAGACACATAATTTTAATTATACTCATTTATTTGAACAGAGTAAGAGTGAGAGAATTACTGTTTTCATGATCTAGTTCTTGGTTAGCACCACTCTTTAAAATGAAATCCTATAGATATGGAAAGAAGTATATGCAAGGATGTTTTACCACAGTATTATTTGCAACAGGAAAAAATCTGGGGCCATCTAAACAGGTTAATTAAAACAGAACACTTCATATGATACATAACTATGAAACTGTTGAAAAAGATTGTCACATATATGCATAACAGTTAATATAGTATGTAATTTTTAAAGCATATTTAATTTAAAGTATATTTAATTTTAAAGTATATTTAAAGTGTATTTAATTTTTTTATTTAATTTTTAAAATTATACTTTAAGTTCTGGGGTACATGTACAGAATGTGCAGGTTTGTTACATAGGTATACATGTGCCATTGTGGTTTGCTGCACCCATTAACCAGTCATCTACATTAGGTATTTCTCCTAATGCTCTCCCTCCCCTACCCTCCCAGCCTCCAACAGGCCCTGGTGTATGATGTTCCCCTCCCTGTGTCCATGTGTTCCCATTGTTCAGCTCCCACTTATGGGTGATAACATGTGGTGTTTGGTTTTCTGTTCTTGTGTTAGTTTGCTGAGAATGATGGTTTCCAGCTTCATCCATGTCCCTGCAAAAGACATGAACTCATCCTACAAAGTATATTTTAAATGCATAGAAAATTATAACTGTAGATCTCATGTCAAAATGTGAACATTATATATAAGTGATGTAATTATGGGTGCTTTCTTTGTTTTGTGTTTTTCTGAGTTTTTCTAGTACCTTTGTACAGCTACAAAAGTTCTAAATAAATGGAACTGCTATGAACTTTAAAGATGATTCTGGGTACTGAAACTAAACGCCAAAATCAGAAATCTTATTTTGCTCTCCAAGTAGAATTCTTAAAATACATCCTTTTTTTCCTCTTAGCTCATTTTAATTGTTCAGTAAGTTAATTTACTAAAAAAAATTAAGTTTAATTTTAACGATATAGTTTTTAAACAATTCCTTTATGTATTCCACATTTTTATTAATGGGAAAGTGGAAGTTACATTTTCTCTAACTGTATGTTCTCAAGTATAATAATTTATTGATAGTATGGCTGAAACCAAATAGAAATTGGAATATCACACAGCTTCACTTATTCTTCTCTGCTGTAAAGTCTAATGTAAAAATGATGAATTGGCCCAGTCTGCAAAGAAGAATTCTATGAGAATGAGCCCTAATACACATGTTTTTTCCTACTTTATTTAAACAAAGAACTGATTTTGTAGCACAACATATCAGAACAAAGTAAGATAAGAAGTAAAAATTTACCAGGTATTCCTTGTGAAAATGATAGAAACTATGAGTTATGAAGCTAGTAATAGACATCAGATGCACTGTAACCAAATCACATGATACCTGTTTTCGGTCTTCTCTAGAGAACCTTTAGGATAAGGCTGATAACTTGGGGCAGTTTAGCATTTCTACCCCCATGCAGATCATAAATCTTGCTTAAAGACCTTACCTATTAAGGCCAACAAACAAAAATCAGGAGAGAGAGACAGAGAGTGACAGAGAGAGAGAGAAAGAGAGAGAGAGAGAGAGAAGAAAGGAAGAAAGAAAGAAAAAAAAGAAAAAGAGAGAGAGAAAACAATTGAACCTCATTTCCTGGTAATGAAAGGCACCCCTTGTTCATTAATGAACCTGATTATCTATTCATCATTGCCTCCTCTTCAACACTCAAATTTTGCTCCCATTTCTCAATGTGATATCTTTGCTCTAATCATCAGGGTCCCCATTGGCCCAGCTCCCTCACCAGTCTACAATAAGTCATTCCTGGAAAAATACAGGAAATATACATTTATTACCATTTTTATCATTGCCTGTTGATGACAGAGATTCTGGAGCACCCCTAACCCAACTCTCTGCCTACAGATGTCCATAATATTTTGCATGGCTCATTCCTAGTCTCACCTGCTTGATTCACCCCTCTAATCTTTCCCCTCTTGGAACTCCTATTGTGATTCTAGTGTAACACATGCAATTTGGTACTTAATCACTCTCTGTTTTATCAAGCTAGTCTTAATTGTTCTTTTGGGGAAATTCAGTCTTTTATCTACATTTTTAGGTTTCTCCCTTAATTGTAACTTGCAGTATAATAGTATACATTAAATACCTGTTGATAGATTGCTAAGACATTATTGTTCTGTTAAACTTTTAGGCTTGTATTTTTGTTTAGAAGTGTTTCCCATCATCAGCCCCAAAATCTCCTTAAGCTGATAAGCAACTTCAGTAAAGTCTCCGGATACAAAATCAATGTGCAGAAATCACAAGCATTCCTATACACCAATAACAAACAGACAAACAGAGAGCCAAATCATGAGCAAACTCCCATTCACAATTGCTACAAAGGTAATAAAATACCTAAGAATACAACTAACAAAGGATTCGAAGGACCTTTTCAAAGAGAACTACAAACCACTGCTCCAGGAAATAAGAGAGGACACAAATAGATGGAAAAACATTCCATGCTCATGGTTAGAAAGAATCAATATTGTGAAAATGGCCATACTGCCCAAAGTAATTTATAGATTCAGCACTATCCCTATCAAGCTACCATTGACCTTCTTCACAGAACTAGAAAAATCTACATTAAACTTCATATGGAACCAAAAGAGAGCCCGCCTAGCCAAGACAATCCTAAGCAAAAGAACAAAGCTGGAGGCATTTGTTCTTTTTGCACAGCAAAAAGAACAATCTGTGCAATCTTTTTGCACAGATTTTCTGCACAGCAAAAGAAATTTTCATTAGAGTGAACCAGCAACCAACAAAATGGGAAAAAATCTTTTCAATCTACTCGTCTGACAAAGGCCTAATCTCCAGAATCGACAAAGAACTAAAGTAGGTTTACAAGAAACAAACAAACAAACCCATTCAAAAGTGGGCAAAGGATATGAACAGACACTTTTCGAAAGAAGATATTTATGAGGCCAACAAACATATGAAAAAATGTTCATCATCTCTGGTCATTTGAGAAATGCAAATCAAAACCACATTGAGATACCATCTCACACCAGTTAGAATGGTGATCATTAAAAAATCAGTAGACAACAGATGCTGGAGAGGATGTGGAGAAATAGGAACACTTTTACACTGTTGGTGGGAGTGTAAATTAGTTCAACCATTGTGGAAGACAGTGTGGCGAAACCTCAAGGATCTAGAAATACAAATTCCATTTGACCCAGCAATCCCATTCCTGGGATTATATCCAAAGGATTATAAATCTTTCTACTATAAAGACACATGCAAACATATGTTCATTGTGGCACTATTTACAATAGCAAAGACCTGGAATCAACCCAAATGCCCATCAATGTTAGACCGGACCAAGAAAATATGGCACATATACATCATGAATTACTATGCAGCCATAAAAGATGATGAGTTTGTGTCCTTTGCAGGGATATGGATGAATCTAGAAGCCATCATTCTCAGCAAACTGACACAAGAACAGGAAATCAAACACCGCATGTTCTCACTCATAGGCAGGTGCTGAACAATGAGAACACATGGACACAGGGCGGGGAAGATTACACATTGGGGTAGGTGGGGAGGGCTAAAGGAGGGACAGTAGGGGGTGGGGAAGTTGGGAGGGATAACATGGGGAGAAATGCCAGTTACAGGTGACGGGAGGATGGAGGATGCAAACCACCTTGCTAAGTATGTACCTATGCAACAATCCTGCATGGTTGGCACAGGTACCCCAGAACCTAAAGTACAATAAAAAAAGAAGTGTTTCCATAGAAACAAGTTGGTAAGTAAATATCATTCTGTAAGACTGCTGATTTTAAAAAATATTTAGATAAAAAGAATCTCCATGATAGATCAATAATGTCTAATTTCAAAGGAAAAAAATATCTGGGCTAACAAGGATAGGGAGAAGAGGAAATAAGGTTTTAGAAAATATCCAAAAATGAACTTCAGAAACGAAATGATTTAACATGTTTGGGGTGGGGCCTGGGTATTGGCAATAGCTGGACGCACCTGCTACCAATTTTAAGTTGTTGCGGTGTAGTTTATATGCTTGGACTCTGGAGCTAGAGTGCCTGAGTATTATTGCTGGCTGGGTGATATTGAGATACTAGTTTACTAAGAAAAAGCTGTGTGATCTTGGGCTGTTAACTTAGTAACTACAAGGTTAAGTGTACAAGTAGGTGAAATTGTGAGAATACAGAATCTCCCTCAAGGGACGGTTGTCAAGATTAAATGTGTTAATACCTATCATGCACTTAAAATAATTGCTTGATACCAGACAGTTAAACTTTTGTGAGGCCTGAAACTTACACAATTTTCCAGCATTTCTATAACAACAACAAAAAAAAAGAACGTAAAATTAGATATGAGATAAAGTGATATCACTGAGAAGGGCAGAGTAAAGACCTCAAAAATCCTCCCCTCCAAAAGCTATGTAAATGCTAATCACTTGTCAACATCAGCCTTTTCAGCATGCTGTTATTTTACTAAAGTCTTCAGCAATCCAGGGATGAGTTATTTAAGAACACAACTTGTGGAATTGCTCCTAAAACTTTTGAGGTAGTTTTATCTTTATTTTACAAATAGAAGAAACTGAGGTTTGCAGAGGTTAAAAATCTTGCCTTACTGTATTGAAAGTGGGAAACAACGAATGTTATGGTGGAGAAATTTGGCAGACACTGCCTTAGCTGACGCTCAAGGTCAGCATCAACAAGGATGAACCATGTTGATGGCATGCACCCTTCATATGATACGTGAGAATAACACTCCTGTGTTTTTTCTCCCCCAAAATTCATAATCCAAGCGTAATCTGGAAAAAACCATGAGACAAATCGAAATAGAGGGACATTCTACAAAATACCTGACCAATACTTTTCAAAACTGTCAAGGTCATCATAAAACAAGAAAACTCTAAGAAACTGTCATGGCCAAGAGGCACGTAAGGAGATATGAAGAATAACTGTAATGTGGCATTCTGGATGGGATCTAGAACAGAAAATATACCTAGTAAAAAACTAAGAAAATTCAAATCAAGTATGAATTTTAGTTAATAGCAATGCATCACATCGGCTTGTTAATTCTGACAATACTATTTTCTAATAGTACCATATTAATATAAAATGTCAATAGTAGGGGATACTGAGATGGGGCTATGGGAACTCTAGTATCTTTGCACCTTTTCTGTAAGTATAAAACTATTCTAAAATTTTAAAAAGTTTATTTTCAAAAACCTGCCTCAAATAACTTAGTATGTGGAGGAATTGAAATTCAGATTCATGGTGTTTGCATTATACAAAGCTACTATATTAGTGCCCTAACAAAATGCCAGACTGCGTGGCTTCACAACAGAAACTTTTCTCACGGCTCTGGAGACTGGAGAGCAGTTGGAGACCCAGGTGTCGGCTGGTTGGGTTTCTCCTGAAGCCTCTCCTTGGCTTGCTGATGTCTGCCTTCTCACTATGTCCTCACATGAGTGTTCCTCTACACGTGCATCCCTGGTGTCTCTGTGTCCACATTTCCCCTTCTTGTAAGGACACTAGTCCTAGTGGATTGGGCCCGACCTAACTAACTCATATTAATTTCGTCATCATCATCTCTTTAAAGATCCTATTTTCAAGTGCATTCTGAGGTGTGGGGCCGGGGAATTGGGATCAAGTTCAACATATGAATTTTGGAGAAACACAACTCAGCCCATAAAAAGTACTTTCCAAATTTGTGAATAAAACCATGTTCTTTTACTAATGATTCCATCTTACATTTTCAAAGGGATGGATGATACTTTGGCAGCTCTGACTGTGTGGGAATCCTAGCTGGAGTTTTGGGCCCTGCTTTTCATTTCCTCTAAAGCACCTGCATCCTCTGCCTGGCACTGGCTGCTCAGCCCTCATCCTTAAGTCCCTGTGTTCTCTCCTTTCCTTCGGCACACAGGCTTTTCTGTCTCATCGTATTTTGTTCTCACTGGGATTCTCAGCCTCTGCGTGCACATGTGTCTAACAATGTTCTTTCCTTCCCCCATCCTTTTCTTTTTGAGACTGTTGCCATTTAATGACTACCAGATTTTTGGTTTTTTACTCCCATTTAAAAGTTACTATGTACTAGCAGTTTTAAAAATCCTTCTAGAAATGTTGATGACATTTTTATGTGAATCTAAACTTTCCTTTTCCTTGCTTATCCTAGGTCTTGGGTGAATCCAAAGATTCATGCAGGTGCTGTTTTCTGAGGTTCTAACTTCTTGGAAATTACAGCCACAAGAGAATGTTAGTAGGAAATACAAAATGTCAAAGGATTTAAAATAATAATAATTTGAACTGGGAATATTTTATTTAAGCTTTAAAATTATGTTATATAAATAAATTACATGGGCTTGCATGAGCTATAAGATTTCTCTAAACATCTAAAGGATTTTCAAAGAGCAATGATGTCTATAATTAAAGTGGTAAATCTTTAAATAAGTATTAATTAAATTATGCAGGAGCTCTTGAAGAACTTGCTGGAAATAAAGATGAGACAGGAAGTTAGGGTATAACCACGAATTATATATATGCATACACATGCACACATATATTTGTATGCATATATATACACATATACTCTGGTATGGTTTTGAGGCATTAACTATATTAATATTAAAAATGAACTATAAGTTTATTATTCAAGAGAGAATATGTTAAACATCTTGGAATCATGATTTTCTTTCGAGATGGAGTCTTGCTCTGTGGCCCAGGCTGGAGTGCAGTGAAACAATCTTTGTTCACTGCAACCTCCGCCTCCTGGGTTCCAGTGATTCTCCTGCCTCAGCCTCCTGAGTAGCTTGGACGACAGGCATGTGCCACTACGCCTGGCTAATTTTTTTTTTTTTGAGACGGAGTTTCGCTCTTGTTACCCAGGCTGGAGTGCAATGGCGCGATCTCGGCTCACCGCAACCTCCGCCTCCTGGGTTCAGGCAATTCTCCTGCCTCAGCCTCCTGAGTAGCTGGGATTACAGGCATGTGCCACCATGCCCAGCTAATTTTTTGTATTTTTAGTAGAGACGGGGTTTCACCATGTTGACCAGGATGGTCTCGATCTGTTGACCTCGTGATCCACCCGCCTTGGCCTCCCAAAGTGCTGGGATTACAGGCTTGAGCCACCGCGCCTGGCCACCTGGCTAATTTTTTATAATTTTTAGTAGAGACGGGGTTTCACCGTGTTGGCCAGGAGTATCTTGATCTCCTGGCCTCATAATCTACCTGCCTCAGCTTCCCAAAGTGCTGGGATTACAGGTGTGAGCCACCGCGCCCAGCCGGAATCATGGATTTTTAGGAGGCTTAGCAATCATGTAAATTCTTACTTTTAATAAATAAGAAAACATGGAGACCTAGGAAACCTGAGACCCTGAGAGAGTATGTACGTTTCTCAACAGTTACAAGCATATTTACACACTTAATTGTGTTTCATAGTATTCGTACCATAGCTAGGTGAAAGGAAGAGAGATTGAAATACATTCAACTTGAAGATATGGCCAATTTTGTAAAGGAAAACAGCCAATATAAATATTCCGGTCCTTGTGACTCCTCTTTACAAGGGGATACAGACATGCACAGGTTTCACAAAGCTGATTTGCTGTCTTCCAACCACTGTGGGTGATTTAGGACGGCCGCATATCTTTGGCATTCCTGTTGAGAAGAGTCCAAATCCATCTCTCCTTCCCTGGACCTTGGCTGGACTAATAGAACATGGCTTTGACTTAGGGAACATGTTGTAAGGGACATGATTCCAGTTCTATGCTCACCTTCAAGAAGGCTAGCAGCTTGGTCTTAGGACCTGCACCATTATGTAAGATATCCAGGTGCCCTGATGGAGTGGCCATTTAGTGAGTCCCCATAACTGTGGGATAAAGAGAGGCCCAGATGAGTGTGGCCTTCCAGTTACAACTCTTCAGATGTGTACATTGAGCCCCCGGGACCCTCTAGACCAGAAGAGCTGCCAGCTGCATACCACTGGGTGACCTCAGCCAATGTCTGCCTGAATTCGTGGCCCATGGAACCACAAGATCGAGTGAAAGCATTGTTGCTTGAAGCCACTAAGTTTTGTGAGCATTTATTATGCAACAATAGATAACTAGAATATTATACTTTGGATCAATTTAGGAGGATAGTTAACATTAATTTCTGGAAATGACTGTTTTTACAAATATTAGTCAACATACTAACTCAGCTAAGTATATTAAGTCAAATTATAATTTAGAATTACTTAAAATTCAACCAGGGGCCATCAGACAGCTAGTAATTTACAGGCACAGATTATTCTTGTCCTTAACATCCTGGAAATAATTGTACTCTAGGTCCTGACTGCTGAAATGGTGGTGTGTGTTCCAGTGCCCTCATCCTCACCTAAGAGCTAGTTAGAAATGCAGGATCTGTCTCTGCCCCACGCCCAGTGCTTCAGAAGCGTCCTTTTAACAAGATCTCTGGTGATTCCTACGCATTGTGAACATTGAGAAGTCCTAGTCCAGGTAGTTTTATTAGAGGCAGTAGGAGTCTGATAATCAATTGTCAGAGGAACAGATTTCACATTCATTTTCCTCTTCCTTGTTTGGTAATAAAAGCATCTACTTTTGGATAAATTTGTTTTCCTTCAATGTTAAGTCATCACAGGCAGAGTTTCTTCAAGCCCCAAACATTCAAGAATAATAAAGCATATTTTCAGACTGGGAGCTTAATTAGGTCAGTAAAATATATGAAACCATTTTTTCAGTTCTTTGAAAATACAATTTCTTTTTACAATTTAGGCTAGTGAGGAAATAGATACAAAAGAAATATTATTACATATGGAATAATTAACCAGTTTTGGTTTCTGGTGCTGGAAAAAGACATCTACAGAAGAGTAACTAAATTTATTAACGCAAGAAGGTGACTTCCCCTGACAGACAGGTGGTACAGAGGCCTTTTCTTTGACAGTTTCTCACTATTGCCACCTTGTGGCTGAGGATGAATTTTCGTCTTCTGGTCTTGCTGTTTCAATATTGGTTTTCTTTTTTTTTTTTTTTTTTTTGCTTTTGAGACGGTGTCTCGCTCTGTCAACCAAGCTGGAGTGCAGTGGTGCGATCTCTGCTTACTGCTGCAAACTCCGCCTCCCGGGTTCCAGCAATTCTCCTGCATCACCCTCAAGTAGACCCCAGTGTCTGCTGTTCCCTTCTTTGTGTTCATGAGTTCTCAACCTTTAGCTGCCTCTTATAACTGGAAACATGCAGAATTTGGTTTTCTGTTCCTACTTTAGTTTGCTAAGGATAATAGCCTCCAGCTCTATCCATGTTCCCACAAAAGATATGATCTCATTCTTTTTTTGGCTGTGTAGTATCACATGATGTGTATTTACCACATTTTCTTTGTCCAATCTGTCATTGATGGGCATTTAGGTAGATTCTGTATCATTGCCATTGTGAATAGTGCTGCAGTGAACATTTGCATGCATGTGTCTTTATGGTAGAATAATTTACATTCTGGTGTATATCCCGTAATAGGATTGCTGGGTCTAATGGTAGTTCTGCCTTTAGCTCTTTGAGGAATCATCATCCTGCTTTCCACAATGGTTGAACTAATTGACACTCCCGTCAACAGTGTATAAGTGTTCCCTTTTCTTCACAACCTCACCAGCATCTGTTGTTTCTTGACTATTACATAATGGCCATTCTGACTGGAGTGAGATGGTATTTCACTATGGTTTTGATTTGTATTTCTCTAATGATCAGTGATACTAAGCTTTTTTTTTTCCCATCTATTTATTTTATTGCATTTTAGGTTTTGGGGTACATTGCATAGGAACACACGTGGCAGTGTGATTTGCTGCCTTCCTCCCCATCACCTACATCTGGCATTTCTCCCCTTGCTATCTCTCCCCAGCTTCCCACCCCCCACCGTCCCTCCCCTATTTCCCCCCAACTGACCCCAGTGTGTAGTGCTCCCCTCCCTGTGTCCATGTGTTCTCATTGTTCAACACCCTCCTATGAGTGAGAACATGCGGTGTTTGATCTTCTGCTCTTCTGTCAGTTTGCTGAGAATTATGGTTTCCAGGTTCATCCATGTCCCTACAAACGACCCAAACTCATCGTTTTTGATGGCTGCATAATATTCCATGGTGTATATGTGCCACATTTTCCCTATCCAGTCTATCATCGATGGGCATTTGGGTTGGTTCCAGGTCTTTGCTATTGTAAACAGTGCTGCAATGAACATTCGTGTTCACGTATCCTTATAGTAGAACGATTTGTAATCCTTTGGATATATACCCAGTAATGGGATTGCTGGGTCAAATGGAATTTCTATTTCTAGGTCCTTGAGGAATTGCCACACTGTCTTCCACAATGGTTGAACTAATTTACACTCCCACCAACAGTGTAAAAGTGTTCCTATTTCTCCACATCCTCTCCAGCATCTGTTGTCTCCAGATTTTTTAATGATCACCATTCTAACTGGCGTGAGATGGTATCTCAATGTAGTTTTGATTTGCATTTCTCTGATGACCAGTGATGATGAGCATTTTTTCATATGTTTGTTGGCCTCACGTATGTCTTCTTTTGTAAAGCGTCTGTTCATATCCTTTGCCCACTTTTGAATGGGCTTGTTAGTTTTTTTCTTGTAAATCTGTAAATCTTTTTTTTTTTTATATGCTTCTTGGTCCCAGGTATGTTTTCTTTTGACAAGTGTTCATGTCCATTGCCCACTTTTAATGGGGTTATTTGTGTTTCTCTTGTAAATTTGTTTAAGTTCCTTATAGATGCTGGATATTAGACCTTTGTCAGATGCATAATTTGCAAATATTTTCTCCCATTCTGTATGTTGTCTGTTTACTCTGCTGATACTTTCTTTAGTTGTGCAGAAGCATTTAAGTTTAATTATATCCCACTTGTTAATTTTTGATTTTGTCGTGATTGTGTTTGGTGTCTTTGTCATGAAACCTTTGCCTGTTCCTACGTCCAAGATGGTATTGTCTACATTGTCTTTGAGGGGTTTTCTAGTTTGGGGCTTTACATTTAAGTGTTTATTTCACCTTGAGTTGATTTTTGTATATGATGTAAGGAAAGGATCCAGCTTCAGTCTTCTGCTTATGGCACCATTTATTGAATAGGGAGTCTTTTCCCCATTATACTTTTGTCAGCCTTGTCAAAAATCAGATGATTGTAGGTGTGTGGCCTTATTTCTGTGCTCTCTATTGTGTTTCATTGGTCTATGTGTCTGTTTTTGTACCAGAGCCATGCAGTTTTGGTTACTGTAGCCCTGTAGTATAGTTTGAAGTCAGGTAATGTGATTCCACTAGATTTTCTCTTTTTACTTAGGATTGTCTTGGCTATTCAGGCTCTTTTTTTGGGTCCATATAAATTTTAAAATAGTTTTCTCTAGTTGTGTGAAGAATGTTGTTGATAGTTTCATATGAAGAACATTAAATCTGTAAATTGCTTTAGGCAATATGGCCATTTTAATGATATTGATTCTTGCTATCCATGAGCATGGGATATTTTTCCATTTGTTTGTGCCTTCTCTGATTTCTTTGAGAAGTGTTTTGTAGTTCTCATTATAGAGATCTTTTCATCTCCCTAGGTAATTTACTCTTTTTGTAGCAATCATGAATGGAATTTCCTTTCGGATTTGGTGTTTGGTTTGGCTGTTGGTGGTGTTTAGAAATGCTAGTGATTTTTGCACATTGATTTTGTATCCTGAAACTCTGCTGAAGTTGTTTATCAGCTGAAGGAGGTTTGGGGATGAAACCATGGGGTTTTCTAGATACAGAATCATGTCATCTGCAAACAGGGATAATTTGACTTTCTCTCTTCCCATTCAAATGCCCTTTATTTCTTTTTCTTGCCTGATTGATCTGGCTAATACTTCTATTACTATGTTTAATAGGAGTGGTGAGAGAGTGGGGATTCTTGTCTTGTGCTAGTTTTCAAGGGGAACACTTCCAGCATCTTTCCATTTAGTATGATGTTGGCTGTGGGTTGTCATAAATGGCTCTTATTATTTTAAGGGATGTCCCTTCAATACCCAATATACTGAGAGACTTTTACATGAAGGAATGTTGAAAATGTCGAAAAGCCTTTTCTACTTTTATTGAGATAATCGTATCATTTTTTTCTTTAGTTTTATTCATGAGATGAATCACATTTATTGATTTGCATATATTGAACCAACTTTGCATCCCAGAGATGAAACCTGCTTGATCATGGTGGATTAGCTTTTGGATGTGCTGCTGGATTTGGTTTGCAAGTATTATTTTGAGGATTTTTGCATTGATGTTCATCAAGGATATTGGACTGAAGTTTTCTTTGGTTTCTGCCAGGTTTTGGTATCAGGATGATGCTAGCCTCATAGAATGATTTGGGAGGAGTTTCTTCTCCTTAATATTTTGAAATACTTTCAGCAGGAATGGTACTAGCTCTTCCTTGTACATCTGGTGGAATTCAGCTGTAAATTCATCAGATCCTGGGCTTTTTTTTTTCTCAGTTGATAGGCTTTTTATTACTGATTTGATTTTAAAGCTCATTATTGGTCTGTTCAGGGGGTCAGTTTTTTTCATTCAGTCTTGGGAAGGGTGTATGTGTCCAGAAGTTTTTCTATTTCTTCTAAGTTTTCTAGTGTGTGTGCATAGAAGTGTTTATAGTAGTCTCTGATGGTCATTTTTAATTCTGTGGGATCAGTGATAACATCTTCTTCATCATTTCTCACTGTGTTTATCTGCTTCTCTCTTTTCTTCTTTATGAGTCTAGCTACCAGTTCGGTCTATCTATCTTATTAATTTATTTTTAAAAAACAAAAAACAACTCCCGGATTCATTGATCTTTCTAATAGTTTTTTATGTCTTGATTTTCTTTAGTTCAGCTCTGATTTTGTTTTTTTCTTGTCTTCTGCTAGCTTTGGGGTTGATTTGCTTGTACCTCTCTAATTCCTTAAGTTGTAGTGTTACGTTGTTAATTTGAGATCTTTCTACCTTTTTGATGTGGGCATTTAGTGCTATGAATTTCCCTCTTAACATTGCCTTAGCTGTATCCCTGAGATTCTGATATGTTGTATCTTTGTTCTTATTAGTTTCAAAAAACATCTTGATTTCTGCCCTAACTTCATTATTTACCCAAAAGTCATGCAGGAACATGTTTAATTTCCGTGTAATGGAATAGTTTTGAGTGATATTCTTAGTCTTGACTTCTATTTTTATTACAGTGTGGTCTGAGAGTGTATTTGGTGTGATTTGTTTTTGTTTGTTGCTTTTTTGTTTTTTCGCATTTGCTGAGGATTGTTTTAGGTCCAATTATGTGGTTGATTTTGTAGTATATGCAATGTGGTAATGAGAAGAATGTATATTCTGTTATTTTTGGGTGGAGAGTTCTGCAGTGCTATCAGATTTATTTAGTCCAATGTTGAGTTCAGTTTCTGAAAATCTTTGTTTATTTTCTACTTCAGTGATATGTCTAATAGTGTCAGTGGAGTGTTGAAGTCTCTCACAATTATTGGGCCTGAGTCTATATCTTTTTGTAGGTCTCTTAAGTACTTGCTTTATTTTTGGGTGTTCCTGTGTTGGGTGCATATATATTTGAAATAGTTAGGTCTTCTTGTTGAATTGAACCTTTTGCCATTATGTAATGTGCTTGTCTTTTTTTATTTTTATTAAAGTCTGTTTTGCCTGAAATTAGGATTGCAACCCTGCTTTTTTCTGTTTTCCATTTTCTTGAAAGATTTTCCTCCATCTCTTTATTTTGGGCCTGTGGATATCATTACATGTGAGGTGGGTCTGTTGGAGACAGCATACTATTGGGTCCTCCTTTTTTATCTAGCTTGCCACTCTGTTTCTTTTAAGTGAGGGCATTTAGCCCATTTACATTAATGGTTAGTATTAATATGTGTGCATTTGATCCTGTCTTTGAGCTGTGATCTGGTTATTATGTTGGGATGTTAGTGTGGTTGCTTTCTAATGACACCGGTCTGTGTGTTTAAGTGTGTTTTTGTATTATCTGGTAGTAGTCTTTCCTTTCTACGTTTAGTGCTCCTTTCAAGATCTCATGTAAGGCAGGTCTGGTGATAACAAACTCCTTCAACATTTGCTTATGTAAAAAAAAATTGTATTATTTCTCCACTTAGGAAGCTTGGTTTGGCTGAATGTAAAATTCTTGGTTAAAGACTTTTTCTTTTAGAATGTTGAATATAGGCCCCAATCTCTTCTGGCTTATAGGGTTTTATTTGAGAGGTCCACTGTTAGCTTCTCAAGTGAAAGGAGTTTCCTTTGGAGGTTACCTTCCCTTTCTCTCTAGCTGCCTTTAACATTCTTTCATTTCAACCTTGGAACATCTGACAATATGTGTCTTGGAGATGAACTTCTTGTGTAGAATCTGTCAGGAGTTTCCTGCATTTCCTAAACTTGACTGTTGGCCTTCTAGCAAAATTGAAGAAGTTTTCTTGAATGATATCCTGAGATATGTTTTCCAAGTTGTTTGCTCTCTCTCCTTCCCTTTCAGGGATACCAATGATTCATAGATTTGGCCTCTTTACATAATCCCATACTTCTCAGAGGTTCTATTCATTCTTTTTTGTTATTTTTTCTTTATTTTTATCTGACTGTCTTATTTCAGAGAGCCAGTCTACAAGTTCTGAGGCTTTTTTTCTCATCTTGGTTTATTCTGTTGTTAATAGTTATGATTACATTGTGAAATTCTTGTATTGTGTTACTCAGCTCTATCAACCCTGTTAAATTCTTTTTCTTATTTGTTTGTTTGCTTGTTTTGAGATGAAGTGTCACTCTGTTGCCAGGCTGGAGTGCAGTGGTACAATCTCGGTTCACTGCAATCTCCATCTCCCGAGTTCAAGTGATTCTCTTGCCTCAGCCTCCCAATTAGCTGGGATTACAGACGCACACCACCACATTCAGCTAATTTTTGTATTTTTAGTAGAGACAGCGTTTCACCATGTTGGACAGGATGGCCTCAATCTCCTGACCTCATGATCTGCCTGCCTCGGCCTCCCAAAATGATGGGATTACAGGCATGAGCTACCGTGCCCAGCCAAGAAAACTGCAGTTTTACATTGTCATGTACCAGTAAAATTTTCTTTCTCACAGAATATTTAGAGTGAAAATGTTACATAGTTATATCCTATTTTATTGCTGAAAATATTTAAAGTGCTATTAAAGTATGATGTTAAAGATATTTTTCAAGTATTTTAAAACTTTTTTAAATAACTCAGGGAAAATGTGTTGTACAGGTTCTTTTGTATAATAAATATTGCAGTCTTGAGACTATTTACTTGGACTTTAGAACTTGTAGTTATTTAAATAAAAGTCAGACAAAGCTCTGATGCCCACTGAAATTCACGGTGTGCCTAACTTTAAGATATTTAATTGGGGAGTTATAATGTACAGATTGTAAATTCACATTGTAGGGAATTGGTGTTTTAAAAATTTTCTATTTCTTTCAAATAATCAGATTTGAGGTAAGGCTTTCCATATAAACAAATGAAACCAAGAAAGGCACAAAAGCAAATGAAATTTGTTCTTGTTTGCTATGAGCTCCAAATCTGAGTATTTCAATATGAGATTGTCTTTCTGTTGTCTTTTGTATAATGTAGGCCAAGATGTTTTGACTCCTTGAGCTGGGATATTTGCACATGGTTCTGAGCAACGGCATTATCTGAAGGCCACCTTAGCTTACCATTTAGGGTTCACAATAGCACTTACCTCCCACTTGTATCACAGAAAATTATATGCTTATTAGAACTGGGCTATAATTGTGATGAAAGGGGTATTTTCTTTGGAATCTGAAGTGTCTGTTAATATTCTAAATTTTAGTATTACGTGATGAGTAGGCTATTGTTCACATAGGAAACAGAAGCAATTCTATTGTAGTGAATTATTAAATGTGAATTACTTTAAGGTTTTATTAGCATGTTCACACTTTTATTTCAAACTTAGAGTGTGGATATCAGTTTGGAATCCTTCATACACAGTTTTGAGCCTCTAATATTTCATTATGGTGGTTTAATGCATGAACAGATGGCCTGGCAGGAATGGCTGGCTGCACTGCAATCCGTGATCCCTGCATTGTTTAGTGTTGTGGGAGGGGGAGCTGCCCTCCGAGGTCTACACTTCCCAGCCCCTCAGCCTGCAGGGCTGGCCATGTCACTAGCTCTCCAATAGAATGTGAACAGAGGGAGTGTGTAGCATTTCCAAACTAAGACTTTTAGATGTGGACTTCACTTGATTCCTTTTCTCTCCTGCTCCCTAGAGGAGACATAGATCCAAGGAAATGGAACCCTGAATTAACTCCAGGGAAAGATGCTTGATGCCTGGGAATATCAATTTTAGGCTACTTTTCAACTGATAAATAAGCTTTGGCCGGGCGCGATGGCTTACGCCTATAATCCTAGCACTTTGGGAGGCCGAGGCAGGTGGAACACGAAGTCCAGAAATCAAGACCATCCTGGTCAACAAGGTGAAACCCCGTGTCTACTAAAAAATACAAAAATTAGCTGGGCATGGTGGTGCGCACCTGTAGTCCCAGCTACTTGGGAGGCTGAGGCAGGAGAATTGCTTAAACCCAGGAGGCAGAGGTTGCGGTGAGCCGAGATTGTGCCATTGCACTCCATTCTGGGTAATAAGAGTGAAACTCCATCTCAAAAAACAAACAAACAAAAAAAAGCTTTTATTATGTGGCACCATTAACCTTTTGGGATTCTTCATTAGCACAGCTGAGCCTCTCTTTATCAAAGTGGGGAAAACGAGTTAGAGTGGAATAAAACACAATTTAGAGGGCAAAGTGAGAGTGAAGGAACAGGGATAACCTTCCCCAGTTCACACATATCGGAGGCTGGTCCTCACTTCCAGAAAGTGGTATAGGGTGGTTTGATGTCATGTGCATTTTATGCATGTGTCAAAAATGTAAACAGTAAATAAAGTTACTGGGAGGCACCAAGATGCTTGGCCAGAAACAGCTGCCATTGGAGGCTCCCACTGAGAATGAAAATGGTGAGTGAATCCTACACTAGCAAGTGAGATATCCAGGTTCTCTCATTGGAAGTGACTAGAAGATTGGTGTGACCCACAGAGAATAAGGAAAAGCAGAGTGGTGTGACAGCCCACCTGGGAGCCACCCAGGGCAAGGGGAACTCCCACCCCTGCCAAGAGAGGCAGTTAGTGATTGTGCTGTCCTACCTGAGAAACCATACTTTATCTATGGATCTGTGCAATTCGTGGATCAGATCCCCCTCATAAGCCTATGCCACCAGGGCCTTGGGTCCAAAGCACAGAGCCGTGCAGATTCTCTGTGGCCGCTTGGCTGGAGACTGCCTACGACTACCGAGTTCCTGGGGAGAGGGGTGGCAGCCATCCCTGCAGCCCCAGTCTGCCATTTTTCCCCTGCTGGAGTGAGGGAGAATGGTCAGTTTGGACCCATGAGGAATTCCCCACAGCGCAGCACTGCAGCTGTGGCAGATGGTGGCCAGGCTGCCTCTTTAGGCCAGATCCTGACCTATCCCTCCTTACTGGTCGGGGCCTCCCTGCAGGAATTTTCGCAACCCAAGTCAGGGACTTGGCGACAGAACTCTGGTCTCCCTGGGACTGAGCCCCTGAGGGGAGGGGCAGCTGTGGCCTCCTTGGATCCGCAGAGTTAGTCTTTACCTCTGCTGGCTCTAAGGAATCTGGGCAGTCCAGACAAGGAGGATCCCCCCAGAGCAGCGCACTCCTCCACCAAGGGGCAGCCAGAGTGCTTCATTAAGTGGGTCCCTGATCCCGTGCCTCCTAACTGGGTAAGATCCCCCAACAGGGGGATCCCACTTCCAATGGCTCCAGCACTCCAGCCTTTTTGCTGTTCCTCAGACATGCCAGGCATGCTTCCAACTCAGAGCCTGTGCACCTGTGAGATAAAAGATCAAGCAACAGTGATTCCAAGATTTGGATTCACAGCAGCGGAGCTAATGATGCCTTTATTCAGAAGGGAGGGGGCTATGTTTTTAAAAATATATATTAGAAAAAAATTCAAACATAAGCAAAATAAGAAAGAATAGTACAAAATATTTCCACAAAGCCATCGCCCAGAAATAGTAACCATCAAGTCTCTGATAGCCTTGTTTCGTTTGTACTTTAACGTGATTCTCCTTCCTCCACCTCCCACACCACCACCACCACAGGGCTATTTAAGCAAACCTCAGACTTTGCATGATTTATTTTTATCATTTTATATTGTAGATAATATTTTTAAAACAGTCACAATACTGTCATCTCTAAGAAATGAACAATTATTTCCTAATATTATTGAGTATTCCATTCAATGTTCAAATTCAGAAAACTAGTTTTGATAAGTCATGGCAATCAAAATTTTGCTTTAGTTATATTAAGTTGTAGATCCTCTGCTTTTAAAGAATTAATTCCCTAGCTCAAAGAAGAATAAATTCAAATAGTTAACCAGAAGTCATATTTTGAGACTCTTAAGTGCACTAATGAGCATGTAGTAACTATGAACTGGGTTCATTTTCTTAACATTTTTGAAATAATATATAATTAATTTATTCTCAAATTTCTTCATGATTTTTTTTTTCCTGAAGACTGAATTTCCTGCTTGAACTTTAATATTTGAAAGTTCTGTAGGCATGATATGGTTCATGGATTATTTACCTTTAAGGGGTCCAAGAAAGAGACTCAGGGCTCTGGTAATGATGGTTTTGTGTGTGTGTGCATGTGTGTGTGTGTGAGTGTGAGAATGTATGTGAGTGTGTGAGTGTGTGTGAGTGTGTGTGTGTGTGTGTGTGAGTGTGCCTGTGTGTATGGGAATGTGTGTGTATATGGTGTATGTGTCTGTGTGTATGTGTAAGTGGGTCTGTGTGTATGTGTGTGTGAGTGTGTTTCAGTGTGTGTGTGAAACTGTGTGTGTGTGTATGTGTGTGTGTGTGTGTGTGTGTGTGATGGATATCAGGATTCTTCCAGAAAGAGCTTTGTAGCTTTCATCTGACTCTCAGTGTGGTCCTTGACACTTGGCACATGAGCCTTGATGCAGCACAGTCCCTCAATGGGGCTGAAGTGTGCGCAGACACACAACAGTTTCACACTACAACTAGAGGGAACTCCATATTTTCCCATCTGGTGTACTTGGCCTAGTGCTACTTCCAGACAGAGATTTAATAATCCAGCATTTAACAATCTAGTGATTATTAAGAGATGTGAGCTAATCACTGTCATAAATGACTCTTAGAAATGTGTTCTAACCCCACCACTTGTGATTTTTCCTCTTCAGGGGATGGGTACTTCATTGTCTTTAAGTACTCATCTTATGAGAGATCTCATATGTTTTAAGATTCTGTTCGAAGTTAAGTACTCTTAAATCACTCAGAGTTGTATATTCTATGCATTGTTTATAAAATTCGACCATATTAACTTCTGGGCTGTCATATGCATTTATCTCTGACTTTGGATCCAAGCTTAGAAATATTATATAACAAAAACATGGCTCCCATTATAGAACCCCACACTCTGAAACAAAAATCCGATAACTAGGGGGAACTAATGGAAACATTTTAGAAATATATTTTACATTTTTCCTTAGTAGTCTGAAAGGATATTATTAATTTTTAAAATCTCAGTGTCAGTTGCTCTTTACTTTTTACAATTGTATACTAAAGTCTTTCTAAATAAATGGTTTATGATATCCATAATTTAAATTCCTTTTAACTAAAAAACACCCAGTGCTTTAAATGTTGCGTTTATCTCACATTCTGGTTTCATGATGGTGCGTCCTGAAGTGTGGATTTGTAACTAAGAGATTCTGTATGGTCATTATCCTAAAAGCCATGGCGCTCCTCATCACCTTGGTGTCTTGTAACCAACTCTGTAGCTTTTCCAAGGGTTTTAAGACCACATGTAGTTATTAATAGTGCCAATTAGTGAGATAAATTGCTCAGATGGATATTCTTTGAATGATTTGAATTATATATTTAGCTTTATTTTGCATGAATATAAAATTACATTAAACAACACAGCAATATTAATCATATCCTGCAATGGGAACAATTCCCGATATTTCCAGCAGGTGGCAGCAAAGTATATCACCAAAGCACAGAATCACCTCTTAAATAATGTGTGCCAAGGCTGCTCTCTCTCTTTTTCTTGTGACTGCGTTTTTCCTCTCTTTAATGTGAAAGGAAATGTATATCTATGTTAAGGATGAAATAACTTTTCAGAATGGAGATAATACATGGCACTAAGTAATAATGATAGGACTTTTACTGAGGATTAATTCTATGCTTCCATTCTAAGTACCTATTACATATCATTGCTCACAGCAACCTTTCTGTTGATATTCTGACTGTGCCCATTTTTCAGACAAGAAAATTGAGGCAGGGACTTTGCCCAGGTTTTCACAGCCACTAAGTGAAAGAGGTGGGAGTTTAAACCAGACAGTCTGATTCTAGTGGCCAGTCTTTTAACCACTGAACCATGTTGCTTAATTGTTGGAAATGTAATAAGGGATTAAAATTAAAAGTATTAGGAAAAATACTAGTTTTCAGAAAGGAGACCTTGATATTAAACTTAATTTTCAAAACTATGGATAAATTACTAAGTCCTTTAGGGGCCATGCATTAATAAAGACATTAATGAATCAAACTACGCATCATTCCAGTAGGAGAGAAAATGGAATTTCAAGGATTCCCAGAGCAGTGTGGCATGCAGTAAAGACAGGGGGCAAGTAAGGGCTGGAGCCACAGAAGAAATTAGTGTGTGCATGTGAAATCTCGAAGGAGCAGCCAGGGCGGCCCAGGAGATGCTGAGTCTAGAGTTTTATTGGGGGAACCGATCTTTATTGTGTCCCTGAGTTCCACTGGCTCTATCTAACTCCAAGCTGATTGCCTCCTCTTAACTGGATCTGTGCTGCGACTGGCTGACAGAACCCCACCACTGGGGACTATGATAGAGTTGATGAAACCTTCGTGCTCATACTTTTTTTCTTTGTGTGAACATTAGGAGGAGTACGGACATTTAAAGATTGCCTTTTCTTTAATTTTTAAAATGTATTTTCTAACTTATCTCCCAGTGTCCTCTCTCCCTGCAACTTTACTCTCACCCTGAATTACTTGCTATTCTCTGAATAGAGTTCTCACTTAGGTTCCTTCTGTGTATTTATCTTATTTTCTAAACCTGGAGTCAGCTCACCTCTCCCTGTCCCCTTTCAATACTGGTTACTGGACTAATGACAATATGACCAAAGGAAAGGTACCCTGTAAGGGAAGGGACACAGAGGCAGGAGAGTGTCAGAGGGTCTAGAATAAATAACAGCATAGGTTTTAAAACCAATGCAACAAAGAGCCTTCTCTTGGCATTGTTAACTCTCTGGTGTAACATTGTTTTCCTTTGAAAGGTGAGGCCACGTATGAGTTAATTTTCTGCCCCTCCCAGCCTTATCTACTAATACCTCACATAGTACTTTCCTCCCAGCAGGAATTCAATGACTACTATAGAGGATGGAGTGCTACAAAGTGGTGCAACGTCCAGCTCAAATGTGGTTTATCCTGGCTGGACATAAGCACCACTCACCTTGTTGTTTAGCAGCTGTGGGCCAACAGGGAGGCTGGATAAGTGGAAACCAAGCAGAGATTCTTTTCCTAACTTTAGAGAGGGAGTAAACAGCTACACAATATATGAAAAGAATAACAAGGTGATAAAAGTCACAGTTTACAAAATAAAGAATAAGCTCAGATATATGCTCTGCAGGCCACTCTCAAAACGAAGAGGTAGTTCCCTGTCTTACTCATAGACTAGAAGAACAATTAAAGCAGAGTCAAGCATGGGAGATCTTTCCATATGTAGCACAGATAGGAAGATCAGTGAGCCCAGGAGAACCTACCGATTAAGTGAGCTTCAGGAGGAAGGTAAGAACAGTAAATAGTAGCGATAAGACCCAAATCCTTTCACTCAGAACTCTTGGCTCTTAACCTTGGCAGACTCAATGCCCCCTGTAAATAACAAATATTTTTATATATGCTTTCTGTCATCTTCGGAATGAAATGTAAAGAAAATATAAACTGCCTACATATATAACTTTTAAAAATCAGCATGAGTGCCTTAACTGTATCTTGGAGGAAAAGTGGGAAAGAGATATGTAATAAGGTACCATCTATTCCAACATGCATGTGCTCAGAGCAGCTACTCTTGAAGAGATACTAAAATGCATTATTGTTGTTGTAAATGTCTGCAGGTTCATCCTGCACACTGCACAGGCAAAACCAATTCACTGAGACCATGGCATTGTGGTAAAAATAGCTTAATTTATGCAGCTCCAGCCAGGATTTGCAAAAGACAGATTTATTACTCATATTAATCTCCCAGAAGGCTCGGAGGTTAAGTTTTTCCAGGGATAGTTTGGTGGGCAGGGGACTAGGGAATGAGTGCTGCTGATTGGTTGAGGATGCAATCATGGGGGTGTGGAAAATGGTCCTTGTACCCTGAGTCTACCTCTGGGTAGAGTCCCAATATAGATTGAGTCATAAGCCCTGCATCCAGGTAGGCTTAGCTGGTTGTTAGGAAGGCCAGCATCTGAAAAGACACCTGGAAAGGCTAACCTTAGGTTGTACAATAGCGATGTTATCTGCAGACATAAATGGGAATGTTACAAATCTTGCCACCTCTGGAACAATGGCTGATTATCATTTAACTATGCCTACATACATTCTGCTACATAGTAGCAGAATTCAGGCCCCTCTAATAATCCTAACCTTGTGCCCTCTTTATTATTATTCTTGCTTTAAGGTTAAACTATAAACTAAATTTATCTCAAAGTTAGCTTGGCCTACACCTGAGAATGACCAAGGACAGCTTTGGCGATTAGAAGCAATATGGAATCAACTACATCAAATTTATCTTACCATCATAATTTTGCAAAGGCAGTTTCATTAGCAGCCTTCCGTGTGTGTTACAGAACTTAGAGGACTCTTAATGCCTGTCCCCAAAATGTCAGTAGCACCTCCATTTATTTTGACAAAAAAATTCCAAAAATTTGCAAAACACCACTGAGAAATAAAAATGAAATCGTAAGCCCCCCAACTGACTTAATGTATCTCTTCATGACCAAGGGGACCCCAGAGAAAGTTAACTTTCTGCCATGACCTGATAGAACATTGAACATGCATTATACCTGTATTAGTACATTCTCACACTGCCATAAAGAACTACCTGACACTGAGTAATTTATGAAGAAAAGAGTTGTAATTGACTCACAGATCTGCAGGCTTAACAGGAAGCATGACTGGGAGGCCTCAAGAAACTGACCATTCTGGTGAAAGGTGAAGGGGAAGCAAGTACCTTGCTCACATGGTGTCAGGGGAGCGGGAGAGTGAAGTGGGAAGTGCCACACACTTTTAAACCATCAGATCTTGTGAGAACTCACTATCATGAGAACAGCAAGGGGAGAATCCTCCCCCATGATCCAGTTGCTTCCCACCAGGCCTCTCTTCTAATTCAACATGAGATTTGGGTAGGAACACAAATCCCCACTCTATTAATGTCCAATCCCCTGTTAATTGCCATTAGGCTTTCTTCCCAAAGGTCTAAACAGCAACCAGCCCTTTCAAAAGATTCCACCACTGATTTAAACCAACCACCTGATGGCACCCCTCTTTTTTTAGTTTTGCACCACACCTGACTAGCAGTCCTTCCTGATAAGAGATCATAGACCACAAAGTGGTTCTGACCAGTCTATGGAGGATGCACAGTGAGAGTTTTTGTGTCCTCTGCTTCACCTTTTGATGTCAGAGGGTCAAAAACTTCATGCTCAGATCATGCTAAGGCTGCTATTTTTTGTACATGTCATAGGGGCATGAAGCTCTGTTGCACCTATATATGTTTCTCTTTTTATAAACATTTATGCCTCCTCCTATAGCTTATTAAATATGTATATTCAGACACCCTGCTCAGCATAAATTCCTGTTTCCTTTGCCCCTCCCTCAAAATACCAGCTTTTGGCTTCTGACCAGAGGCTATGCTTCCCAGTCTGTCAAAATGGCCACCCTTCAGGCTGCAACCTTTGTTTTTCATATCAAGATATGGTCTCACTCTGCTGCCCAGGCTGGAGTGCAGTTGCACAATAAAAGCTCACTGCTGAGCTGAAGGGATCCTCCTTCCTTAACCTCCCCAAAAACACTGAGATTATTGACATGAGCCATCATACCTGGCCCTGGCTGCAAACTTTTATGGGAAATAAATCTCTCCTTTCCTAATATATGAACCTTGTCATTCTTCAGCTGATGACACCAAGAGTAGTACCACCCCTTCAAGAGCCACTGTTTTAGGTTTATTGTCAGGGTTAGAGTTCCTGTGGGCACTTCTACGTCATCTTGTTAAATGGCGTTTCTTTCTCTTTATGATAGTTCTTTGAAAGCAAGCCCTGTTTCTCTAACAGTAATTGAATATTTTGATATGAATTTATATTTCCTTTAAAACTCTGAATAACAACACAATTATAACGAAAAGTAAAATATACTAAGAAAAAAAGACATCAGAAGCATTCAGTGATATCACCTAAGGAGAGTCAATTATATGTGAGTCACAGAATGATCATCTAGAATATGTCTTTGACAATGTCTTTTTTCACTCAAAAATATTGTGCGATGATAACACCTGGGCCTGCTGATCAACATAAATCATGATTAAGAGAAGAATAATCAAAAACCATCTGAACAATTTGAATTATTCTTGCCAAAGCTTGAATATAATCAAATTTCTATCTCTAACTTCCAGTTTCCTGGTTACATGAGGATTGGAGGAACAAGTTAAATGGCAATGAAAAGATGCAATCAAAAAATTGAGAGCATAGGAAATTCTATATAGAAAACAAACAACTTTTTATTGTCACATTCTCCAAGCTACATGTAAAACAACATTCTCTAAGCTACAACCCTATCCAGAGGTGTCGGAAAGCACGCACGGTAGCCAAATCTTGGAGGGAAAAGATTGCTGAAAGGAAAATTATTGAGCTGAGCTGGCATCTCAAAATCCCTTGAGACACTTTACTGATTTTTAAATAAAGCTGGACAAGAGGCTGAGAAACCAAGGCAAAATCTGATCTGGAAGCAAGTGACTAAGCAGAGATTTTGACTATCTCATAGCACCGGGAGACTAAGATTGACATTCAGGCTGTCACAGCAATTTGAGAGGCCAATTCCAAAAGAGAAAGAAATTTTAGAAAAGTTGAATTTGAAAATCTGAGTCAGTTTTCTGCTTGAGGGTTTCTTCGCTATCTGGAGACTGAGAGAAAGAAAACTCAACTTAGAGGTGAGGGGGGTGCACGGCTTTTTAAGCTTCACAAAGCTGGAGAAATACACTTAGATGCTCTACTCAACATCCTAGACGTCGGAATGCCTGAATACCGGAATGACCACCTTATCAGAAATGTGTAAACTAGAAATCACCTATGACTTTTCTTGTTCAAAATCAGTTTCAGGTATTGGAGGCATACTCTTGTACCCATAGACTAGAGAGAAAAGAAAATCATACCCAGAAGGAGATATAGATCCATGTTGCAGAACTCAATTCTCTATTCTAACTGCTTGTCAAAAACAAAGTGTTCACCAGATATTTTACAATTATTTATACTCACAATCCAACATTTAATCATTAATTTCCAGATATATCAAGAAACAGAGAGGCAAACAAACAACAGAAGTCAAACTACAGGTGATCCAGACATTACACTTGTTACACTCAGTCCTTAAAATAACTGTGACTATGAGGTTAAAGAAAATTGGTGACAGCAAGGAGAATTTCACTGAAGAATTTGAGTGTATTAAAAAATATTTCAAAGAAAATCTTCTACTGAAAAATATGGTAACTGGAATAAATGTAATAGCAAATGCTGGAAAGAAGGTGGAGCAAGAGAAACTTGCATTCATTGCTGGTAGGTGCAAGATGGTACAGCCACTTTGGAAGATAATTTGACAATTTCTTGTAGCTAAGCATGGTCTTACTATCCAGTCTAGCAATTGTACTCCTGGGTATTTACCTGAGTTGAAAACTTATGTCCACTTAAAACACTGTACAAAAGTTTATAATAGCTTTATTCATAATTGCCAGAACTGGAAACAATCAAGATGTTCTTACTCAATGCAGGAATGGATAAACAAACTGTGCTACATCCATGCAGTAAAATACTATTTCATGATAAAAGAAAATGAGCTATAAGTCCACAGAAAGACATAGAGCAAACGCAAGTGCCTATTGCTAAGGGCAAAAAAAAAAAAAAAAAAAAAGTCTGGAAAAGCTACATACTGCATAATTTAGATTATATGACACTCTAAAAGGGAAAACAATGGTAATAGTAGGAAGATTAGTGGCTTTCATGGCTTCAGCAGGAGGCAAGGAGGTTGAATATGTGGAACCCAAAAAACTTTTAGGGTGACAAAATGATATTGGATAATGATACTATAATGGTAGATACATAACAGTATGTATTGTCAGAACCCATAGAAGTTTATGGCAAAATAATTTAAAATTTTATTTAGGAAGTAAGGGGATCCTAGGAAAGATTATAGATTGTATGTAAATTCATGTAAATTTAGAAACTCATTTAGGAAGTAAGGGATCCTATGAAAGATTATAGATTGCAACAAGAAAACCTAGCTCTGTTACAAATAAATGGATATATAGCCAGCATCATTAATGGGGTAAGGTAAAAGAAAGAGGGGCATGAGTAGAAGCTATAATTCTAAAGGTAAAGGGAACTGCACATAACTTTAGTATTCTAGTTGATAAAATTGTTTCCCACGGAGGTACAGGTGAACAATTCTGATATTGCTGCACATGTATACAGGAACACTTATGTATACAGATAGTGGATGGTGGGAATCTTTCAAGAACAGAGTGGGAATTTTCAGATAATCAGAGAGAGGAGGCTAAAATGATCCATGTTGCAAGAGTCAGAGATATCAGAAAGAACTCAGTTTGGTTTAATATAAATACAGGTGTTTACATTTAGAAGTATTTATAGATATACATTTATGCATAATTAGTGTATACACATATATTTCTTTGCGCTGTCAACTGAGAGCCTAAAAGAAATGTCACCTCCCCCCCATAGCAATGAACCTAGCTAGTCTTAGATGTTGGCTTCTAAAAAATTTCTTTAGTCAAATAAAGCAGGGCCCCTTGGAGAAATCGCTGATTCTAGGACTGGGGCAGGAAATAGGTAGGTAGGTAGGTAGATAGATAGATAGATAGATAGATAGATAGATAGATAGATAGATGATAAAAGCTGAAAAAGAATAATTTTCTGGTACAGAATTCCAAATAGTTCATATAGATATTCTGTCTTCAAGAAGTGGAACATAACTCTCCACTGCTTAAGTGTTAGATGCCCATAGTGACTGCCTTCTAGTGATACAGTATGGAAAGAGGAAAAGATAAACATTATAGTGAACAAATTTGACAAGGAGCACCTTAGCCAGGTGGTCAAGGTGAGCATCAACTGGGATAAGTCATATTGACAGGATGGACCCTTGAGATGACATGATGAGAATGGCATTCCTGAAATCTTCCTCCAAAAGGCCATAACTCCACCCTTATAATGAGATAAACATCAGAAATTTCAGTAGAAGATTGTCCTACTAAGCACCTAGCAAGTAATCCTCAACACTGTCAAGATCATTAAAATCAAGGGAAGTCTGAGCAATAGGCATAGCGAAAGAAGAGTCTAAGTACCTGTGACAAGGTTTTTTGTAATTATCTTTTGAACGTACACATCTATGCATTCTTTTTCAGTCTATTTTCATTGATTTCGATCTTGTAGCAACAACTTGCCAATCCATTTTCTGGGAATTTATTTTTGAAAGTTTCTGTTTTTAACTTTGCTTTTTGCATTACATTACTCTCTTCTGGATTTATTTTTCTCCCTTTTGAAGTATATTTTAAAATTATTAATTCAGAGCTAATTTGCAAGTGGCACACTTTCAGAGTCCCACGAGGTGTTAAAAATACTGATGTACAAGCCACAGCCTAAAACAGTTTAATCAGAATATCTAGGGGAGGGATCTGCTATCAGGTTTTTTATTGTTTTAAATTAATGTATACAATACATAGAGCAAAGTGGATAAATAACGCTAATATTCGGCGTGGTGTTCAGTGATTTTTAAACATACACACCTAGACTTGTGTATATACACAACCATATAACCATCACCTGTGTCATAATAGAAAACATTTCCACTCATCCCACAATTTTATCTGGCCCTTTCTCAGTCTATCCTTATCCTAACTATGTAAATGAATACACTGAATTTTATCAACATTCATTTATTTTCTTGGACTTCTTACAAATGTACTCTTCGGTGTCTGGCTTTATTTACTCACCATAATATCAATGAGATTTATTAATGTTTTTTCACACACCAGTGCTTTTTCTGCTGTGTTGTCCTGGTCGTGTTGTTCCTGTGCAGTGTCCCATTGATTAAATGTGCCACCGTTTATTTACATTGGCATTTGAATTGTTTTAAATTGGGGATTATATGAATAAAACAACCACAAACATTCTTGTACACGTCTTTTTGTGGATACATGTACTAATTTATCTTGGGTACATTTATTGGAGTAAAATTGCTGGTGTGTATTGTGACTTAACTCTGTAGAGGACTGCCAAAGTTTTCCAAAGCAATTTACTCATCTCAGTCTCCCCCAGTAACTTATGAGGGTTCTAGTTTCTTCATATCCTCACCACCACTTGGTATTTCCAGTTTTTTAAATTTTAAACCTTCTAATGGATGTATAATAGTATCTCTTTGTGGTTTAATTCATATTTGCTGATGAGTAATGATGTTGAGCATTTTTTTCTGTGTTTATTGGCCATTTGGATATCTTCTTCCGTTAAGTATCTGTTTTTTAAGCATCACTTATTTTTAAAATCTGGAAATAATCCCAAAATATAGTTAAGATTGACATCCAATATGCCAAAAGATTGCTGGGACCTAGACTCTATCATCCATGTCTCACTCTGCAATGTTACTTTTATGCTTTGCGTCTCCTTGTCATATTGCTGCTTTCTGAAATGTTCCTGAGCTCATTTTCTCAACTCACTAAATTATTTTTTGGATATAAACATTTCAGACCACCTACTGAAGTATGCATTTTAACAATCTTCTAAAAAAATTTTAGGCTGTATTATGGCTTATATTTTATGTACACAATATGGTCTTGTATCTCTTTGTGAGCATGAAATATCCTTCACTAAATTCTCACTCTGCCAGTAATTTTTTTTAATGTTTCATGTCTTTCATAATGTGGAGTTTCCTTAAGTGCTTTGTGGTCTTTGTTCTGTTCTGACAATTGTAGTTGAGCTTTCTGGTTAAACAAACTTCTGTCTAATTGCACAGCCTACTTAAAGAGCGGACTACTGTGCAGAATATTCTACTCTCTCCTATATTTACTTAGAATGAAACAAATTTAGGATTGCCTAATGAACAATGTATGTCATTGGCTACATGAATATTTCCTGTTCTGTCTGGACATTAGTAGAAATCCAGGGCATTAATCTCCCTTATCTAATGAAGGAAATAGCAAAGTTCTTCCTCAAATGAAGCATATTCTATCTCCCTGCTCGCTAACATTAAGAAGGCTGACTCCATTTGTTTCTTAGCAGTCATGCCCAGGCAGTCCTAGTCATGTCTTAACTTGTATTGCATACCTTCCCTTATTTAGACAAGTCAAGTCTTTTCTAAGTAACTTCCTCTTTTCTTTGTTCTTTCCTGCCCGTTACCTATTTAAGAAAGTTTTAAAGTATTAGCCAATCAAGTTTAGTTTAGACTGTGAAGTCTGGCTCCAGCCAGTAGATGTGGGACACAGCAATAAGGACACAGCTGCTTAAAAGATAAATGTTTCCGCCTTTCATTTGTTCATTGCACTCTCCTGGCAAGACTGTTGGTGAGTAGTGCCCTTTCTGCAGAAAGTAGGAAAACTTATAGTCCAAGTGCTAATTCTTCTTGGCAACACTGGAGAATAAGCATTGATTTCCCATACCTAAGCTCTCATGTCCACCACTTTTACCTGGAAGCTGACTCCTCACCATTGTTTCCTGGCCCCAGGGAAATGTTTGTGTCTGAAAAGGGGGCTGCTTGGATGAAAGTCTGAATCCACCTTGCTACCTGAACTGTAATTTGCCTATTAACCATATCATCAGTTAACATTGGAAACACTTACCTTCTTACTTCCCTCATCTCTGAGTGCCAACCCACCTTTCCAATAATAGTCCCTTGGGCACTTTTTGGTTGTTGATTCACTCTACAAGACAATCTAATATACTTTTGATTCCTTTTTCAGGAAGTTCTTAATTTTTATTTCACCAAGTTCCATTATTCTAATGTAGTTATTGTATATGTACATATACCTTTTCAATCCAGCTAATGCTTGAGGCAATAGAGTGGGTCTGTTGCATGTCCTTGCTACTGAATTTTGAACTGGAATTTTAAAACACTGATTATGGATTTTCAATGAACATTTCATGATGCCTTAAAAAACACATTAAAGTAAAAGTGAATTGACATGGAAAATGTGAAATTTTTAAGAAAATCCAATCTCCATATTCAGTTTAGTTTAAGAAACATTTATTAAGTAAGTGCCCATTTTACAGCAAACACCACGCAATTCTCTAAGTAAGCCAAGATGAGTAGACTTAGTAAATCATGAACTCTGACCTCACACATTTAAATATGTAATGCTTATGTAGAGTAGTCAGAGTAATCATGAAAGAGCATGTGACTTACTGGAGTTGCTGAGAAGCTGAAGTGACTAATTTGGGAGTAGTAGAGTGGATGGATAAGGAAACCTTCACAGACGAAGTGGCATATAGGTTGGATAAACACAGATTTGTCAGAAAACCCTAATGGGAAAACTATGGGAATGCATGTTTATCTTTCAAATCAGAAGGACCTGCACGTGCCCAAGCACCGGAGGGAGGAAGAGGAAGCATGGCATGTTTGCCAAATGGTAGGTAGCTCAGAATTACTATTGCATAAAATGCAGATGGAGAGGAAAGAAGATGAAGATGAAATATTGGGCAAAACTAGCTCTTGAAAATTCTTACTAAAGAACCCGAATTTTATCACTTAAGTTATAGAGGAACTATTGAAGACTTTTACATGGAATAGTGGTATCATCAGAATATTTTAGATTTATTCAGGTAGTAGTATTGTAGATGAATGGGTGATAAAAAATTATTATGGGAGAGACCATTGAAAAATTATATGAAGGGAGCCTAAACCAAGGCCATGTTTGACAATGGAACTAGAAAGAACAGTTGTGAGAGATACAAAGCAAAATCTGCAAGACTTGGAGAAAACTTAGATATAAAGAGGTGGAGGATGGATAATGATGCCAATAGATGGAGGATGGAGGATGGAGAGTGGACAGTGACCCCAGTCCTGGATGGCTAAATAGGTGGAGGATGGACAGTTACCTCAGTCCTGGATGACTGAATAGATGGAGAATGGATGGTGGACAATGACTCCAATCCTGGATGGCTGAAAAAATGGAGAATGGAGGGTGGACAGTAACTCCAGTCCTGGATGGCTGAATAGATGGAGGATGGAGGATGAACAGTGATTCCAATTCTGGATGGCCGAATAGACGGGGGCTGGAGGGTAGACAGTGTTTCCAATTCTGGATGGCTGAATAGATGGAGGATGGAGGGTGGACAGTGATTCCAATCCTGGATGGCTGAATAGATGGAGGCTGGAGTGTGGACAATGATTCCAATCCTGGATGGCTGAATAGATGGAGGATAGAGGATGAACCGTGATTCTAATCCTGGATGGCTGAAGAGGTGAAGAATGGTGGGTGGAAATTGATTCCAATCCTGGATGGCTGAATAGATGGAGGATAGAGGATGAACAGTGATTCCAATCCTGGATGGCTGAATAGATGGGTACTGGAGGGTGGACAGTGATTCCAATCCTGGATGGCTGAATAGATGGAGGATGGAGGGTGGACAGTGATTCCAGTCCTGGATGGCTGAATAGATGGAGGATGGAGGATGGACTGTGATTCCAATCCTGGATGGCTGAATAGATGGAGGATAGAGGATGAACAGTGATTCCAATCCTGGATGGCTGAATAGATGGAGGATGGAGGATGGACAATGACCCAACCCTGGATGTCTGAATGGTAGACAATGACTCTAGCCTTTGATTTCTGAATGGATGGTGAACTGCCAACTCAACCTGGAAAGAAAAATAAGATCAAGAAAAGAAAATTATGTCTCACACGAATGAGGACCATTCATTCAGATTTGTTACATAGGGATTTGAATATACATATATTTGAAATTGGAATACAGAGATTTTAAGGAGAGCATTAGATAGTGTAAAATTCCAGAGAAAAGCCAGTTAATATAAAGACAAAACCTTAAACACTCAATTTAGCAAATGCATAGTACAATAAATTGGAATACACAAGTTTCTTGCCAAAGTTAACAACACTGTAAAACACGTTTTAACACCTACTCATAGAAGTTGAATATATTTTTCCGGAAGTGTATTGTCTAGGGGATACTTTACTGAAAAGTCAGCAGACTTCTCTCTGTGCAGAAAGAGTAATTACAGGTCATAGAAAGAGGTTGGTTATGTGATCTTAGACTTATTGGTACATGCCTCAAGCCAGCATTTTTAAGTGCTTGGATGTGGTTCAGCTTATCTTTTCCCACTATTGCTTTTGGCTTTTAACTTCTTAGCCACTCTCATTCCAGAATACATATAGCTCCTGTGCATTCTAAAGGTCATAATTAATATCCATGTGAAGTCTCCAATACAGGACAAAATTAATTTATTTTCCATCTATGCTGCTTTCCTATCTTCTTTTGGAGAAAAAAGGTAAAAAATAAAATAAAATGAAATAAATCAAGTTAAAGTTAATTTAAGAATTTTCCTCTGAAGGTTTTTTTTTTTCTTAAATAAAATTCTAATTTAATTTCAGAGGAATATCTTTGATTCTCCTCTGAAAACACTTTTTGACTGCCAATTCCTTTGCTGGCTGAATGTAAGTTAACAAAACAGTGACCAGTGGGACCTCCTAGTAATTTAGTATCAAGGTGACACACAATTTTAGTTGCTAGAGTACCTTGCAGCAATGCAATTATTTCCTCTGAGAATTTTATCATTCTCCAAATAGGATAGAGGCTGTACAAGCAGACTGCCCTTTTCTTGTGAAAATATGATTTTTCTTTGCTGTTAATATAACATTGTAGGTACTTATATTCAACTGCAGGAAAAAAATTCTTGTTTGCTTGATCTGAAAATATTTTGCTACACATTACAAGCAGTTTGTGCAGAAAAATAATGAATATCCATATTTACTTTATTTTGCTCTGAGAGATTTTTTAGGGCCCGTGAAAATAAAGTGCTGACAATTTTGGATTGTTTTACATGTCCTCAGCTTTTGTTTTTCTTTGAGTATCTATGTTCCCAAAATATTTGGGAAAAAGTTTTACACAATCCTCTGCCTAAAATCTTCAGTTGTGTGTAGTCAAAATCAGTGCTTATTTTCTATAAAGCTCATTACAATACATAAATATATATTCAACTGGTCAACTGGTCTTTAACACTAGCAATATCATTTGCATTACAATTTTTGGATTCATTCGCAAGTAAATGTGTTGTTTCATTATTACGCAGTGTGCTACGTCACAGGCTTTTAATCAGACCATCTAGTTTTGAATCCTGGCTGTGCTGCTTACTACCTGACCGAACTGGGGCAAGTTACTTTGCCTGCTTCCTCAGTATAAAAAGCATCCACTTCAGAACTGCATTGGGATTGCCTAGAACAGCTCCTAGAAAATTTAAGTGCCAGATATGTGTGTTATTCTTTCTTTTCTCTTGTTCTTCATTTTTCTTCATCTTATTGTTTTTATAAGTGTGATGCTTCAACATCTGCCTTTTTTTTTTTTTTTTTTTTGAGGCAGCATCATCTTGCTGTCTTGCTCAGGCTGGAGTACAAGGGTGCCATCATGGCTCACTACAGCCTTGATCTCTCTGGCTCAAATGATCCTCCCACCTCAACCTCCCGAGTAGCTGGGACCACAGGTGTGTGCCACCACACTTAGCTAATTTTTATATTTTTTGTAGAGACAGGGGTTTACCATGTTGTCCTGGCTGGTCTCAACTTCTGGTCTCAAGTGATCCTCCCACCTCGGCCTCCCAAATTCTGGGATTACAGATGTGAGACTCTGTGCCCAGCCCCAACATCTGTCTTATTACTATTTAAACTGTACTTAAGAAATGAGTTGTAGTTTGAACCTACCTGGAAATATCAAAGAGACATTTTTATTTGGGGAGAACTATAGTTTTGGAGATTTAGAGATAACCTCTTTATTTTTTTGCTACCACTTCTCTTGCACTGGGGAGTTTATTTCATGGAAGAAAGCATCATGTTCACATTTTCTCGTCATCTTTGCTGAGCAGAAATGCTAACATTTTGCCCCTGGTTTGCTTATGGGATTTTCCTTCTGACCTCCAGCTTATTTATTTCTTTATTTCTCTAATTTATTTGTTCAGGATCAGTTGAATGGGGAGCTAAATGCAGCGTTGCTCGTTCTGGTTGACAGACATCAAGCATTTGTGAAACGTACACTGAGTACACTAAGCACCTAACATTGGGTTAACCCCAGAAACAAAATTGGAACAAAATGGTTCCTGCCTTCAAGAAGTCCCTAGTCCAAGCAAGGAACACATTTAGCAACACATTAATCCTTTGACGTAAGAATGCATAAATTGTTGTGGATAAGAGAGAGAAAGTTGTTTCAACTTGAAAAAACAAATGGGCTAAGTCAGGGATAAGCATAACCATACGCTGCATTTGGGGATTGCCAAAACAAGAATTGCATCAGACAAGGTAAATAGGCAAGGAAGACTTTATTCAAGGCTATTGTCTTACAGAAAAGCGGCCAAACTCAGTGTGAATTTAACTCCACTGAAAGGAAGAACATAAGAATTTTTAAGAACTGAGAGAGAGAGAATACAGGCTGTTTGGGTTGGCTAATTAGCTTCACCCAAAGGAAAAGTAAACTTTCTCATATTTTGGTGAAAGGAGGTAGTTTTACAGCTTAGAACAAGGTGCCCCCTAAGTTGGGCTTCTACCCTAAAGGAGGCACTGGGATAGAGGGACATCATCTTCCTTGATGTTTATGTTTCCAAAACACCTTTTCCCAGGTCCTTGAAAAAGACAGTTCTGGATGGTAAAAATTTGCAAGAGGCACTTTAAAAAGTTTATGTACATCACAGAGGAACGGAGAAATAATTTACAAATTTTCTAAAGTAAATGCTATAAGAAAACTATCAGGACTAAAGTCTGATCACACTGAGGGGCTCCTTAAGGTTGTCTTAGGTGGGATCCACACCCTGGGGCACATGTGTCTGGTCGGAAGAGGTGGCCAATGACAAGTGAGAAGGTGTCCAAGCCAGATCACGGGTAATCATGGAAGTCCTGATATGGGGCTCAGACTGCATGCTTTAGGAACCAGGAATCATTGAAAGATTTTAAGCATGGGAATGAAATCATTAAATTTATACATTTAAAAAGTAGAAACATTTGCATATTTTTATGATAGAAGAATTGAAAGAGATAAAATCAGTCAGAGAAGGAATAAAAAATATAAACGGAATTATACTGCTTGGTACCTAAAAATCTGTGATGTGGGTGTTTATTATTCCCACTTTCATATGATAAATCGGAGACTCAGAGTACTTTATTATCTTTTCCAAATGTTATATACTTAGTAAATGTGGGCAGTTTCAAGCTCAATCTGTCTCCCAGTGAGCCCAAGAGCTTCTCACTTGGCAGTGGGGCTAGTGAACCAGTGACCATCAAACAAAACATGTTGTGGGTTTGCTTTGTAAGATAGGAGGCACCATGTGAATGGTGGGGTACAGTTATTCTGGGAGTATGGCACTGGCACAATTATGGAAGACTGCAACGTAAATCAGTATCAATGTCAGATAAATTAAGAGGGATGTCAACTTTTTCTGGGGTCCTGGCCAATGTGAGCTTCTTTTGGTTTCTTAGGTTGAATGAGATAATGCATATAAAACAGCTTTACAAACCGTAAAATCCTAAGAGATGAAGGCTATTGCTTTCACATTAGAAGAATATAAATTGTTTATAAATCAGTTTCCATTTTAAGTGCACTAGGGTGGATTATATTCAGTGGCATCCCATCATGAATTATTTATAAAGTGAGGAATTTCTTCCTGTTGTATAACTGTGGAGTTTCATATTTTTTGGGCTGTCTGTGGATGACTACAAAAGCCTCTTTGAAATCCAGAACATTGCCTTGAGAAAACATCTATTTAAATATGCATCATTTGAAATGTTTTGTGTTGCAAGTTATGGAAAATGCACTTAAGTTGTTTTAAACAACAAAGTTAATTTACTGTGTTTTGTAACTAAAACTCTGACAGTAGGGGAGCCTTTATGTCCCAACTTAAACAGTGTATCTGGGGTTGTGTTTCATTCTGACTCTTCCCTCTGCCGCACTCTGTGGTGGCTTCATTCTAGCCCTGTGGGTTAGGAGCACGAGCTCCTATCACTCTTCCTCCAGCCCTTCCTGATGTCACAGAAAAATGGCTTTAACGTCTTAGACCTCAATTCTTAACATCACATAGTTCAAAAGAAGAGAGAAGTTCTCTCTCAGTATCTCCTTTGAAAAATGGAGGAAACTTCTCTTACTTAGAAGACCTCAGCAAATATCTCACAGGGCAGAACCTCAGTGTTCTCCTTTGATTACTGGATATTCCCTAAACCAATCAGTGTGACCAGAAAATGGGCGTCATTGACTGCTGTAAACCAATCGTCCCTCCTTTACTCCACCCCTGCAGCTGAGCTGGCACAGCCCTCCCGCAACCACCTGGGTATAGTGGTTTCCGGAAGAACAGGTAGCTAGCTATGCTGGGAAGCAAAGAGAGGACGTTCCCTGCAACTCTCGTTGTAAATTGCCTTTGTGATTAGCTTGGTGGGTTCTATCAGAAATATCCAAACATAAATTCAGCAGATTTCTATCAAATAGATCGATTTCCTTTGGCATTTCGTTTTGAATTACTTTGAAGTTTATTGGATCCATCTCCAAGAGTTTTATTATGCACACATTTATATTTTCTTCAGACTCTTTTGGTTTAATTAATAGCTTAGTGTTTTGCTTAGTTGTATCTGGAATTTGTTTAGAATCTATTTTGGTATAATGTGAAATGAAGATCCAGGAAGGCTTTATGTTTTCCCGCTTTTTCTAAGTTCTCATCATTCTTTATTGAAAAACTGTTCTTCTTGTGCTGTGTTCCTTAACACGTATATATGTCAGTTCGGTATTTGTTTTGCTGTACTTATTTATTGACGATTCTTCCTCTAAAACTTTTGCTTGACTGTTAATCCATTTTTTAAAAATGTAACTTGCTTGTATTTTGACATAAATTCAAAGTTTTTACATGGTGGTTTTTAAATCAAGGATAAACAAGATGAAAATCTCCTTTCTATGCCTGAAAACTCCAATGCTGTTTCCCAGAGATAATAATTTGTTATATTTCTTTCCAGAAATTTTCAATTTTTCATTCACACATATGCATAAAAATACACAAAGAGGAATTTACCCTGCACACTGTTCTAAATCATGATCCTTACAAGCAATATATGAAAGCTATTTCTGTAGTAGCAAGTAAAAATCTTTCTTATTCTTTATAATAGTTAGAGTATATGACTTTATGGATGTGCTACAGATTATTTAACTGGCACTCTTTTAAAAATTATTACCATAATATAATGCTGCAGTGAACATTCAGGCTTTTAATACAGCTGTCCCCAACCTTTTTGGCACCAGGGACTGGTTTTGTGGAAGACCATTTTTCCACAGACAGGGGGTCCCCAGGCTCAGGGAATAAGGGAGATGGTTTCAGGGTGAAACTGTTCCACCTCAGATCATCAGGCAGTAGATTTCCCAGAAGGAATGTGCCACCTAGACCCCTTGCATGTGCAGGTCACAGTAGGGTTCACGTTCCTGTGAGGATCTAATGCTTCTGCTGATCCGACAGGAGGCGGAACTCAGGCAGGGCAGTCATGCTTACTGGCCTCCTGCTGTCCAGGTCTTCACAGGCCACAGATCAGTACTGGGCCATGGCCTGGGGCTTGGGAACCCATTTTAATATGTCTTTATTCATGTGCAAGTAAATTAGTAGATATAGTGTCTTTGGGTGGATAGCTGGATCAGAAGATATGTGTATTATGAGTCTGGAAGAGCTCAGTTGCCCTCCAAAGAGGCTACATGATCACATCTTTCCAGCAAGAAGACAGGGCAGTGCTGAGATTTAGTCTCTAAAACAGCACGTCCAACACTTCAGCTTTGCCAACAGGAAGGGGAAAACAAGGATCTTACCCTTTTACATGTGTATCATTTAGTGATATATTCATAATATTATTTTCATATGTTTAATTTGTTTTTATTCCATTTGTCTTTCATCTGTGAGCTTTCTCCTTGCATGTCTGCCTTTTTTGTAAATGAGGTATTGGCCTTTTCCCATAGATTTATAGAAACTCTCTATCCATTTTGGGATTAGCCTTTAGCCTGGTCTGGGTTGAAAACATCCATTTCTCTAATTTGTGCTTCCTTTTCAACTTTGTTTATGGTGGGGTTTGCCTCATGATAGTTGAGAACATTTTTGTGTGTTAAAGTTTTTTGCTCTTTTCCTTCCTGCCTTCTGGTATTTGTTTCTGTTTTGTTGAACTGCTCTCACTACATCACTATCTTGATAATTCCTGCACTAAAATAGGCGTTAATATCTGGTCCCTTGTTAGTTTTCCAGGGTTTGTCTGGCTGTTTTGGCAAGTTTCTTCTCCCATATGTCTTTGAAATCAGAAGGCTGAGCTTCCCCAAAATCCAGTGGATATTTTTGTTGGAAATTTTCAAAAGCATAAACCATAGAGAGAGAGAGAACAGGAGAAGGGAAAACACCAACATAATTTGGGAAGCTGGATGGCAGACGTCCAGTAGTAACTAATGTTGCATGAGCAAGAAACATTAATTCTAAACTAGAAATGGGCAAAGTCATGAAGCAAACCACACGATTCAGTGAAACCACGACAAGAGAATCTCAAAGTGGAGGAGGGAAGGCTACAGCTGGGAGGGTTGGCGCTTGCACACAGCGTCCTGGAATCAAGCATCACAAAGAGGGTCAAACAGAAGTTTGCTGGATGGAGAAAACAAAGCATATCAAGTAATTACTTAAATGTACTTAAAATTACTCAAATGTACTTAAAATTCCCTACCACCTTGTTGTTTTAGAGTCTTTTAAACAAAGACTTCCCCTATCTCTATTATAGTGGATTATTGGGGAGGATATGGGGCTTTAGAAAATTTGGAGGCCCCTCTTTAATAAATGAACACAAGATTATAAATTTTCAAAGTCCCAGATGACCATGTGCACACATTGTGAGGGTCTCTGACAGGACCTGGAAGGCACCATGCCCATGAGAAGCCCCCTCAGCACCCCTACCAGCTCCCTCCATGTGCATCTCATTCTGGGATCACTTGTTCATGTCACTCTCCTCCTCACCCTGGCTCCTTTAGGTTTGCTAAATGACTTTCACTGTCTTGCTAAATTAAGCTCAATCTATTTTAGGTTTTAGCTAAATAAGCCAGGCCCTATCTTCATCACTAAATTTTGTTATTCACACTCTTTTATTCCCTTATCTTTTGGAAAAACATCAAATAAAATTCTGATCAGCATCTTCTCTACACTACTTAAGATGGAATTTGTGATAGTTATTTATAATTTCTTAACTAACTCTAGGCATTGAAGCAAACTTGATCAGGTAAAGTGATATTTACATATTCAAAGTAAAATATGTTTAGAAAATATATGTGAGATAAGATTATTCTAAAAGAAAACAAAAGAACCATAATCCTTTTGAGGGTAGCAATCAATTCTTATAAAAAATATTAGCTCATAATTACTAGTATACTTTTCCTATAGCATAGTTTCCTCTGCAAAAATTGTTAAGAAAAAATTAGGACTATTATTAAGTTCTTTCTGATTTATCTTAAAGAAGCTTAAAAACCTCTGGTTGGAATACTTACTGATATCTGTAGATAGGTTGATTCATTTCGAAGTAAAAAAGAATTTATAAATTATTCGCTTAATTAAATAATTCATACACCTCTCATTTAATGGAAGATTTTCCCAAAAGATGCTATTGTGTACACATGTTATGGTATGATTTAAAATTTTGTGTCCCTCTAAAATTTGTCTATTAAAACATTATCCTCTAAGGGATGGTATTAAGAAGTGTGGCCTTTGGGAGATGATGAGGTCATGAAGGCTCCACTCTCATGAATGGAATTAGTACCCTTATAAAAGAGGCCTAGGGAGCTTATTCACCTCTGTCACCATGTGAGGACACATAGAAGGGACCATCTATGAGGACAATTTCTCACCAGACACCTAATCTGCTGGTGCTTTGATCTTGGATTTTTCAGCCTCGATTACTGTGGGCAACATTTCTGTTGTGGATAAATTACTCAGCCTAAGGTTATTTTGTTACAACAACCTGAACTAAGACATATTGTGGATATGTATTGTAAGTGTACTCTTGGTATACACCTATCATGCTATAATATGCATGCATAGACCACGCATGATTTTCTGGTCACCAACCAACTCCTGATTCTTTTTCATGACTTAAATTTCTTGCTTCATTATTTCTCTTTTATTGAGTGTTCATTTTAAAATATTTTTCTCTGCTTATACCCTTCTTTTCTGTGTCAGGATTGTATCTGGAAACATTAAGTTAGTAGAATCAGAAAGCTCATTGTAGGTTCAGAAAAAGGGAAGCTCTAGTTGAGTGATTGAGGAAGAAGGATGCAGTCTATTGGGTAGGAATGGTTGGTAGAGTTGGTAGGAGTGATGGACAGGACGGCCATCCCTTTAAAGAGAACAGCTAGGGAACTCCACGGTTGGAGAAGAAGAGTCACTGCTCTTTTAATTTTGTTTGATTATAGAAAATTGTAATCATTGTTTCCTTTTGTGTACGAATTAGACCAAAATTCCGAGAGCTTATTCAAGGGACCAGCCTGCCCAACATGTGATGGGAGATGGAGGTTGCAGTGAGCAGAAATAGTGCTACTGCACTCCAGCCTGGGTGACAGAGCAAGACTTTGTCTTAAAAAAAAAGTTACAGTGTAATTGCCTTTCATTTAAATAGCTACATTTTTTTAATGGTCTGTAAAATAATAACTGTATGCTCTGAAGTATTTTACATGTATAATTTTATTTATGTTTTCAACAACCCTGTAAGCACTATGGTTTGGCTCATTTTACAGCTGAGGAAAGAGAGTCTCAGAGGAGTTGAATCTTTTCTAAGAGTCACACTGCAGTGGAGAGTGTACTTTCATCCAGATCTTCTGATTCTAAAACATATTCTGTTAATTAATCACCTCTATTGCAACCATTCTATTCAAACAGTAAGAACTTTGTAAATTACTAGAACACTGAGGCAAGTTTCATTTCAGTTAGCATAACAGATCAATCATAGACTATCTGAACAAAGACTGGAGTAAACTGGTCAACAAAACATCATGGGGTAGTTATTTTTAGCGCATGTATTTTATTGAAATGTTAGAGTGAAATTAAATTGGCAACAATGCATCTGAAATATTTATATAGTTTAAATACTACTCTAAAATGTTAATTTTATTCATCATTGCATATAATATGCATTGGTTATTTATGTATTAAGATTTGAGTTAGTTTAGTGTTTATTCCCATAAATGTCTCCTGTATATCTTCAATGAGTTGTTCTATCTTGGCCTGGCTAATTTGCTGATTCTCTTTAACCGTATGGAGACCTGACTATGGGGCTATTACAGGAGTCCTATAAGAAATCTGTCTGGGATCACATATAGAGCACTTAGTTCAGGGCCACACACAGAGAAGTCTTTGGGAGACAATGATAATGGATTTTACTAAATTAGCAATTTATAGCCAGCATGCTGGGCACTACTCTTTTCTCTTGATTGTGGTAATGTTTAAAACCAACCCACTATAATATATGCAAGTGTCAAAATCTGGATTTTTTACAAGATGATGTGAGACCTAATTTGAAGTATGCATTCAAGTATGGTGTTTACTAATTGTCAGCTTTAAGAAGTATGTGTCTTTGAAGTACAAGGTGAGCAGAAATTATAGAGAGAGAGATGTCCATAGTGAAAAAATTCCTGTTCCTGGTTAATAATCTAATTATCACTTCACTTTTGATAAAGTTATATTCTCATACTGTATTCCCTGCACATGAATTTTCAGTCCCAGAAATTATATTTTTACTCACTTACAAGAAAGCAGATAGTATTCTGTTATGTGAAATACTAGACAGCACAAGAATCACATATGCTTCCATTTAGGTCATCTGCTTGAGAGATTTTCTTCAAACCTGTTTCTAATCTCTACTACTTTTAGGATCTCAGCTATGATTTTACTCATGATTATTATTATTTTAGACATTTCTTTTTAAGGGACATTTTTTCTCTATTTTATATTTCTTGTAAGTGAAATTTGTGTTTCATTCTTTATCTCAGGTTTTGTTTCTCAAGTACAAATATACACTTTATTCATTTTTTGGGTGCTCAAGAGTTTATCCTTGCTCCTTCTCTACAAGTTGATACTATTTTAAAGAAGAAACCATTTCTTCTACTTTTGTGTACCCCAAAGGTCCAGATTTGTTTTTATTAATTTCCAATAGACATCAAACCAGGAAACATAAAATAAGTGAAAATTGAATATCATAGAGCTAACACATTAAGTTCTAAAGTGACACAGCATTAAAAATAGGAGGCATAATAGATAAGTGTTAATGGTCATCCTTTTCCTGAAATATTAATAGGCCTTTAATCTTGTCATTATCAAGGGCTTTGTGTCCTTTCTAAGGTGAATTAAGCCTTTTTCTATATCACAGGATTTGACTAAAAATTTAATTATTTATATAATGCAACCCTATTATAACAAAGCTCATTATTCAAGTCAAGCCTACTAATATATATTAAGTGCTCATTTTCCATTAGAACTATGCAAGGTGCTCTGAGGACACAAATTAAAAGACAAAAAGGTCACAATTTGGGAGATTTTTAATGTATCTTGATATATGGTAGCCCAGAGATTACCTAATCCCTGAGATATTAAAATCTCATATTGCAAAAATCTGAACTGATATGTAAGGCTTGTGGTCTAATGGAGGACGTAAGGGACACAGAGAGATAATTTAATATTGAATTTTTTTTTCTCAGTTGGTGACCTGTTGAGGTGAATTTCAGATGAACAGCACTTGGCTGATTTTAGGGTTCAGGAACACATTGCTGGCCATATGAGGCCGTATCTGAGACTTGGGAGAGAGTTTGTATAAACAGTGAAGTTTTAGAAGACTTTCAGAGCACAAGATTATATGAACAAAATGGATATAAATATGTGTGGATGCAGAATCCTAATTGTTTGATATAGAAGAAGGGTAAAATGGTTGTAGATGAAGATAGAAATTCTTTGAATTTAGACTATTAATGAGAAAGAAGATGAACTAGGCTTTGCTGGGGTAAAACTTATCAATATCCGTTACTTAGCCTAACACGAGTTGATTTCTTGATCAGGTAAAGTCTGCTGGATATCAAGGCAAATCACCAGCATGGTTACCTTCCATTAAATGACACCACAATCTAGGATGCTTTGGTATTGTGCTTGCGCCATCTCAGCCCAACTCTTTCTTGGATGCCATAGTGATAGATGAAGGAAACTGGAGAATCAGACAATGCTGCATTTTAAATATGCTCTTTGATTATACAACATTATCTAGATTTTTTATGTTTAGTGATTTATGTGACTATTAGAGAATTAGTTGAAAATAACTGAACCCATACTTAATGACAAATAATATATTTAATACTATATATGTTTTTACACAACACGAAATAAAAAAAGAATATATCAAATGCTGATTTTTCTCACTAAAGAACATGTGAAATGTAAGCGAGGCAAGCAGCTAAATGATGGTACAACTTAATTAGGCATACTAATCTCTTTGTTCAAAATATTTTTATTTCTAATCACAATATTTGAAATCTTCTTCTTAACACAAATAATGAGCTGTCTATATTCCATAAAGTAAAAATCCCAGGTTGGGGCAAAAGCCATCTCAAAAGCCTTGGGGTGCATAAAATTCTAGGATGATCTGGCTCCTTTCATGGGAGTGTGAGCTACAGATAGGATATTGGAGTCCTGAACAAGAGAAAGAAAGGGCAGTAAAAAGGGAGAATTTGGTGGATGTCTTAGTTGGCTTGGGCTACTGTAACAAAGTACCACAAACTGGGTGGCTTGTACGACAGAAAGTTATTATCTCACAGTTTTGGAGGCTGGACACATACAACCAAGGTGTCAGCAGGGCTGGTTCCGTCTGAGGGCTGTGAGGAAGGGATCTGCTTCAGCCTCTTTCCTGAGTTTATAGGTGACCATCTTCTCCCTCAGTCTCTTTAGGTCATCTCCCTGCATGTGTGTCTTTGTCCAAATTTCCCATTTTTATTTAATATTGTACTACCAAGGCCAGCCCTACTGACCTCATCTTAACTTGATACCACAGTAAATACCTTATTTCCAAATAAGGTCACATTTTGAAGTACTGAGGGTTAACCAAGACTCCAACATATTTTTTTTTAAGTGACAACATTTCAGCTTAAAACAGTGGATTTTGATGTAAAAACAGGCTATTCTTAGAATAAGAATACAGTATATTCAAGGGAAACAAATCATTCTTTTGGATATTGGATACATTAATTTTCAGAAAGGTTTATTCTACATTTGACAGAAAACACAAAAAGATCTGGATACATTATCTGGCATTTTTTTCCAGAATGCGAAAACAGTATGGAATCTGGCTGAATATCAAAGACCACCAGGCAATGTGGGTGTACTTTTCAGGAGCCTCAGGTCTGGGGTCAGACCAACTGGCGTTGAGGCTTGTAAAGATGTGTATTTATTGAGAGACCTTAAGGAAAATGTGTATTTATTGAGAGACCAGAAGCCTGTTTCTGAATCTGTGAGTAGGAATAAAATAAAACTTACTCTCAAGGTTGCCATAAGATTTAAATTTACTCTTCTTTGCCAAAACATTTAAAAGAATTCCTGGCACACGATGAATGTAAACTATTTGTATTACTATTATTCATATTTTTCTGTTGAACTATATGTTTGATAATTCTTATGGCTCAGCCTCAAATATGAACAAAGGAGAACCATACAGCACCAAAGAATAATTTCAAAATACTTTTCATGAACCATGGACAGTTATATGGCTCAAGCAGTATTTCTAAAAATCCTTATTTCCTTACTTGTTGTTCTCTCCTTCTACTACTTTTCTGCTGTTTGTCAATTCAAAATCTCTGAAATTCCTTCCCAGACTCGTGCTTCCTCCTCCAATACAAAACTCCAACGAACTTGAAGTGGCAGAGCTCTGCCTAGAGAGTGTGAGGAAGAATACACACTCAGCCGGCAAGGCCAGGCAGGCCCTTGGTGGTGGACAAGTAAAGAGGACAATCGTGGAATATTCATATTTTAACAATAACTGTGTTGTTGCAATGGTTATTAGCAGCAACAAGGCCCAGCGCACTGCATGTGTGTGACCTACACAGAGCTGAGTGTGAACTGCATTCTGACTCTGGCCTACGCCAGAGTTAACTGCCGTAACACAAGGAGGCAATGCTGTCCTGCAAATAGCTGGCCCGTTTTTGACTTTTCTGTGAACATGAGATGACTTTTCCTATCAAAAGGGCTTTAAAATCTCTCACTAGTTGTTCCAGACATTGCAAAAAGGACCCCGGCCTCTTGGGACCACAAAGTTACCTAAGAGAACTTCAATGGTTCAGAATGAAAGGGCATTATTGCAGAGAGAGTAGACCAAGCCCTCGGCAGGATGTACAGGTTTTAAAACATGACCCTGCCCATTTTTAGCTTAAAATGCAAGAGCAGAGACCATTTGTGACCAGAATGGAGGACCCTGGAGAAGAAACTAGATTTTCTAGCCCAGGCTAGTCCACGTGGGATAGCACTTGGCCAGTACGCACAGAGTGAGCTCCCTACAAAGCCAAAAGAGAGGCGGGTTCCCAAGCCAAATTCTAGTAACATGGGACAAAAACATACAATGAAAGAATGAGAAATAGAAGAGAGAGAGTTGGGTGAAATATGGAAAGATTATTGACAATTGTCAATTTTAGAATTTATTTGTGTTTAATTGATTAATTGGTTAAAAAAACATATCATTACTTAATAATAAAAATATAATCCAGAAATTTAAAAAGTGTGTTAGTCTTGTATTTTTGCCCTAGAGGAGAGAAAGTTGGATTATTGAACTTTCTGGATTAAAACTAGATCCCCAAGATCCTGTATTATTTCATTAACAGGAAAAAAGGAAACAGAATGTGATACCAGAAACTTCTCCAGCTTCTCTGGCTTTATTGAATATTTCGTTAGTGCCACATTTACACACAGGGTTCCAGAGAGGAACCTTCTCCTGGGTCACGCTCTTCATTCTTGTAAAATGTACAGGTTTTGACTTAAGTGAAAAACTAATTAGCCTAATTTTATATCCATATCTTTGCCACAGTGTAGAGATGCAGACAGTACCATAGAGATCCATAAATCTCTATGGATGATGCTGACGATGCGTCCACAAGAGCTTGTTTTGCCTTATTTATCATTCTAGTTGCTATAATTGTTTTTCTGTTCATCTTACACTTAGTTTTCAATTATTTTAAACAAGAACTTGTCCTTGAAATTAAAAATATCTGGGTACATGTGTAAGCCTAGCTTCCATTCCAATCTATAGGAGAGTGGTGCAGAGATCAGCTATATTTTAATGACATTTCATGTTAAAAAGATGTTTAGGGAAAAAAGTCAGAAGATGACTTTTAGCCTAATCATGAATGGTCTTAGTCAGAACCCTACCTCCCACAGCATGTTAATGTTAGGTATATGAAACAGAAAACTCAAAGACAGACAGACCTGGACCTCATTAGAGAACAAAAGCAAGAGGAACTAATGTCAGTAGCAGGCTGTGGGATGACGGATGAGAGGCGGAATGAAAATGAAGCAGAAGGGAATATTGAGGAAAAGGGCACACAAGAGAGGTCCCTCAGCAGGGCCAGCGCTAACAGACCGGAGAAGGTGCCTTGATTTTCGCTGCCTCCCAGGTGTGTTTGATGGATTTAATATTCTCTGGGTTTCATGAAATAGAGGTCAATGTCAATTAAAGAACATTTAGCTGGAGATCATGAAAGGGTTAGTAATCATATTAAATAGGTTGAGAATTTGTTTCTTTTTCTAGGTATGTGGGCTGAATCATTTTTGACCATCTTCTATCTTTAAGCTTGGGAATATAATGAAAGTGTAATTTTTTTAATGCTTGGGAAGGTTAGAACAGTGAAGTGAATTACTCACTTTCCCCTCTAAACAGGAAAAACCTTATCTCTGCTTGCACGAGGTCATTCCTCCTGCCTGCCATGTCTTTCTTCTGAGTCTCAGTTCAAATGCCATATCTAGTCTGGAGGACCTATTAGTCCATGCAGAAAATATTGAGGAACCCACACTTCTTATTCATGTCATTGTACATGTCTGTTATGATCTTTATAATTTAGCACTGGAGTTGGAGTTATTTGTGTGTTTTCTTTCCGTGTGAGGCCCAGTAGGGAAGGAATCACATCTTGCAGCTGTTCTAACTTCCCAGAGATTAGTATGGTGCAAAAATAAAGTAAGAGTTTAAGAAATATTCCCAACACAGAAGAGCAAGAAGGGCAAGGTCTTGAACCCAAAGAGGTCTCATAAAACTCAGATCCACAAGAGGAACAGCTTCATTTAGCGACTCTTTTTGTCCACTGACTAACCAGGTAAATCCCAAAGTTGTGATTTCTCCAAATTTCCAGGGTCTGAAAGAAAACTGAAGTTTGCACTCAGAAACCCTGGATTTATGGTGGGCTCAGTGAATATAGATATTTTGGGTTGTCCTTTGTTGAGGAGGGAGATGGACTTAGGTACAGAGAAAATCCACCCTTTTGTCTGAAGCTGTTCTCTTCTTAGTCCCTTTTCTCAATGTAACCTTTTCTGGTTTCTCTGGCCTCCACCAGAAAGACCTCCTTAATGGTTATGCTCACACCCCAAGGCAGAATGTCATAAAATTGATGTGGGTTCAATTATGAATAGAGGACGCAAGCCACAAATAAAACACTTGATAGGAAATAAAACCAAATACTTCATAAAACAAAGGTTTTTGAGGCACACATGGAGCAAATTTCAAAAAACAATTGATTACATGTCAGTATGTAGGAGAATTGGGATGACCTTATAGATATTTACATAGTACAGTGCTCCTACGATTTCTCAAAGAAGAGCGAAATGTTCTTTATTCTTCATCTACATCAACCACCTTTGGCTTCTTCTGCATTAAAGTGTACAACAAATGCTTATATCATCTCAACAGTTAGATGAGGTTTTGCCAGAATTAACAGAGTTTTCTCAGTTAGTGTTCCTTCATCTCATGAATTCCCAGGGCTACAGAAAAATGACTTTTTAAGGTTATGTTTTTTTAAAGAACATTGAAAATGCACTCAAAAAAAGATGTAATCACTTCGTGAACTTTATGAACTGCTTCTTGGTTGACGGTACAGTAGTAAGGTTACCAATTTCATTAAATAGAACCCCGCAAATTTGCCCCTTTTGGTTTCTAAATTTAATAACCATTCAAACATTATTAATTGTCTAGACACAAAAGACTATTCATGCTATGGTTCTATGTATGTGTTGTTCTAGAAAAGGCAAAACTACAGACATAGAAAGCAAAACAGTGGTCCCCAAAGGGCAAGGAGTAGGGGAAGGTGATTGAATGCAAAGTGAGAAGAAGGGGCTGTATTAACCAGCGTTCTCTAAAGGGACGGAACTAATGGGATCGATGAATATATGAAGGGAAGTTTATTAGAACTGACTCATGGGGTCACAAGGTGAAGTCCTACAATCAACCGTCTGCAAGCTGAGGAACCAGAAAGCCAGTCTGAGTCTCAAAACCTCCAAAGTTGGGAAGCCCACAGTGTAGCCTTCAGTCTGTGGCCAAGATCCAAGAGCCCCTGGCAAACCCTGGTGTAAGTCCAAGAGTCCGAAAGCTAAAGAACTTGAATTCTGATGTTCAAGGGCAGGAAGCATCCAGCATGGGAGAAAGAGGGAGGCCAGAAGACTCAGCAAGTCTGTTCTTTCGAGGTCTGCTTTTATGCTAGCAGCTGATTGGGTGGTACCCACCCAGATCGAGGGTGGGTCTGCCTCTTCCAGTTCTCTGACTCAAATGTTAATCTCCTTTGGCAACACCCTCACATACACACCTAGGAACAATACTTTGTATCCTTCAACCAAATCAAGTTGTCACTCAATATTAACCATCACAGTGTCTTATGGGGTGATGGAAAAGCTCAGTGTCATGATTTCAGTGCTGGTTTAATGACTATGGACCTTTGTAAAATTCATCAAATTGCACACTGAAATTGGGAGCTCTCATTGTTGGTCAGTCATACCTCAGTGAAGCTGAAAAATACACTGACCAAGTTGTGGCATTATAAACTATTATTCTTCTAAGTCATCATTGAAATTTCCTTGTATTTCAGAGTTATGCTCTGAAGAAATGTAGAAAATTTAAATGTCTCTCACTCTATTACAGACAATATTATGGGTTACAATTTGGCTAAAACAAACCACACTTTATAGATTCAGTAAAAGAGAGGAGTGGGATAAGAATTTATGACATTGTTAGTGAATTACCGTCTAGAAGTTACTGACTTCCAAAGCTTTGCTGATTGCATTGATAGATTCATTTTTGTTCAATCATTCTGTGAGTTTGTGTGGGTGTGTGTGTGTGTGCACGTGTGTGTATGCACCTGTTTAAGCATTGTGGTGTAGTAGAAAAAAACATCAAAACTACAGTGCCAATTCCATCACTTACTAGCTGTGTGACTTTGGACAAATCACTTCGTATTCCTGAGCCTCTTCTGAAAATGAATATAATAAAATTCAAAATATATGTACCCAATATTTGTGGGAGGTTCAAGTAATATTGTTACTTTTAGTAACAAAAAGTCAGGAAGTGCACCAAGTCCTATGAGAGTTTATGGCCTTGGCAGAGAGTCAGCTGTTGGAACCTTTGGGTGCATATTGATTCCCAGGACTCATCAGAACAAATGCGGGCTTACACCACTGCAGTGACACTGGTGTCGTTCTCACAGCCAGTGACACATTTCAGTTATGTGTTTCGACTTCTGGACTCCTCCATCAGTCTTGACCTTTTCTAATGAACAATCAGCGTGATGAAGGATTACTGAAGAATGTGCCAGTTTTGAACTCATTCACAGAATTACCAATGGAAAAAATTTTGTTTCTCAGATATTAATACTTCAGTGTGTGGAATTGATACAAATATAAGAATATCTTTGAATACACAAATTTCTATTTCTGAACCTAAAATTACAATATATTTGGTGTTTAGCCCTGTCTTCTTCCCGTTTAAAATGTCCCATTGTTCGGATAACTTCTGAAAGTGCTATTTATCATCCTTGCACTGCCTTTTTAGCCAGAATTCCCTTTATCACATGGATTTCCGGGGGATGAAATCTTCTCAACATACAAACCCCAACACTCTGGAACTTCCTTCACTAAACCTCCTCTGGTGTGGGTAATAATGAATCTGTGTCTCTGTTTATTCTTAGGTGCTTATTTATACCTTTTTTTTTTTTTTTTGAGATGGAGTCTTGCTCTGTCACCAGGCTGGAGTGCAGTGGTGCAATCTCGGCTCACTGCAACCTCTGCCTCCTGGGTTCAAGCGATTCTTCCGCCTCAGCCTCCCAAGTAGCTGCGACCACAGGCATGTGCCACCACGCCCAGCTAATTTTTGTATTTTTAGTAGAGACAGGGTTTCACCATGTTGGCCAGGATGGTCTTGATCTCCTGACCTCGTGATCCACCCACCTAAGCCTCCCAATATTTATACCTTTACTTATAGTACTTTTCTTGTTCACTCATGACTGATGCTTAGAAACACTGCCTTCTCATCCATAGGCAAAATTTACCACAGTTTACCTTCTTGTTAAGCACTTTACATGGATTCCCCATTGAATCCTCTGTGTGACCCTCAGAGGAAGACAGCACCGCCACCTCTGTTTTATACATAAGGGAGCTGAAGCTAACAGATGCTAAGTATGTTGTCAGTGTCACTCAGATGGTAACTGAGGAAAGGAAGATGCAAAGGATTAATCCAGATAGTCCCTTTAACATATTGTTATGTTTAAATATCTGTGCTTGCAGGTGGACTTTAATCCCTCAGTGGGTAAAAGAAATGGCTCTTCCTTAGGTCTTAAGTGCTTGGCACAAGACTTTGCACATAATAAACCCTTGGTAAGTATTTGTTGAATAACTGAATGGAAATATGCATTTGCAAACTATGACAGACAAAATTTACTAATTTTAATCAATGGAGAATATATATGTATAGCACATCAACAACAGATAATTAATTTTATAGAAAAATGAAATTTAGAAATTTTCAAAGCAGGCATGGTGAAACGTAAATGCAAAAGAAATTCACTCTCTTCCAGGTATAATGGCTCACACCTGTAATCTCAGCACTTTGGGAGGTGGAGGCGGGTGGATCATGAGGTCAAGAGATGGAGACCATTCTGGCCAACCTGGTGAAACCGCATCTTTACTAAAAATACAAAAATTAGCTGTGCGTGGTGATGCCCGCCTGTAGCCCAGCTACTCAGGAGGTTGAGGCAGGAAAATTGCTTGAACTAGTGCGGCAGAGGTTGCAGTGAGCTGAGATCAAGCCATTGCATTCCAACTTGGCAATAGAGTGAGACTCCATCTCAAAAAAAAAAAAAAAAAAAAAAGAATCACTCTCATAATTAACTAAAAATGAAGGAAATCAGCAGCTTACAATTTTTACTTAAAAATCGGAAGTCAGACTACATTGGGAGAATATCTTCTCTTAAATACCTAGCTTTGTAAGCCAAAGTAGCATACCTTAGTGTTTACGAATATAGATTCTGAAGCCAAACACTGGCTTTAAGTATCAGCTCTGCAACTTATATGAACCTGAGAAGGTACTTAACATTTCTAGGCCCCACTATCCTTATCCATAAAATGGGGTGATGAGATATCCTAAAATTTCTATGTAGGATAATTGTGAAAACTGAATTGATATTGAGAATGCATTCACGTCATTGACTGGCACAGAATATGTTATATAAATGAGTGCAAAACAAGCAATTCTTGTGTTTTCAGAAAAGAGCAGATGGAATCTGATGTTTGTTGATGGCCAGGAAAGTTCTCAGTGCATCAATATGATTGAGCTATGTCATTTTCACGGTTCTGCGGCAAATTGCAAGCCCCTTTTAACAGGTGGTGAAATCACTGAGTAAGAAGCCAGTGATTTGCTCAGGACCAGTGTTTTGTGGGAGCTAAAGTGATGCTCAGCTTCATACACTCACCTGATACCCTAGTCTAATTGGCTGTAAGCTTCTTGATGTTAGAAACCTGAAATTTTATTTTTGACTTCCGCACTACACATCACATGGTGCTTCAAAAACTCTAATAAGTAATAACAATCGAAAGAACATATATGGATTGAGTTCCTAAAATAAACTTATTACGAATGTATTCTGATAATTATAATACTTCAGGATAAATCTAATGATAAAAATAAATTTGAGATAAATACCAGTGGTAGGAGAATTAAGAAGTCCTTTCAGAAATTCAGAGATGATTTTTTACATGCTTACTTAATACTAGATAAGTTCCTTAAATAATAACTTACTTCAAGATCTATTTTCCTCTTTCCATCTCTAAATTACTATAATTCATTACATACAATTTCTTTTCTGAGAGCTTTCCAGGATAGTTGTTACTGGTTTACAATATTTTCAATGTTTTTTCATAGAAACATAGATGAACAAAGTGTTAATAATATTAAAGTGGCTACGTTGTCTGTATATACCCTGGAGTTTGTCGTCAGATTTAGGGTCAGTCAAATTTAGGACATGGACACATATGAGGAATTTAGGAGCAGAGGTTTAACAGGCAGAAGAGAAGAGAAAGAGAAACAGCTCTTTCTACAGAGAGAGAGGGGCCTCCAAGCAGAAAAGACTGACTGGGAATGAATGGGCCAGATTTTATAGTCTGGTTTGAGGAGGTGGTGTCGGATTTATGTAGGGCTCACAGATTGGTTGGACCAGGTATGACATTTACATAATGTGAGGGGAAGGCTGGTGGCCCCACCCTAGTCTTATGCATGTGGGCTTTCCAGTGGATTGGCTCCTTACTGTACAGGTAGCTGACAAAGAGAAGGGAAGATAGAGCCACCATCTTGAACATGTCTTCTCCTTAGTTCCTGCCGGCATTCACCCTTGCAAGCTCCCATCTTGCTTGTCTATGTTTTCTACTCAACTTTACAGGCTGCTCTTCATTAGATAATGATTTGGGGCTGCATTTCATTCAAGAGAAAAGCCTTATTGAGGACACCCATACCCTTATTCTCTGCCTAAGTGATTTCTTCTTAACTCCTGTATATCAATCTGGCATTAAATACAACCATTTTATTTTTTACTTCTTCAAAAAGTATTTAATGTTATTAGGCTCCAGCAGAATATTTGATATACCATAGTGTGAAGAAAAAGAATAGCAATTCTCTTTTGTCTTCAAGTGTTAGAAGGTATATTCAATACTAAATAATCTGTTATCAATAGCAGGGAACAATAATGAGGGACATGTGATTCCAGTGACTGAACCATCAAAGTTGATGTGGCTCAATTTAAATAACTGTACTGGTGGAAAAGTTAAAACAAAAGAAACAGGGCAAGAACAGTGACAGCACCAGTAGGTCATGTCTCCCTGAATATGAAAAGAGGGAGTGCGTGTATGATATCTGAACACCAAACTGGGAAGGGAACACACACCGTGCAGCTTGCTAAGGGCTGTTTTCTATCAGACACTCATCCTAAGATACTGAAGATAATGAAGAGTGCATAGTTTATTCTTTGCACAACTATTACAAGGAATCACAAGCTTAGGACTTAACCTAAGAGACATTGTGGATCCTCATTTCTCAGAAGAGAAACCTGAGACTATAATTTTCTCAAAGTTATACAGTTAGGTGATATATTTGAACCTGACACAGAAAGCAGGTATCATAATGATTACAATTATCTTCTAGATTCTGCACTGGCCCTAGTAGACATGATAGGCACAGGTGGGGGTTTTAAAATATTTTTCTCTCCATTTATTGACATCTACCTTGCTGGTCTGCTGCCTCCACCCTCATCCTCCTACCATCTCCTCCTTCCTCCATCTGCTCTCCCTCTTGTGTTACCATTGGATTTTGCTCTCAGTTGCCTGAAAATGGAAGTCTTAATCGAGGATTGATTGTCTAATGAGATAATACAGGAAATTTAATGTGGTGTTTTAAAGATTAAAAACCTTCCTACATTCAAGGAATGACACCATGGTTTAAAATGACAAGATGGTGTGAGTTTGTTATTTTAGAGTAACAGGGGCCCACACTGTCACCTGCAGGTATGTGGGAGGTATAAAATGTATCTAATTTACTGTAACTGAGGAGATTTCTGACCAGGGTGTTGCAAGTGTCACCTGGTTTCCCCTGCTGCTTGTTACAAACTGTGAGAGGACAGGAATAAGTAAAGGAAGGTCTGTTCAACAAAAATAAATCCTGACTTGCTGACTTGGAAGATTCTCAGCTCTCCACATGCCAAACAATGCTAAAATTAAAAAATGGCTTCTGAGCAAATATCTAATCCAAGCACTATCCAGAAAGCATGGCATAAAGATGGGGATGAAGATGTTACTGTGAAATGTTTTGTTAAAACCTTAGAACGACCAAATGTGGCACTCTAGAGATCTCTGTCAGACAAAAGGCCTTTTAAGGAGATGAAGGGTGTACCTCATATCCTCTAAATCAAACACTGGACTTCCAGGAAATTTAAGGGAATTGGTCCTTAGGCTGTTCAGTGAAGCCTGGTGGCTTATTTTTTCATGGACTTGAGTGAAGTTTTCCAAGATTCATTGACTTGGTTCTTAGCAAGGGTGTTAGTCAAGTTGTTAAATTTTCCAGACTTCTCAGCAACACTGGAATTTATTTATTTCTGTTTTAGAGATTCTGAGCAGAGAGAAGATAGAGCCTCAAAGAAATGAGTCCCTTGGCTCGTTCTCATTCTCTAAATGATTTCCCTAACTTTATCTTTTCTTCCTTCCAGCAGACTCAGGAAACTCAGCCATTTTGCCCCCTCTCAAAGGCTGGCAACATATTTTTTGGTAAAGATTTTTCTGCCAATGCCTACAGAGGAACAAAGATAACAAAAAATTTAAATAATATTATATCGTTCATAAGAGTTTCATAGAACATATAAAAACTTTTATGGACAAGTTCTGTGTTAAGGTTCAAAATTTTTAATAGGATATCTTGGAGTTTTTGTAGGCAAATATATTTTTTAAAAGTTAATAACAGCATCCATATATAGCCTGTTTTCAAAGTATATATATATATGTGTGTGTGTGTGTGTGTGTGTGTGTGTGTGTATGTATACATAGATACATATGCACATACAAAAAACAATTTCTTCTCAAGTACATGTAAAGCATTTATAAAAATTGTGGCTGAGTCCTAAAGCAAATATTAACAAATGTCAAAAAAAGTAACCAGTAACATTCATTTTCTGACTGCAATGCGATTTTATCAGGACAAAATAAACAAAAACCAAAAGAGACCTCAAAGTTAATCAATTTAAATAGAGTCCTCAATAATGTGGACTTCATTTCACAAAGCTAAACTACCTACCAACACCGTTGGGTGCCTGTTTTACCAAAGCAGAGACAGGTCTGATCCCCTGAAGTGATACCATTCTTTTGGAGAACACCAGCCCTCTGTGGCAGAGGGATTCCATTGGCTCAAGTCCATTACAACTGGGGGATCTGGTAACTCTTTGCTGAACCATGTACTGACTTTGGACATGAATTTGACTTCCATGCCTGCTCTATGTCTTTCAGGGAATGCCTTATTCCTTTCATGGTATTTCACATAGCATTATTTCTGATCTTTCTGTCTTCTTTTTCTAATGGAAAAAAAAAATTAAATTAATAGACTAACACCATAAATCCTTCACACATCTTACCATGTGCCAGTTATAAGATGCAGCTGGCTCACTGACAGTTCAGTTACAGCATCAACTGAGGGAAAATACCTTGAGAGTTTGGGGTGTGGTCCTATAGGATATAGTGTATGTACTGAAAGATCAGTGAAGAAAAATTCTGTTTTTTCCATAACCAGAACTTTTGATTGGGGAACCCAGGGGTGAAAGGGGGAGCAGCACCTGCCACTCTAAGACCTACAAGCCGTATGCAAACGTTTGCTTCTTGACACCATACATTTAGGCTCTGCTTGGTCAGAAGTCTTAGGGTGCAAAGGAGAGATGATTCATCAGAGTCATAGAAACGTTTCCACTGAGACTGTCAACTTGCCGTTTCAGGCTCATCATGCCATTGATCCAATAATCCTCAAAATATTCTGTGTCCACTGCACTTGCAAATAAGCCCCCAAACATTCTGTGCCTGCTACACTTGTTACTCCTGAATAGCACAGGGAAAATAGTGATATAGCTCAGATGACTGGAGGAATACCAGGATTCTTGGTCCTCGCGCTGGTTTGTGTGAAACTACATGGACACGTGGAGTGGTTTTAAGGAGCAAAAAGTTTAACAGGCAAGAAAGAAGGAAGGAAAAATAAAACAGTTCCCCCCCACACAGAGGGGGGGGGGGGGGATTCAAAGAGAAAACCTGGGTGAAAAAGTGGCCGCTTACATGAGGAGGCTGGAGGAGGTGGTGTTTGATTTGCATAGGGCTCAGGGAATTGGTTTGACCAGGCATGTCACTCAGGTAGCTGCGAGGAAAAACTGGCCCTCCCACCCTAGCCTTTTAATATGCAAATGCAGGGCGCCATGATGTTCTACACACATGGGGATATGTGGGGGCAGCCATGTTGCCAGGCACATGTTGGGCAAGGGCAAGAAAAAGGTAGGGGGAAGAATCACCTGTTTGGGTGGACCCAGTTTCTAATGGCCGACTTTCCATATCAAAGGATGCCGGCTTGGTTCTAAGAGCCAGCTTTCCTGGAACTGCTTTAAAAGAAAGGAAAACTTACCAAGAACCCTTTTTCCTCTCCATCTGCCTATAAATTATTATTAATAATTTAATAATTTACTTAAATTATTAAGTAATTTCTTAATAACTCCTATAACAACAAGGGTGCTCTTGCCAAGATATGATAAGGAGGAAAGGATTAGGACCCCAGGGAATCATTTGAGGTGCCTCCTCATTCTAATGTCATATCCAGTGGTAAAAATTCATGGAAGACTTCCACAATCTCGTACAAACAAGACTATTAGAGGCTCATACCCTGTTGAAAGACTCGGGTCCTCCACCTCCACTCCCAGAAAAAGAACCAAACCTCCTGAAGTGCTGAATGAGGCAATGGAAACATGGAATGGTTTGAGGAATAAGACATTTTAGATGTCATTTAGATCTCTTGATAAATTACAGGATTAAATGACTTTAATAATTTCTCATTTATTTATTCTTGCATTGTTAGCATATATTTGTCAAAAATTAAACAATTTTCTTTTATTCTCTCTCATTTTTGTAAGACCAATCAATAAAAGGACTGTTGATGGAGGCTAACTATTTAACTAAAGCCTTAGGATTTAGGACAGTAAAATGGATTGGTTCTGACCCAGGGGAGGGAAGAACATCATCCACAGATGTGCACAGTGATTGATAGTTCCATGGAGTTCCCATTTCAGGATGTGGGGAAATGTAAATAGGACCACACGGCTTGAAAGTGCAAATGCAAATGGAAAAGTAGGTATAGATGTGGAAGAGCATACACTCTAGTGAGTCTTTGCAAAGACTATAAAGTTAAAAGCTGTACTTCCCAGCATCTCTCACAGATAGGGTTCTGAAAGTGATTTAAGTTCTTCCAGTTAGATAAACTCACATGAGGCATAAAAGTGGAGGTTGGGTGGAGGCTTTCCTGGCTGTTTTGGAAAACTGGATCAGAACGTGGATATTTCCCTGGATACACAGTCAAGGTCCACTACTCCAGCATTTTAAAACATTTTACCGGGACATAATGCTCTACATTAACTACATTTATGCTTAAGGTAATTGGAAAAAAAACTTTTTTTTTCTTGTAACTGAACCCTTACTGGCACCTCTTTTAATGAATAAATGTTAGAAACATTCCTTTAAAATAAGAAATGAAACAAACATGCCTGATCATTTCTGTTCAGCATAAGGCAATAAAATAAAATAAAATGTATAATAATTGGAAAAGGAAAAATAAAATTAACAAAACTATCATTATTTTAAGAATATACCACTGTATTTGTAGAAAAAAATAAGTAAATTATTTATTATTATTTTTAATCAACGTGGGGTGTCAATGTGTTGCCCAGGCTAGTCTTGAACTCCTGGGTTCAAGTGCTCCTCCTGCCTTGGCATCAAGATGATTTTTAGACACCATTTTAGAATGTATAAGATATGTGTTACTGAATATTACATCAATATGTAAAAATCAGTTTTATTTTCACTCACTAATAATAAGCTATTTAGATTTGTAATTTAAAAATAGATAATATAGTAGCAAAAAGAAAAAAAAGTAGGAAGTTCTAAGGTCTGGGAGTATATCTAGCAGAAAATTAAAAAATAAAACAAGGCAATTACAAAGAAAATTATAAAATCTTATAGAAAAATACTAAGAAAGACTCAAATAAATAAAAGAACATATGAAATTCAAGGCAAGTAGAACCAGTAATTGTCAGTTTTAATCTATTCATTCAAGTCATGTCAACTTACAACTAACCTAGGTGTTTCATGAAATTTGACAAGCTAATTTTAAAATTTATGTAGGCTTATAAAAAGCCTACAGAAGTCAAGATAATTTTGAAGAAGGAAATGTTTGGGGGATTTGGTGTACTAGACCTTAAGATGCATTTTCAAGCTATTTTAAAGCTTAGTAGTTAGGGCCATGTGGTTTTGGTTATGGGTAGGCCAGGACACAATTGAAACAAAATAGCACAGACCAAGGCCAATGCCTCTGAGAAACCTAACATACAACAGAGCAGCCATGGACATGTAGGAGAAAGAAGACTATTCAATAATTGGTGCTGAGCCAATTAGTTACTCATATGTTGACAAATAACCTGAATCTTTTTTTATACCATATAGAAAAAACAATTGCAGTTGAGTTATGTTACTAAATATGAGAAAATAGTGTTAGCAGTGTGTTTTTATAACCACAAGTAATGAAAGTTTTCTTAAAGAAGACACAGAATAAAAGAAAAATGTAGACAAGTTAAAAAAAATTAAAACTAATTAATTATTTTAAAAATATTTCACTGTTAAAATATACCATGGAGTTGGAAAAATAAACCCTGGACTAGGAGAAGATGTTTGATGCATGCTTAACCAGTAAAAGATTATTATGCAAAATACATTAATAACTTTGAGTAAAAAGAAAAGATAGTCCACCCAATTAAAGATGAGTAGAGAAATGAGTAGGCATTTTATAAAAAAAAATACAAATGACAAATATATTAAAATGAAATATTACTAGTTTGAAAGTTAAGGTCAGGATTATTATTTTGCATTCATCGGATAGTCAAATGTTAAAATCCAACAATACCAAGTATTGCTGAAGGTATGGAGTGGTGGAAACTCATAAACTACTGAGCAAATTGGAAATACCTGCTATTGACCATAAGAGTATTTTCTCTGAGGTATGTCCCCTAAGAAACTTTCACTAACTCCTTCAGTTGGGGCTCTAACATCCTGTCTATCCTTTGCTAATCTCTTTCTCCATGTGGTCTGAAGTATGAACTGCATGGAAGACCCTAATAGGATCCTAGTCCCATGCCACTTAGACTCAATGAAATCAAAAATTTTGTGCCTGTCTGAATAATCCATCTCATCAATTTAATCAGCCCCCTTAAATAGTGACTGTGTCACCGGACACATGTCCTGTGGTCTGGTGGATATTGCAAAGCTCTGTGAGTAATTTAGTGCCCCAGAATGAATCACCTAACTCCTGAGTTCCCATCTTATCTCTGCTTCTGGTTATTTTTTCATTTTGTATACTTGCTCATTAATATTTTCATTCATTGGACAACAGCTTGTACAACTGCATAAGCCTCTTTAATTAGAGGTATTTTTAACTTTAGTGAGGTCATATGTTAGACCATCTTCACAATTTCATTTTGAGAGCCTCCTATCATCTTGAATCATTTTCCCTTTTAAAATCTCCTGCTGTTGGAATATACCTACATTTGTTCTTTGAAGTTTAGAGAGACTACATTTTTTCATTCCATTGATTCAAGCAAAGTTACTGTTGATAGGAAAATGAACAATACATTGTCCTGTGAAAACTCATGACCCAGTTAGGTTAGACAGACAAGGTTAGACAATGCTTTACAATATAAACTGGTAAAGGCTCTAATAGATGGTCTTAGCAAATATTTGAGGGCACAGAGGGGAGAATAGAACAATCTGCAGAAGTTCTGAAATGTGAGTAGGGATTTTCCCAGGATATGAAAATGATAGAGCATTTCTGACAAATGGTAGCAGCATATGTACGGGCACTGTTGTGTGAAACAGCATATGTGTCCAGAGAGCAGGAAAGGCTTTGTAATGGCTGAGTGATGGTGTATGACAGGGGAGTTATTAGAAAAAACAGCAGGAGTAAGATTATGAAGAACATCGGTCAGGTTTCCTGCTAGAATATGAATCTCATCATGTATTAAGAAATATCCACATAAGATGATTCAACAAAGAAATGCTAACATTTATGTTCTTAAAAAATTAACTCTAAAATATTATTATTAGTTTGAGTAATGCAAAGTTTCTATATAAGACAGTGTAGAAAAGACTTCTATATTAGTCTTTTCTACATTGCTATGAAGAGTTGCCTGGGACCAGGTAATTTATAAAGAAAAGAGGTTTAATTGACTCACAATTCTACATGGCTGGGAAGGGTTTGGGAAAGTTACAATCATGGTGGAAGGGGAAGCAGGCACATCTTACATGGCAGCAGGCAAGGAGAGTCTCTGAAGGAGGAACTGTCAAACCCTTAGAAGACCATCAGCTCTCATGAGAACTCACTATCATGAGAACAGCATGGGGGAACTGCCCCTATGATCCAGTCACCTCTCACCTAGTCCCTCCCTCGACATGTGGGGATTATGGGAGTTTCAATTTGAGATGAGATTTGGGTGGGGTCACAGAGCCAAACTATATCAACTTCTGTAGGATTGACGCAACTCTTTTAGGAAAGAACTTAAACACATGGAAGTGGGTTTTGGGTTCATATATGTTCATGTATGTTGGGTATCACAGTTTACATAGTCAATGAATTCTAGGCACTTATGATTTCCTACCGCTACTTGAATATTTCCCATTTTCATAGTTACATTCCAAGTTTAGCCATGAGTAGCAGTTTGATGGACAGCAACTGAAATTGCATTTTACAACTTATTTTAAAACTATGGAGAAAAATCAAGTTGAACATTTTCTCAACTTTCTAAGAGGTTCCTAAATTACTGCAGCATAATTTTCTGTGTTATTTATATCCTACACAAAGATGTGTTGTCTGTAAGATTTGAACTCAGGGTCTCATTTGTTTTGTATCACAAAGAGCTTTCACAGGGGCTAGAATGTAGTAGGCATTCAATAATATTTACCAAATGAATGGAACAAATAACAACAGCAAAAAGCGGTCTAATTGAACCATGCTACATCCTTGGCAGGGAGTTGATGAGAAGTCAAATATGGAATTGTAAAACGAATATGATAGTCTAATAAGATTGTGTAAAGCTGGCATGTGGTGGGTCTGAGTCATACTCAGCACCTGATGTTGAGACATGCAGTTCATCTTTCTTGCATGTATTGTCAGAGACAAAAGGAATCTGCATTTCAGATAGAGAATTTCCCTAAATGTGTAAACTAATTTAAAGATGAAACACAAGTTTAAACTTTCAAAACTTTTTAATAAAAAGCAACTTTCTACTTGTGCTGTTTATTTCCTTTATTCTTGGATTTTTTTATTTGTGTACAAACATATATCTTCTTGATATTCCTGAATAGTAGAATGCATAAACATCTACAGTGACTGAGACTATAAAATGAGAAAATAATGTGTCTGTAAATGAACTGTACAGTTCATCTATGTAGTTCATGCACATGGGCATAGTACAGCACAGAAAGACAGATGTATTTACCTGTCACTGGATGTCTGCTTTCCTTATGAGTAATATCCGTCTTAAAAACAGTTAATGTTCCATATCCTCCTCTTTTGTTCGTACCCAGGACTCAACATGAATTTAGCAGCTCGTATTTGCCATAAGCTATGCCTGGGGTTGAATGAAGTTCATTTTCTTCTTATGCATATGTTTTGCTTCTTCAAATTTGAATCTCCCACAGGACCCATCAACTTAGCTCATTATGATTGTTACACAATGTTTTTTTATTGGCTGATCTGCTACAGAACAATAGAAAAGGTATAGGGAGTAGAAAAATTAAGCTTGTACTCATTCTTTCCATTAGTGGTTATAGCACTGAGTCAACTCAAGTGCAGTCTCTCCACTCACTTACCTAAAAGAAGTGAGGCAGCTGCATGTCATTCACAGTGTAGGAACTCAGTCAACTGTATCACTAGAAAGGCACTGAAAAGGATATGTAGGTTCCTCATATTTTAATTATGAGAAACAGAGATTGAGAGGACTTATGGTGACATACTGCAGCCGCAGATTATCAAGGTTAGGATAAGAACACCTAACTCTATGTGGTCTTTCTGCAATTGTTTGTAATGGTTAGTGTTATATAAGCATTACAACATGCAGAACATATGTTTTCTGTGGCATCTACTATCAGAGCAGTAATTTGTCACGTGACTTCAAGCATTAATAATTCTAACAGCCATTCTTTAGGCACTTTTCATATGCAGGGCGCTTTATGTTCCTATCTGGCCTAATCTTCGTGGCAGACTCATATGATAGATACTATCATCCATATTTTATAGATAAAGACATTGGAAAGTTAGTACCTTCAACCCTGGCCATCCTACAATTGATCAGAGAACTAAAATCCTAACCCAAATTTTACTGGGTGAAAACTCCCATGCTCTAACAACTAACCTATATTCCCGGAGTCAGGCTTAGCTTTGAAATAAGTTGATAAGGCTAGTCCATGGCTAAGGTCCCTCACAACTACAATAATCAATGATTCTATTCTAAGTTTGTATCTTAAAAAGAATCATGAACTAACTCTAAATTTAAGATTCTCACAATCCAGTTTTCTTGAAAGTTTTACTATGTTTTTTTCCCTGAGAAAGCTACAGTGAACTAGTCTCAAAGCTTTGCATGCCACTTTAGAAATCTCCTTGGGGCCGGTGCGGTGGCTCATGCTTATAATTCCAGCAATTTGGGAGGCTGAGGCAGGCAGATCATCTGAGGTCAGGAGTTCGAGACCAGCCTGGCTAAGATGGTGAAACCCCATCTCTAATAAAAATACAAAAATTGAGCAGGAATGGTGGCAGGCACCTGTAATCCTAGCTACTCAGAAGGCTGAGGAGAATTGCTTGAACCTGGGAGGCAGAGGCTGCAGTGAGCCAAGATCGTGTCATTGCACTCCAGCCTGGGCAACAGAGTGAGACTCTGTCTCAAAATAAAAAAATAAAAAAAAAAAAAAACAAGAAAAAAAAGGAAAGAAAAACAAAGAAATCTCCTTGGTGTCAAATAGAGCTTTTTAGTTGTCGTATAGAAACCAAGGGCATTCTGCAATGGGGGTGGCCTGCTAGTTGAGCCCTGATCATTTCCCCATTAACACTTTTACCTGTTTGTAATTGAAAGGATTGTACACTTACAATTTTCCTTTTATACTGTGTAAGCATCATGCTGATAAACACTGACCTTTTCCAAAATGCCATAAATGTATAACTTTTAAAAATATTCTGCCTTATTATTTTAGTGGGATAGCCAGCTCTCTTTGCAGGGGAACAGGGAAACCAGCTAGTTCATTTTCAGTGCCCTGGGGTATCTGTATCTCCTTCTTGTTCTCTTCTGGTTGACAATGTTGTGCTCGTTAGCATCACCATTGCATACTGAGGAAAGGCAGAATGGAGAAAGGGTATTTTCTCCTGCCCATTCCAAAGCAGCTGAGTGGGCAAATAAGTAAAACAAGAATCTGAGAAAATATCTGATGTTCCTACATATTTACACTGTTTCTCATCTACATCAATTTTGAAAATCCCCAGCTGAATATTTAGCTTTATCTTCTGCAGGCTATATTTTCCATCAGAAAATCAGAGTGTAGCTAGCAATAGATAATAGGATTATTTAGAATCTTGATGCTTCTTCCACTGGTTTTCTAATTTGAAGTTTCTCAATAGGAGAAATGTATTTCGAGTGCTCATTTATAAAAAGACTTAATATTTTTGTTGCCTGTTATGCTCAGAATTCAGTATTTCTCAAACTGGTCTGCAATCCCCTGCCAGCCTATGAAACATTATCAGAGGCCTTCAGGTTTTTCCACAGTTTTACATTAAGTGTTTTGACTTTGCCTTTAATTAAACATTCAATGTAAATATATTGTGGATTATCTACATTGCTGCCTATTACTGAATCTTGGTTCTATTTCTGCTCCAATTAATTACCTTTGTGTTTAACTTTACTCCATGTAAAGTCCAAATGTAAATATTTGCGGTACATTGTAGAAATGAAGGTTTTGAAATAATTTGAGGAAAGTCAAGGAGGAATTGAGCCATAACACATCTCTCACTGGTAAGGGTAGGTAAGCTCAAAACGACCTCTGCCACAGCAGACATTACCATGTTCATAATGACAGCAGGCATGTCAACTGGTTTCTTTGCTTGTCGATATTAATTTGCAACAGTTCATTGTCATCAAAGATGTTTTCTGCTCCAGATAATGGCAGTGATTGTACTATACATTCATGAAATACAGAATTCAGTAAAGTAAGCTTTATATATAAGTAGACAAGACAATAATACAGAATAAGACAATAGTACAGTAGACACGACAATAGTGCAGAATAATTTAAATTCCAATTTAAATTGGCATTAGAGAACTTCCTATGACAGAGTTGAATTAAAGTGAGAAGTTTGATTAAAGTAAGAGTTTCATTAAAGTGAGAAGTCCAATTAGCTCACCAAATCAAGTCTTAACATTAATATTATATAAAACATACCAATGCATAAAGACATTTTCTATAAATATAGTATATTTAATTCAACATAGGAGAAAATGTTAAAATATAAATGGATGTTGAGCTAAATGCTCCTTATTATCAAATACGTGTTCTTTATTATTAGAGCCACCATTTGTAATTTAATTCAACAAAACAATATAGTTGAATAAAAGTTATTGATTTGAAATTAATTTACTTTTTTACTTTTTCACTTATTTTATATATTTTTAAAACTTCTTGGTGCATTGAACTGTTAAGAGTAAGAAATTTATACCAGGTTGTGCAGATTTAAGTCATTATGAGATTAAAATACCAGAGAATTTTTATTTCCTATAAAAGGATACTATATTTCATAAAACTTGGACAATATACTGCTCCATGCTATATAAATGATAACAACTTGGTAGAAATTTTTCAATAATTTGGGATCACAGAACTGGAAGAGACTTTAGATATCATCTGGTCTAATTTCCTTGTTTAGGAAAAATGTGGACTCACGTAGTTAACCAAGATCATATAGCAAATTCAGTCATTCGAGCAACAAATATTTCTCTGCACAGACCCCTATGTGCTAAGAATATAATGCACACACACACATAGTTAACTGGCAGAGCCTTACCTAGAAATTTCTTTCTGTGACAAAGTCTAGGGTGTTTTTATTTCACCATGGTGACTTTCTAAGCCTAGGCACTCGCCAGGACGAAGCTCGATCACACATGTAGGAAATAAACAGATCATAGTAGCCGCTTCCCTTTGGGGATCTAATTCCGTTGATATCATAATTGATTTTGGAATAACTTGAAGAGGCTGAGATTTTAGTTTTACTTATAAAGACAGAGAAGCAAAGAAATAAGTCACAGTAATTTATAGTGACCTTGGGCTAGCATATAAAATGAACTGTAGTTTTTTCTTAATCAAAGACCATGTTTTACTATTTTGATAGGAAAGGCAAAGCTTTAATTTCTTCCTTCTGCCTTTCCAAGTATAATAACAAATGACAGAAATTAATGTGGAATATTTGTACATTATTGCAGATATCCAATATAGGCTCAGTCACAAGAAAAACAATTACAAGGTGAGCTTGGCATGCCATAGGGCTCTTGGCATACATGTCATACTGCATTTACCATCAGTTCTTTCAATGTCTGTTCTTATAGACAACCAGGCCTTGGGAAGGATGAGAACAAAGCAGCTCCGATATGAGCAGCAAAACCCCTGAACATCTATCTTAGTTATTGGTTCTGAACCATGAATAAACCCTGGCTGTACCACGAATCATCTGCAGAACTTTTCAGTGGCACTACGCAGAAAATAAGGAAGTCTTGAGGCATCAAATAAACGTCACGTGGATTAAATTAATAACAAATCCAAAGAAAGTATTTTCAAGTCTAAAACTGGCACCTAATATCTAGAATGTGCCAAGTATTGCTGGAAATAAACACTAAATCAAAGGCAACCCTAATATATATGTATAAAAAAAAGCAAAGATATAAAGGAGTAATTTCTGTAAGAAAAAAAACAACTATAATTAACAAACATAAAAAGATCCTTGGAATAACTGATAAACATAGAGGTGAAGACTAAAATGAAATTATCCCTTTTACAATTTTGGAATGACAAAATTAACAAGTTGGATCTTACCAAGGATTAGGGAGGATGTGAACATTTATAAAACTTCGTGGCATGTTACTGGGTGCGTGAACTGGCGTAGCCATGTAGAAGAGCTATGTGTCGTTGCTTAGCCAAATTATTCACATAGCACAGTAATTCCTTTCTTAGCCATGTACTCCAAAGACATTCTCACATAGGTACCTAAGAATGTTTAAGACTATTCATTGCGGCTCAAGCCTGTTATCCCAGCACTTTGGGAGGCCGAGGCGGGCGAATCACCTGAGGTCAAGAGATCGAGACCATCCTGGTCAACATGGTGAAACCCCGTCTCTACTAAAAGTACAAAAAATTAGCTGGGCATGGTGGCGTGTGCCTGTAATCCCAGCTACTCAGGAGGCTGAGGCAGGAGAATTGCCTGAACCCAGGAAGCGGAGGTTGCGGTGAGCCGAGATCGCGCCATTGCACTCCAGCCTGGGTAACATGAGTGAAACTCCGTCTCAAAAAAAAAAAAAAAAAAAAACCAAGAAGTATTGCGCAGCAGTTAGAGACAATGGGTTGAATACGCATATATAACAACATGCAGAGATCTTAAAAACACCTGCTTAGCGAAGAAAGAAACAATATAACATATTTAACACAATGCCATTAAGAGAATTTAAAATACACACACACAGGATAAAAAAATATACATTTTAAAGAAGAATGTATTAAGCAGAATAGTTTCCTATGAAGTACGGAAAGATAGTGTTTTTTATAATGTATGAAAGTCTCTAATTATATATATATATATATATTACAATATTCACTGCAAAATATTATATATATATGATTTTCATCTTACTTATAGAGAAGAAGCAGCAAGGGAATAAATCACAGAAATTTATGCTGACCTCAGGCTAGCCATAGGAGATGAACTGTAGCTCTTTCTTAATCAAATACCATGTTTTACTATTTTGATGCGGAGAGCAGTATATACCTACAAAAATAAAAACTAATTGTTCTGCTTCATCCTGGAACAATTACCCCAGCCTTCCAATGCTGAATTTGGTACGTTTTTTTCTCCTCTCCCTTCCTTTTCTCCTCCTTTTCTTTCTTCTTCTCCTCTCCCTCCTCCTTCTTTTCTTTCTCGCTCTTTCCTCATTTTTTCTTGGTGTGCTCTCCAAGTAATTACAAAATTCAGTAAGAACTACTACTCAAAAAAATATAAAATTTTTAGAAAAGAATAGAAAGTATCTAATGGTCTATCTCCCTTATGAGTCTTCATATGAGATTCTGATTCCCATGTGATATAATCTAACTATCTTGATGTGGGCGTTGTCTCTACCCCTGGCTTCCTGAGATCAGAGCCCCGGCTGACTTGTGTAGAGAAAGAGGAGTGTTTCTGAAAGGAAGGGATGCTAGACTGTCCAAAATCTCAGTTGGGCACTACAGTAGCCAATTATCACTAGAGCAGATGTACAGAAGTTTCTGACTTCCCAAAGAGTCATTTATTTGTTGTATTTATTTTAACGGTTTTTTGTTTACATTTATGATGGACACATAACTGTACATATTTATAGGGCATACTGTGATTTCTTAATACATACATAAATTATATAATGACCAAATCAGGATAATTAGCATATCCAGCACCTTAAACATTTATCATTTCTTCTTGATGAGAACATTCACAAACCTCTCTTTCAGCTATTTTGAAACATACACGATTGCTAACTCTAGTCCTATATTGTGCAATAGAGCATCAGTGCTTACTTTTCCTAACAGTAGCTTCGTACTCACTGACCAATCTCTCACCATCCTCCTGTCCCTGCCGACTCTCCTGTCCACTCTTAATCACCATTGTACTCTTCTGTGAGAACAACAATTCAGTTTCGACTTACAAGTGAGACTGTGTAGTATTGTCTTTCTGCGCCTTGCTTATTTCATTTACCATAATGTCCTCCAGGTTCAGTCATGTTGCCACAAATGACAAGATTCCATTCTTTTCTTAATGGCTAAATAGCGTTCTGTTTTGTATATATAACACATTTTCTTTATCCATTCATCCACTGATGGACATTTAGATTGATTACATATCCTGGCAATTGTGAATAGTGCTGCAATAAACATAGGTACACATAGGAATGCAGATATCTCCTCAACATACTGATTTCATTTCCTTTGGCTATATACCCAGCAGTGGGATTGCTGGTAGTTCTTTTTTAAATTTTTTATGAATTTCCATACTGTCTCCTGTAATTGCTGGCTGGAATCATTTACATTCCCACCAGCAGTGTGTAAGGGTTCCCTTTTCTTCTCATCTTCACCAATGCTTATCTTTTGATTGTAGCCATTCTGAGTGGAGTGAAGTGGTATCTTACTGTTGTTTTGATTTGCATTTTCCTGATGATTGGTGATACTGAGAATTTTTTCACACATCTGTTGGCCATGTATATGTCATCTTTTGAGAAATGTCTATTCAGGTCTTTTGCCTGTTTTTAAATCAGGTTATTTGGGGGTTTTGCTGTTAAGTTGTCTGAATTTCTTTAAAATGTTGGATATTAACCCCTTATCAAATATCTAGTTTGCAAATATGTTCTCTCCTTCTATAAAATAGATATTGTCACTCTGCTTTGCTGACTGTTTCCTTTGCTGTGCTTTTTAGTTCAGTGCAATCCCATTAGTTTTTATAGTGTTTACTTTTGTTGTCCCTGCTTTTAAGGCTTTGTTAAAAAAATCCTTGCCTACACCAGTGTTATGGAGCTTTTCCCCTATGTTTTCTTCTAATAGTTTCTCCACTTCAGGTCTTATAGTTAAGGCTTTAATCCATTTTAAGATAACTTTCATATGTGGTACCCAAGATATTTAAGATGAGACCTTTGATTTTGGAATAATGAAAATTGATTAGTATAATGACAATTAATCCTTATAAATTCATAATTAAATTTGTTTTATTTAAAGAAATATTAATTGAGTAGCACTGAATGTTTAACCTGTACTATACTCAGTGCAGAGGACAAAAAAGAATATATTTTGGATCTTATGTAAGAAACTCCAGATTAGATGAATCTTTCTTTGTCTGCATGCTGCATATTGTCTAAAAATAAGATATTTATTTGATTTTTTAAAATATTAGGAAAACAGATAGTGTTTCCCAAAGGGAATTACTTGGACAGGGGTTTTAGTCACATCCCCCAACATTTGCTCTGAGCTTTTCTGAACATTATCTTGTATTTCCAATATTGGATGGGACTCCGTTCTGCATGTCTTTCTCTGCTACCGACTCAAACAACAATTTATTGATCAAGACTTTGTGCAAAGCTCCATTTTAGTTATCATACATATGTTTCAGCAATAGAAAAATCCTTAGATTTGTAAATGATCCTGGATTCATAATACCTACACTTTTCATTTTATTGAAAAAACAAAAACTATAGTGTACAGAATTGAAGTCACTGTATCTAGAAGGTGTGAGAGCTGGGATCTCATGTCACATCTTCTGGCTTTCATTTCAGTCTGATGTTAGAACGACCTATGGTTCTTTCCAGATATGACTTCCCTAGTGGATGATGTCTTTCTGGTGCATTAATAGTAGATGATATATAGTGGTCCAGAACTTTGATGTCTGTACAACAGATGCTGTAGTGCTCTCACTTTATTTTTACAGCATAGTTGTTTAAAATTTGATGTTTCAAGTGATCCAATGTTTTCAGTCATAAATAATATAGTACTATTGAGTCATCAAATGCATTGGTTCCAATGTTTTGTACATATATATTCATATCTATGTTGCTGTATGTATGTGTATATATGTTACATATACATGTATATGTTAAATATATTCACATGTGTATGTACATGTAAGATATATACACACATACATAAATTTATACACACATATATAACATACATCTGTATACATAACCTTCAGCATCCAAGGAACTTTTCTAGACATAAGGAAGATGAAAGAAACAGATATAACTCATGCTCTAAAGGAGTTACAGTTCAGGGAAGAATATCTCTATAAAAACAAGCAAACAGACAAAGCAAATACCCATGAGAACTTGACGGTGTTGAGCTGAAGTGTTTTGTGCTCACAGTTGTGGTGTGTGTGTGTGTGTGTGTGTGTGTGCATGTGTGTAAATGGAGGAAGAAATGTGGAATGGAAAACAGAAAAAAGAAATTATATGTTTGCTTTGTAAAAGTCTCAGAAATTTGAAGGAAATTATATTTGTTTGAGTGTACTTATCTGAATTTTTCACCTGAATATGTTTCAACCACTGAAAATGACTGTAATGAGTATGAGGAGAGTTGTCTTTTTTCCATTCCAGTATTTCTCACTCTAACCTAGAGCATGATTTACCAACTGACTTTACTAGCTTTGTATTTTATGAGCTTTTATCTTTTCAGTTTTTCATATGAAAATATTTTCTAATATTTTCTAAATATGTGAGTGTTTTGTGTGTAAGCATGGAAAGTTTTGGCAAAATTCAGCTTTCTGATTATAATATGTTCTTTAGTACACATTATACTCTGCACAGAGAGAAACTGATGGCTTAGTTGATTTTCCTCACTTGGCTTCTCCCCAAGTTGTCCTCAAATCTGTGCTGCATTCTGCCTTGAACTATTACATCCCCATGACTGCAGCCAGCCTTTATGCAAATAATTCCCACTTCCACATCCTAAATCTTGAGCCATTTTCTGAGCATGAGTGTTATTGTCCAAAGGCAGTGAACATTTCTGCCCGGCTTTTGCACAGCAATATATTAGTTTTCCTGAAAGTTATAAACTTCCGTGTCTTCGTTTCTATTGACGGAAATAATGTATACAGTGGTCCGTTTCCAAGACAAAGTGCCTTGAATCTGCTTAGGTCAGCAAACTACAGAAGAAACAGGATATACTAGGTCCCTGCTTGGATAGCCAATGCCTGCTTCTTGGCCTCCTCCTTCCCTAACCTCCTCCCCACCCCTCCAGCACTTAGGTGCTCTCACCAGCACCAAAAAAGTTTAGTCTAAAATGAAAGTTTACTAGCCTGCAAAATAGCTCTTTTATCTGTTCTTATCAGCCTGCCCAGCTACTTAGGTCATAAGTCAAGTACTTGAAGAGCTCCAAAACTGACTACGATTGCAATGCATTATGCACAAGAAAATCTTAAAAAGAAACACCTAAATCCCCTACCCAACAATCAATAGGCCACGTCCCGGAAGATTGTGATCCCATAGTACTCAGCCTATGAGGAAGTGGGGGAGGGATCTGCACACCAGGGGATATATTGCTTGTTAAAACTATGCTGGGTGTGCCTGCCTCAAACACCCTATCTTGCAAGACTGTTATTAAAAGTCTCACTTTCGCTGTTCTTCAGTCTCTGAGTCCATTATTTGCGTTTGGATGGGTAAGTTTGTTTCTCACACTATCAATGCTATGGCTTTTCTTTAGCCATACAGGTGTAATGACTTAAAATCATTTTAACTAATTAGAAAGGTTTAAAATTAAAAACTGGTACTTTTTACTTCTTATATCCATTTAGTCACCAGGTAATTCTGATACTTTCCTTGCAATCCTTCTTCCTAATATGTAAAATAAACCAGAAAGTAAATTCATAGTGTTAACCTAAGAGGGGATTGGTAGGTTAAGACAGCTTTCTGGGCATACCAATGAAAAGGATTTTGATTGTGATCACTTGTACACAAGAAAGTTTTGCATGTTTATTATGGTTACAACCTTTTGGACTAGGCTGGAAATGTAACCAGCTTTTCTGTGATATGGAAAATATTTTTGAATTTCCAAATGTACAAATGTGGTTTGGTAGATATTTTTCTATAAATTCGCTGTACTTGTAACAAAACTTTGGAAACCACTTGAACTTCATCTTAGTGGGCATGGGGCAGCTTTTTTCTTAGATTGGCACTGATTAACCACCACCATTTCAGGCAAAGGTGCACACCTGAAAGAACTCTTCGGCTACCGGATATGAACATGGACTGCTAGTACCCACATTCAGTGACTCACAGGAGCCTTGTTACTTTGGCAAGAAGTCTTTGTTCATTTAATAAGTTTGCAGAGACAGACGGAAATCTACTTTATTACTCTCATCCCTCAGCCCGGAAAGCCAAATCCTTTATCAGTACAGCTGCTGCCTGATTCCACATGTCTGAGGACACTGCTGTCTCCTCAATCAGCAGCTTTGGCAGAGTCAGGTTTGCAACAAAAGTGTTATAAAATCTCTGTTACACTGCCTCTTCTTCCTCTTTTCCTCTTCTCCATTGATTAACAATAGCAAAAAGCAGCTATTTTCACAAGGGTTGGAGGGATAAGGAAATAGGTGGTCTTACAAGAACCACGATGGAGTTGAGCCACAGAAGAGATAGTGACAGCCAAGTGTGTAACCTGATGCAGTGACAGGGAGGAAAAAAGCTTCTGGTTTCTCCCTTCCTGCCACTTTCTCTTCTCCTGCCAGGGCCTCCTTTTATTGGAATCTAGTGAGAAGCCAGCTAGAGAGGAAGCCTGGGAAACTTGGTTTGCAGAATATAGACCTTGGGGAAGGGCAGGGCATGGTTTTTGAGTCAACAGACCAAGAACAGCCCAGGCAGAATACTTTCTGAGCTTTGCAATTACAAGAGTATCTTTATTTTGCATTAATGCATGAATCCTATTTGGTTAGGTCCAGAATTCTAGGTTCTAGTCCTGGTCTCCCTAAAGTTTGTAATACTGCTCTGCTACCTTCTAGGTAGTGGGATTTTCCATAAATAATTGGATTTTATTTTTATTCTCTCATTTTGTTTTTCCCATTGCAATATGTGTGCTGTCTTTCTTTATACTTAGAATTCAGAAATTATACCAGGTAGATCTCAAAATTATCCTCGGATGTGAGGATGCCTTTCAAATGACAGATTCAAGGTGTTCTTTTACCTCTGGCTAGTTTTCTGTATTATGTGGGGCTTCCTTCTGCTACAATTTTTATTAGTCATAGCTTATCTCTTCAATATTTGTCTTCCAAGCTGCTCTCTTCCAATAATTTTCCTCACAATTTCTTTTACTATGTTTTGCCTTTGGAATTTTTCCACCTGTTTTCCAAAACAAGTAATAGAGTCTCTGTACTACTATTATCTATGAGTTTATGGTCTCTTAATACATTCAAACACAGTGCTTAACTAATAGTGGATGCTTAGTAAAGGTGTGTTGAATACGAATATATAAACAGTCAATCATAACTATTTTCAGTTTACAGATTATTAAATATATGGAAAGTAGTATAGGTGTAAAGAGATACAGGTATGTATGTGAATGACTGTTTAAATACAAAAATAATGCTGCAAACATAAACTATTTCTTTTTTTTTTTTTTTTTTTTTGAGACGGAGTTTCGCTCCTGTTACCCAGGCTGGAGTGCAATGGCGCGATCTCGGCTCACCGCAACCTCCGCCTCCTGGGTTCAGGCAATTCTCCTGCCTCAGCCTCCTGAGTAGCTGGGACTACAGGCGTGTGCCACCATGCCCAGCTAATTTTTTGTGTTTTTAGTAGAGACGGGGTTTCACCATGTTGACCAGGATGGTCTCGATCTCTTGACCTCGTGATCCACCCGCCTCGGCCTCCCAAAGTGCTGGGATTATAGGCGTGAGCCACCGCGCCCGGCCTATTACATTTGTAAGAGCTACTATAGAATATACAAACTAGGAACTTTCAGCCTAAAGGAAATAATGGAATAATGTGTAAGATACATACAAGATTTCCTATGCACTTTACTTCTAATTTCCTTTTTAAAAATTCAAATTAGTGGGCCAGGCGCGGTGGCTCACGCCTGTAATCCCAGCACTTTGGGAGGCCGAGGCTGGTGGATCACGAGGTCAAGAGATCGAGACCATCCTGGTCAACATGGTGAAACCCCGTCTCTACTAAAAACACAAAAAATTAGCTGGGCATGGTGGCACACGCCTGTAGTCCCAGCTACTCAGGAGGCTGAGGCAGGAGAATTGCCTGAACCCAGGAGGCGGAGGTTGCGATGAGCCGAGATCGTGCCATTGCACTCCAGCCTGGGTAACAAGAGCGAAACTCCGTCTCAAAAAAAAAAAAAAAAAAATTCAAATTGGGAGGCAATGGTATCCATACATTTCTTGAACATTGTGCTTTATAGAAATACGTTTGTTGCATGCCTCAGGTAATAGCAGAACATAACCCTTTCAGTTCTAGTCTATATTAAATGACTTAAATGTTATTTCATTTCCTCAGAGGAGTAAGTATAACAATGCTGTTCTAAGAAACTGTTTTTTTAAATGATATAAATTAGACTGAATTTTAAAAGAAGAGCTATATAACACTTTTACCATATTACTATTAAAATCATTTTTAGGAATCACCTAGCAACAGAGAACCTACTTAAGATGAAAAAAGAAAATAGAAGCTATTACCTAAATATGGCAGATGAATTATTTGAATTATAAATTCACGCGTGTATGGCATACTTAATCTTTTATCTCTTAACTTGAATTTAGAAGTTAAAGATATAAAGAGAAATTACTGTGTGTGTCTCTTCCTTCTGAATTTCTTCTGTCCTTATGTTGATTCGTAGATTGTGGTATAGTAGACTATTGAAGGACCAATTATAAATTGTACCTTAACTATTGAAGATAATTTAATTGAGTCATTGAGGTATTTAAATTAAGTGATTTATTTAGGATTTACATGGAATAAATAATATAGGGCATTGCAACTGATGGATTTTGACCTGAGTAATCATCATACAAAATAAGATGTAGAACATTTCCATCATCCTGTGAAATTCACTTATAGAACCCTAAAATGCTCCACCCTAGTTAGTATTACGTACTGTAGTGCCCATCTGGATTTTGATCCACTAAGCATTCCTTTCCTTGGGAAACAATTCCCCTGTCCCCTAACACAGTCAGTGGAACTCTAATCTTAGCATGGAGATTAGATATTATTCATATTAATGAAAAAAGCTTCTCTCACATAGGAATCTGAGTCTTGTATGAAGACATAGAAAAAAGTTAATACTATAGGATATTTTCATCTAATGACAATGCCAGAAAGTGGTTGTTCTCACCTCTGGCTTCTCATTAGACTCTCAGGAGCTATCAAGAAAGACCAATGCCCCCTCCTTCATTCTCAGGCTTATAGACCTCAGGCTCTTTGCTATTTCACTTCTGAGCAATTTTCCCAAGGGAAAAAATTTCAGACTCTGCCTTACTAGAAGAGGAAAGGGAAGGAAAACAATACTAGCACAATAAATATCACTTATCAAAATATTTAAAATTTTTCTGGCACTATGCCAAACAATTTAAAAACATTTTCCCCTTCACAAACACTATATAAGGTAAATGTTAATATTCTTATCTCTATTTAACATATAAGAAAACTGAGTCTTAAAGATGGTAGGTATTTAAACTCACCATTTACTCACTGGTGGAAACAGGCTTGAACTTAGTTCTGTTTGAATCCAAATCTCATGCTCTAAATGACTTAGCTGTACTGCGACTCATATGTCACAATTAGTTTACATGACAGTGTCAGGTTTATTCCAGCCTGACATTGGAACATTCTTACTTCATCCTGATTGGGAGAAAAACAAACTAAAATAACTGTTTTTCTCTTGTAAAAAGACTGAATTACATATAATCACAAACAATAAAAGTATTATTAAAAAACACATTTTGTTAACATAAGTGAAAACCTGGATTTTTTAATGCTTTAGATTTATAAATATAGCCCCATAAAATAAGTTGCCCCTAATAACAGAATGTGTCATGCCATAATACTTTGTTTAATACAAATGTAGGCGACTATGTTTAATTTCCAAATATAAATATGTCTAATTTGCCACATTAGTCTTAATGTCAGTTATAATATTCGTAACAACGACAGCAAGAAAGAATTGATTTTGTGTCAGGCATTTTTCTGAGCAAGCTACATCTAAATCTCAATCTCTCCCTATTACTCACAACCTCCAGAAGAGATATGTGTGTGTGTGTGTGTGTGTGTGTGTGTGTGTACATTGTGTGTCTTGTGAGTTAAAGATTAAGAAACTTAGAAAATTAATTTCAGAAATACCTGGCAAGTCAGAGATGAGGAAAAATAAGTGGCCCACACTGCTATCTCTAGATTTTCCTCCCCAGCAAGTATGGTGAGCTACAAGGCGTGAAATGTCTCCATGGGTGATGCAGCCTTGATTTGGTTCCTTGTGGCAGCCTTTCAGAACCCAACAGCAAGCAGGGAGGCATACTGGTCCAGTGCACGCCTCCTACCCACAGCCCAGGCCGCGAGCTGCCCATCTGAACTTCAGGTTCCTGCACACATGGCTCCTGAAATCCAGTCTGTAATTCCTCATGCTTGGGATTGGGAGCTTGCCAAAATGGCAGTCATTGCCTCTTTTCATTTTTATTTAGTTTCCATATGCCTGAAAATGGTTTCCATATGTCTGAAAATTGCATTAACCAAGATATATTTTTCTTAAAGGATTTAGTCATTTTTGTTGTTCTACTGATTCATATAATTTCTCCAAAATAATTCTCATAAACTATTGTTCATTGAGCATTAACACACACAGAATGTTTTTCTCTTACAAGATTTACAAGATTTTCTATAGATAAACCTAAAATGTCTCCGATTTTAATGCAATAGTTGTTCCTCATGATTAGAATTTTTCATCAAAATCTACCCTTTATTCTAGGCCAATTCTATTCACATCAAGTCTTACAAATAATGCTGTATTTTTTCTTAATAATTTGTATTTTGGTATCTAAATGATTATCAGTTTTTCAGTTTTTGTCCAATCTATCAATCTCCATGGTCTTTCCTGGGAGTTCATACAAAAGAATGTTCCACATGCTGGCTAACTTAAATATTTGAATGCATGGTGGCAATTTGATTTCAGCTTTAAAAGTCCATGTAACTGATGACCTATGTGGGGCAGAGAGAAACCAAAAGCTTATCTTCTGAGAACTCTTCAACCCGTAATGAATAACTCCTTAATGCTAACCTACTCTAGAGCTGATTTCCTGAGTCACAATTACCAGGCATGCATGCCCTCAATTAATTAATTAATTAATAAGAGCTATGAGTGGGTGATCTATTTGTTCAGGCTATTAAAAACATAAAAAAGCAGTGGTTTACATTAAAAAACGTATTTCTCCCTCATAAAACTAACCTAACACTAGCAGCATGAAAACTGGGCAGATATTTGAAGGCTGTAAGGACAACAGGAAATGGCAATTAAAGGAGGGTATTGTGGGGACACAGAGGAAAAGCTTCCCCTTCTCTGTCTGAAGACTTGCAGAAAATGAACGAACAAAAGGCAGATTCATAGGAGAAATGGGCATACAAGTTGATGAACATGCATAGCACAGGGGAGTCTCAGGACAATGATTACCCAACAACCCAAAGAGGTACAGGTGCTTATACACCCTTTTTCAGGAAAGATGAGGGAGAGTAAGAGTAAATCTTTAGGATTTTAGAAGAGATAGACAGAGCCAATGTTTAGATAATAGTTAATAAATAATTCACTTTGGGAATTAAATGGGACCAGAGAACAAACAGTAGTTTGGATGAAGTTCTTCTCGGTTCTAGGCATAGTGTTCAATTTTCAACCTTCTCCTCTTTGATATGAGTTCTTATCTCCTCTGATTAATGAAATGTCAGAGAAAGGATTGAAGGCAATTCCGTTACTCTTTGAGGGCCTGTTTTTTAGGTGCATAAGGGAATTTCAGAGAACAGCCTCATCCTGTGGCTTGAGAGAGGAGGCAGATTGAGAGATAAAATTGGAAGGAGGTCAGAGAGAATTTGAAGCTGCTTTCTTAGTTCAGGATGTCAAAGTATCATATTGTTTGAGTTCATTTTTTGAGCCCCAAAGTACAAAAGCACAAAATACCCCATTTTACACTTGACCTTTATCACAATTTAAATCTTTCTAAAGGTTAAAGATGTCATAAAATAAACTATGAAAAAGAAACAAACATCAGAATGAGAATAATGAGAAATTGATAATATGCTTAAATTTCAAGTGTGTATGTTCATTGTAAGGAAGAACATGTGATTGAACCCATCACTTTTGTGTTATGCTGTTTGTGAGACTAAAACATACAGTCTGACAAACCATGGAAACAAGAATCACTGGTGAAATTTTCTCTAAAATTAAACTAAAACAATATATTTAAACGTTGATTTTATGATAAATTCATTTTGTACATTTGTAATTTATTTAAAAAAATTGACTTGGGTTTATGTTTTCCTGTGTCAGCATTGAATTTCTATGAAGTTTGTGAACAAAGAATATATTCATTTGTATCAGTGATTCCTGCAGTTTTCTAACTGCAGGAAAATAGTGCTGTATTAAACTTTCTAGGTCCAGTGAAGATCTTTGGCACTTATAAATCCAGTCATGTCATGAATTGGAATATTTTCACTTAAAAAGCACAGTTGCACATTAAAAATGCGATAATGTTTATGTCTTTAAACTCTTTTTTGTAAGTAACCTTGGTGTGTATAATGGCAACAGAAGAGAATAAGAGAGTGCTGGTCTAGACTGAAACTACTCAGGAACAAACTCTTTGGAGGCTCCTGAATCTAAATTGGTGACTATCTAACAATTACCACCTTGAAGGATCTCAGAGTTGCTTATTGAAAATATAAAAGGGCATAAATCTGTATCAAACAGTAGACAATAGAAACTAAGAATGCAAAAAAAAAAAGTTCTCCAATTTTTCTCTCTAAATATCCAAATCTCTATGACCAGTGAAAACTATGGATCAGTGGATTTCAAATTCTTCAAGATTAAGGGACTAAAAACAAGGTGACTGCAGAGAAGCTTCCAGCAAGGCATGACTTTTGCGCACTTCCGGGTATGTCCAGAACATTGCCACCAAATGACCATTTGTGGATGAAAAGCTTTGCTAAAAGGAGAGTCAAGACTTGCAGCCAAGTAAAAGAGCCAGAGGTTAAGAGCTGGAAAAGTTACCCATTGGTAGAGGTGACTAGATTCCACAAAGTGGAGTCAGGGACATGTTTTAGAAAGACTCACACAGGGAAACCACGCTTGGAGTAAGGTTTAGTTAAGAAATAAAGAGATGGAGCAGGAGTCCACTGGGCTTAAGTCAACACTGAGAGTCAACTTAACAAGGTCTCACTTTTTATGCACAGCCTGATTTGCTTTGTTGGAAAGGAACTGCATCTTAATTTGAGCAACTGATTTTGCATACGAGGCCAAAAATTTATTTCAACATCAGTCACTTTGTAATTTGATTTGGAGTGTTAATACCTATAGGCTTTTATATTGAAGAAAACTATGTTTAATCACAAAAGTAAATATTAGCTATGAGAAGAAGTTGCAGCACGAATCCAGTTATAACCAACCTTTCCCACCCCATGAAAACATTGTCTTTGGCCCAGTGCAGTGGCTCATACCTGTAATCCCAGCACTTTGGGAGGCCGAGACGGGTGAATTGCCTGAGGCCAGTTCAAGACCAGCCTGGCTAACAAGGTGAAACCCCATCTCTACTCAAAATACAAAAAAATTAGCCAGGCGTGGTAACACATGCCTGTAGTCCCAGCTACTTGGGAAACTGAGGCTGGAGAATGGCTTCAACCTAGGAGGTGAAGGTCACATTGAGCCAAGATCATGCCCCTGCACTCCAGCCTGGGCGACAGAGGGAGACTCCTTCAAAAACAAACAAACAAACAAAAAACATTGTCTTTACTCAGCTTTCTAAGCACATAATCAGAACATTATTTTGGCACACTGCTTTTGGTTTTAAATAGAATTGCTCAAACATTGTATGGGAAAGTGATCTGAAGCCTCTAAAGCAGTATATCAATATAAATAATTGTTTCTATAATTACAGTAAACTCTCTTTCCAGGTTTCACTGTAATGTGAAAGTTTTAAGTAGTGTCATCCTCCTATTAAACCTGCTTTTCTATACATTTTTAATATTTTTTCAAGAAATTCTCGGTGCCAGCATTCTCCACAGCATACTTCCTGACTTCTCTAGGCCACACTGACTTAAACGCCTTTCTGAATTCTCTTTCACATGTTGTCCAAATGACATAATCTTGCACATAATTTCTTTGGTATTATTTTATATACATCCTCAATTAATCTAAATTTTTTGAGGACTGAGAGAAGATTTTAATAATTAGAAAATCTCTCAGAGGATGGCCAACAGATTCACTGCAAACATGGCACTTGAAATTTTCATATATGAATAGGTGACTTCTGAAGAAATGTGGCTGCATAGGTTAGATAATGCCTTTTCTGCTGAAAACAACACAAAAACAAAAAGGAGAATGAGAAAAAAAGACATCTACTTCTGTCAATACCAGATCCCAAAACATTATTAACAGCTGCTAAAATTAGCTAAGATTGGGCAGAAGCCACAGAAAAGGGTTTAAAAGCAGAACACAGGAGTTCAGAAAGCTTAAGCAAAAGCACATTTCCTGAAGATGAAGGACTCACCTGAAGTTGAAATGCTATGCCTCTTCTTTATGCCAGTAGAAATCAAGCCCAGAATGAGCAGAGCCAGGAGAAAATGTTCTCCTAAACCTTGTTTAGTTCAGGGGTACTGCAGAGATGGGCCGTACTAACTCACCAAGATAAACCACAGTGGCTGGAGGCATCTATTCTGGCAGAGCTATTTCAGCACCATGACACCTATTCTCTCACCTGATGCTTCTTCCCCAATAATCTTCAGGAGGGCCCAAGGGGAAGGTGGGTCTGAAGCATCTGTTAGGAAGTTATCATTACTTGAACAATGAACACTGACTGTCAGCCACAAATCAGGTACCTCACTGAACCTTCTTGTAAAAGGCCTGGAAGGACTTGGTGAAAGATTTCCTCTTGAAAACCAAAGCAGTGTGAAATTATCAACTCCTATAACAATTATCATTACTCGTATTTTACTATAATATTTCATTTTTATTAAAATTATTTAAGTATATATTTTTCTTAAATCATGAGGAAAAGGAATTATTATATTTTGAAAGTCTACTATAGTCAAAATACTTTCATATGTCTCATTTAGTTTTCATTTAAATTAGTCTATATTATGATAAAAAATGTATAGGCAAGTTCTACTTATAAAAATTCTAATCTCAATGTGATTTTAATTTGCATTCCTCTAATGACCAGTGATGATGAGCTCTTTTTCATATGTTTGTCAGCTGCATAAATGTCTCCTTTTGAGAAGTGTCTGTTCATACCCTTCACCCACTTTTTGAAGGGGTCGTTTTTTTTCTGTAAATTTGCTTAAGTTCTTTGTAGATTCTGGATATTAGCCCTTTGTCAGATGAGTAGACTGCAAAAATTTTCTCCCATCCTGTGGGTTACCTGCTCACTCTGATGATAGTTTCTTTCAATGTGCAGAAGATTTTTAGTTTAATTAGCCAACCACGTGACACGTGTATATCTATGTAACAAATCTGCATGTTCTGCACATGTACCCCACAACTTCAAGTACAATGAAAAAAATTCTAATCAAGTGCTAATGCCAAGAATTGAACCTGTGGCTTCTGCTCCTGAAATGCTTTATTAACCATACTTTTATTTTTTCTTCTAAACAGTGTTACTTGGTAGAGGTAAGGAAAGTTTAATAACATAATATTTAATGAAAACACAGACATTATTTAAAAATTACACTATCATGTTATCTACCACCGAGAAAGAATATGTACTGCCAGTTAACCTGTGATATGGAGAGTTTGCATGTCAATGATAGAAAGCACCTGATTATCAGTGATGTTAAATGCTACCACACATCTATCACAGATGCTAAAATGTAAAACAAGGATTGGGAGTGATGAAAATTTGATATGGTTAAGCTAAGAGAAAACTCAAACTTGAAAAATAAATTCCACAATTTTATAAGTGTTATAAATGATTGGACTTGAAATAAATTTGATTTGTAAAAACGTTGTGATTCATTAGTCTAGTCTTTTGTTAATAACCACTCAAAGGATAGTTTATTGCTGGTTGCTAATATACAGTGTGACTCAATTTTGGTTAACACTTGAAAGTGGTTGCGTCATTTTTATTTTGTATGATAAGAATGAAATAAAAGTTAAACATAATTCTCTTATCAATTACACATTTCCAGATATGAGAGGGTTCTTAATGCTAAATTCTGATTGTCAATGTATTTTGAACATTTTTGGTTCTTGACTCTTCACTCAATCACCTACTAGTAAGTTTCTTTTTGTTTACTAAGTTAACTTGACATACTTTTACTTACTGTTTTCCAAAAATAATCAATAAAACACTTATGCTTGAGTCAATAGTATCTTTGTTAAAATAGCAACTACTAGAATATATATTTCTGCCATGAGAGTGAGTATACTTTACTCAAGTTTTCATGATAAATTCAAGAGACATCTACTGAGGAAAATCAGAAGTTTCCATTTTCATAATTTGTTAAATTATCTATGAATTATCTCATAAAGTAGGAAAATAATTAGTGAATTAGTCTTGATTTTTTTGTTCTAACATTAAATGTATATGTCATTTTGCAATTGATATTGCCCAAAAACCCTGCCTTTTTCTTTCAAAGAGCATTTATGCTTATCTCATGGTATGGAAAATGCAATGTTTAAAAACCGTGTAGGTTTCTTTGATAATAGCCATACATTAATTTCTGAGGAACAAGAATTTTTAATCACTTTCTTCTTCATCTGACATCACCTCTCTAAAAAGAATCACAGAGAGTTTTATCTCTTTCTTGTATTTACAATTATATTTAAATAAACTTTTAGCATTATTTGCTGTTAAGGTGTTTTAAGCATAAAAAATGCAGACCTTAATATGTAGAATATATGATCATTATAAAATAGTTTTTTCCTGTAAGATAACCTTGCCTCCACAGATATGTTTAAAGCACGCTACGGTATTATAAAGTAGGCTGCATAAGTAACTAAGGTTTATTCCAGGTGGTAGCACTTTAAAATAATATACAGCTCCCACCTGTTGTCTGTCTATCTATCCATCTATCTGTCTGTCTATCTTCCTCCATCCATATGCCAACAGAACCCTGTTCTCAAAAGAGCTCGATTTTATCTAGCACAAATTGTGTAATAGAGGATTTGTCTCAGTTACACTGCTCTTTTTAAAAATTTGCCTCATTTCTCTACATTACTCCCATCAACTTGGTAACTTTCTGCTTCCTCTACCTGTATGAGCAGATGGGGGAATGGAGGGCAGGTCAAGCACCCAAACAGCACCATCCAAGTTTGGTTGGGCTCTACCACAGTAGCAGAAAGAGCAAGGCGATTCCTCACAGAAAGTTAAAACATCAGTGGAGAAAAAAAATTTAAGGTATGACCCATATAATAGCCTCTGTATTTTAAGATAAGCAACTGAAAACCTTAATTCCTTCACTCAAGTTATTTGAATATGTTTGCTCTTACAGAAGTAACTATTTTGCAAAGGACAGTTTGAGAAAAAGAAAATAAGTCTTTGGTGGTTATTTTCATTCAGAAATGTTAAGACAGCTTTTTCAAGTTTTATGGAAAATATGGAATATGTTTATAATAGACTCATTATATTTATTAGAAAAATATAAAAATTCATACTATAATGTTAGTATCTAGGCATAATTTGCAAGTGGAAACAAATAATTAGCTCCAAAAATTTGTCCTTTTAGCAGGCTACCAAGAGAGGCAAGGTGAGCTAGCCAACTCTTGGGCAGCAGGTATTTTTCATTGACTTGCATGGCTCCTAAGCATCTGTCTAATGCCTGTATTGCTCAAAATGTTAAAGTAGGATCCAGAATCTTTTATTTCTTTTTCTATTTTCGGAAACAGCTGTATTTGATATTTTTGAAAGACACGTCTTAGATCTTTATATATAAGTCTCTACTTCCCACCATGGTAAACTGAGATCATTCTCCTCCAGAACTTTAGCCTGTCCATTTTCATTTTAAAGCAAAGACCAGAGTCTGAACTGCAGAAAAAATACTATTTCTTCTTTTACATCAGGCAACTTTTGTTCCTAATGTGAACCCTCAGGTAATGAGTTCTCTATTCTGCTTTATACTCTGAAATGTCTGCGTAGAAGAGATGGTGACTCTTTATCCCCACGTACCTCGGAAGTGTTCCACTGGAACAAAAATCCTGCCTCAAAGCTGTGTTAATCTCACAGTAAGATGAGTGCAGAAGAAAATTCCTGTTCCTATGTCAGCCAGGCTTTTTCCTTTCCAAATGCAAAGGTAACTATTGAAACACTCAATAATTCTTATATTTGTGCTCTAAAACCTGACTACCTTTGATACAAACACTTAGGGTTTATCTGTTTTCTCAGAAATCTGTTAAGTATCCTAAATTCTAAACCTGTTATTGGCAATAGACAATAGTGCTGTCAGGGAAAAGAAGGAAGACAGAGCATACAGAAGAAAAGGAAACAGATTCAAAGAACAGAAGAAAATGGATGTAAAATATGAATCTACCCATAATATCAATCAACCTAAGTCTGTTGTCCAAAGCCTTCAACATCTTAATTTCAAGCTCATTTGAAAGACACCTCCTTTGGAGAAGTCTAATAAGTCTCCAGATGGTCACGTCCTGAGAAAATGTATCACTATTTTTGGCCATTTTTGGAATTGTGCATTTAATTCATATTTATGAGAAAGGTAAACTTGTAGTAATTTTAATCTATTGTGATTACTGATATGTTGATTTATTTTCACATATTTTTTTCTTATGATTTATTCTGTTTTTCCCTTTTTTACCCCTTTCTTCTTTTAAATTAATTGAGGGCTTGTTTTTGATTTGTTTAGTTTTCACACTTCATTTTTCCATCTATTAGTATGAAGGGTATACTCTCCTTGTTATTTTTTAAACTGGTTACCATGGGTAGTTTAACATGCCTATTTAATTAAAATTATTAAAATTAACCTCCATAGGAATAACAGATAATGTTAACTCCTTTCACTTTTTCTCTCATTCTTGTTAATTTTATACAATACCTTGGTTCTATATTATCTATTTTTTCAATCACAAATTAGAAATTATTATGATTGCTTTAGTGAGTCCATACATTCTTAGATTTACTCACCCATTTTCTATCACTTTTGCTTTCTATTCATTTATGTATCTCAGATTTGCTCTCTAGAGTAATTTCTCTTCTCTCTGAATTTTACCTTCTCAGGTTTCTTTTAGGAAAGAATGGTAGTAAATTTCAGAGTTATTCATCTTTATTTTACCCTTGCCCTTGAAAGACAGTTTCACACAGTTTAGAATTTAGTGATTTTTTTTTTTTGTCCACACTTCAAATGGTTCAGTTTGGCTTAGAATGTCCTCACCATTGACTGTCCATAATGCAGCTGTGATCTCAGCCTTGTTCATTTCAGAAGACCCATACAGAATGGCCTTTTAAAACATCTTCCTAAGATCTAGGGAAAATATTTGAAAGAAATTGCAAGATTATGCCCTTAGATAATTGCACTCAGTGAATCCCTTTTACTATAATTTTTGACTCCTACAAATACCAAATCCTGAGAGAAGTGATTTCATAATTTTATATAGTTTTTCTGTTAGAAATGCATCAACATAAAGATGTGTATTAGTTTCCTAGGGCAGTGGTAATAAATTACTACAAACAGGGTAGCTTCAAACAATAGAAATTTATTATCTCTCAGTTCTAGAGGCTATAAGTACAAAAGAAACCAAGGTGTGAGCAGGGCCTCAGTGCCTCCGAAGACTCTGGGAAAGCGTCCTTCCTTGCGTCTTCTGGTTTCCTGTGGCTCCACGTGTTCCTTCATTTGCGACTGCATGACTTCAATTTCTACTTCACATGACCTTCTTCTTCTGTCTCAGTATCTCTCCTTTTTTGTCTCTTATAAAGGCCTATGCTAATCCCAGATGATCTCATCTTAAATCCTTACCTTAATTATACCTACAAAGACTGTCATTCCAAATAAGGTCACATTCTGAGGTCCTGAGCAGATAGACCTATTGGTAGCCACACTTCAAGCCGCCACAAGATGCCTCAGCATTTGACGAAAGCTGTAGAAAAACCGAGCTTGAGATTACATACATTTTTATTCTAAAACTCTAAAATGTGGCAGTAGAAAAACCAGACTTTTAACTAGGAGTTAGGGTTTTCTAGTTTTTTAATAAATTTCTTAATTTTGTCATTGGAAAGTTGAAATAAGTGATACATTTTACCAGCTCATGGTGATTCAGCTGACAACACTTTTCTGTTCTCTCATCTATGTGGCTTCTGGAGTCAGCACTCAGGATGACATGAGCCCATTGTTACCTTTTGTGTGATAATTACATCTGTTAGGCATTGACAGATTTGCCTGATGGACAAGTCTCCATACTAGATCTATAACTTACAAGGATACTTGAAACCACTAAGAAATTGTACTTTCTAGAGAAGTTATATTAAATACAGTTCCAAAGATTTCATTTCCTATAGAGAACACTATGGGAGAGTAAGATGAAATAGAGTTTTGAAAGATGCTGGGGTCAAATTTTTTCCAGCTCTTGTGGTCTCCTTCTATTATAAGGAATTTTGGTGAATGCAGTCTAGAAAGTATGTGTTGTCAGCCTTCTCTCTTCTATCATTTCTCAGCAGAGTGGAGTCATCCTTAAACTGTCATCTCTCCTTTATAGAGTTGAAACAATTATGTAAGAACATAGAGGTTTCATGCGGTTTTTGTCACAGTCAGCATGCCACTGGACATGTCCAGAGTTAAAAACCATTAAAATGAATTTAATGCTTGTGAAAGTTGCTGATGTAGGAAAGGCTATGTCTTATTTTGTTGGTTTTTTAAATTCAATTGTCTGTATAGAGAGCATCAGATTCTCTCTCTCTCTCTCTCCTTTTTTTTTTTTTGACAATTTATTTTACTTATAAAGGGGCTAATTCCTTGAGCTCCAAGAATATCATCCATTTTTTATGCCAACAAAACCACTTATAAAATTCTTATAAAGAAGTCGGAAGTATTTTAACTAATTCATTTGTATGACATGAACAGTAAGTCTAGACTATCTTATGGACAGAATGTGTTAGGTTCAGAGAGTTGATTCAAAGGCTAGATGGCTACATTTTAGGCAAATAACTGAGTGGATTTTCCTCCTAGGTGTCAGTTCTCTTCTGAAGACATTCTGGCAATTGGTAGCCCCTCAAGGGACTTTCAAGTGTCTAGGTTGTTTAAATGTATGTGCCCATTTACAAAAGTGATTTAGGCCTTCCTTTAATCGTTTCAGATCTTACAAATGTTGTATTTGACCGAGTGTAGAAAGTTATCACAAGACAAAAGTATGCCAGATTGCAGGGTCATTTATTATGCTGGCGACCACAGAGGACTCACGTCTCTCCAACCTGTGGCCGCAACAGGAGGGTGCCACGATTTTTTATACCCAAAAAACCACCTTGGGAGTGGGGGTGAGGGGCAGGGATGGGGATGAAAAGGCTTCAGACATTCCGAGGGCTAGTGGATTCTGTAAATTACCTCCTGGGCAGAGATGAGGGTGGGGGTCTCCGGACATTCCAAGGGATGGGGACTTTTGTCATTCCGTTTGTTACTTAAGTGGTTTACAGAAGTCAAGATAAACATTTGTTTACACATTATCTGGTTAAGGTGGAAATCACAGACCTTAGTTACTTATTACAAGCCACAGGAGCCAGGATGGAACTAGCTTGGGCTGCTTAGTCTGGCAATTGCCGGTAAGCAAAGGCTAGCAATTCTGGCAGTTACTGATAAGAAAAGGTAAACAGCTTTACATAGTTTTGAAGAACAAACTAACAGTTCTATTTACAGAGGCCAAGGACAGTAGTTATTGTAAGGAGAATGGGGCAGCCATTTCAACTTATCTAAAAACAGTTTTGCATTTTATAAAATAGTTTTGCTCTGGTTCTGGCTCTAGGCCAGCACAATATCACACAAATAGCTATACTAAAAAGTTGCCGTTGAGGCCAGTTTGGGGGAAAATATACAGAATAGAATACAGAACAGATACATGCTAGAATTTTATATCCAGAAAATATCCTAAAGATGATCTAGCTCTTGTTCAGACACCCTGCATGGCCACCCAAGGGCCGTGTTCACCATTCTGCTCATTGCATATAATATGACGCTGGCCTTGAACCAGACTTTTATGCACTGAAGCGAAGACAAATTTCCAAGATGCCATCCCACTGAAATGGTCCCTTTCAAATGCTACCTTGGGAGACATTAACAGTATTTTGTAATACCAATAGTAATCAGAAAACCTTTAAATCTTAAAACTAGCCACTGTTGGTTATCTCATCTGCTCAAGAATAGCAGAAACACAACTGAGATAATTTTTGAGACTCCTCTGAGCCCATCTGATATCCCTGGCAAGCCTATGGAAGTGAGCTATTTTCAGCCTGTGTTTTAAACCCTTCTGCCAGAGTGCCAGCCCTGGCCCAAGAGTTAGGATCCAGAAATATAAAACTCTAAGAATGTTTCTCTCTTCAAATCAAGGGGGATATTAAACTCTGTAGGGCAGATTTAAAGCATTCAGCAGAAGGGCTTTTACATACAAATACTAAACCATAAGAGTCTTGCATAGAGTAATCCGTTGGGGTTTTAAAAGTAAAGGAAAAATCTGAACTTTGAATGCTGAGTTAGACTTCACCTACCAGGGGAATTAATCTGGAAGCTCTCTGATTTTTTCAGTTAAAAGCTATCTTGTCTGTTTTTACAGAAAAGAACACTGAACCATTCAGTACACTACAGGGGATGCTACAGGGAACTCAAGCAAATATAAAATATGGCACCTGTCTCTGAAACCCTTACATGACTATTTACAGACGAGAAAACTGAAAACAATAAACAATGCAGGAAGTAGTCAAAACATATATATATATATATATATATATATATGTCTCAGGCCATCTTTCTTGAGACCCTGGAAGAGGGATACATTGAGATCAGAGTGTGGACTGGCATCAGAATGGCAAGATTGGTAAAAAGAAATAGACATAGCAGTTATAAATTGAAGATGGGAGGAGAGGAGACCAGGCTCAAGTTGCTGAAGCAGTGGGCTTGAAGATAACATATTCACCTTCTCTTGATTGTTCCTATTCTTCAGGGGACTGTGTCAAAGGCTGTGAGCTCCAGCAGCCTCCCCAGAGGTAAGCGTATATTGTAATACAAATGGGAGTCACTGCTGGTTATCTCATCCTCCCAAGAATTGCAGAAATGCCATTGAAAGAGTTCTTGAGAGTCATCTTTAAAAGTCAGGTGAAAAATCTGAACCTGGAATGCGGAGTTAGACTTCATGTACGAGGGGTGAATGGTGGTCTGTGGTCCTCAGGTGGACCACAGGTTCTGTCTTCCGGAAACCCCATACCTGCTCTGGTAACAAACAAACCTTTATGTAGAACTCTTTTCCCATGACTTAGAAAGTTTTGACTCTTTTCTCTCTCTTGCACCAGATTTGGGAAAAGCTGGGAAGAGCTCACAAAAGTTTGCCTGGTGTACATAACAAGCCAGTGGATTAGCACTGACCCAAGCAGAGCCAATCAAAATGTTCCAAGGTCATTGCTGGATCTATCAGGAGGAATGTTATTTTGATTTCTTTGGGCTTGTTAGCCAGAAGAATGATGAGGGCAGGAACTTCTCGTTTCCATCTTGGCCACCACTTGAGGGCAGCCTTTCAGGGAGCAAGACTGTTTCAACTTCTGGGTCCCACGGAGCTCTTGGACTGCCAGCTACATGTCATGAAATTCGCTTTACTTTCTGTCAGCGAATATGTCATCTGAAACTAAAGGAACCCTAACACAGAAAACCAAAACAGCTTTATTCACAATGACTACATAACCCTGATATTCACGTTACCTTCTATGTTTCATGCAACTTCCTCTTCTTTAACTAGTTTGTTACTAGTTTTGAGGAAGGATTTCTGCTTTGCTCCTATTGTCTGGCTATGATGCGACCATAGACCCTGTCCTGTATTTTACATCTAAATCTGTATGACAAGGGTCTTAAGTTTTCTTAATAAAAGGTTGTGGACTAAAACTTTATGATGTGGATTAATTAACAATAACATGGAGAAATCAGTCTGATCATTCCCACTCTTAAAAGTGGTCATTCATATATATCCTGATTACATACCATTCACATAACATTTATACTTCTTAGCTCCCTTATGCAAGAATTTAATAAGTGTCTCATTAATAACATTAACAAGTGTCTCATTAATAACATAAACAAAAAGGAAAATCAAGGGAATACCCAAACACCATTTTATAGACATGCAATGAGTTGCAAGAACACTATACAAGCAGACCGGTAGAATGCAAGTACATTTTTTATTTTGGGAGTGGTCAAGTGTTTCTCATTTTAGAACCATTAAATATGAAATAATAACACAGACCAGACTGTTAGAAATGTGATATCGTGTAGAGCAAAGCCACACAGTTGTCAAAAATAACCTCTTGAAAGAACCAGATGTCACAAAATGAAATAGCCAAAGCCAGTTGATAAAGCCCAGTTGATTCTCTAAATGCAGTGATTTCTTGGGGCTTATTCCACTGTTGGTTTGCAGCAAATCATTTGTCAATCATAATGCCATTTACCACAATTATTCCTAGTCCCTACCTAGTCCCAAATCAGGACCACTGATGGACAGAATTTATAGCTCACTTCATTTTGTAAAATATTTATATTGAGACCATGTGAGACCTTCAGGGCTTTAAGGGAAAAGTTGCATAATAGTATTTTTTAGATGTTTCTTTTTGTCTTTGCTAAACTCAAGTCTGCAAACACAAATGGTCACTTTGCACAAGGCATTGCATTGGCTGCATCAAACAAACCTGAACAAAAATAGCCTCTGCTCACAGGAAGTCTGTGATTTGATTGAGAGGAGACATACAGTATAATGCAAACTGTTATCCACACACATATATTTCACATACTGTTTAAGGAACACCCTGGACTGACATTTCAATACTGTGAGAGTTTCTATATAAATCTGGGTTTGCAACTTCTGTTGACTCCAATTGTAAGGAACCCTCAGTGTCAGTGGATAAATTGATGCAAGACTTTTTTCTCCTTAGCTCAGCTAGGTCTGGGTTCTTGTCTCATGACCAGGAAGAAATAGGCAGGTGGACATCAAAGAGTGACCGGAGTAGAATTTACTAAGCAGAAAGGAAAGCTTTCAGCAAAGAGAGGGGTTCTGAAAGCAGGTTCCCAGTTGCCCCCTTGATAGTTGAATACCAGGGATTTTTTATGTTTAAATTGATGGGACTGGGTTCCCTGTTGTATAAGGTGCGAATTTCTGGTGGCTCCACCCCATCCTCTCAGTGTGTATGTGGGCCCTTAGTCCACTGTGGTCATTGTTTGGGAAGCCTCCTTTGCAAGTTCCCTTATATGCAAGCACCTGTGGGGCGAATCAGAGGCTCTCCAGGGACCCTTCCCTTACAGTCTGCCTGAAGCAAGCTGGCTAACTCCTTTCAAAATATTCCAGGCGCAGGGACTCTCACTGGCAGTCTTGTAGTCTCCAGAGTGCAAACTCCAGGCTTTGCTGTTTTTCTGTGACAAGATTGTAGAGCTTATGACAATCATTTAAGAGGTTCCAATGAGTTTCTCCAATTCAAGATCATGGGACAAAAGCATATTGAATCTCTTACTGATGTTTTGATTTATTTCAACTTGTTTCACAGAGTTGTTAAGAGAGTAAGTTTATGTTATGTGGGTGTGGGGTTTTTTTTAAACCACAATAAGAAAAATATATGTGGTTATATATATCACCTTGGGCAAATTACGTAAACATTTTTTATTTGAACAAGTAAAAATTGTATATATTTATGGTGTACAACATGATCTTTTGATATATGTATAAGCTGTGGAATGGCTTAATTAAGCCATTTAACATATGTATAAATCATAAATATAAAATGTGGGGGAGTGTGGAGTAAATAGCACAGATTTATTTCGTGAGATAAAAGTTAAGGTATAATCAGCTTAAAGTAGATTACTACAACTGTAAGCTATTTTATGTAAGCCTAATGGTAACCATGATGAAGAAAGCTATAGTAGATATAAGTATTAGTTTTAAAGTCCTCGTGTGATCGTAATTGGCAGCCCTAGCACAGAAATAAATGGCTAGGATTAAAACAACAGATTATTTTTGGCAAGTGACATTATTGCACAAAATTAGAGAGTAGGAATATGTATAAGCGCATAGTTGCAATCTTATTTCTAAGTTCAATAAAATAATGAAATTAATTGCAGATGCGAAACTGTCATGACCTCTTTAGTTCTCAATCATTTTGACAACTTCCCATCACACAGGAAGTCATACTACTTAACTCATTTTGACAGGAAACTGACTAACTCTTTTTTCCAAACTAACTACTTTGACTTAGAACGCCAATTTTTCAAGACATCGGAACATCAGTCTTTTCTTTCTTTTGCATCTTAAGTACTTATCTCTTATGGAACATTGCAGAAAGCATTTACAAATGACCAACTATTTTAAAGTAAAGTTTCAAGCTTAATTTTCTTTCAAATTAAGGAAATTAATGAACCAATGAAAAAGTCCCTTTTATTAGATATTCTTTTTATGCCTACTAACCAGCCCTGGGAAAATGGTCTATGGGTTGAAAAATGCAATATATGCAATACTAATCTGGCAACGCACATTCCTGTGATCTTTTGAAACTCAAGTAATGATAGTCCAAAAGTCCTGCCAAGCATAAATTGCCATTGTAAATGAAGAACACGTCTATTCACATTCAAATGACTCATTACTAAGGCTCTGTTCTGGTATGATTTACCTGCCTATATTTACACTGACTGGGAAAGAACAATGGCATTTTGCTCTTAAAATAAATGAGCTTCTCAGAGCTGACCAGCTGACCATCTTCCTCTTGCTTTTGACTTTGCCTCATAGTATCTGGATTTCCTTTAAAATTTTCTAGGTGGCTTAAGGATTCAATTCGAATGGTGACCATAAATTGAAATGTAGTGGAGAAAGTAGTCCATATTTTAAGGGCCTTCTGTGCCATACTGTTGATTGATGAGGTTTATTGACATTAAAATAAAAAACAAAAAGTTTTGGTAGCAATATACAGAAAACAACAATGCAAATAACTGGCTTTTAACCTTTTGTTTTATATTTCCTTGTCCTTTCTTGCTTGCTTGTTTGCTTGCATTTTTGCTTTCCTTTTTTCCTGCCTTTCTTTTTTTGCGGTGGCGGGGCTGGTATTGGCAGGAAATAAACGCTATCCTTTAGGAGCAGTAAGTTCCACCTCTGGCATGGAGAGTAACGACATATGCTATTTGAAATTCTTCTGTAACAAAATTTTGCCCCTGGTTACCCATTTACTTGTATTAGTATAAACACGTGTTTTTTTTTTTAAACGTACTTTTGTATATAAACCCACTTTACATTGTTTATTTTGTTGCTTACATTGTTTCCGCTTTGTCCATTGGGAGCTCTTTCAGATCGGCTCCTGTGTTCTTATGACGCAGTCCTGTCTTTTTGTTTGATTGGTTTTCAGCCTTTATTTTATGGGATACCAAAATGCTCTAGGATCATTTTATACTTTCCCTGCCTCACCATCAGCCATTTCTTGAAGGTGCTTTGGTTCCTTTTTCTTAGAGAGTGCTATTTAGAAACCAAGAACTGGTGGCCGAGAGTATTCACTATACAGGGCATCGCTACCTCTAGGGTCTGTCAGTGGACAGAGCTAGGAAATAGATGCGTGCTTTCTAACCTATGCATACACTTATATCCATAATCATTTCTGCATGTATCATATATACGTATAAAAGTAAACCTGAGTTCATGTTGATGTCTCTGAATGTGATCTTAGGCTGCACTGTTTATTATAGCCGTCTCCTCCTTGCTTTACTATAGTTTCTCTGACAGTTAAAAAAAAAAAAAAGTTGAATCTCACTACTAGTTTTTTTTTAACCGATAGAAACTTAATGGGTCTTTGTAATAGTTTGAAAGAATAAAACTTATGTTTATGCAAACTCTGCCAGTCACCCTGGAGACTGACCTGTGATAGAGATCATAACCATCAGGTCATCTTTTCTCAGGACTTAATGTGTCTTGTTACTTTAAAGGTAGCATATAGGGCATAGCGTCCACTTCCTTTACCAAACACATTGCAATAGTACTACTATTTGGTGCTCAGAAATGGGGGTAAAATATGCTTATGCTTGATAGCTGGTTCACTGTTTAATGCCTGTGACATTGAGAAAGTTATTTAACTTCCCCAACGTGCAATGTCTTCACCTGTGAAATGGGTTTAGTATCAAATTCCTGTTAGAAGTTCTGGTAGAATTATCTTTAAACTTATCTAAAATATACAGCACAAAGCTTGGAAGATATTTAACATATATTTGACTCTACTTATAATTTTTGGAATTTTAATGCATAATAAAGTAATATCTTTCTTATTATACCTACTAGTTTTAATTAAAGTAAAGATTGAAATAACCAAAAATATTTTTAATTTAGAAATCTTTACTAATCATGTCTCAATTTCTCGCATGTTTCTTATATTTCTATACAGTAATAATCAATAGTAGTCATATTTATATCCCAAAGTCTTACAAGATGTGGTTACTTTGTTAATCATCAGAAAAAAAATTGTCATAGTTTATCATACACCTATTGAAAGTTACCTCTTGCACAGTATTTCCAAATGGTGGTGTTTTTTTAAAATTATATTCAAAGACTCATAGGCAGTATACAAGAATGGTTCAAAGAATTGCTGTATATCTTTTACAGAATCTTCAAACATTAATATTTTACTCCATTAAAAAATTTTTTCTCAGCTATTTTAGAGGCAGGCATAATGTTTCTTTGTAAGTACTCCAGTGAATATTTCCTAATACTGGACAATCTAGCATATTTTGTCCTGTTCATTTTTTTTTTTTTTTGGACAGGAATAACATTAAGTTCAGAGTCAGAAAAACTGCCTACTTGGATAATTACAATGGCCGTGACTATCATTTTGGGAAAACTACATTACCTCTCATAGGTAAAGTAAAATAGATAAAGATGAGTATTAAGTCTTCTTTCAGGGCTAAGACAGTAATAATACTGATCAGGTGATCATGATAGTGATAGTAATAAAAAAACAATGTTATAAGATAGTAGTAGTTGGTCAGTAAGATCATGAAAAGATCCATACAAATTATTACTGGGACAAAATAGTACTAGTTAATATCTATAGCTAATAGTGAATCAATGATCTTTTTGTACAGAAGAGCTTATTGTTTTTGATAATGCTGAAATAATGATAATGTTTGCTTTATATACAAACTAAATATCAAGTGTTTCTTTAAATGAGTCTTCCACACTTCAATTAGAATTTTTCCTGAGCCATCATATTTTAAAATCCTGCTTCAATTTCTCCTTTCCATTTTAGAGTTTTAACATTTTTGCCCAATATAATAAAAATCTTATGTAACTGTTGCTGATCCAGTGGCACTTTTTCTTTTTCAAAGTAGGATGCTAAAATATGAATTTGGATTGTGCTAAAAACTCAAGACTCTCTTATTTTCTAGAAGGCATTAGCATTCTTAAACAGGGTATGTATTAATCATGGCTTATTCTTTTTTCTTATGTCAAAGAGAGAGCAGTGTCTCATTTATAAAACAGGAGCTAAACGCACATACCAGACCTGACACTTGAGGAAGCTCAGCCTGTCCATTGGTTGAGAACAGTTAGCGGTGGGTAGTTTGGCATTTTTGACCCTGCCACCACCTCAGTTAGCATTTGGGGACAAAGGTGCTGCTCTTCATTTTATAAGAAATTTGCCAGATTTTAAAGGATGGAAAATTTTCTCTGTTCTTACACAGTGAGTCCAGGTAGAAAAATGTCACTTCTTAATTATAACTTACATTTTACAGGTATTGATCGACTTATGACCTATGCCACTTACAACCATTTGACTTTACGACCACAATCGCCAGCCACGATTGCTCTGTGTCTGGCAGCGCAAACATTGCCCAGCTGGGCATACGACAGTGAGGACCAGCTTCCGGCAGCACTACCATCTCCGCATGCACCATTTCAACTGTTATCCCAGACTCGGTACAGCAATTTGTGTTTTGTGTCTTGGATATTTTTCACCAAACCCCTCCCAATAAACTTCTTATACATTTCGAAGCAATGGACCCAAACATCGAATAATTTGCAAGGATTGAACGGATGGTGCACGATGTGTTGTGTCCGTATTGTGAAATTTATGAAGAAGAAAAGAAACATACAATTCAGACAAAGCTCACCATGTTTATGAAAAAACCAACTCGGGTAACCCCAACTGCTGCCTCAGATGACGACATCAACGATCCGCAGCCAAGCACCAGTGGTCAATAAAATGTTTCGTACATGTTTATATATTTTGATATGTTTTGCAATTGGGAAAATGTTTCCTATGGTATTTTTTACACCTGTATTTTGTATTTTTGTATGCACCTGTATTTTGTAATTTTGTATGTTTTGCGAGTATCAAACCAGTTGTACTGGTAATGCAGTGTTTTACTTAAACCTGACGAATGTAAAAATAAGAAACAAAATGGTGTAGAGATGATACAAATGGCATAAAATGAACAAAGAAAATTATGATATATAACAATAATGAAAGAAAATTATGATAAAATATGACTTAAAGATTTTTATAACATCATTTCACAGTACTGTACATATAGCCTACTCAGCTTACGACCAAATCATGTTACGACCGGTCTGTCAGAACCAATCGTGGTCGTAGTAGAGCACTAGCTGTATAGAGTTTCTTTGCTTCTTAATGCCAGACTCTCATCTTTTTGGATTACAAGCCACTTTTGATTCAGTATTTAATTCTAGGCCTTGGGGTTGTCATTGTAAGTCTCTCCGTTTTACTGAGGTGCTGAAATATTGTAGCATTTTTTATGGGACCTATAAAAATTGAAAATCTCTAAGCAGTGGTGGAGAAGGGACTTTAAAATATGCTTTAAGGAGAGATTTGTATTTCACGGAATTGTTCAGATTTCTAGGCTTCTGAAAGGTGTCATCAATATCATTAAGCAGTTAGTTAAGATTGAGACAGTCAATTCCAGAAACTTCTCAGAAGAAAAAAAAGATAAAAATAAGATTGGGACAGATCGTACATATATAATTAATCACATTAGAATTGCTAGAGGACTTTTGGGGAGATATACAAATATATATGATGTTCGTTTGCCTAAGGATATGATTTAGTCTTCATACATCGTTCTATTTATTTGAAAGGGGCCATGCTTGTCTATGGGGGCAGTGTTGTATAACAGAAAAAGCATGAAATTTGGGAAAAAGCGAATGAGGAAGCAGAATCCAGTTCATACTCTGGCTCCAAATTTCGAGGCTGAAGTAGTTTTATCACTACAAACGGTGGAATAGTAATACTAACTTGTGAAAATTAGCTTTAACAAATGCCAAAAATATAGTATATGATAGTGTGTCACTCTGGGTTCTCCAAGAAGTAGATGCCATGATGGGATTAGATATGGAAAAAATCAGGAGAAACGTCTGTGAAGGATAAAAGGAGAGGACTCAGTTGGGAACAGGCAGGAAAAGTCTTCAGATGATGATGCTTGTCAGGCAACTGTGAAGAAAAGAGGGAGAGCAGATTGGGAAGGAAGAATGTGTGACCATCGTGGAGTCCTGAGGAATTTTCACAGGCAAATGCGGAGTTTGCAAGCAAAGGCTGCCTGTTGAAAGGATCCCATATTGGGTAGATATGGGCAACACCAGTGCCACCACCATGGTCATTGCCTGGTAGTAACCCAGAGGAGTCGTGACATCAGCAAAAATGCAGCATACACCCAAGTGGCAATGGCTGAAGCTGGTCAGTGATGCTTCCCACAGCAGGCTGTCTTGACAGAGATTCGAGCAGCGAACTTCTCTCGCCATCAATGGTCAGGTCTCTGGCCATCAGTGGTCTCATATTGTAAGGTAGTATTGATCAGAAAGAAAATGTTGGATTTTTCAAAGGAAATTTTGATAGAGTTAATTAGGAATTTCATAATGTATTAAGTCAGCATATTAAAGAAGGGTATACTGGTCAACAAAGCAATATAGAGAAACAGATTAGGAGGAATATACTGCAGAATGTAGTTTAATAAGATGGACTTGGGGCTTACCTGTGAACTAAGCATGAATTTTCTCTTCATAATAATGGTTTTTATTATGAGAAAGATGGCTTGCAAATAATGCTATTGTAGCTAGAATGGAGAAAAATGTGTGACTAAACTGCTTCATTGAAGAGGAGGTGGCACCAGAGTTCACAAAATACACTTCAAATAATCTAAGTTGACCTACAAATATTATACCCCATTAATTATAGTGTAAGGACCTTATAAAAGTACAGACAGTCTCCAGTTGACAAGGGTTTGACTTATAATTTTTCAACTTTACAATGTTGCAAAGCAAAATGAATTTATTAAGTTCCTTGACTTAAGTTGATGGAGTTACTTTTGTCCAGATATAACTTATGATGAGGTTACATCTTAATAGAAGTGTCCTCATTGCAAGTCCAGCAGCATCTGCATATTTCTAATTCCTGCCTAATGCCAATTTTGTCATATATATCACTTTTACTTATGCTATAATCACACAATACATTATTAATATTATACATTTAAAATATTATTTTTCTTTGAGAGCAATTAAACATGATAAAATATTTTATTTTCCTTCATTTGCTCCATTTCAAATACCTTCATTTGTTTGTGTAGGTCTGAATTTCTGACAACTTGTATCATCTTTCTGCTTGAAGGACTTCCTTAACATTTCTTGGAGAGGTGTGCTGACAATGAATCCCCTCAGTTTTTTTTCTGCCTAAGAAAGTTTTTACTTCTTTTCATTTTGGGAAAATATTATTACTAGATATGGAAATCTTGGTTGACAGATCTGTTTTTTCAAACGTCATTCCATTGTCTTCCAGCTTGCATGTTTTCTGATGAGAAGTACGTCATAATTCTTATCCTGGTTTCTCTGTAGGAAAAGTGTTGTTTTCTCCTAGCTGTCTTCAGGAGTCTCTCTTTACCTTTGGTTCAGGGATTTGAATATGGTATGCTTAGCTGCGTGTGTGTGTATTGTATTGTTGTTGTTGTTTATCATGTTGGTCATGTCTGAGCTTCTGAATTCTGTGGTTTGTTTTCTGTCAGCAATAATAGAAAATTCTAAAATTCTCAGCCACTGTTTCTTTGAATATTTCTTCCAACCTGTTTTCCCTGTCATTTCCTGCTGGTGTTCAAATTATACGTAAGTTAGAATGTTTGATACTGTGCTACAGCACTTGAATGATGTGTTACATTCTTATCAATATACTTTTTTCTTTTGCATTTTAGTTTGGGTGACTTATGTTGACCTACTTTCAAGTGTACTTATTTCCTCAGCTGTGTCAAGTCTGCTAATAAGACTTGTACAGTTTCTGTTACTTCTAATATTTTCTTTTAACTGTTTTTGTAGTATCTTTCTCTGCTGCAAATTGCCTTCTGGTATTACATGTTATCTACGTTTTCTGTTAGAGTCTTTAACATATTAATTATTATTTTTTTGTATTTCCTGTCTGATAGTTCTAACATCTGCATCATAACTGATTTTTGTTATAATGATTACTTTGACTCTTCAATACTTTTTTTTTTTTTTGCTTTCTGGTATACCTTCCTCTTTTGTATTGAAAGGTAGATGTGTTGTATGTGACAAGAGATATTGAGGCAAGTATTTATTATATGCCTTCTGCTATACATTTAGTAAGGCATTTGTTTTAATTTTGTCAGGATTTGTGCTGACTTTGAAGTCTGCTGTTGCTCTAGTTATCAGAGTAGGAATTAGTTGTTGTTATGGGCATGGGAGACTTGCAATTTCTCTAGAGATATTTTGGAATTTTTCTCTCTGGTTGTCTTTGCATCTTTAATTTGTCTTTCTCCCTGGAGAGAGTTTTCCTTTCACAGTTCTCTAGGTGTTTTCCCTGTGATTGCTTACTTGAAGCTAGTTAGCATGGTTATGAGGTGAGGCAGAAGGAATGAGTGGGTTCATTATAATATTCTAATTAGCTTTGAGGCTTAGGGAAGCCCTTCAGTGTGTGACCTGCTCAAGATTTTCTGTGGCTCCAATAGGTGTAGTACTCTTATCCCACCCTTTTGTCCTCAGCCAGCTGCCACGTCCTCAAGCAATGCTTCTATCACTCCTCTTCTGCAGATCAACCTTTTCATCCTTACCAGAAAGAGGAGCGAATGAATCTCAGTGGCACCCCTTCCTCTGGCTTCTCCTGATTTATCAGGGTAAGTGTCCCAGAGGAAAGGCCTACAGGAGCAGTAGACCACTATGTCAGTGCCCCTCTCAGCTTCATACTCTGATGTTAGTTCATGTTCAGCCTTTAGCAATTGGTTAAAAGTTACTAGTTTAAATTTCCTTCCAGATTATATCTCATCCAGTGATGTCTGCCCCTAAGCAAATGCTTAGGTTTTATTTCTTTGTGCAAGCTTATGTGTCTCTTTGGAATTCAGGAGAATTGAATGTTCTGTGTTTTCAATTCCCTGGTAGAGTCAATAAAAGTCATTAATTTTCAGTTTGTCTTGCCTTTTTCCCTGTTGTAGAATGTGACATTCTTTTTAGATCTCAACATTTCTAAGACATCTTTTAGTTATTGAGGATATGGTGGGGTTTATTTTTAAAAGTTTTATTGTCCTTTTGATTACATAGGCAAATAGGGCTGCCTCTAAGGCATCCATAGTTCTGTCTTAATCAAAAGCCCAAATTTTTTTTGACAAACTTTTTGATTTTTTATTCCCAAATGGAATCCTAAACACTGAAAAATTATAATATAATTTTCAGGGTATATTTTAAAGCTAAAAGTAGCTTTAAGTTTTCCTGAAGGGTTTTTAATCACCAAGACTTGCAAATTCATCTTATAAAAGAAGTGCTGGAAATAATTAGATTCATTTTATTCGTTATTATGGTTCTATGGGAAGACTTGTCAAATCAGAAGAGATATTCAGCCTTATAGGAGAAAAATGTTATTACTATAAATATTTCATAAATGGTATGTTTTATAGCAAGTTCCTGAATATTTATCAGTATTCTCACTGTCTGTTATACATTTCTACATATTAAGAGTCATGTTGGACCTTTGCCTGGTATTAGGAGACAACAGTAGTATGTTTTCAGTCATAAATTTAGTTGTTATTTAAAATTCTTACTTGGCCACAGCCTTACTTATTTAATCTGAATCTAGCATCTAGGCCATATATTCTTAATTGCTGATGCACATCAAACTTATCCATGGAGTTTTATGAAAATATAGGTGGTAGATGCTACTGTAGACTTGCTAAATCTCTTAACATGATATTCTTGGAATATTTTGTATATGAAATGTCAGGAGTATTATAACCTATATATTTAAAATTTTCCTCAATAAAAAGTATGTTTATCTGTATTTATAAATCAGATGTAAAACTCACTACCTTTTTTGAAAACAGTCTTAACAATTACACCTCGAGATTGTGATAGTTAATATTAGGTATCAACTTGATTGCATAGAAGAATGCTGATATGGTTTGGCTGTGTCCCTACCCAAATCTCATCTTGAACTGTAGGTCCCATAATCTCCGCATGTCATGGGAGGGACCCAGTGGGAGGTAATTGCATCATGTGGGCGGTTACGCTCATTTTGTTCTTGTGATAGTGGGTGAGTTCTCACAAGATCTGATGGTTTTATAAGGGGCTTTTTACCATTTCACTCAACACTTCTCCCTGTGACCACCATGTAAACACAGATGTGTTTGCTTCCCCTTCTGCCATGATTATAAGTTTTCTGAGGCCTCCCAGGCCATGCTGAACTGTGAGTCAATCAAACCTCTTTCCTTTATGAATTACCCAGTCTTGGATATGTCTATTATCAGTGTGAGAACAGACTAATACAGATGCCTAGATGGCTGGTGAACCATTGTTTCTGGGTGTGTTTGTGAGGGTGTTGCCAGAAGAGATTGACATTTGAGTAGGTGGACTGGGAGAGGAACACCCACCCTCAATGTGGTGAGCACCATTTAATCGGCTGCCAGCATGGCTAGAACAAAGCAGGCCAAAGAATGTGGGATACGTTTGCTTGCTGAGTCTTCTGGCTCTCTTTCTTCTTCTCATGCCCAACACTTTCTTCCACTGCCTTGCCCTTGGACATCACATTCCAGGTTCTTTGGCCTTTATATCTGAGACTTGCACCAGAAGCTTCCCAGGGGCTCTTGGGCCTCTGGCAGTAGACTGGGGGCTGCTTGCTGGTTTTCAGGCTTTCAGACTTTACCAAGCCATGGTACTGGCTTCTCTTTCCCCAGTTTGCAGATAACCTATCCTGGAATGACTTTGTAATCATGTGAGCTTATTCTTCCTAATAAGCTCCCTTTCCAATATACACATATCCTATTGGTTTAGTCCCTCTGGAGAACCCTGACTAATGCAGAGACATTTTTGCCTTATTTTTTGAAATGACTTAATTATTTATGTCTGTCACATTGTTAGAAAACCGTTTCTTTTCAGAAACCAAAATATGACTCCCTGTAATCCCCGCTATTAGTTACTCCTACCATGTGACAGATCTTGTACCTATTTGAAAGTAGTGAACTTATACTTCTTGTATTCTTGTTCTACCCTTTTCATCCTATTAAATGAGATAATGAATAAAAAATAACTTTGCCTACCATGTGGCACTTACTCAGCAGTGTCTATAAAAGCATGCATCATCCGCAATTGTTAAGAGCATTTCAAATATGCTTATCCATTTTACTGCTTTTTAAACTTTTTCATTTTATTTCGCTTTTGAATTTTATTCCCCTTTCAAATTTAGAAGTCATTGTCAACTTTTTGCTTTTCCTAACCACATCACCTACTTTGTTAGCACTGGTTTAAAATAATTCTTACAAATATCTATTCTATACACACTCAAATGCCTAACCTTATATGACATTGCTATGAGGAATTTGACCCAAATGACATTTATTGTATATAATTTTTTGCTTGATATCACCATTATTTGTACAAGTACCTAACATAGACACAAACCCAGAGACACACACGTGTGTATGCATACACATCCATACACACACACACATACATGCTTTCATGGACATTAATTGTATTGTAACAATACTTACAAGTGCTTGAAAATTATTATTGAATTTATAGTACAATGTTATTGCATGCCTTTTCAACTAACAAGCATTGAAACACAACTTCTATCATTGAAGTCTGAAATTATTTTTGATAACAATAAAAATAATGTTCTTATATTGACAAATATAGAAATGAATCTAAAAGCCTATTGCTATGGTTAATATTAAGTGTCAACTCGATTGAATTGAAGGATGCAAAGTATTGTTCCCGAGTGTGTCTGTGAGGGTGTTACTGAAGGAGATGAACATTTGAGTCAGTAGAGTGGGAGAGGCAGACCCACCCTCAGTGTGGTTGCCACCATCCAATCAACTACCAGTGTGGCTAGAATAAAGCAGGCAGAGAAAGGTGGGAGAAGCCAACTTGCTGAGTCTTCTGACCTTCGTCTTTTTCCAGTGCTGCATGCTACCAGCCCTGGAACATCAGACTCCAGGTTCTTCAGGTTTTGGACTCTTGGACTTACACCAGTAGCTCTCAGGTCTTCAGCCACAGACCGAAGCCTGCACTGTCAGCTTCCCTACTTTTGAAGTTTTGGGACTCAGAGGGAGACACTACTGGTTTCCTTGCTCCTCAACTTGTAGATGGCCTATCGTGGGAGTTCAACTTGTGATTGTGTGAGTTAATTCTCCTTAATATACTCCCTTTCATGTATACATATATCCTATTAGTTCTGTCCTTCTAGAGAATCCTGACTAATAAACTTATTTTGAGCAATTTTGGGTTTACTATCAGGATCTGCTCGTCTGTGATGGGTTCAGTTTCTCCACATCTTCGCCAGCACTTATTGTATTGTTATATTAGATTGTTTGATAATACTCACACTAGTATGTACGAAGTGATGTCTTATGGTTTTGATTTACAGTTAACTAATAACTAATGAGATGTTTAGTATCTTTTCATGTGCCTATTGGCCATTCGTATTTTTTCTTTCGGAACTGCTTTAGTTTTAAACTAACAATTAAATGCAAAAAGGCACATTTATTTTGACATCAGTATTATCAAAATATGTCAAATGTATAGTGGAGACTAAGAAACATGAATAACTATATCTTCCAAAGTATTACAGAGTGGTATAAGGATTATTTTGTTGAAAATTTTATTGAGCTGGGTGTGGTGGCTCACGCTTGTAATCCAAGCACTTTGGAGGCCAAGGCGGGCAGATCACCTGAGGTCGGGAGTTCAAGAAAATTGTATTACAACAGTGTAAAGAATGATAATAGCATGCACATGAGTTCTACTTGTTTTTCTATTAAAAAAAACAAATAAAATGCAAATGTATAATAAATGCACAGATATTATAGAATGCCTGAACTTACATGAACCTGCTATGAGGAATTTGACCCACATGACATTTATTGTACATAATTTTTAGCTTTACCTCACCACCATTAATACAAGTACCTAATAACTGTAGTTCAGGTCTACCAGGAGTGAATTTATAATCAAAGTCCATTTTTTTTTTTGTATTTAGTCAAGGAGTGTTCACACCAATTAACTGTTCACACCACCAAAATGTTAACTTCTAAATGTTTTAATTTTTAAAAGTTTTCATTTGAACAGAAATGTCAAAGAGAATTCACTATCCACAGACAAATGGGTCTATCCTATAGGATTCTTGGATTATGAAAGTGGTGAGTAGTTAGAGAAGGAAGCAGTTGGTCACCAGGACCCGTGATGCGTCCAGAGGAGAGTCAGCTTTCAGGCAGTCGGCCTCCCTTGCTGTCCTAGCTCAGCCACCTGTTCACATTTTTGTGCTGATACTTACCACATTACATTGGCATGTGCTCTTATTACTGATAAATGATGCGTTCCCAGGATAGCCACTGGTTCTTACGTGCCTCTGAATCCTCAGTGCCTAGAACAAATCAGATATTTCCCTTTTAAGCTAGTTCAAAACAAAAGAGAATTGCTATAAACATAGTACATGTAAATCATATAAAATTATGACAAAGTTTCTCACTAGATCCTCATGGTATGATGAGAAAGTATACCATTTATAGCATGCATACCTGCCCCTCTCAACCCCACACATAGTATTAAACCCTGAATAAAATCCCTCAAACACTCCCCAGAGCTTTCTGAAGTAAGACAAATGACCTTTCTGCAAATTCTGTAGAATCAGAGCAGCGCCTGTTCCCTGGCCCCAGAGGACGTCTGCATTTGGGAGACTTCGCTGGCCTCTCCTGCTCTTTGGCTTCCAAGGGGACACTGCCAACTACTCACATCCTGGCTGGAGTCACTCGCCATGGAGCCCTCTCTGCTTCTGCATATACCATTTCCTCTGTCCCACTCCCTGCTTCATCGTGGCTCCCTCCCCTTCATGCTTCCTAATTCTGATTAAGCTTCCCTTCTTCCTGGTGGCTTCCCTTCCTCTCCTGCCATTGCACTTTCACGTTGTCCTGTAAATCTTGATTTAGTCTTCCTTTCCCACTCAGTACAATTATCTTTGAAAGCAGAGGCTGTGTTTTATTTGACTCTGTGTCACCAGCACTTATTTTAGTTTTTAGCAGCAATATTTGTAGAATTAATGAATTATTTATGAGTGAATAAAGGCAAGTAAGAAGTAAATTTGACTTAGAAATCTCTTGCTTCTGTGTCGAGGTGGATAATAATAAGATTAAGATAGATAAGTGGGCGTAGAAATGCTTTGAGAAGGAAAAACTGAACTCAGTTCAGACTATGTTGAACATGAGTCACTGGAGGTGGGCAAGGTGGCAGGCGGGATAGGGAGGCACATTTAAGCAGATAATAAATAACAGGAGTAACATTGAACAAATATTTGTTTAGAGCCTGCCAATTGCCAGGCACAACATTATGCAGTAAAATGGCAGTCACCTTGCCCAGAAGATTATGCCCTTAAGGCCTCCCTGAGGCAAGCAGTGGGTCAATGGCTAAAAGACAGGGGTGCTGCGAGCCAGGCTGCTTTAGAATGATCTCCAGAGCAAGCCAGTCCCCCGCACTTCCCTGGGAACACAGGAAAGCCAGTTCACAGATGAGGATAAACCCTGGCTTAGTTTTTCCCCAACCTAAACTGCTTCTCTTCTTCCATACCTCCTAAACATGGACTATTCTTCAAGGATCAACTTTTAGAGACGGGGCCGATGACAGTAGCTTTCAGTGTTGGACTTGATTGGGTGATAACTGAATTCTCAATACATGGGTGGTATTTTAACTAGGATCTGTGCCCAGCTGAACTCTTTGCTTCTAATGTCTGATTGTATCCATCCCATCGAGGGAAGTGCATCTGTCTTTTCTTTCCCTGTGGGGACCCACACCTCCTTAGATTTCTGGGCAGTTGATTGCCTTGTGACCTTAGATCTCTGTTAGGTTAAAATAGAAATTAAAAAAAAATTTTTTAGCAGTGGACATGAGCTTCCTTCAGCTCTTCTATATAATCCTGAGCTCAACTGAAACTGCTTTGGGGTTTAAAAAAATTTGCATATTTTTATTCATCAAAGGTATACACACATAGCTATTTTAAGAAGCCACTGTAAAAAGTTGCCTATCATTCAGGAGTTTATATGCTAAAGACATACACACATACACCATAAAATACATATACAATAAAACTCACAAACATGTTTGTTCAGAATAAGCTGAGCATTTACACAAATTTGATTTAATTTTAAAATACAAGAAGGGTTTTGAGATGTCGATAAACAGAGCCAAATTCTGTAAGATATTTGAGGAGATTTATTCTGAGCCAAGTATGAGTGACTATAGCCCATGACACAGCCCTCAGGAAGTCCCAAGAAACACATGCCCAAGGTGGTTGGAGTACAGCTTGGTTTTACGTATTTTAGGAAGGCATGAGACATCAATCAAATACATTTAAGAAATACACTGGTTTGGTTCAGAAAGATGGGACAACTCATTTGGGGGTTGGGGTGGGGAGGCGGGAGGGCAAGGGGCTTCCAGGCTATAGGTAAATTTAACCATTTATTTTCTGGTTGAGAATTGGTTGTTTGTCTAAAGACCTGGGATCCATAGAAAGGAAATGTTCAGGTTGAGATAAAAGATTGTAGATGCCAAAGTTCTTTTGAAGTCTTAAAATAGCTGCCCTTAGAGACAATAGATGACAAACGTTTCGTATTCAGATCTTTAAGAGGTGCTAGATTTTAGTTAATCCCTTCAGAACTGGGAGGGCCTGGAAAAAAAAGATCTAACTATGTTAATAGAGATTCTTTACAGGGGCAGATTTTCCTCCACAAAGGATGGCTTTGCAAGGCCATTTTAAGATATGACAGAGAAGCATGTTTTGGAGTAAAGCATTTTGATTTTCTTCTTTTTTAGGGGGGAGTGGTGGAGTCTTGCTCTGTCACCCAGGCTGGAGTGCAGCAGCATGATCTTGGCTCACTGCAGACTCCCTCTTTCAGGTTCAAGGGGATTCACCATGTTGCCCAGTCTGGTCTTGAACTCTTGAGCTCCAGCAATTTGCCTGCCTCAGCCTCCAAAGTGCTAGGATTACAGGCATGAGCCACCACGCCTGGCCCAATGTTTTGATTTTCTTGCTTGTTTCATAATGTTATGCCAGAGTAATATTAGAAAGTAAGTCACAATATATGGGATTAAATAAAACCCATCTGATGAGAATTTATGGTTTGTAGGGCATGACTCCTCAAACCATTTAGAGATAGGAATTTGGGCAAAATAAAAAAAATTAGAGATTAGTCTTCAGAGGTATTTGTGTATATCTCTATATTGTTATTTAAAGAAAGTAATTTAGGATTATGATAGCACTTCATTATGTGTAGCGTGATTCATATTTTCACATTTCTTATCTTTATTTTATTTTACAAAATTATTGTTTGCTTTTCATTACCTAAAGAAATAACAAAGGTTTGCTATTTGTTTATTGAGGCACATTGTGGGAATTCACTCAGGGAGGTGGCAAAAATATTAAGGGAAAAATAGTAGAGAAAGCTATAGAATATAGTCTCAAACCCTTTTGGAAGTCCTAAGGGTTTTTTCTATATTTCTTGGCTGAAGGCACCCTTGTCCTCTTAGTTAAATAAATTAGAGTAGAAAGAAAGGAATGTGGGAGTTTACCTAAATAACTTGTTTACTCATGTAGTCTTAAAATTAAACTTAGAGCCTGATGGCCCTCTTGGGGGGAGGTCAACTAGGGTGACTACCCTCTCCCTAGTGTTTGCTTAGGGCATCAGAATCTGGCCTTTAATCTTTCTCTACAAGTGTGTTGACTGAAAGCCTCTGTTATCAAATCTATACTGAATTAATGGGGAGAAGGTAAACTAGTCAGTGTAGTGTAGCAGTGATTTCTCTCTGTGAGTGGCTCACCACTCCTCGGCCCACTCAATCACTGGAAATTTGTGTCTGAGTGCATTTATTCTATTCATCTGTCTTGCAGCTGGGGTCTGTGGGATGGATCCTGGCAGGTGGTGACCCTGACAGCACAGGAAGTGAATTATGAAACTGATCGCATTCTCTTATAATTAACTTCCAATCCTTTGATACCAATCTTCCATTTACTACAATACTGAATTTCCTACTCAATTTTATATATCTAATTTTTTTTCTTTCCTTACATATGACATTCCTGCTCTCTTGGAAGAGCCTTATTTTCAACTATCATAGAATACATTTAATAATTATTTCCAAAGACAATATTTGCAATGTTCTCTTATACACTCATTCACATGAAAAAGAAGGAATAACTCGTCTAGATATCTTTATTCGCCCACTCTTTCATTAGTTTATGAGCTAATTAGATGAAAAGGAAATACATTATTTTCAATATGTAATATTCTTTCACATTTATGTTTTCAGTAAAACAGTAAATAATAATTTTGAGTTTTGAAAGTTGTATACTATCCCAACAATAAAACCTCCAATGTAACTCCAATACAGTAAAAAATTTGCTAGTAATGAGAGATGAAACTTAGGTGTTTTTCTTTCATTATAAACTTGGACAAATAATTAACTCTATAAAGACCAATTGCATCACCTATAAAATGCATGTAATATTATCTACATCAAAGGATTGATGTGAGAATAAAATGAAATACATGTAAAGGGGTCAAGCATCAGATATGAATCAACAATATCCACGTTGGTTTCTTCCTAATCGTGCTATGAGTCCATTACTGCCTCTAGAAATAATCTTAATGACATGTCAATAATACAAATATTAATATTATATAGACACAACTGATTATTAAAAATCAGAGATTTTATCACCATTACTCTAGATATTTAGTAGTAATGCTTTGGCTTTATATTTATGATCTTAATCATAAAAATAGTTATGAATGAACATAGAATAAAGGATATAGTCCCAGTAAAAATGCTTAAAAATGTAATAAACTGATAGATCAATGTTCTCTCTCTCTGTCCCTCTTTCCCTCCCTCCCTTCTCTCTCTTTCTGTCTCTGCTGTATTGGGTTCATTGAGTAGATGTTAGTAGATGCGTGTACTACTAGAGAGATCACTGTGTCTAATTCTTTTTTTTTTTTAAGCAAAGACTTAGATGGTTTATTTTAACTCTGCATTTATTTAGCACATTTACAAAAATAAGTTCACATGGAAACATTAGGAATAAAATTCACAAGTTTACAGGAAGAGAAGGAAGATTTAAAAAAAAATCTCTCTTCATTTAAAGGTCTTGGTAATTAGATTGTTTTTCTCATTTTATCTAGTTCCATTGCTGAATAGTTTTAATTAAAGTTTTATGAAATACAGATGATTTTTGGTAACTATAGTATGACTCTTGAATAAATTATCTTTTTAAACTAGTATATGTATTAATAACAGTTCATTTTGTTTTGCTCTTATAATTTGTATTATGATTTTAATATGCTTTTGATGACAAAAAAATTTTAAAATGGACGCTTATAACCTAATCACCCTTACACAAGCTTCATTAACATGTTTTTAATTACAGGAGCAAATATGCTCCTTTCACTGATTTGGTCTTATGTGGACATTTTGCCTATTTTAAAAAATATATGTTCTTAACCATCTGAGCATCTTAATTATCATTTCAAAAGTCATCATAACATCCCACATAGGATTAATTTCTTTCTGTGTTTCATATTACTGAACAATCATTTTGTTTCTGGTTTTAATTAAGTTGAAAATGTTGAAAAATCATCTTTCTGCATGTATTTATTTTTCATATTTGCTAATGCTGTTTTTGAATTAATTACATGATATGAGATTACTAATCAAATAGCATGAACATGATGATGTCTCTTAATGCCTGTGGTCTTAGCATTTAAAATTATTATGATGATTTTATAACATTATTTAGCAAAGTTTAAGACAAGAATCACCACAGATCTGCAAACATTAGGCATTTACATTTTTATAAATGCTTTGCCAATATGTCAAAAGTTTGCTTCAATTCAATTAAAATTTACATTTCCCTATTTAAGTTGTTTGAGAATTTTCCCATAAGTAGGTTTATGTATTTTTTATGTAAACTGTACCATCTCAAACTTTATGAATTAATCTTTTGAAACTATATTAGCATTTCTTATCCATTAAAAACATCTCCCTATGTACTTAACCTTCATTTATATTTGTGACATTCATATTTTCTTCCTAGTGTTTTTTTTTTTTCCCCTAGGGTTGTATATACCTGTTTCATGTGTGAACATTTAAAAAATGACATATCAAGTCTGTCTCTTTTCTCCCATAGAGGTCTCTTCTGTAGTACCTACATTTTTTTTAATTAATTTTTATTTTATAGCTACATACCAGGTGTATATATTTATGAAGTACATGAGATATTTTCATGCAGATATACAATAAGTGACAATCATGTCAGGGTAAATGGGATTTGCATCACCTCAAACATTTCATTCTTTCTTTGTGTTAAAAACAATCTAATGTTTTTAGTTATTTTAAAATCTACACTAATTATTGACTGTAGTCTTCTGTTGTGCTATGAAACACTGAATCTTATTCATTCCAACTAATTTTATTTTTGTGTCCATTACCTGTTCCCACATCCCCCATCTCACCACCTGGTAACAATTCTTCTGCCCTCTGTCTTCATAAGTTCAATTTTTAGCTCTACAAATGAGTGAGAACATGTGATGTTTGTCTTTCTCTGTTTGGCTTATTTCCCTTAACATAATGCACTCCAGTTTCATCCATGTTGCAAATGACAGAATCTTATTCTTTTGTATGGCTGAATAGTATTCCATTGTGTATATGTACCACATTTTCTTTATCCATTCATCTGTTGATGAACACTTAGGCTGATTTCCAAATCTTGGCTGTCATGAATAATGCTGCAGTAAACATGGTAGTGCAGCTATCTCTTCAATATACTGATTTACTTTTTGGAAATATACCTACCAGTGGTTTACACCGTGGTGTAACATAAGATCATATGGTAGTTCTATTTTTAGATTTTTGAAGCACTTCCATACTGTTCTCCATAGTGATCGCACTAATTTACATTCCCATCAATACTATACGAAAGTTCCCTTTTCTCCACATCCTTGCCAGCAGGTGATACTGCCTATCTTTTGGATAAAAGCCATTTTAACTGGAGTGAAATGACAGCTCATTGTAGCTTTGATTTGTATTTCTCTGATGATCAATGATGTTGAGCAGCTTTTCATGTATCTGTTTACCATTTGCCATTTCCTTCTTTTGAGAAAAGTCTATTCAGATCTTTTGCTCATTTTACAATTGGATTATTAGATTTTTTCCTATAGAGCTGTTTGAGCTCCTTATGTATTCTGATTATTAATCGTTTATCAGATGGATAATTTGCAAATAGTTTCTCCCATTCTGTGGGTTGTAACTTCACTTTGTGGATTCTTTCCTTAGTTGTGCAGAAGCTTTTTAACTTAATAGGATCCCATTTGTCAGTTTTTGCTTTAGTTGCTTATGCTTGTGAGGTATTACTCAAAAACTTTTTGCCCAGTCCAATGTCCTGAAGAATTTCTTCAATGTCTTCACAGTTCGAGATCTTAGCTTTAATTATATGCTCCACTTGGATTTTATTTTTGTATATGGTGAGAGTCAGGGTCTAGTTTCGTTCTTCTGCATATGGATATTCAGCTTTCCCAACACTGTTGATTGAAGTGACTCTCCTTTCCCTAACATATGTTTTTGGCACCATTGTCAAAAATGAGTTTACTGTAAATGTATGGTATGTTTTGGGGTTATCTTTGCTGTTCCATTGGTCTATCTGTGTTTCTTGTAGGCAACAGGTCATTAGGTTTTGTTTTATTTTTTTATCCATTTGGGCACTTTATGTGTTTTTATAGGAGAGTTTAGTCCATTTAGTCAATGTTATTATTGGTAAGTAAGTACTTACTCCCACCTTTCTGCTATTTGTTTACTGATTGTTTTGTGGTCTTCTTTTCCTTCATTATTTCTTTCTTTCCTGCCTTCCTTTTTGTGAAAGCAATTTTCTCTGGTACTGAGACAGCCAGGTGAGACGGGCTCCCTAGAAAAAAAAACCCAATGGGCCTGCGCCTTGGGTTTGAGCCACAGAGGTTTCCGCCCTTTGCAGCAGGGAGGATCCTGGCCACTCCTCTTCATGTGTGGTACTTAGGATTCAAATGGCAGGTGGGAAGCATTTTAGCAGGGACTCTGGCCTAGCAAGCTGGCTGCAAGCCTGAATTTTTGTGGTCATGGGGCAAAGAACCCTGTCTTTAGCTGAACTAAGGAAAAGTCCTGAAACAGTACTGTTTTAATTTTTTTGCATTTTATTTTTTGTATATCTATTGTATGTTTTTGATTTGGAGTTACTATGAGGATTGCAAGTAACATCTTATAACCCATATTTTTTAAACTGATGACAACACTGATTGCCAGAAAAGATGCAAACTATCAAACGATCAAAGAGAAAACTAATACAAACTCTACACTTTAACTTCATCTCCCCTGCTTTTTACCTTTTTTGCGATTCTATTTATATCTTATGTTGTCAATATCTTAAAAAGTTTTTGTAATTATTTTTAATGGATTTATCTCTTAGTCTCTCTACTCAAGATATGCATAGTTTGCACACCACAATTACAGTGTTTTAATATTCAGTGTTTGTCTGTGTACTTAGTATTTACCAGTGAGTTTTATACCTTCACATGATTTCCTATTGTTCCTTTATGTCCTTTTCTTTTAGATTGAATAATTCCTTTTAGTCCTGACCTTTTGGAGTTTGATTATAAATATCTTGAAGTAGCCTTATTTGAGGTAAATTTTCTTGGTGTTCTACAAATATAAATTCCTTGTCCTTGAATATTGATATCTTTCTCTAGATTTGGAAAGTTCTCCATTATTATCCATGTGAATAAACTTTCTACCACTGTCTCTCTCTTTACATCCCTTTAATGTCAATAATTCTTAGATTTGTCCTTTTGAGGCTATTTTCTAGATCTTTAGGTATGCTTCATTTTTTAAAATTCTTTTTTCTTTTGTGTCCTCTGGCTGTGTATTTTCAAGCAGCCTATCTTCACACTCACTAATTCTTTCTTCTGCTTGATAATTATGCTGCTGAGAGACTCTGATGCGCATTCTTCATCATGTGAATTAAATTTTTCAGCTCCAAAATTTCTTCTTGGTCTTTAAGAATTATTTCAATCTATTTGTTTAATTTATCCGATGATAGATTCTGAATTCCTTCTCTGTGTTATTTTGTATTTCCCTGAGCTTCCTCAAAAGAGCTATTTGAATTCTCTGTCTGAAGTGTCACATACCTTTGTCACTTCAGGTTGGGTATGAGTGCCTTATTTAGTTTGTTTGATGAGGTCATGGTTTCCTCTATGTCTGGATGCTTGCAAATGCTCGTTGTTGTTTGGGCATTGAAGAGTTGGCTATTTATTGTAGTCTTTGCATTCTGGGCTTGTTTGTACCTATACTATTTAGAAAGGCTTTCCAAGTATTCACAGTAAATTGAGGGTCATGATCTAATTCTTTGGTCACTGCGGCCATATCTGCTCCAAACCCAGTAACACTGTGACTCTTGCAGACTTGTGAAGGTACTGCCGTGGTATTTTGGGTAAGACCTTAGAGAATTACCAGGATTTGTAGGCAAAGACTCTTATTACCTCTCTTTATTTTTCCCCCCAAACAGAGTTTATCTCTCTCTGTGTTGAGCTACCTGGACCTGGGGGATGAGTAACATAAGCATCTCTGTGGTCACTACCACTGGGACTGTGCTGGGTCAAACCAGAAGTCAACACAGTGCTGGCTCCCACCCAAAGCCCAAAACTTGCAGCAACTTACTGCCTGGGCACCGCTGACGTTCAATCAAGGCACAAGTGTTCTTGAGTCAGCTGGTAGTGAGTCCAGTAGGCTTGTGTCATTTCCTTCAGAGTGATGAGCTCCTACTACAGCCCAGGGTAGGTTCAGAAATGCCACCTGGGAGCCAGGACTTGGAGTTACAGGAATCTACCTGGTACTCTATTCTGGTGCAGCTGAGCTGGCAGGGAGCCACAAAATAAAGTCCTTTCCAGTATTTCCTCTCTTTTCCTCAAGCAGAAAGAGTCTCTCCCCATGGCCACTGCCACCCCAGGCACATGGTGAATACTGCCTTTTTACCACCAATGTTCACTCAAGGCTCAAGCACTCGTCAATTGGCTTGTGGTAAATGCTAATAGGCCTGAATCTCTTCCTTCAGGGCAGGGACTCCCCTCCTGCCCAGGGTGGGTCCAGAAATGCACTCAAGGAACCAAAGACTGGAATTAAAGTCCCTAGGAGCCTAGTTGGTCCTCTCCACTGCTGTGCTGGAGCATGGACCTAAGCTGTAAAGCAAAGTCCCTTTCACTCTTCCCTATCCTTCCACTGTGGAAGGCAAAGCTATCTTTTTCAGCAGCTGGGTCAGACACCAGGCTTGGCCATTCAGATGCTCAAATCTACAACTCTGAACCTCAGAGTGACACACGCAAAAAGGGACAGCTGAAAAATCATTCACTGGGAGAGTCTGGTAATGGTGATGACATCCTAAGCCAGGCTGCTTTTCAGCTACGACATTGGCTGCATTCCCTGACGCCAGCCTCCCAGAGCTCATTTCAGAGCTGAGTTTTCCAGGCTTCTCATGGACTCTGAGTCACCTGAGATCCTTCCAGTAAAGTTATACACTGCTTATTTTAGCCAGTTTCTTCTTTTGCTTGCAGATACAATGCCTAATTTGCTGGGGACAGGTGGGGGTCTTTCCTAAAATCCTGTTGTGGTGAAGTGATCCCGAGAGGGCAGGCCTGCTGTTTCTAAAATGGCTTCCGAACAAATCGTGCATTAAGCTGCTGGTATTGTCATACTTAAGGTAATAGCATCTGTTATGTGGCTGGGGCATGGCAGGTGGCTCTGGCTTCCCGCCCTTCTGTTCTGAGATGGGGGTGGTGGGCAGTATCTCATCTTTGGGATCTACGATGCTCACATGGTCAGTAGGGGCTTCTTAGCGCCAGTCTTACCAGCTGGATCCCAGGGAAGCATAATCTTCACCATGATGCACAGCACACCCCGTCTGAGGAACACATGGTGCACGCAGTGTCAACATAGTAGCTAACAGGGTCTCCACTGTGGATCATCAGGCTATCCACAAACTTCATGGAGTTAGCCCTCTGTCCTTGGAGCTTCCCGGATACCACGACCTCGCAGCCTTTGGCCCCAGCTCCTTGATGAACCGCAGCACACCAAGGCAGGCCCTGCGCACACTGCAAGCCCTCCTAGGAGTCTATAACACAGAGACTCCGCCTGAGCAATGGTGCACAGAGCTCAAGTGACCACCTTTTCAGCATAAAGCTCTACACTGCCCTCGGGAAAGCCAGACCTCTTCTGAACTACAGCATTCAGTTCTCGAATCTGCCGACGCTTCTCACCAAGAACGTTCTGTGTTCTGGTGGCTAAGATAATGACTTCTGTCCTGGTTGGTGTAACTTGCACCTCAACTCCAGAGTAGCCGTCTTCAGCCAGCAAGAAACTCATTCAGTTCAGCTTTGAAGATGCCATCAGCGACAGACTTCCTCTTCTTAGAAATTTGCATGGCCCTCTTGCTGCCACATTCTGCTAAAAGGAAAGGCAGTTTTATTTTTTTTAATTTAAAAATGGGGAGAGAGATCCAAGATGGCTGATCACTAGCAGCTCGGGATTGTAGCTCCCACTGAAAGCACAGAGAACGAGAGGACACCACACTTTCAGATCAATTTTTGTTGCTCATGTACCAGGAGATTCCCAGCAGAGGAGCCCCACAGGTCACCAGTGCGACTCTTGTGGCCGGTGAGGCGGTTTTGCCGCTGCCTTGGTGCAGCGGTTCTTGGTGCAGAGTTGGAAAAGCACCACCAATCTTAATGCCGCTGTTTTGGCCAGTGCAGTGGGTTGCTCAGATTTTAGCGCTGGGAATCAACAAGTTGGACCTCCATTCAGAAACCCAACTATAAAGACGGTAATTATAAAGACCACAGATGGATAAATCTATAACGAAGGGAAGAAACCAACCTAAAAAGGCTGAGAATACCCAAAATCAGAATGCCTCTCCCTCTACAGGGGATCACAGTTCCTCATCAGCAACAGAACAAGGTCTGATGGAGAAAGACTGTGTTCCGTTAACAGAAGCAGGATTCAAAAGGTGGATGATAAGAAACTTCTGTGAATTAAAAAAACTTGTTCTAACCCAATGCAAAGAAACTAGGAACTTTGAAAAAAGGTTTGATGAAATGTTAACAAGAATACACAATTTTGAGAGGAATATAAGTGAATTAATGGAGGTGAAAAACACAACACAAGAACTTCACGAACTATGCACAAGTTTTAACAGCCGAATTGATCAAGCAGAAGAAAAGATATCAGAGGTCAAAGACCAACTTAATGAAATAAAACAGGAAGACAAGATTAGAGAAAAAAGGATAAAAAGGAACGAGCAAAGTCTCCAAGAAATATGGGACTATGTGAAAAGACTGAATCTACGTTTGATAGGTGTACCTGAATGTGATGAAGAGAATCAATCCAAGCTGGAAAATACACTTCAGGATATTATTCAGGAAAACTTCCCCAACCTAGCAAGACAGGACAATATTCAACTCCAGGTAATACAGAGAACACCACAAAGATATTCCTCAAGAAGACCAACCTCAAGGCACATAATCACCAGATTCACCAGGTTTGAAATGAAAGAGAAAATACTAAGGGCAGCCAGAGAGAAAGGTCAGGTTACCCATAAAGGGAAGCCCATCAGACTCACAGCAGATCTCTCAGCAGAGACCCTACAAGCCAGAAGAGAGTAGGGGCCAATATTCAACATCCTTAAAGAAAAGAGTTTTCAACCCAGAATTTTACATCCAGCCAAACTAAGCTTCATAAGCAAAGGAAAAATAAAATTTTTTTGTGAACAAGCAAGCACTCAGAGATTTCATCACCACCAGGCCTGCTTTACAAGAGCTTCTGAAAGAACCACTACAAATAGAAAGGAACAACCAGTATCAGCCTTTCTAAAAATACCAAAAAATAAAGAACATCAACATAATTAAGAACTTGCATCAACTAATGGGCAAAACAGCCAGCTAACATTAAATGGTAATATCAAACTCACATATATTATTATTAATTCTAAATTTAAACCGACTAAATCCCCCAATCCAAAGACACAGGCAGGCAAGAAAAGCCAAGACCCATTGGTATGCTACATCCAGACCCATCATCTTACATGCAAGGATACACAAAGACTCAAAACAAAAGGATGAAAAAAATTTACCAACCAAATGGAGAGCAAAAAATAAGTAAATAAATAGAAAGCAGGAGTTGCAATTTTTGCTGATACGATAGACTTTAAAGCAACAAAGATCAAAAGAAGCAAAGAAGGATATTACATAATGATAAAAGGATCAATGTAATAAGAAGAGCTAAAGACCCTAAATATATACACACTCAATCCAGGAATACCCAGATATATAAGATTTATAAAGAGACTTAGACTCCCACACAATAATAGTGGGAGACTTCAACATCAATATTAGACAGATCAATGAGACAGAAAGTTAACATTGATATCCAAGACTTGAACTCAGATCCGGAACAAGTAAACTTAATTGACATTTATAGAACTCTCCACTTTAAATACACAAAATATACACTCTTATCAGCACCATATCACACCTATTTATAGGTTTAAATGAAATATTGGTTGGCTGCTTGTTAGTTATTTTCTTCCCTCATTTTTTTATTTTATTTTATTTTTTTATGTCTCTATTATTAAACACAATTATAGGCATACCCATTTTTAGACTGCATTCTAGCCTGGGCAATAAAGCAACACCCTGTTCTCTCTCCCTCTTCCTCTTTCTCTTTCTTCCTCTCATTCATTCTTCTTTTTTTTTTTTTTTTTTTAATTCTTTCTCTTTCTTTCTCTCTTTCTTCTTCAAAAAAAATGGTAACACTTTTATTTTGACTGATAAAACAATGTTTTAAATTTGAATTCAAAAAAAGTAAATATTTTAAATTAATTTAAGAATGTTTAGTCATTTTGTCTAAGTCATGATAATATTTTTTTTTACCTAAAGTTACAACAGCAGTCTTTAATTAAAATCCATGAACATTTCAACAGATATATTTTAATTCTATTAGGGAATATTTTCAGTCTTTGAGATGAGTAAATGAAAATTGAAACAAAAATGTTTCAAGAAAAACAAAAAGTGCTCTATTAATATGTACATAATTTATTAAAAATTGTATGTATTCCTTAATATAAGTCTAATTATTCATTGGATTAATTCACTCTTTATCACTGCAATGCTGATTTTATACAGCACATCTTTTCTTAATTTGATAGATTCTTCACTCAGATTTTGTTATTGTAGATTGGGGAATATTAAAGTGAAAGTAAACAAAAAATGAGAAGCTTAGAAAAATTCTGTATCATGAGATCAGCCTGCCTAATATCAATTCAAATGACAGAAGAACTAGGAGGTTTATAATGATACGCCCTATGATCAGAGATCTTTCCCAGGAAATCAGGTATAGTGAGTGCTATTAAAACTATTTTGACTTGAGAATAATGAAACATGAAAAAGAATATAAAGTCAGTAGAAACTCTATTCAAATATAGTCAAATTTAAATATAAAAAACAAAAAACCCACAAAATTCATTTTTGAAATGTGTTTTTGTTAAAATATTTAACCCAATTCACTCCTAGAACTTTGATTTCACATTAGAAATAGAGGTTAGTAAGCTGAAGAATATTAGTGAGATTTACATTTTTTATATTTTATACATATATAATTTACATACAATAAAAGACAAAGCTTTTAACTGTGTAGTTTGGTGAGTTTTGACCAAAATATACACCTATGTGACTATCATTCCAGATAAGCTTCTTCATGCCCATTCTTCAATTTGGCAATTTGTCTTCTGATTATTGAGTTGTAAGACTTTTAAAAATGTGATCTGGACACCATGCTTTGTTAGACACATATGTTATAAATATTTATCTCTTTGTTTTGGCTTGCCTTTTTATTTCATTAGTTGTCTTTTTCTGAAGAATTTTCCATTTTGATGAAGTCCAATTTATTTGTTTGTTTGTTTTTTCTTCCTTTTATGGTGCTACTTGAGTCCTAAGAAATCTTTGCCCATCACGAGGCCACAGAGATGTTGTCTCAGGACTGTTTTTAGGTTTATTTGTATGAATCGTCTTTTATTTTTTATTTTCTAGTTTGAGCCTTGATTGACTTCTTTCCTTCTTTCTTTCCCTCTTTCTTTCCTCTCCCCCTCCCTTGCCTTTTCCCTTCCTTCCTTTTTCTTTTCTTCTCTCCTTTTCTCACAGCACCATTTGTTGAAAAGACTATCCTTTCCTGTATTAAATTTAGAGACTTCGTAAAAAAAATAGCAATATATTTTTAGGTATATTTCTAGACTTTCAGCTCTTTTCTACTGGCATTTGTCCTTAGGCTAATACTAAATATTTTACTGTCAAATCCAAGTTCTGGCATCAAGAGTTGCACCATTTTATATTGGTTTTCATTACTACATTTCTAGCTATGTTTCTGAAGATGTTAATTGTACATCATTTTAAATACAATAGTGTAATTTAATGGCTTAGTCTAACACCCAGATATAAACTATTCCAAGAAATGTACTTTTCTATTGCATTATGGCTGAGAGCATTTTGAAAACTGGGAAGCATTGCAAATGTAAAATCTTTCAGTGTAACTCTTATTTTGGTATAGTAAGGCCAGAATTTATTATTGTAAATTTCTATTTCAAAAGAAGTGAAGTAAGTACAAAAGATGAACACAAGGTCTAGAAACGGGCTTCATGTTTAGTGGCCTTGAGGCACTGTATGAAATCAATATGTTTTTCACCTAGCACCAGCCCCTAATCCTCCTCTGTTTTTAGAAACTGGAAAAATAAAGTACAAAAAACTGACCTGTTATTTTACTCAGCTAAAAACATAGGTTTTTTTCCCCTAAATCCAATTTGGGAAAGACCCAGGAAGATCCACTCTTTTGACTACAATGCAAATAATCTCCTTCATCATCCTAATCAGAGTCCCTTAGAAATATGGCAGATACAGTCACTTCATATGAAGGATCTATAGATTTTCAGGATGATCCTCTAATTGTTGAATGAAAAAGAAGGGAAAATAGTCCTTCCTGGTGCTATTCATAAGTCATTAGCATGTTTTGATAAGGCAAGCTATTGAAACTGTAAACTCTAATGTGCATTCACAAAGCTGGTGATTGATACATGGGTACAGACAAACATACAGCTGCACAAAAACGTCATCCTACTAATAATTAGCAAATGATTAACTTGATTATTTTTCCCCCTCTCAAGTAGTGATACACTGATGGGACAAAAGATGTGCCAAGACAGCACCAAGAGATATTAAAAAGCTAATTTCTGATGAGAAAGTTCAATAAACTATCATTGCATGGTTTCATTGGACACATTTGCTTTTAGTTATAGACAAGACACTGGGTCTCAGAGTGGTGAATGATTCAGAGATGAATTCCAAAAGTTGAGATTAAACTAGGCTTTTCTTTATTCCAAACTACATTACTAGAGAACCATAAATATCTACAGAAAATATATAATTGCCCTGTGCCTGTATCTCCAAAAACATAAATATTTGTAAAGCATTGATATTTGGTTGAATGCTTTCTAGGTACTGGGCACTATTTTCCAAACACCATCTTCTCACAAAAGGTTTTTGGAATAGATACTGCTTCAAGCTAAACAATAAGGCAACTGAGGCAAAAGAAGGGTTAGTTGTCCAAAGATGTGAGCTTACCCTGCCTATCCCACAGCACACGCTTCTAACCACCATGGTATGCTGCTTTCCTATGTCAAAGATGATTAGAATTTATGACCTGATGACAGAGAAAAGCAAACTCCTCAAGTTTTGCTACCTTAAGGTTGAAAATGTCAAATATTTTCACCAGGCTAGGGGAGAAGAGGGATGTAGAAAAAAGCCAGAATTACTCTTTCTGAAACAGAAAATGGTTAGACAGTTATTTGTTAGCTAAAATCTTATTGAAATTATTATTTAATCAAACTTGTCCTGAACACGTAAAATTGCCTGCATAAATTCAAGCCAAAGAACCATCTGTTTTCTTCCTTTTTAATGACATTGCCAGCATGCATTTTTCCAACATTTGTGCAGAATTCCCGAGAGTCTTGTAGAGACATGCTAAGCACCCCCAGGGGCTGCATTTGGAGCACAAGGTAATATTTCATGTTCTGATTACTGTGAAGAAAGCAGGATGCTTTTAATTGTGTTATAAAAATGAATATAAAATCATCACACAGTTTTGGAATCTCATGTAAAATTGATTCTACTTGACATTACATGCTCTAAAATTGGGTGCAAACCTGACATCTTGCAGTCTTTGGTTTCAACAAAAAAACACCAGGCAAAAAATGTGGTATTTCTATAAAGTTTTTAGGGGGAAAAAATATAACACTCTGCCAGGTGAGCTGGTTTCTGTGTTTCCATCTATTTTTGAGCTACTTCTTATAGCATTCATCAAACACTTCTTATTCTTAGAAATGTGCAGGGCTTTGAAAGGTTAACTATTATAAGGAAAGAGGTCTTTTCTAGTTGGATTAAATCTAATTAAATAAATACTCATAGAACTTTATACCCAAATAGATTTTTAAAAATTATACTTGCAGTCTTTACTACCTTGGTATTTCATTTTCCAGATATACATAGCACTTTGAATCAAATAAATGTGAGAAGAGTCTGGTTTGAGATAAGAAAACATGGAACCACATAATGGGCAGTCGAAACCTGGGACTTACTGCCTCAGGAGAATATCCAGGCCCCCAGCCAGGGCCACATGCCTTTTTGTTGACCCTATAGTTACTTGAACAAGCCTAACATTTTCACTGTGTTTGCAGGGACACATAAGTTTTGGTGCACATAAACACACCTATAAATATAAACACAGACATTTATATTTATGAAGGGGTGTGGCTATGCCGTGGACATGGCTGTTTTTACTCCTTCAAATCTCATGTTGAAATTGGATCCCCAGCGTTGGAGGTGGGTCTAATGGGAGGTGTCTAGGTCATGAGGGACGATCCCTCATAAATAAATGAATCCCCCCGCCGGGAAGCACAAGTGAGCAAGTTCTTGCTATGTTAATTCCCTCCAGAGCGGTTATTAAGTAGAGTGGGGTAGCTTCCATCTCTCTTTAGCTTCCTCTCTCATCCCGTGATCTCTGCATCCAGCCCCTTTTCTCCTTGCACCATAAATAGAAGCAGCCTGGGCCTTCACCACAGGCCTAATCTTCCAGACAGCAGAGTTGTGAGCCAAATAAATGTTTTGATTTCTAAATTACCCAGTCTCAGATATTCCTTTGCGACAACACAGGTGGATGTGTGCAATCATTTATATGGTATTCTCTATGATAAAATTGGCTTCTATGATTGAGAGTACATATATTTCACTGATACTGTGGAATAGTCTGTTAAATGACTAAATAATCTCTAAATCATTTAATATTTTAAAATGTAAACATGGTGCCACAGCATCAAACTAATGGATTTTTAAAAAGCAGTGTGTATAGACTCAGGTGTAAAAACCATATTGTAGAGTTCCCCAAGAAGCTACTTACGATCATCATCATAGCTTATAGGTTGTCATTACCAATAATACTCCCCCTTTTCAATTTGATAAAAGGTACTCTGAGCTACTTACTGGACTCCAATCTAGGCTCTGCTTCTTTTAGGGCAAGTTACTAATGTCTCTGTGCTTCAATCACTCTTTGTGCAAGCTGGGGTTAATAAGAGTCACCTACAGATTTCTGGTTTACTTCTTATTACATAAAGCTTCTAACACTTGACTCGTGGTTATTCCATCCTGAATTGTTTGGTGTTTTCTATACCCATGTATATTATACCAGTAAAATCCCTGCTTCTTATTTTCTTGACCTCTTCTCAATTTAAATTACTCACTATCATAGTCATAGCTTACATGCATACTGTCGTCATCAATACTATTTCTCCCTTTTTAATGTCAATTTTAAGCATATTACTCTCAAATCAGCACTTCCAGCTAATTCCAATATCTCAAATGCAACAACTTTTTGTTTCTGTGAGATCTATGGTCCATTGTTCACAATTTCTTGTTCTAGCCCGTCATCCTTTTTATGTTCTCACTTTCCTCTTTATTGAACTTGAGTGTTCTACTCTCTTGTGTGAGCATCTCTCATCACTTTGTCTATGAAAATCTAAAGGCTACTTAAATTTTGCACTTTATCCAGTACAAGTGAGTATTCTCATACCTGAATGTGGATAGCAAAACACATACTTACATTTAAATTCTTTCAGTTTGTGACAATCTCAGGGGGATTCTTAGAATCAGCTAGCAATTGTATCTCATTTCCCAGCTGTATTTATTCTCTTACTCTCTTAGATGACTTTTTGTTGACAGATCATTTTATCCAAAGATGGCAGCAACAATACCTCCCATCATATTTTCTTCTTGTGATGTGAACTTTACACCCTTCAAATAGAATTGGGAGTGGGGGAATATATCTCCTTCCTTTGAACCTAGGTGAAACTTTGTGACTGCCTTAATCAATAGGCTATGGACAAATTGGTGTAATGTGACATCCCAGACTAAGCCACTAAGTGTGATGCAGGTTCTGCCTGCTCTTCTTGGGATGCTTGCTCTTAGGATATAGCCATTATGACTCAGAGAAGCCCCAGCAGCCTATGGAGAGGCTCATGTGGATGGGAGGCAAGGCTTGGGGTGCGCATCTTAGCTGGGCACCTGACTCATTGACAGCTCCAATACCCACTTATGCACCATGTGAGCAAGCCATCTTGACAGTGGGTACTCCAGTCTCTAATCTAGCCTCCCCAGTTCACAGCATGTAAAACAGAGACAATGAGTTTTTTAGCTAAAGTGGAATTGATCATCTTTTTAAAGCCATTGGATTTTAAGGTGGTTTTTAAGGCAACAACAGATGACTGATGCACTACAGACTATTTCATACTTACTCCAATTTTATTCAAATCTCTCATATATCCTTCCCAATCTTCATTCTCAGCTGCTGCAGAAAACAGAAAATATCAGAATAAATTTTCCACTCACTCACCCCCATGTATACAAACATCTCTGCATGTAGTCAAATACATTGCACATTTCAAGGACTGACTGCCTGTGCCCCTCTAAAAACAGCCTTTTGCTTGTACACCTTAATAACTATAATGAACTCCACAGTCCATCTCCAGCGATAGCCTTGTCTTCATGTTCCCTCTCACTAGCGATGTTTGTCAGAGACTTTTCGATACTTCGTCTCCAGTTCTCTTCCAAGTATGCTTTTACTTCCACAGCTTCACCCAAAGAGTTGTTACTGATGTTATCAATAATCTCATTGATGCCAAAGCCAATGATCAATTCTTGGTCTGTTTTTTGTTTGCTTTTTATTTAAGCAATCCTCAGCTTATGACCATTAATCACTTCTTGCAAATCTCTCCTCATTGGACTTTCAGATGATTAGTCTCCCTTGGATTTCTTTCTCTTTATCTAACATCTTCAAGTCTAAGGGCTCAATTTTCAGACTTCTTCTTTTCTCTCGCTAGACTCATATCCTGGGTCATCTCATCCAGTCTTAAAACTTTGAATTCCATCTCTATGTTAATAATACCCAAACATGTATCTCTGGTCCAGAGCTTTTCTCTAAATGCCAAACATTATATTCAACTGACTACTCAACAATTTCCCTTGTTTTTAAATGGACATCTTGAACTTAAAAAAAAAAACTTAAAACTAAAATCCTGATTTTTCTTCTCCACCTGTCCTTCATATGGTCTTTCTCATCTCACTAAATAGTAACTACGTTCTTTCAGTGGTTCAAGAAAAATTATTGGACTCATCCCTGACAAATCTTTTTCTGTCACCTCTTGCATATAATGCTATCAGTAAACCACCTTCAATATACATACACAACCTATTTAATTCTACGTTCACTGCTACTATCCTAGTCAAAGCCATGATCATTTCTCAGTTCTATTGCAACATCCTCTGAACTTTTCAGCAGCAATTTCACTGCCTGTTCTCAGAACAGACCCGTTCACACCACACCTCTCCTCAAAAACCTCCTGTGGTTTCAATTATTAGAGTGAAACCAAAGAACTTATAGAAAGAGCATAAAGAGGTTCTGAGCTAGAAATTTGGGGACTTTTAGGTGCCTCACCATGGATGCTTACACTTTCCTTGACGAGAAAGTTATCAAATGCTTGTGAGTTAATTTCCAGGGTCGCTTTTTAAAAAATCTATAGCCAGCCATACTAAATGTAGGTTAAGGAAAATAGTAAAATGTTTGGCTCGAATAACATTTGTATTTGCAAATTATTGGAGAAAACCTTTTCTCAAAATCCCATTTATCTTAAGGTCAGCATGCCCTCTCAGTAGGCAAGACAGCCCTAACCACAGCTACATCAACATCTGAAAGTTACGCTTATTATGATCTAGACACATAATACATGTTCCATTTTAATTTAAAAAATTAATCTTTCTTGTTTTCAGGTCTCCTAATTTATTTCTGAAATTAAAACCTAATTTGTTTTTGTCTTTCAAACATTTTGCCTATCTTTCAAACTAATAAATTCATTTCAATTATCTCAAAGAGATTTGCTCATACTCAAAATTTTCTCAACTTTTCCAATGCCTACAGTAATCCAGGCATCCTAACTATTTCAAGGGCAAAACTGTTCCTGGGTCATCTTGGTCACATTAGAAATCTTATTATAATATCAGGTAAAAATTTTTATGTCAAACCACATAGATGTGAGAGGCACACCATTTGGTCTTGCATATTTGGGGATAAAGTGCATACTACATCCTGTTTGTAAGAATAGAATGCCTGAATCATTAGATGTGGTTGAAAATGCTCATTCAGAAAGATACTTTTAAACGTGAAAATGATGCAGGGTTTGAGAGGAATGAATTGTAAGTTTCCGTGATTTTGCAACCACAAAAGAAGGAAGAATTTAGGTACAGTTCTGGAGGATTCATGTAAAGAAAAATACTTGAACTAATGAGGAAATGGTTTGTAAGACAGATAAACAGAAATGTATTGAACTTGGAGATTTCATAAGATCATCTTGGGCACTGCTTTTGCTGGTTATTTATTTTTTTTCTTGCTGCATGTTCCCAGCAAAGAGATCATTGTAAAAAATCAAAATACTTATGCATCACCTTGGCTCTGCTGTTCTGTCTATAGCGTGCTGCTGTTGTCTGGAAAGATGCTGTGTGGGGAGGATAGAAGAGTTAATAGGTGCCTCTTTGTATTGTTGAGTAAGCACAGAAAAATCTAAATGGGCACAAAAAGAAATAAGAACATATGCCAAGAACAGAGGCGAAATGCATATTTCTGAAATTGGCTTTTGCAAAACCAAAAGTACAATGTAGTTTCTTCATGTTATCAGGAAGGAAAATTATCTGTGATGAAAGTATAGGTCATTATATATACTGTAAAAGCAAAATTGAGCATAGCTGGCATGAGAAATGTTGGCAATGGTTAAAAAAAAAAACAGAGAGAAAAAAAGAACAAGTGGAAAGCTTATAGAACAGGCCTGATGTATTATAAATTGAATTAGTTATCTAAAGAACATATTTGTAAACCAATCACAAAGAGGAGAGAAAAGAATAAGTAGATGAAAGTTATAAGAAAGGAGAAAAGATATTAAATGTGTAATATATCCTTCTATGATATATAAGGAAAAACATGAAAAAACTGAAGGAAAAGATGTAATCAAGTATATAGAGGACCAAAGCATTTTATGTTGAGGAAAACATTACCATCTGACTTTTTAGAAGCGGAGGGCTTATCAAGGTTGAAGACAAAATAAAGAAATTATTTGCACCTGGTTGTAACTGGGTGATCATTTTACTGACATTAATATCTTTAATAATAGAACCAACAGAGTAGTACAAATTTAAAGTGGCTATAGGTTTCTTCATAGTTATGTAACAGACTGGAGAGATAACATGATATCCAAAATTGCTGAGTGGGAGATATTTGAACCAAAATGTCCATGCCCATCGCAGATATTTAGGATTCATAAAACTTAGCTTCTAGGAGTAGTCCTGAAAACAGTACTTGAAGTCTGAGCCATTTGAAAGATGTCAAAATTACTAATATAATACAAGAAAACATATCAGTCATGACTGTGGAAATAATAAATATCAAAGTTTTTATTGTCAATTATAATGACAAAATAGAATGGTAAAGGCAACAAGCTTAACAAAATCATTTATGTTGTTCACAGTGGTAGTTTACAATCCTAGATAAAATCAATAAGTGCCATTTTAGATGTTGGTTTAAAAAATGAAGGTAGAGTCAGAGAAAACATTTATTTTCTATGAAAGGAAAATATCCAAATTGACAGCATAAAAATTTTGATTCAATAATTCTTGTGAAATGCTTAAATGGAGACATTCAGTTAGTAAACAAAATACATTATCTTTAAGAAGAAAATCAATGAGCTAAACAGCAAAAAATATTAAACCAATGGATAAAACAAGAAAACATATGTAAGTTCCTCTTTGTCTTTGTGTTGTATTAAAAATGTGTCATGATTTTTACTATTTTGTCTGTAATTCATTAGGCTTTTTGAACCTCTGGATTTGTTTAATCCAAAGATCTGGAAAACTGTCAATCATATATATATATGTGTGTGTGTGTGTGTGTGTGTGTGTGTGTGTAATTAATTATATACAAAATATATTTGTATGTTAATTATATTTATATAAATATAATTGAGAGTGAGTGAGAAACAGAGAAAGTTTGAGAAAGAGAGAGAGAGCTGAAGGGATGGCTTTATTATAGGAATTAGCTTATGCATTTATGGAGGCTAAATCTCATAATATGCTGTCTGCAAGCTGGAGGCCCTGTAAAGCTGGTAATGTAATTTAGTGCAAGTTTAAAAGCCTGAGAACCAGAGGAGACAGAATCCCAGGGCAGAAGAAGATGATGTCTCAATGCAAGAAGAGAGAGAAAATTCACCTTTCTTTCCCCTTCTTGTTCTATCTGGGCCCTCAATGGACTGGACAATGCCCGCCCACATTCGTGACAGTGTGTAAATCTCTTCCCAAAACACTCTTACAGACACACCCAGAAATCACATCATGTTTTACCAGCAATCGGACACCCTAAGCCTAGTCAAGTTGAAACAGAAAATTAAATCTCACAGTTGGAATATGACTTCATTTTGCTTTTGTAATTTTTGGGTTTTACTTTACAGGGATGCCCTCAATCCCTGTATACAAGGAAGTCAGATAGGACAAAAGAATATTTCATAAGTTTTGTCTTCTGAGATCAGTTAAAATTATTAACAATAATAAGATAATTTAAAATGTAATTGAAAAATATATAAGGTTTTCCATTTAAAAATAGAAATCTTTTTTTTTCTTTTTTCTTTTTTTTTGAGACAGAGTCTCACTCTGTTGCCAGGCTGGAGTGCAGTGGCCTGATCTCGGCTCACTGCAACCTCCACCTCCTAGGTTCAAGCGATTCACCTGCCTCAGCTTCCTGAGTATCTGGGACTACAGGTACCTGCCACCACGCTAAGTTTTGTGTTTTTAGTAGAGATAGGGTTTCACCATGTAGTCCAGGATGATCTCTCATGATCTGCCTGCTTTGGCCTCCCAAAATGCTGAGATTACAGGCGTGAGCCACCGTGCCCAGCCAAAAATCTTTTTTTGAAGATAAAAAAGTATCCAAAAATGATGTATTGAATTTCTGACCCTCAGTATGTCACAGTGCAACCTTATTTGGAAATAGGATCTTTCCAGAGATTATCACATTAAAATGAGGTCATTAGGTTGAGTCCTAATCCAGTATGACTGGTGTCCTAACAAAGAAGGAAAATCTAGATACAAAGACAGACACACACACAGGGAAGACAAAGTAAGACACAGAGGGAAGAGATGGCCATGTTACTAGAGTGCTGCATCTACAAGCCAGGGTTGATGGCCACCATGGCAGTTAGGGAGGTGAGGAAGGATCCTCTTAGAGGCCTCAGGGAGAGCATGGCCCTGTTGACACCTTAAATTCAGACACCTGGTCTCCAGAACTATGAGAAAACAGTCACTGTTTTGAGCCACCTGTTTGATACTCTGCTACAGCAGCCCTGGGAAATGAATACATTTAGAGATTTAGATTCCTTCACCCCCTCCCCCATTTAGGTATACCACAAATACCCTCTGTGTGGTATTTCGTTGGGCTGGTTTTATGTGTTATATAATCTTCAGTGAGGTGGGCAGAAATTTCCATTCAAGCATGACCGTGTTTGACTACTGGAAAGGAAACATAGAGTGATAGTATTTTATTTTGATTATTTATTTTTAATTAAAAAAAATTTAACCTTTGTGGATAAGAACCTACCAACCAACAGACCAGACACAAAGATTGCCAAATGCTCTTTGAGGTTAATACTGTCACCAGTGGAGAATTACTGGGGTAAAATGTGTCACAATTAGCTTACATTGGCAGCATCGTTATCCAGTGTAAGGGGTGGCTGTCACGTGTGTGTAGCAGTCTGGGAGCTGAGGAACGGGTGATTTATTTTGGGGGAAAGGAAGTGCTTCGGAGAGGAAATACATGTCTGTGTGACACCTATCAACAGCTATCTATTTGTACTATAGACAGCACACACATACGATACAAATATTCTCATAGCCCTTCCTCATTTCAAGCTTACTGATTCAAATTCTGAATGGCATCTTGGATCTAGAATTATAGGTTGATGTGAAACAGCCAGGCAGGAGTCTACAGATAGAATCTAAAGAAGATGCCAGGCTAAAGGGAGGCTTAGGGAGTGATTATAAAAGTAGAAGAGCATAGGAAGGTTTGAGATGAGGATGGCAGTAAGCACCTGAAGCAGCTGTCACCTGTGGGAAGATGGTGAGCGGCTGCGAAAAGATTTAAATACTTCCCAGCAACAGGCACATGCTCCTCCCTCCTTGGTAATCTTACATAGAGAAATTGAATAAACGAACTAAATGCTTCTAATATCATTTGATTGATGTGTGAGATTTGATTTATGTGTCAGGGAAAAGCTATACCAAGTCTCAGCTCCAAGGGCACTTGTTAAGTAAACGATTGCTGTTAAGAACACAAATGCTATTTTCATCAAGATTACTTATATTTTTGAAGACACATCTTCGAACTAGAAAACTTCATATGAGGGACATGACATTTTTATATTTTCAGCTTTTTTGGATGTCCATTCAAATGAAAACACATAAGGAAAATTCTATTTGAGCATTTTCCATACAGACAATACAATATATCTTTTAGGTAGAATAATTATCATTGTTAAGCATTTGAAACCTGTGAAAATGACTTTGAAGTTGACTTGAGCATTTCAGAAAAAATGACTATTTTAGATCCAAAATGAAAGCAGATACCAGCACTTTTGCTGTATACTTTCTTTCTTTCTTTCTTTTTTTTTTTTTGAGACAGAGTCTCGGTCTGTTGCCCAGGCTGGAGTACAGTAGCCTGCTCTCCACTCACGCATCCCCTGCCTCCCAGGTTCAAGCAATTCTCCTGCCTCGGCCTCCCAACTAGCTGGGATTATAGGTGTGCACCACCGCACCTGGCTAATTTTTGTATTTTTAAGTAGAGACCGGGTTTCACCATGTTAGTCAGGCTGATCTCGAACCCCTGACCTTGTAATCCGCCAGCCTCAGCCTCCCAAAGTGCTGAGATTACAGGCGTGAGCCACTGTGCCCAGCTTATTGTATACTATATTCCTATATATCATAAATAAATATTTTACTTATCAGATGTAAAATTAAACATTTAAAATTATGATGTCATACTTAGTAAGTTAGAAGCAGGCATTCCATTAACATAAAATATTCAGAAATATTGCTTGGCAAAGGCCCTAATATTTCTATAAATATTAAAATATTTGTTTCCTGTTATTGTGTATATTAAGGTCCTGGGCTTTTGTCTCTCCCTGTGTGTACTGCTGTGATTGATGTAGTGATGTGCCTGGAAATAGCACTAATAATTCCCTTAGCATATTATAAGACGGTTACAGAATAAAGATCAAAATATGTTGTATTTACCTGGCATTTAGAATGGAAGTTTTTTAGCTCAGATCATATTGAAAATTAACCTTTAACTTGCAAACTGGCTGATATCAAGAAGTCCTATCTCAATTTTGGTTCTATTATTAATAGTTCAAAATGCATACACTCTAAAATTAAACTTCATTATCCTTTACCTAAATGCACTGACACTTGTTTTTTAGTAAAGCATGCATCATTTCCCAAACACTGGGGCTTAGATGTTACATTAGAAAGTAAAATGACTTCTGTGTTTGCATATAAATGTATAGCCTAGTAATCACTCTGTAAGGTTCTAAAGAAGAAGGTGTTTGTCTTCTAATTTGTACAGCACTGCTGAGATCTCACTGGGAGAAAATCACCAGCTTTTCAGAAAGCAATAGCTTTTCCTTGTTAGGCTTTCACTGTGTCAAAACAGGTCTGTGAAATCACTGGGCAGGAGCACTCCCACGGAAGAAGGTGCAGCAGGGGGCTTGTGGTCGCGCAACATTGAAATTCCATCTTTTCTCTAAATCTTTATGACAGATTCTGGCAGCAGTGATGTGGAATGGAGAGAGGCATTTGCTTACAGTGGGTGAAAAATGTTTAAGAGAAAAAAGAAACAACTTTAAAATGTCAAGTCCAATAAAAGAGAGAGGACATTGGGGGCCATCCAGCTGCACACCATCTGCTCACAGATGGGCAACTGGGGGTGACCTGCGTGCAATGGGAGACACATGTTAGGCCGCGCTGTCCATGCAGCCAGGACCCAGGTAGCGTGTAAGGAAGACGTGAACACAGACAAGCTGCACCTGCGCAATCCTTAGGCACCTGCAAAAGCAGCAAACACACTTAGAATGACCCAGAGCTGCACTTATATTGTCATGGTAAGAGGGAAATGCTAAAAAAAAAAAAAAAAATTACCCCTGGAAGAGATAAAATAAATTAAATGGTCTGGAAATTTGAGAGCAGTTTCAAATCTTGTAAATGTACATATTTTCAACTTGCTTAGATTTTCCCCTTACATACTAAATGGCTCCTAATTTTCTACCTTATTGATGTAACCTATCCTATATAATAAAAGTACCTATCACATATCAAGACACTAATTCAGGACTATCCAAAACTGTATTTTGGGAAGTAAAGTTAATTATATATTTTCTGAAGCCAAAATCGCATATGAATTAGCAGACAAGAGAACATGGCTATGATAACCCACGCTTTAGAACTTTTGCATAGTAAACATATGAGAATATTTTCCCAAGGATTATTTTTATAAAGTTTCAATCTGGTGTCTTAGACCAATTCTTAAAGTAAATCACTCTAAGATACTAGAAAACCAAATTCTTATTGAGTTATTTTTGTTATTGACAAGTTCATAAAATCCATTAGTATTTAATCCAGCTACCTCTACTTTGCAGGTAAAGAAATGGAGATTTATTGTAAACAGAAGATTAAGAAGAGAGCGGAAGGAAGAAATTGAAGCACATTCTTGGACAAGAATAAAATCATTAAAATGTTAATGAAAGGTAAGAGGAACCACTGATTAATAGATTATATTGGAACAGGTGATCCAAGAAACCCTCTGATATAAGATTTAGGAATGAAATACCACAAAAATTCAGTATCAGAACCTAACCAGAGTTCTGATAAACATGTGTGTACTTGTGCTAAAATAATTAGATTGGCAGAGTATGGAAGTGGAATTAGAGATATGTCAGCCAGGGAGAAAAATAACTTAATCCAATGCAAGAGGCAAGTAGTTTATTCCTCTAAGTGAAGTAGTTTTTCACCGAAAGCCTGTTTGCACCAATTATTCCAGTTGACATGAGCCAATCTCTGCTGAGGATGCTACTTCACTGCCAATTTGCTACACCTTGCAGCGGGTCTAAGAGGTGTCCTGGCTGCCACAAGGCCCCTCCATGGGCTGACAGCTGTTAACAGCTCACAGCTGCAGTGATAAACAAAACGTGAGGTTGCACTGTGACCTGCCATCCCATATTCCCTGCTTCTCTGTATCCACAAGATGCAGTGGTGCTTCAGACAACTGCAAAATCCAAAGCAGAAAGTGATGTAAATGTTGAAAATGGATTCAGTAAGTTGTTGGTTTTGGTTTCACTCTTGCTACAACCCTGTATGAGTACCTAAGTCTCAGAGAATGTAGAAAGTCTCACTTTAATGCCTGTTGTTGGTGATGGATGTATTGCAACCTTGTAAAATTCTTGTGAATTTCTCCATAATTTTTTTGTAATTATAAATTGTTATATGGGTCGCGGTTTTAAAACCAAGCCCCTAAAGATGTGATAGAAATCAGTTTTGGGGTTTTCAAGAAGACCAATGATCTGTTACTATAAACACTGTAAAACTTGTTTCAGTTGGCAGGGAGTGGAGATTATTTGGTGAAAATATTGTGCATTGTTAGGTAAGACATCTTAAATTCCTCATTTTTTTAATCATTTAAATATTAGAAACAAAATTTATCTTTCTTTATATTCCCTTTATGAATTTTTCTCCCTCATAAACTCTTCAAAGTTAAGCAGCATTAACTAACAAATTCATGTTCATTAAAACTAAAATAAGTGATGGTGGCAAATAAGATTAATAAAAACAAAAGCAAACTTGAACCCTGAAGTCTCATGTGGCTCTCAGAAGCATATTTTTAGTGCTCACTTAAATGATAGTTTTTTAAAAAAAATCCTAAACCACCAATGTTGAATCACTCCAGTTAGAGAAACACTTACCTCAAAGGTGTCACAAGATTCTTATATCAGAGATTTATTTTTCAATGTTTGTATTAGTATAATACATACAATTGAAGAACATGGTGAATGATGGAATTCAACTTTACTGGCCCTTTTAACTCTGATAATCTAAGATACAGAGAACTGATACACTTTTGAGGATGCTTCATACAAACAATAAAAGTGTAAAGACTGCACACACTCAAAGACATTCTCTGAGTCTAGGGAGGAGACATGAGCGGTATCTCTGTGTCCTGACAGAGCCATGGAGAGAACGCATAGCTTTGAAAGAAGCGCCTCAGCGGTATGCCCATGGCCCTGCCCAGCTGCCTCATTAGAGACTTCTGTGGCCCAACAATGCTGCAGGGAGCTTGAATGGACCACACCAGCAGGCACCACAGAGCTCTTCGGGAATCTGTAGACCAGCGATTGAGCACATGCTCTGACTGCCATGTTTCAGTGCTAGAGTTTGGAAGTTTGTCCCCTGCAAACCTCATGTTGAAATTTGATCCTATTGTTGAAAGTGGTGCCTTATGGGAGGCGTTTGTTTGGGTCCTGGGGGTGGATGTCTCATAAATAGATTAATAACCTCCCTGGGGAGAGGGGAGTTAGTTCTCACTCAATGAGTTCTCAGGAGAAAGCTTCTTGTTATAAAGAAACTGACACCTCCATTGCTTTCCCCCGCTTTCTCTCTCTCTCTCTCTCTCTCTCCCTCACTTGCTCTCTCTTTCTCTACCACCCACTAACTCCCTTTTGCTTTTCACCATGAGTGGAAGCAGCCTGAGACCCTCATGAGATGGCCAGTCTTGAATTTCTCCAGACATCGGAATTGTGAGCCAAACAAACCTTTTCTTTATGAGTTACCCAGCTTCAAGTTGTCCTCCATAGCAACACAAAATGGAATAAGGAGCTTGGCATTAACATAAGATATTTGAAATGTGTCACAATCCAAATATCTTGAATCAGGAACAACTGAAGGTGGAGTCATAAATTAAGCTGAATTATAGAAAATAAAGTTCTGTGTGCTATAGATATAATATTATTAATACAAAGCTGCCTAAGTATTCTCCTCAGAAGATAAAGCAACTTGGGGGGATGGAACAAGCCCTACAGTAATGTCCGTTGGGAAAAATGATGAGACAAGTCTCAACCATTTTAGGAGATTAATTTGCCAAAGTTAAAGATGCACCCGGGAGACAGGTTTATGCCTTTCTCCAAAGATGATTTTGAGGGTTCCAAATTTAAACAGTAAAGGGCAGGATATTGAGAAGTATACAATTTTCATGTAAGATGGGGGTAGAGAATATAGTCATTCATGCTTCTATCTGGCTCAGCAAATATGCATTTTTTATGTAAGATGATGTAGACAAAATGGGGCAGGGGAGTAATCAGATATGCATTTGTGTCTGGTGGACCAAGGGTGACTGCACCTGTAAAGATGAGCTATCAATTTGCATTGTCATGATGAAATTTTAACAGCTCAATCGGAATTTCCTTGTGGGCAAAATATGGGGGAGGCATGTAGCTTTTTATCTTACAGCCATCTTATTTAGGAACTAAAATTGGGAAGCACGTTTGTATGACCCAGTTTCCAGCTTGACTTTTCCCTTCGATTAAATGAATTTGGGGTCCCAAATTCAATTTCCTCTCACAGTAACATAGATTCATTTCAATGAGTCACTAACTTAGAGCATCCTCATTCATCTCAGGAAACTTGGTCATCTCATGATCCTGTTCCTCTAGATCCCTGAATTCAGTGCTCCTAGCTTTCTGTATTCTCTAAAGTAAAGGTCTAATGAACACATACTTCTCAAAAAAGGACATTCATACAGCCAACAAACATATGGGACACAAAGCTCAACATCACTGATCATTAGAGAAATGCCAGTCAAAACCACAGGGCTATAACATTTCACACCAGCCAAAATGGTGGTGATTTAAAAGTCAAGAAGCAACGGATGCTGGCAAGGTTGTGGAGAAAAAGGAACGCTTTTAAACTATTGGCGGGACTGTGAATTAGTTAAACCATCGTGTAAGACAGTGTGGCAATTCCTCAAAGATTTAGAAGCAGAAATACCATTTGACCCACCTGTCCCATTACTGGATATATACCCAAAATAATATAAATCATTCTATTATAAAGATACATGCACAGGTATGTTCATTGCAGCACCATCCACAATGGCAAAGACATGGAATCAACTCAAATAACCATCAATGATAGATGGGATAAAGAAAGCGTGGTATGTGTATACCATGGAATACTAGGCAGCCATAAAAAGGAATGAGATCATGTCTTTTGCAGGGACATGGATGATGCTGGGAGCCATCCTCAGCAAACTAATGCAGTAACAGAAAACCAAACACTGCATGCTCTCACTTATAAGTGGGAGCTGAATGATAAGAACACATGGACATATAGGGAGTTGGGGGAACAACACCCTGGGGCATGTCAGAGGCATGTGGGGAGGGAGAGCCTCAGGAATAATAGCTAGCAGATGCTGAGCTTAATACCTAGGTGATGGGTTGATCTGTGCAGCAAATCACCATGGCACATACTTACCTAAGTAACAAACCTGCACATACTACACATGTACCCTGGAACTTAAAATAAAACTTAATGAAAAAAAAATTAAAGGTCTACTTCATATGGTACTAAATTTAGGCAATGTCTCACTGTTTTTTCTTTTTTAAAACTCAATATGATATCAAGCTTACATTATTGTTAGAAATCTATTTGGTTCTAAGAAAAAATGTTACTTATCTATCTGCTGTCCACAATCCAAGAAAAAGCTCATCTGCTGGCCCATAATTTCTACTAACATAATTTCTACTAACATAACTCGGTATTATTTCCAAAGAGAATACCAGAAAAATTATGATGAATTTTAGTGTTAGTAAGGGTAATCAGTATAACTGAGATGTGTTTCTGATTGAATATTGCTTTAACGAATGAGCTTCAAACTGAGAGCTTGGAGTCAAGATTAAGTTTCTGGTTTCCACAGAAAGCCAAATAGTTTTTTTTTTTTTTTTTTTTTTTTCAATCAGAGAGAATTTAATACAGGATATTGGCTAAACAGGTATGAGAGGACCAGAAGACTTAAAGGAACTGGTGAGTGAGACATTATTGGAGTGAGACATTACTTTAAGAGCTGGGAAAAGAAGAATCAGCTTGGGATTAGAACCTACAACATTGGCTGAAGCGTCCTGTGAACTGAGTCTGCAATGTCTTAGGTGAGATATTGCCTGGCTGGTGCTGGAATGTTTTGAGCTTGGAGGAGGCTTTGCCAAGCTGGGACTGACACGTTTGAGGAGAAGGGCTTCTGAACAGCTTTTGGAGCCTCAGTCTCTCAGACAAGCGTCACAGAATTGGAACCCAGAATTCCAAGGAAAGAGAGGTACCTCTAGGCTGGTGCTGGTATTTTCAGAAATACCAGCACCAGCCTAGAAGCCAATTCTGGCATTAAGGAAGATATCTGGAAATAGAACCAGCTGCTATTAAAACCCAAAAATGCTTCCAAAGGGAAGGGTCATGACTGGGGCAAACCTGGTAGGAAAAATAAGACCTAGGAAGCAGCAAGCCCTCCTATGCCTCCTGCCTCCCACTCTCTCCCTAGCACCCCGTCAGCATACATTGACAGAAAGCTTGCTGGCAACCAAGCATAGTTTGCAGTTCACCCCCAGCATCGCAGAGCAGAGAATAGAGAGATGGTTTGAGGGAGAGGTTGTAATTATCTGTGGGGTCCTTCCTGCCTGCTGCACAAAGTCAATGGGCTGAGACTATGGCATTGCAGTAAAGGAAGAGTTTAATTTATGTACAGCCTGCCACACTACCTGGGAGGTGGAGTTAATACTCAAGTAGATCTCCCTGAAAATTCTGAGGCCAAGGTTTTTCAGGGATAGTTTGGTGGGCAGGAGTCTAGGGAAGGGAGAATGCTGATTGGTTGGGGATGCAATCGTAGGGGTGTGAAAAGCAGTTCTTGGGTGCTGAGTGAGCTCCTAAGTAGGAACCCCCAGAGGAGTTGCTGGTCCCAGTGGGGCCATCTGGTGGCCAGAAAGGCAAAGGCCTGAAAAGACATCTCAAATGGCCAATCTTAGGTTCTACAGTAGTGATGTTTTCGAGAGGTGTAATTAAGGAAGCTGCAAATCTTGTGACCTCTGGAACAACGGCAGGCAGTCATTTCCCTCTAATCCTCCTAACCTGGAGACCTTTCATTAGCTTTATAAGGATGGTTTAATTTGGGGGAAGGCCTGTTATTAAACTACAAACTAAATTTCTTCCAAAGTTAGCTTGGCCCACGCCCAGAAATGACCAAGGGAAGTGTCAAGGTTAGAAGCAAGATGGAATCAACTGTGTCATATTTCTATTATGATTTTGCAAAGGTGGTTTCAAAGATAATAGCATACTATCCAAATAGCCAGCACAATCCACCATTTTGTATACTCAGCATCCATATTTAACTTTCCACATGTATTTTCAATTCCATGCAATGATTAAAGCAATTACATTCTTTTGCCTTATAAGAAGAAAGCATCTTTTGTACAAATGACCACTTTTGTCCCCTCTTTTTGTACAAATGACCACTTTCTTCCCCTCTTTTTAAAAAAAAAAATCAAGGGCTGGGGTGACAAAAAAATCAAAACAGGTTGCTGCTATACCATGTGGGCAAGAGGAGGAATGTGTTTCTATGTTTCTAAGAAACATGATTCATTTAATAAATTCCAGGTGATTTTTTTTGTTATGGTGCTTTCGGCTCTGGGGTACATGTGCACAGCCTGCATCCTGCGGGATTGCTGCATAGGTACATACATGCCATGGTGGTTTGCTGTCTCTATTCCCCCACCATCCCATTGCCTGCATCAGGCATTTCTCCCTGTATTATCCTTCCCCATCCTCCCTGCGCCTGCTGTCTCTCCCCACCCCATGCACTCCCCACCCAGCCCAGTGAGTGTTGTTCCCTTCCCTGCGCCCGTGTTCTCATCGTTCATCACCCACCTGTGAGTGAGAACATGTGGTGTTTGGTTTTCTGTTCTTGTGTCAGTTTGCTGAGAATGATGGTTTCTAGATTCATCCATGTCTGTACAAAGGACATGAACGTATCATTTTTTATGGCTGCATAGTGTTCTGTGGTGTATATGTGCCACATTTTCTTTGTCCAGCCTATCATTGATGGGCATTTGGGTTGGTTCCAGGTCTTTGCTATTGTAAGAAGAGCTGTAACAAACATACGTTTTAAATAATAAAGAAGTAAGTAAATTAAATAGGCATCTAAATAAATACTATTTTGTCCTTTGCAGCATTCCCAGCACATAACAGGGTCTCTGATGCCTGGTGATCACCCAATCAGTAGATGGTGAGTAAAGAAATGAATGTGGCACTGCTTTGACTAAAGACATTTTAGGCTGTATCTTTATGATGTTACATTTTCTTAAATGACAGGCAACCGAATTTTTCTCTTTTTATCAAGGCTCTTAAATGGATGTAAATACTGCTTAAGTGTGTTCCCCAGAAATATTTGAATTCTAATAACACAAATTCTCATAATTTATTTCTATATGTAAATACCTAAAATAAAATGAATTATAAATCTTATACTTTACTAACAGGGTAAGTTGCGATATAACCACATCACACCTGTGGATGAGGGGTCTGCATTTTTCCAAATGAAGAATCAAGAATCAAAATATTTGATCTCACATTTGAATGTTTTATGGAGGAAAACAAACAAAATGTTTGAAATAAAGACCACTTCTGGAACCAAGATTTGTATATGTCATTTTTTAAAAAATTGAGGCAGGATATTGCTCTGATACCCAAGCTGGAGTGCAGTGGTGCAATCATAGCTCACTATGCCTCAAGCTTCTGGGCCCAAAAAATCCTCCCACCTTAGCCAGCTGAGTAGCTGGTACCACAATTGTGCACCAGCATGCCCGGCTAATATTTTTATTTTTTGTAGAGATAGGGTCTCCCTATTTTGCCCAGGCTGGTCTTGAACACCTAAGCTCAAGTAATTCTGTCTCAGCCTTCCAAAGTGCTAGTATTCAGGCATGAACCACCGTGCCTGGCCTATTTTTCATACTCTTAAGTGACTTCTCTTTTGTGTTTATGTTAATTATCCAAAATGTAAATTTAGTATTTTAGCTGAACTGTTAACACATTCAAGTTAAATAATACTGTATGTAACCTTCAGTTTCGACATCTTCAGCTGGCTGAGACAATTTAATACTTAGCAGCTGCAAAATGAGAATGACAAAACAAAGTCCAAAGAATTCAATTAAGTTATTTTGGGACTAAACATTTTTTAAAAAGGCAGTCAGGCAAAGGAACTAAAAAGGAGAGATAGAGAAGAAAGAAAAGGGGGAGTCATAAATACAGACAAGCTAAGAACTTTGGAAGACGGAATTCACAAAATTCCCAGGAAGCAGGCATGTACCCTCCCCAAAGGTAGAGCTTGACTTAAGTTTTTTTAAAGTTTCTACTCAATAAGAGAATGTGATCTCATACTCTATATATTCAACTGTGTCTATCAGGTGACCTAATTGCTGTTTTCTTTTCTACCTCAATTATTTAACTCTGAACTTTACAAATTAACCGTTCATTTGATAGCCTGGTGTTTAAACCATGACGCTCTCTTGTTCTTCCTAATTACTGCCCTTTTTCAAAACGCACACCGTACAGTGTGTTATCACTAATCCCGTGTGGTTACTGAATTAACATGCAATAACATTTAAAAATCAGCTTGGTGGCTACTGTATTAGGCAGCACAGATGCAGAACGTTTTCATAATCTCAGCAAATTCTACTCTATAAGATTTATTTAATTTCACCAAGAAATGACTTGGCTAAAGACAGAGTAATGAGAGACCAGCAATGAAAAAACTGGGGAAAGAGTTTTCCCTGCAGAAAGAACAGCAAATGCGGATTTTATTTATCCTCACAATCTCTATATGATAGGGATTATCAAGTTTATATTGAAAAGAATTACATTGAAATTTAGAGAATAAAATAATTTGCCAAGGATTTTGAGGTTAGTTAGTATTAAATATAGGACTTGAGTTTATCTAATTCAATGCTTATTATTGTACTAGGTTGTGTTTTCCTGGAGAAGAAACACTGAGGCTGATAGGAAGATCTAGACTTTTGTGTGTGGGTGTGGAATGGGGGAAAGGTATGAGAAAGAGCTCTGCTGATTCACAGGCTCAGGCATCTTTTGATTGTGCTATTTACATATTTAGAAATCCCATTAGGGTTCCAAAGAAAGTAAATTTTCAACAGCTGCTGGGGTAGTGATATGAATATGCATGTGTTGTCCAAAATGTGAAAATGCTGCAAAAAAAAATGTGTGTGGTACATTCTTTTAATGTCATATGAAGCTGAAGGCCAGGGAAATGTTCAAGTCACCATTCTATTCAGTGTTTCATATTGATTAAAGGTCTTACACTAAGTTACATGTCAACTTGTAGAGTTTTGTCTGGTAGAGATAAAAATGATTTCTCTCTGGAGATAACCTCGAAGATTGTGCGTATGGCCTTTTGGGGACATTAATCAGTTCTGTATCTGACCCAATAATCTTATCCTTTCATTGCCTATTTATATCTAGCTTCTCAACTACTTTTGGAGCTGGTCCTAATATCTTACTGGTGCCCTTAATTAATGAATTTAATAAATTGTTGACATATATTTATCTCTTTTTTTTTGCTCACATGATATTCTATCGGATCATCATATTTTTATAATGTCATTTTTAAAGCATATTTTAAAATTACACATTAATAGTTTTAGCATTTTAACAAAGAAGCCCATTGGACTCATCTGATGGAACAAAGTAAACCACGTTTCTTAGGAAGTGCTTCTCATGGACTGTTTAAGCTCACATACATTTTTTCTTACACCCACTAAAAGGTGACTCTATCTTTGCGTCATGTCACTAAACATGGTGTAAATGTGATATCCAGAGGTGTGGAGGGTTGCGTAATAAGTGTCAGAAGTTATGCTAGTCTGTAAAATGACGGTCTTGTTACCCAATGTCATGCCTATGTGACATAGCTGAATTTCTATCCTGCCTATCTTTAAGAAACAAGACACCTGCGATCAAAAGTTTCCTTTGTAACCAAACTAGCTGAGACTCATTAGAATCAAGATAGCTGACCAAACAACTTCAAGAAGACCTCAGGATTCATGATAATCTCATTTCCATGCTTAATGACACTCCCACCAGTGCCATCACAGTTGACAGTCACCATGACAATGACTGAAAGAAGCCATAAAAGGACAAAAAGGGAGGCAGCACTCCAGCTCCAAGAAGTTCACTACCCATTTCCAGAAAAGACACAAATATTATTTCTCTTGCTTTTAATGTCCAACTCCTTCATTAGAGAAGCCCTACATTTTAACCCCCTTACCCCTCACTAGTCGAGAAGCTCATTTATGAGCCATGGCTGCCTTCTCATTTCTATGGCCATCAAATAACACCTACACTGCTTAATACTCACTTGTGGTTTTATGTATTGGCTTTGTTATACCAAGCAGGTGTCACCCATACAAAGTAAACCGCATTTCTTAGGAAGTGCTAAGGTGACCAGCTTTTTTTGGTAACAGTATATTACAGAAAATTCTCAATTATCTAAGTACCAGTTTTATTTTGTTAACTATACGTGAGTTATTTGGGTAAAAGTTATAACTATTATTGATGGTTGAGACTATCTTAGAAGCTATAGTGACAGAGACATATAGCTGTGTATGCAATCTGTTATGCTGGTTTTGTTTACAAAAGAGAAAAAGAGTACTTTTGTACTCTTTGTAAGGTTTGGTATTCCCAGAATAAAGCAGGTTGGTGACAAAGACCAAATGGATAAAGAAGTTGCAGAAGGTACACAGACAGGAAATGTTTCTTTGCATTCATTTATAATAGCTTTAAATAATGAATCTGAAAAGAAGGAATGACATGTGTTAAATTTTGTCAGAGTTGGCTCAGTTATTCATAAGAAATAAAATGTTTGTGAAACTTTGTTACCAAATATGTTACTAATGCAAAGCCAGAATTTAGCTTTTCTGTTTTGCGTCGTTAAAACTGCAAGCCGAGCTCAGAGTTCTTAACAATAAGTAATAAAGGTTATTAATTACCTTTGATGTAATCGACCTAGGTAGCGGAGAGTTCATATCTCACCAGAATATTTCATCTGTTTAGCATTGACTTTACTGTGTCACTGATTATTCAAAGGAAAAAAGAACTAATTTCTCGTTTAAATGAACTAAGGCCCCTTACAATCACACCCTCTGTTTCTTTGCTCCTTTCCATTGCTGAATGGTATTCTATTGTTTGGCTATGCCACAGTTGTTACCCATCCCCCAGCTCAAGGACATTTGTTTCTAGTTGTTGACAATTACTAATGAAGCCACTATAAACATTCATGTATAGGTTATTTGTAAAAATTGTGTTTCATTTTTCTTGGATAAATAAATATACAGGAGTAAGATTGCTGGCTCGTATGATGTATTAGTTTTCTCCTGTTACCATGACACATGAACACAAGCTTGGTAGTTTAAGTAACATCTATTTATTATTTAGAAGTTCAACATGGATTTCACTGAGCTAAATCAAGGAGTCAGCAGGATGGTGTTTCTTTTTGGAGACTGTAGGAGAGAATCTGTTTCCTTATTTACTGAATTGTGGGCAGAACTCAATTCCTTACAATTATATTACTGAGATCCCCAACTCCTTTCTGGCTGGTAGCTGACGGTCATTTCCAGCTTCTAGAAGCATTTTTTGGCCTGTGAGGCAATTATTATGCTAGCCACAGTTTTATAGTGTTAGATTTTATGTTTTGATCTATGATTAAATTTAGATAATTCTGTTCCTGGTATGAAGTATTGATTAAAGTTATTAATTATGGAGATATTGAATTGTTCTAGCATCATTCATTGAAAAGACATCAAATAGATGTGCAACACCAAGTATTGATGAGGATGTGGAGAAATTGAAATTCTTGTGTATATATGGTGGGAATGTAAAATGGTGTAGCCTCTGTAGCAAACAATATGGCAGCTCCTAAAAAGTATAAACATAGAATTACCACATAATCCAGCAATTTCACTGTGAGGCATATACCCCAAAAAACTAAAAGCAGGGACTCAAACATATAGTTGTACACTCATGTTCATAGCAGCATTGTACACAGCCGCCAAAAGGTAGAAACAACCCAGGTGTCCACGAACAGGTGAATAGATAACCCAAATGTGCTGTGTACAAACATTGATATTCGATCCTGAAAAATGAATGACATTCTCATGAAAGTTACAATATGTGTGAACCTCGAAGACACTATGCCAAGTAAAATAAGGCAGACACAAAAGGATAAGTATTTATGATTACACTCATCTGAGATGCCTACAATAGTCTAATTAATAGAGAGAGAAAGTAGAATAGTGGTTAACAGTGGGTAGAGAGATAAGAAGAATAAAGTATTCCTATTTAATAATTACAGACTTTCAGTTTGGGATGCTGATAAAGTTATGGAGATAGAGGTGATAGTTGCACAACAATGTGCAATTAATACCACTCTACTGTATACTTAGGATTAACATGGGGGAAAAAGTTGCCTTTTATCTCTGTGTTTCATTTTGGATAATTTCTGTCACTAGCTATTAAGCTCTCTGTTTTGTTAACAGTGTCTAATCTGTCTTTAGTATAATGCAATGCATTTTGTATCGTAGACATTGCAGCTTGTAGCAATTTTGGTTTGGCTTTTTTTTTCATATCTTTTCTGTCTGGACTTAACTTTTGTAATACATAGAATTCAGTTATAATAACTACTTTAATGTCTGTTAATTTTCACATCTGTCAAGATTGAAAGATTTTCCCTCTATTATGAGACATATTTGTCTGCTTCTTTACATGCTTGGTAATTTTTTATTGGATCCCAGAAGTTGTGAATTTTACCTTATTCAGTGCTGGAGGATTTTAAACTCCTATTATTGACCTGTGTTCTGGGACATAAGTTGCTTATAAACAGTTTGATCCTTTCAGATATTGGTTTTAATAACTTTTGGGCAGGAACAGGACAATGCTGAGTCTAAAGCCAAATTTTTTCCATTAGTGAGGCAAGACCCTTCTGCAAGCTCAATGCACTGTCCCATGAATCATGGGATTTCCATTCTGGCTGTCGTGAACAGGCACTGACGACCCTGTGTAAGTGCAGTGCTCTATTACCCTTCCGAATACTCTTCCTAATGGCTTATTTCCCTGGCCACAAGTCCTTTTCCCATATGCATTTGCTGATCAGATGAACACTCAATGGGAATTCTCCTCAGATTTCTGGACTTCTGCCCTTCTGGCTCTTTCTTCCTCCACATTCTTTTCTGTAACACCCAGACACCATGGTCTTCTTTGTCTCTCAGCTCTCTCTCCTTAACTCAGTGTGCCTGATGGGCTTTCTCTTCCTACACCACAGCCTGGAAGCTTTCTCAAAACACAAATCTAAAGGACTCATAGATTTTCTTTTGTTTGTTTCTTGTCTCTCAGAATTAATGGCCTTTTCACCTGCTGTCCGAGGTGCTGAAAACATTTACTACATTCTGACCTGAAATGCAAGTCTTGATAAATTCTTTTTAAATTCTTGAATGTGTAGCCGAAGACGCAGCGAATCTCCAGCCACTGTTTCTTAAAGTTTATTAGCTTGTTTTTTAAAATTTATTTATTCATACTCCCTCTCTTCCCCTCACCTTTCTTCTTTTCTTTATTTAGTTAGTGTCAGCTAATACTGGCTGAAACAATTATTTCTAAACAGGTCAAGATTCTGCTGTTACAAAATACCCTCTGAAAATAGCTGTCTGGAAAACAAAAATGCTGTGAAGCTAATAGTGGGAAATTGCAATGTAAAGTTTTATGTCTGCCACATCAATTTGCCAATTAAGTGAGGTAGATTTTTAACATTTCTGGTTAAAACAAAGTGAAATTTCTAATTATTTTATTGATCAAACAATTAATGGATAATCAAACAACAATTTTCAGAACGGAAAAAACTACCAGAAACCAGAAAACTGATTCATTTTCATTAGTAAAACTAGAGGTTGTAGACAGCTATTTTATTTTATTTTCAATTTATCCTAAAGCACAAAACTCTGAATAATAATAAATTTATATGTGTAGCTTTCTATTCACTTATTTAATTAGGGAAGATAAAAACCTCACAATCAAATGAATTTAATTAGAGATTCTAAAACAAATGGCATTTTACCAAATTTATAATTCATTTCCTTCCCCAGGACTTGATCCTGTTAAATTCCCAGAGATGAAACATGGCAGAATTATTTAGCATAGTTTTTATCTTTTCTGAAAAGAAAAATCAGTCATGTTTAATTCACAAATTTAAACCTCTTGTGATTCTAGCTGACAGGAGAAATAAATGCATGCTTTCTGGGAAGGTATCACAGAAAAACCATAAGAGACTTCAAGGGAAGTGTCCCCTGAGTCCATGGTTGACAGCAGGCATCTGATACTTGACACATCATCTGGGAGGCTCAGGTTCACCTGAGGACTATTTCTCTCAACTACTGTTCACATTTTAAAGCTCTTATATTATAGTGCATGGGAAAAAGGAAAAGGATTGTATAGATCAATATAAACAAAATAAGGCAATGGAATTTTTTCCTTTCATATAAGAGAAATGAAATTGAAAAAGATGCCTACTGATATGGTTTGGGTGTGTCCCCACCCAAACCTCATCTTGAATTCCTATGTGTTGTAGGAATGACCCAGTGGGAGGTAATTGAATCAAGGAGGCAGGTCTTTCCCTGTGCTGTTCATGTGATAGCGAATAAGTCTCATGAGATCTGATGGTTTTAAAAAGAGGAGTTTCCCCTGTACAAGGTATTTATCTCTTTTCCTGCTGCCATCCATTTAAGACATGACTTGTTCCTCCTTGCCTTCCACCATAATTATGAGGCCTCTTCAGCCCTGTGAACCTGTAAGTCCAATGAACTTCTTTCTTTCATAAATTTCCCTACCTCGGGTATATCTTTATCAGGAGTGGATAAAGTAGACTAACACACCTACAAACTCTTAAAAGGGGCCCCTTTTGACTGTGTCAATAACCTTAGTTTTGATTTGAAATCCAAACTTAAATCTGCATGAAAGCATAACTCCTCTCTGGTGGTGAACTTATTTCTTATCATTGATGCAATTATGGGAAAGTGTGCATTTGGTGTACTGTCTTGTACACAATACATAAACGTTGAACAATAATTCTCAGTTTATGCATATTCGCTTTTTTCTTGAAAATAAGTTAAAAAATATTTTTTTTAAATTTCAAAATAATTTTAGATTTGCAGGAAAGCTGCAAAGATAGTACCATGAGTTTCCGTATACTGCACACCCAGTTTCACCTGTTATTGACATCTTTCATTAGTCTGATACATTTATCACAATTAATAAGCCCATATTGATATATTATTATAATTAATGATTATTAGTGATCAGTATTACTACTTTAACTGAATATTTATAGCTATTTTGAAATACATTTTGCATACTATATTAAATATCTATTTAATGCTCTTTAAAAATATGGGATCCTATTTTCCATGTTTAACACACTAAGCCCCAGAAATATTAGCCATCTCTCTGTGTGACATTCTGAGGACGAAAATTGCATTAGGTAACATGGTGAGGTTTGGGGGGTCATGCCAAATCTCTCTAATGTCCCAAATCTCCCTGATACTTGTTTCCACTCCTGTTTCTTTCTTCTTTCTTTCAGGTCAAGGCCTGAAATAGAAAGCGCTGAAAGTAGAAAGGAGCAGAAAGGACTCGATGCCCCTTTCACCATGCAGCCAGCTAAAGTACTATATTCTTTTTCTGGAGGAAAGTTAGAAATAGAAGAAAAGAAGAAAAAGGTGTCTTTTCATAGGTTTGAGGTAATATGTGCAGTTTTTTTCACCACTCCACCCCCAACCCATTTAATGATTCTCTGGGCTGATGGAAGGGAAGGAATCAGCGGCCAATGGGAATTGTGTAGACCTCGTAGAGCCGTGAAAAACACAGCCCTGAAGTGGACGCAGGGAGTAAGGAGAGCTGGAACAGACAAAAATGTTTGTGCAATCTGAGAATGGAGGTTGTTTATGTGTGTAACGCCTTGGATGGAGTCCTGTGGAGGTGAACAGTTTACAGAGGAATGGCATGGGTTTCTATTCGGAAAGATGGACCAAAAGGAAGCCTGAAATATTCCACCTTAATCCAGCAGTGTACAAGAGCAATAGAATAGTTTTCAGAGCTTAAAGTAGAGTTCAATTAAGTAAGAGTCAGAAAGATGGACAGAATTTCCCGGTTGCAGTGTGGCATGGAATTAGGAAATCACCCTCTCTCCAGGGAGGCAGAAAGAGGCACAGATCCTCAAGAGATCCTAAGTCCACCCCAGAATGATAAATCACCCAACCCTTAGAGAAGACAATGGCTGTCTCAGTAGATGCCAGCTGGGCGCTATAACATCAAGGACAAGAAACCCTCCCACTTCTGCCTCTGCGTGGTCCCAGCGTCGGTGTTGGCACCGGCACCAGCCAAGATTCAATCCTTGAGGGGAAAAAACGTTATTTCCCATAGGGCTAAGATTACATTTAGAAACTCAGTTGTAAAATTGAAGACTGAGTTTTATTTTACTTCGTATGCTTAAGTTAGAACTGCACTGAATATTTTATTTACAAATAAAAGTTGAGGATTTATTTTTTGGTGTAGCTGTGATTATCTATATTCAGACCCCAAGTTCCCTTAATTGTTCATTTGTTTAAGTTATCTTTTATCACTTTCAAAGGCTTGGGGTATTTAAAGAAGTGTTTAAATTTATCGTGGAACCATTTTTAGATGTTAAAATGTTCTGATTGCTAATGTGATTTCTTTCCGTGTTTAAACAACAGCTGTGCATGACTGTCCCATATTTTCCCTTTGTACTTTAATGATTTGAGCTACATCTTAAGAAAACGTTGGTGCTATTCTTGCTGGCATATGTTATTGACATAAGCAACTGTAACATGAAGGTCTGAAATTAAGTTAACTTGCTTTCAACATCTCTATACCTGTAAATACTGAAACCAACAATTAAATGACCCATGTTACAGTCTCAGAGAAGCACCCAGGTTTGTGAAAATAAGTGGATAAAAATGACACTTTAAATCAATGAAATACAGACATTTTTCTATGAGTCCTCATGAATACATTCTGAAATGACATAAAGACTGTGGACAAATTTTATTAATCCTGTAATTTTTTTCAATTTTCTGTCAGTTGTACTGTGACATAGCACCTGGAAGCACCTTGCACTCACAGGACCTTGAAAGAAGCCAGTGATAATAGTAGCAAACAATAATTGAGCACTTTGTACCAGTGTGATAACATTGTCATGTATCAAAATATTTAATAATCACAACAAATTGGTAGGTTTTTAATGTTCATCTTTATTGATTCTGTCCTAAATGCACCCACAAGGTTTTTGGATCAGAGACAGATTTTTTTAATGACTTACAGCAAATAACAAGTGTGTGATTCCCCTATGCTTCCATTCTTATCCCAGGGATATTGTGATTAAAGCCAGGTCAAACATCTTAAACACACAAAGTCCATATAGTAAGCAAGGAATTAAGAAAATGAATTGTATCTGCTTGTAATAGGGAGTAAGGCAACTATCTCTCTTCTCCCTTCTGAGAAAGTCTGTTTTGGAAACATGGTAAGTCCTATGTCTTCAGTTTCACAATTAAGAGATATCTCCATTGTCCTGAGCCTCAGCACTGCTCCCCTGCCACCTCCCTAGAACTGTTCACGTATAACTCATGGATTGGGCGAGCATCTGGACTTCTCACTATCTTTACAGTTGTAGATTGCCTCCAAAGACTGGCTTTCAATTCAGATCTCAAGTTTCAGTAAAATCTGTGTAGAAAGGCATAGTTGTGCCAAAACATAAAAGTATTTTCTCTACAACTTTACACACACACACACACACACACACACACACACACCCCTATGTTATTTTACAGCTGTGGCAACTAAATTTAAAGGACTTAACCTGTCCAGGGTCAAATTTGTAGTTATCAGTAAAGCCAGGATTTTGCCCCCCATGTAACTTGAAAGCCCACATTCCTAAACATTACCGTGCCTTGCTTATTTACTGGTTAGGTAAATGATTGTGTGCATAAAGCAGCCATTCTAGTTGCCACAAATCAACTTTTACTTCATATTCATTTTCAGACTTCTCTCACGATTATGTAGAGAAGCATTTGTAAACTATGGAGGAGTTTAATATAATTTTTTCATTCCAGAGAATAACTCCGGATTAGGAAGGAAATAAAAAAAATTGAGTGAAGGCAAATAAGAATCAGTTAAAAAAAAAAAAAAAAAAGGAAACCTCAAGTAGACAGTTCAGAGAATCTACATACAGGCAATAGAGCTAGAAAAGTAGTTTCTGATCCCTCAAATGGGGCATGTAATTTAATAGGTCAAATGGCATGCACCGTGTCTAGCATTTTGTTTCATATAGCATAGATGTCCATAATTAACATATGAATGAGAAAATGAATGCAAAAGTGGGGCTTGCATACTCAATGCAAATGCTTTACCTATTTAATTTTTAAATGTCCTCAAAGAAAATTTTAAGCAAAAAGGAGCAAAGTAGATAAAAAAATAGTATGTTTAATAAATTGTTTTTATATAATAGAAGATATATAAAGATTTAGCCATCTTATGATGTTTTATGCAGCTCTATCAGAGAAGACTAATATTTTCATAGTTTGCCTTAGAAAACAATGCTGTCTAGACTTTTGACTGACAGCATTGTTTTCTAAGGCTAAAAAGTTGGGAAAAAAATATTTAACTGATACCAGAGGTAGATCCTGGTTTTATGGGGCCTGCAGCTTAATTTATTTATACAACCAACTTTAAGAAAAAAAATTAACAATGAAAACACAGGTAAAGGGACTTGAAAGGAACCTGAATAAGTGTGTCGCCCGGAAGTTTTGACACATTAACCTTTGACTCAGACACGCACAGTTTAGAGATTATGTTTTATTCTAACAAAATATTTAAAAATAGTTCTAATAGTAAATTTAATAGTAACAGCTCTAGAAGTATCTTAATTTTCTAGGCAAATAGCACTTTAACTTACATTTGTCTGCAATCCATATTGCTCTAAAATACCTAACACTCAGGTTTAAGGAACTGCAATTTCCAACCTGCTGACATGGGTAGAACCACCAATATATCACCTGTGAATGACAGCACCAGTGGAAAAGTGATTTGGCATTTTGGCTTGCCGGTGTGTGAAATACCATGTAGCAAAACAAAACTGTGTTGCCAAAGATATCAGTTACATCATAATTTATTAAACATTTTAAAATAGTTTACACTGTTTACTTTCTATAAATAAAAAATGTATCTCTGTGAGGGGCAAGGGGAAGTTGAGGCTTATTTTATTGTGTTTTTTTCCACATATTTATATTCTAGTTTTAAATTTTTACTTCTTTTTTAACATTTTCTAAATTTTCTGCCATAAGAAAGCATCAGTTTTACAAGTAGAAAATTAATTTTGTTATTGAAACAACAGTGAAATGTGAGATAAATGTTAAAATCCATTAACTCAAAATAAATGAAGAATTATTCGGGTGAAATGGTATAACTAGACTATGTGGTCAAATCAACCATGAATTACATTCTCAAAGAAAAAATGTGACATTGTGTCTTCTGCACAAGTAAAATCTTGGTAGCATATGTGAAAGCTACCAATGTGAAAGCATTCATATATGTGAACGCATATCCCATTCTTGGTGTGAAAAAAAATTACAACTATCCTATTTTTATGGCTTCTTTTTGTAATAAACATATGACTTCTTCGTAACTGACTAAATCATGTAAATTCACTGTATGTTAGAAGAGATTAAATCAGAATCTGTTCTGCCTTCATTGCATAAACTTCCAGTTATATGATGCTACAGAAAAGATTTCCGATCAGTTGTATGTTTGAAAATATATTTTTTACACCATATAACCTCAATATAGTACTGGCAATCTGTTACATGAGTTTCTAGCTTATATGGTGGTTTGATTTGTCAAGAAATATAATCACAGGTTTTTGTTTTTTGTTTTTTGTTTTGAGACAGAGTCTCACTTTGTTGTCCAGGTTGAAATGCAATGGCTGAATCTTGGCTCACTGCAACCTCCGCCTCCAGGGTTCAAGCGATTCTCCTGCCTTAGCCTCCTGAGTAGCTGGGATTACAGACATCTGCCACCACGCCTAGGTAACTTTTTTTACTTTTAGTAGAGATGGGGTTTCACCATGTTGGCCAGGCTGGTCTTGAACTCCTGATCTCAGATGATTCACCTGCCTTGGACACCCAAAGTGGATTACAGATGTGAGCCACTGCACCTGGCCACAGGTTGTTTTTATATTCTCTATGTCCTAGTATATATAGGATATAACTGCCAAAGAAGACATTTGGGGAACTAAACATTGAATTTTCATATCATAGTTACATTGCTTCATCTAAAATCCTAACAAGTTATTAATGTTTACATTTTAGTAAAAGTAGCCAGATGCAAACCACTAAAGTGGGCAAACAAGAAATGTTAGTTTTTGCTGGGCCCAGTGGCTCATGCCTGTAATCCCAGCACTTTGGGAGGCTGAGGTGGGTGGATCACGAGGTCAGGAGTTCGAGATCTGCCTGGCCAATGTGGTGAAACCCCGTTATAAAAAAAATTAATATAATAAAAAAAAGAAATGTTAGTTTTTAAAAATAAAAAATAAAAACAGAATGGAAGAAGATGTTTGAAAACTATAGCATTTTAAAAATAGTAAATATTGAAATACAAACAAAGTTTGAAAATATAGTCTATATGGCTGAAGAACAATAATAAAGCACTATCAAGATATTATCTCCTTTTTCACCCTATTTGTTAAATGTATTATAAAAATGTGAATCATGTCAAAGTTTTTTAAGAAAATTTAAAAATGGAATGATAAAAATTTGACAATATCACTTTAACCCCTTTCACAAGTTAAAAATATAATAAATATTTTAAAACTAAGTGTTAAAAAATGTAGTGATGGTAATATGCCAGTTAGGATGGTGATCATTAGAAAGTCTGGAAACAATAGATAATGACAAGGATGTGGAGAAATAGGAACACTTTTACACTGTTGATGAGAGTGTAATTTAGTTCAACCATTGTGGAAGACAGTGTGGCGATTCCCCAGGATCTAGAACCAGAAATACCATTTGACCCAGCAATCCCATTACTGTATATACACCCAGAAGATTATAAATCATTCTACTATAAAGACACATGCACACATATGTTTCTTGCAGCACTATTTACAATAGCAAAAACTTGGAACCAATCCAAGTGCCCATCAATGATAGACTGGAAAAGAAAATATGGTTCATATACACCATGGAATACTATGCAGCTATAAAAAAGAATGAGTTCATGTCCTTTGCAGGACATGGATGAAGCTTGAAACCATCATTCTCAGCAAACTAACACAGGAACAGAAAACCAAACACCACATGTTCTCACTCATAAGGGGGAGTTGAATAATGAGAACACATGAACACAGGGAGGGGAACATCACATACTGGGGGCCTGTTGGTGGGGTGGGAGGCAAGGGGAAGGGATAACATCAGGAGAAATACCTAATGCATGTGGGGCTTAAAACCTAGATGACAGATTGATAGTTGCAGCAAACCACCATAACACGTATATACCTATGTAGCAAATCTGCAGGTCTGTATATATATCCCAGAACTTAAAGTACAATTTAAAAAAGGAGCGATAATAAACTGTTAATTTCTATAATATGTATTCTTTAAAAATGACAGGAAAAAAATTAAAAATCAGATTGAAAATCTAAATCTGTACAGCCCACTATGACAATTGGTGAACATAAGTGGCCACTTAAAACATTTAATATAATATTTCTACTTATTTTGTAAATTCTATTGTGTATTGCTGCTCTATATTGCCAGTTTACAGAAAAGCAAATACAAATGCCAAACAAGTAAACAAAAATGTCCAATTTCACTAGTAGTTTGTGAAACAGTGATTACAGTAACAAAGAGTATTATTTTGTAATCACTGAATTGGCAAAGCTTGAAAACAGGATTATCTTTTCATTCACATTTATGCACATATATGTATCATATTAATGTATCCTCATTCTTACTCTAGAACTAAAAATCATAGTACTATTTTTAAATGTAAAACAACAATCTGTATTTAATAACATTTTATAATGCATGTGCATGTATGCATTAGATATAAATCTGTTGACAGTGATGTCATTCCTGGAAACATCTCCTATAGGGATTAAGGTCCATGTACAAAGCACAATATATATGGTATTTATGAAAGTCGTTGTAATAGCAAATATAATAGAAAGTCAAAGGAAAAGAAAAAATCACCCCCAAAATAAAACCCTCCAGAAACAATATAATTGCCTATCAATAGAGGGACACTTAAATATATTGCCATTACATTATATTCACATCTTGGAATACTCCGCAGCCATTAATTACAAGAAATTAAGTATTACAAGTTGACTTGAAGTGATGTCAACAGGAAAGTATGAGTGGAAAGTGAAAGACTAAGAAAAGTATGCATGATAAAAACCCATTTAATACAAAGCAAAATGACAAGTATATATGCACATATACACACAAATATGTGCATATATTATATGAAAATATATGCATATATATGATTAGTTGAGCATAAAAATGTATGACTATATATTAGGTTGTTCATTTTGCTGACATGCTATGAAGATGAAGATGAATACAGGCTAATGAAGATAGGAACAGTGAAGCGCAAAAGTACTTAAAACATAAATAATTTGGTTATTCATGCAATTATGTATAATTATATATACCTGTTTAAAGATAAATATGCATAATGACATTAAAATAATTTAAAAGAAAATTAAACTGTCCATATTTAATTTTCTCTAATCAAAAATTTATTTATATATATTTATTTTTAAAACAGCAATGATTTTATTTAGTTCATGGTTCTGTGTGTTGGTTGAGGAGATCTTCTGTATGAACCAGGTTGACTGAGAGCCGCTGTGCTTGCTCACATGCCTGTGATCAACTGGAAAATTAGCTGGAGTGAAGCTAGGATGGCTTCCTTCACAGTGATGGCAGCTAGCAGCCTGTTGGCGGGTGTCTGGGTTCTCTTCCACATGGCCTCTCATCCTCCAACGGACTAGCTCAGGTGCAATTAGGGGGTGATGGAAGGTAAGAGCGGAAAGAGAGATGAAGTCCCAGTGCTCGGATACCTTTCAGATCTCATCATGTGGCAACTTGCTGTTGTTTTTTGATCAAAACCAATCACATGGGGAACTCGTCTCAAGGAATGGAAAAATAGGCTCCATCTCTTGATGGGAGGGGAATAATTTATGGTTGTTTTTACAGATTAAATACAGTAGTCATAGCTTAATGTCACTACAGCTATGTGCACAAAATGCTCTCAAGTGATTTTTATTTCTCAAGCCATGTGACCCATAGAGTATCTTCCACAAACAATGAGCACCAACACTGTTGGCATCATCTACAGCTTGTTAGAAATAAAGAATCTCAGGCCGTGTTAAATAGAGTCTACATTTTTACAAGACCCCATGATTCATAAGCCCAATAGGGTTATAGAAGCACTGTATCTTTTTGTTATTTTTATCAAAAGATTTTCCACCTCGATTGAGATGATCATATGGTTTTTGTTTTTTATTCTGTTTATGTGGTGAATCACATTTATTGATTTACGTATGTTCAAACAACCTTGAATCTCGGGAATTAAGCCTAGCTCATTGTAGTAAATTAGCTTTTCGATGTGCCATTGGATTCAGTTCGCTAGTATTTTGTTGAGAATTTTCGTGTCTTTGTTCATTACAAATATAGGCCTATAGTTTTCTGTTTTTGTTATGTCTTACCCAGGTTTTGTTATCAAGATGCTAATGGCTTCATAAAATGAATTAGGGAGGAGTCGCTCCTTCTCCATTTCTTGATACAGTCTCAGTAGAAATGGCACCAGTTTCTCTTTGTACGTCTGGTAGCATTTGGCTATAAATCCATCTGGTCCAAGGCTTGTTTTGATTGGGAGATTTTTATTAGTGATTCAATTTTGAATTCAATGTTAGTTGGCTCAGGGTTTCAATTTCTTCCTGATTGAATCTTGGGAGATTGTGTGTTTCCAGGAACGTATCTATTTCCTGTACATTTTCTTATTTGTGTGTGTAGAGGTATTTATAGTAGTCTCTGAAAATCTTTAGTATTTCTATGGGACCTAATGTAATGTCATTTTTGTCATTTCTGATTGTGTTTATTTGGATTTTATCTTTTTTCTTTGATAATCTAGCTAGTGGTCTATCAATCTTATTTAAGCTTTCAAAGAACACACTTTTGGTTTTATTTATTTTTGTATAAATGTTGGGGTCTTGATTTTATTCAGTTGTGCTCTAATTTTGGTTATTTCTTTTATCTGGTAGCTTTGGGGTTAGCTTGCTTTTGTTTTTCCAGTTCTTCCATATGTGATATTAGATTGTTAATTTAAGAACTTTCTAACTTTTTGAGGTAGGCGTTTAGCACTATAATCTTTCCTCTTAACACTGCTTTTGCTGAATCCCAGAGAATGTTGTTCTTGTTTATTTCAAATAATTTTTTGATTTCTGCTTTAATTTTATATTTTCCCAAAAGCCATTCAGGAGCAAGTTGCTTAATTTCCACGTAATTGTGTGGTTTTGAGAGATCATGATATTAATTTCTATTTTTATTCCATCATGGTCCAAGAGTATGGTTGATATGATTTTGATTTTTAAAAAAAATGTGTTGATAGTTACTTTATGGCCAAGCAGGTGGTCAATCTTGGAATATGTTCTATGTGCAGATGAGAAGAATGTATATTCTGTGGTTGATGGGTGGGTTATTCCATACGTGTATATTAGGTCTAATTGGTTAAATGTCAAGTTTAAGTTCAGAATTTCTTTGTTAGCTTTATGCCTCTATAATCTGTATAATGGCAACAGTGGAGTATTAACATTTTCCAATGTAATTTTGTGGCTAAGTCTTCTGTAGTTCTACAAGTATTTATTTTATGCATTCTCCAATGTCGAGTGCATATATATTTAAAACAGTTATGTCTTCTTGCTGAGTTGAACCCTTTATACCCTTTATCATTATGAAGCACCCTTCTTTGTCCTTTTATTTTGTACTATTGTTGGTTTAAAGTCTGTTTTATCTGATATAAGAATAGTGACCCTGCTCTTTTCTGTTTTCTGTTTCTGTGGTAGATCTTTCTACAACCCTTTACTTTGAGCCTATGGGTGCTATTATATGTGAGATGGGATTCTCGAAAGCAACAGCTGGATGAGTCTTGGAGCAGCAGAAAGGCCCCCCACCTCGCCTCAGCACCAAGATCTCTGCATAGGAGGTATGAGGAAACTCAGGTTGCTGAACCAGACAAGCAAGTATTTCGAACACCTAGAGATTAGCCTGGGTGTGGAGACAGCAGGTCTCACTCCACCGTGATTTATGTCTAGGAAAGGTGGGATGGCTAAGGCTGCTGAACCAGGTGAATGGGTCCTTCAAATACTTTGAGATCTGTCTAGATGTGGAGCAGAGATAAACCTGCTGCACCATGATCTATGTGGTGGCTCCATGATCTAGGGTGGCTCAGGCTGCTGCTTGTCCAGGAAAGCAGGTGCTTCAACTATCTGGATTTCTGCTTTTATCAGCCAGACACCATCACAGGAGCTATTTTCCAGTGTTCTCTTCCTTAGTATCTGGTGTCCTTCGTTCCACTTTATTCCCATTTTTCTTCTTGAATTAAAGCTCACAGAGTTGATCTTTATGCATTATTTTGCTATTTCCAAATGAATGAAGCATGCTAACAGCCTCTAATCTGCCATCTTGGGGAAAAAAACTAATCAAAAGTTTAATAATTCCCATTTCTCTTTTAAAACAACCAACTAAGATTATTCTTTCAGCATTTTGCTTAATTGCTTTATTTAAGTGTCAACTATGCTTTGCCTTGTTTGCATAAAGCATTATCCAACACATCCCAGCAAAAGCATGATTTTATTTAGGTAACATGATTAGAAGAATTAACATATTAGAGCAGAACTATTTAGTAGAACAATAATATAAGTTGTAAATTAGTGCCACATATGTAATTTGAAATTTTTTGATAGCTATATTTAAGAAAGCAAAAGAAAAAGGTAAAATTAGTTTTAGTAACATATTTTGTTTAGACCCAAATATCTAAAACATTATTATGCCAACAAATAGATACTATAAAAATTATTGAAATATTCAACATGATTATTTTATATGAAGCCTTTGATAACAAGTGTATATTTTACACCTTCAGTACTTCTCAATTTTACTGGCCACATAATAGTGTTCTATTACTACCATATTGGACAGAATAGTACTAGAAAATTGAAAAAAAGTGTTTGATTTTAAAAAGTTGCTGTAGTAAAGTGAATGTGAAATATAAAGTAATCGAGAGGTGTCAAATCTTGTTTTCTGTTCATTGACACACTGCATATGTGTGTCAAACCTAAATAATGAACAGAAAGGCTCTTGAAAAGAAAATAATGTTTATTCAGTATTGAGCATTGAAATGAAACATGTAAGATGTACTCAGGGAGGTAAAGCAAGAGGAAGGTTTTTAAGTGAAACAGCTATTCTTAGCCACAAGGAGCAATAATAAGGGAGATGTCAGTCCAAGGTTGGATAGACAGTTGCTGGGCAGATGTCCTTCCAGAAGTTTTAGAACTCTTGCTTCCATTTTTGTTCTAGAGCATATCAATTCCTACGTTACACAGAAATTTACTACATTTTAGTGTTTATCTTATTCTACATTATTTATCCCATCTTATTTTCTGTTCTTCAATGTGAACTTTCTTAACACAAAACTGAACCACAACAGATTTACAACACACGTTATTCAATAAAGAAAAACATTGAGAAGTATTAATGTGTCTTTGTGAAATGTCTTTACTAATGCATCACTTTAAGCCTAGTTGCCCCAGGCAGTCCATTTGCCTGCAGAGAAGATTAGCCATGTTATAGAAGGAACACAAATAAAAAGTTTCTGCTGTGCAGAATGATTTGCAGCAAAATGATTAGCTGTGCAAGCTCATGTATTGTGTGGATAAAGACTGCCATTTTTCTTTGCCTATTCATCAACTTTGTGAATCAACAAGCACGCTAAATGATATATGCCCTTAAAATTCTCCCACAGTATAGAGAGACAGCATAAAAGTAGGGGGTAAAACTTGGATAGAATTTTTTATATATATATAAATGGAGAGGCCATGAAAGCAAATAAGAAATGGAGGAGATGGAGGCAGTTCAATTTCCTGATGTCCAGAGAGAGGGAAATATGTTGTACAACCAAGGTTTACATTTTAGACCTTGAGTTGGTGGCTTCTTCAATGGCAATTATATACCAGCTTGGGGAACAATCTCTGCAAAGTATACAAGGCCCTGCAACATGGACAAGCAGAGGGAGATTTGGGATACGTTTTTCCATATTGCTCCCACTTCCCATGTGGGATGTACTGGGGTTATGTTTTGCTGACTGCAGTAAGGTGGATGTAGTTTGGAATGGGAACTGTGCTGCTTGGACAGGAATGGAATGGGCGTCCCAGCCAGAATCCAGAGGAAGCCACAACACTTGTGTGAAGTCAGGTGTGATCCAGGGAAGCCAAGAAGCACACCTAGAGCATTCTCCAAATTAAAAGGAAGCAGTTCACGAGTGGCACCAAACGTAGATGACAGACATCAATGTCTCCTCTTGCACAAGCCACACACAGGAGGCAGGAGGAGGATTATACTTAGTCATCAACATGTAAGAAAAGAATGCCACCTGGAAATGAGGGAGTGTCATCAAATCTGAGGCCATTAATCACGTCAGCCACTCACCTCCTCCTGGCAACCAGCTACCAACTACGAGGAAACAATCCGAGTGCAAGAATGTTCACCTACTGGAGACCAACTGCCTAATGATCAGACTAGAACACACTTTAAACTAGGCTTGACCTTTAATTATTTTTTTTGCCTGCTAGGAAGGAAAGCCAACTTACTGAAATAAAAATTCAAGGTAGTCCTTCTGACAATCCTTTTGTAATGAGAGTTAATTTTGTATGCGAATAAATAGTAAAAGATATGAATGATTTGATGAGGGAATAATCAATATAATGAAAAAATCATATAATGTGAAATGCACTCATTTTGCATATGAGCTGTAAAACAAATGTCTATTTTTAAGGGTAAAATGCCCTATTCTGCAAGTTTTAACAAACATACAGAAAAACACTTATGAGATATAATTAAATAGCAAGATATGGAGTAAAATGTAATTATGGGAAATAAAGTGTGATAATTCCTATATTACACTGTTACTAGTCAACATGTACCAAGGAAATAATGCAATATAGAACCAATTACCGTGGCTTCATTGAGATACACTTCATTCCTGAGCAGCTCAATCTATGTTCAGTAAAATAGAGTACCTAGTTAAACCAGAACATAATCTATTCAACTTTCAGTATATTTGATACTCTACTCATTTTCTACTACATTTAAGGATAATTATTGCCATAGAAAAATTGATGTCTAGTCATTTTTATAAACTGTGTACCTGATATTTTCACTGAAACCCTGTATCTAATTAGTAATGATTTCATCTTGTAGTTCTTCAATAAAGTCCAAGATCAAAGGATTAAAAAGTTAAGGAACAGTCCGGTTCTACTTTTCAGGGCTTAATCTTGGATAATTACAATTTTTAATATGTTTTACATTCAAGCTTTTTTCATATTTGTATGTAAAAGTTCATATTTTTCAAGTGTTTTTAGCTGTTTAGCATGTTCTTTATTTTCATCAATAATCACTAAGTACTCTGCCAGATACTATATTAAATGATGAATATACTGAAGATAATTCATTCTATTTATTAAGTTGAAAAGGAATTCTATTCTTTATATTCCAAATCATGGACTCAGAGCAGGATTTTAGAAGTGTTCTTTATTTGTAACCATTTATTATGGAAATTTCGAATTTCATGAAGGAGAAAGAAACATGCGATGAATCTCCACATACCCATCACCCACCTTCGACAATGACTGTACACTTTGTCCACTCTAGTTTCATCCACACTTCATCCACTTTCTTCACACTCAAATAATTTTGAGACAAATCTCAGAGTTTATGTAATTTCATCCAGTAAAAATTTTTGATATAGGGGGAAAAAAACTAAATGCAGAGGACTCAGCATCCACAATCACAATTGCTAACTTTTGTGATTAGAAGAGAAAGACTTCAGAAACAGCTTCAGAATGTGTTTCTCATTCTACTTTGGTTTAAAACATATAAACTTGGAGATATTTCTAGCACTGCAGTGAACTACACTCCATAAAACCTTCCTGTTTAAAGCAATAAAACACCAGGACAAAACATTGAATATCCTTTTGTAAGCGCAGATGTGTCAAGAAAATAAAGAAAAATTCTGGGGTCATAAACAACATAGAAGTGAGAATTTAGTAAGAAAAACAGACACTAAAACTGCTGTTTGCTTGTGGTGGCATCTTTCAACCTAATGACCCGGAACGTTTGTCTTCATAGAATTCCATGAAACACATGTAATGTAGAACCGAGGGCCAGCACGAAGTGGGCAGCTTGATCAGACATTCTCACAGAAAGCAGAGACACATGAGTAGAAACAAAGCCAACACTGTTAACAACAGCAAAATGAAAACAAAACCACCACACAAAAACACCCTCTGTAGATGGTGGAGATAGCTACCTTTCTCAATCATTGTTCTGAAGGAAAATGTCTTTGTTCAAAGTTTCTAACTGCAGTCCAAGCCCACTTTTGTGAAGGTTTGAAATGTCAGTCAAAAAAACTTCGAGGATTCCCCTCTAGAAAAACCCAAACTATAAGCTAATCCTAGGTTGATTTGTATTCATAAATATTGAAAATAAGCAAACATAATTCCTGTGAGACAGGAATTAGAATACAGAATACAGAAATTAGACAGGTATGGTGGCTTGTGCCTATAGTCCCAGCTACTCAAGAAACTGAGGTGGGAGGCTTGCTTAAACCCAAGAGGACGGGACTGCAGTGAGCTATGCTCCAGTCTGGACAACAGACTGATACTCTCTCTTTCTCTCTCTCCCTATCTATCTATCTATCTATCTATCTGTCTGTCTATCTATCTATCTATCATCTATTTATCTATCTATCTCTACCTATATATAGGTATGTATATCTATCTACCTATATAGATATGCATATCTATCTATCTATCAAGATATCTATCTATATACATACACACACATGCATACATATATAGTGGATTCTATAGAGAAAAAAGAGAAAAGATAAGAACTCTAGAATATGTAAACATACAAAAAATTGTGTGAATATTTTAAAGATCACATAAGATACTATGAAGAGAACATTAGTAAAAATATATCTGAGTAAATTATACAGAACTCAGAAAAAAAGTAGAAAAACATTAAATAACAGATTTTAGCAAAATTAGGACAAAGCTGAAGACATAACATTTATTAAACCAATTTCAAGAATAAACCATGGAAAGAATCAAGTAGAAAATCTTTGCAGAGAAAATAGTTGAGATTTTCCAGAACTGATAAAGGATACTGTATTCATTTCCTTTGTTTCTGTATGACTATTTCCATTTCCAAATTATCAGAAACATAGAAACTTGAAACAACCCACATCTATTATCTTAGAGCCCTGGAAGCTAAAAGCCCAAAAGAGGTTTCAAGGGGCTGAAACTGAGCACTCTGCAGGGCTGCGTTCTTTTCGGAGGCTCTGGGAAAGAACGTTTCCTTCCTTTTCCCAACTTTCAGAGATTGCCCACGTTCCTTAGCTCACTGTTTCCTATTCCAGCGTCAACATCAGCAGCATAGCTCTCTTTGACCCTGACATTGACTCTCCTGCCTTCATCTTTCAATTTGAAAGATCCTGGGCTTTATGTTGGGCCTACACAATTAACCCAGGATAACCTTCACATCTCAAGGATCAGCAACCTTCATTCCATCTGCAACTTCAGTTTTCTCTTGTCATGTAACATAAAACATTTACAGATTCTGGAAATTAAGACAAGGGTATCATTTGGGGACCATTATTCTGCCTACTTAAGATACCAAACTTGTCATTCAGATATCCTAGCAAATCATATGGAGAATAACAGGCTATAAGCAGACGCAAGATTTTTGAAATAATAATGGAACCCAGTTCAAAAACAGTAAATTACAATTTCAATATAAAACAACTGTCATCCTAGAATTCCACGCCAAAGAAAACTCTATTGGCAGAATATGGAGAAAACAGGGAAATAAACAGGAAAAAAAAAATCTTAATTACCATAAGGCTGTCATTAAAGAAATACCAAAAAAAAAATAGTTTCAAAAGGAGGAAAATGTCCAAGAAGCCAAGCCTGACTTGCAAGAAAGCAAAACACAAACCAAGAAATAAGCAAACTGTGATTAAATCTAATAAAATTGACTGTATAAAACAAAATAGAGGAATGAACAAATCCATCATCATATTGGCATGTTTTAAATTCATTTCTCACAGTAATTGAGACTACAGACAATGTAAATCAGATAGCAAAAAATGAGTAAACTTTCTCTTCAGAACACTTATAAAATGAGAATTTCAAAAAGAAACAACTATAAAAAATGACCACATGCTATGACATAAATTATGTCTTAAACATTTCAAATGATCTACATATCATTCTTTACCAGTCTCTTTTCATGCTGCTGATAAATACATACTTGAGAATGGGTAATTTATAAAGGAAAGAGGTTTAATGGACTCACGGTTCCACTTGGCTGGGGAGGCCTCACTATCTTGGTGGAAGGTGAAAGGGACATCTTACATGAGAAAAGGCAAAAAGAGAATGAGAGCCAAGTAAAAGGGGTTTCCCCTTATAAAACCATCAGATCAGCAGGGTGTGGTGGTTCACACCTGTAATCCCAGCACTGTAGGAGGGCAGTCACGAGGTCAGGAGATCAAGACCATCCTGGCCAACGGTGAAACCCCATCTGTACTAAAAATACAAAAACTAGCTGGATGTAGTGTCTCAAACCTATAGTCCCAGCTACTCGTGAGGCTGGGGCAGGAGAATCTCTTGAACCCAGAAGGCAGAGGTTACAATGAGCTGAAATTGCATCACTGCACTCCAGCCTGGGCAACGGAGTGAGACTCCATCTTAAAAACAAAACAAGACAACCGTCAGATCTCATGAGACTTATTCACTACCACAAGAACAGTATGGGGGAAATCGCCCCCATGATTCAATTCTTTCCCATAGAGTCTCTCCCACAACACATGGGAATTATGGAAGTTACAATTCAAGATGAGATTTGGGTGAGGACACAGCCAATCCATATCACATATATAATTTATTTAACCACCAAAATGAAATTAAGACAGAATTACTAATAAAATTATAACGATATAATTCTCATTTAGTTGAAAAAATTTTTTCAATTCTAACAGTGAAAAAGAGATGTACATAAATATTTACAAATACATTATATAAAACAATCATAAAGTCATAAAAATTTATGAAATACACATCTTAATCTTCAGGAGATATTGTGTCTTTTAAGAAAAGAAGAAAGGCTGAAAATTAATGAAGTATAAACAACATAAAATGTTAGAAGAATCACAAAATAAAGGCAAATAAAAGAAATTTAGATACAAAATAGGCCAGTGCAGCCACTCATAACTGTAATCCCAGCACTTTGGGAGGCCAAGGTGGGCTGATCACCTGAGGTCAGGAGTTCCAGACCAGCCTGGCCAATGTGATGAAACCCTGTCTTTACTAAAAACACAAAAGAATTAGCTGGGTGTGGTGGCAGGTGCCTTGTAATCCCAGCTACTTGGGAGGCTGAGGCAGGAGAATCGCTTGAACCCAGGAGGCGGAGGTTGCAGTGAGTGTGGATTGCACCATTGCACTCTAGCCTCGATGACAAGAGTGAAACTCTCTCAAAAAATAATAATAGTAAAGAATGATTAATAAAATGGAAACCAAAACAAAAATAAAAGAGCAACAATAAAGCATAAACCAGTGTCTTTGAAAAGACAATTAAAATGAAATATGTTTTATGACTAATAAAGAAAAATGTGAAAATGGTCAGGTGATGTGGTTCATGCCTGTAATCCCGGCACTTTGCAAGGCCAAGGCGGGTGGATCACTTAAGGTCACGAGTTTGAAACCAGCCAGGCCAACGTGGTGAAACCCCGTCTCTACTAAAAATGCAAAAAAATTATCTGGGCGTACTGGCTTATGCCTGTAATCTCAGCTATTCAGGAGGTTGAGATAGGAGAACCACTTGAATCCAAGAGGTAGAAGGTTGTAGTGAGCCGAGATTGCATCACTGCACTCCAGCCTGGCAATAGAGTGAAACTCTGTCTAAAAAAAAGAAACAAACAAAAAAAAACACAAAAAACAAAAAACCCAGCAATAACCAAAAAAAAAGAAAACCAAGAAAAATGTGAAAGTAATATTAGTAATAAAAAGAGGAATAAAATTATAGATTCTGAGAAACTTAAACAGATAAGAAAATGTTAGAAGAAATATTTTTATGACAATATCCATAGAAATAAAAAATTTTAGAAAAAAATGGGTCAAAAAATTCAAGAATAAATAAAAATGGTATTTTAAACCTTCAGGAAAATTATATCAGTAGTTTAAAATATCTCCATAAATAAAGAAGCAGTAATACAAAGGTTTTATAGCCAAGTTCTTTCTAAAATGTAAGAAAAAGATAGTTCTTACACTAAGGCTTTCAAAATACATAAAGAAAGGCCACTGAAACTAATTAGGTTAATGTAAAATTAATATCAAAATCTGACAAAAATTACAAAAAGACAAAATATAGGCTAATTTCAAACATACATATATAAATACTAAACAAAATAATGGCAAGCTAAATTCAGATATGAATACAAATTATATCAGAATTGGATTATTCCCTGAAATGAAAAATTACTTCAACATTAAAATACATAAAATATATTACCTGATGCATAGTTATTTCAACAATTATAGAAAGGGCATTTGATAAAGCAAAGTATCAATTTATAATATTTATTCAGAGTTAAAAAGATACATGGGCTACTTCTTACCCTGAAAAAGAAATCCACAAAAATGGCAATGGTTCATAATACATTAAATTGTAAAATTTAAAAATGTTTCCTTTAATATTAGCAATGAATCAAGACAGCCTGCTGTCACCCTTTCTATTTAACATTGTGGTGTAAATCCTAGCTAGTGAAATAAGACAAGAAAAATAAATGAATGTGAGAAGAATTATAAGAAAAAAGGGAATTCATCATTATTCAAAGAAATTGTTATACTTGGTACATATGGAAATAGATACAAAGAATAATGATAGGACTTCAGGTTTCAGCTTCAAAATATATAGCTTGAAAGTCATCACTCTCATTCTCATAATGAGAAAAAAAGCTGGGAATACTGCAATTCAATGACTTTTCTTCAATCTTTCAGAATTCAGGTCACCACCAAGTCCAGAGAGATACAACAACAAGGGAACTACAGCTAAGATCAGCTTACCAAAAGCCAAAGCTGCTAGAGCCACAAACTGGTTAGAATATGTGCATAGTGCTCTGATGAATGGTTAGAGAAGGACAGTGGGCTAACCTGAAAGTGATCACGATACTCATGGGGTCCCCATGCTTCATGGGTTTTATCTCCAGCATGTTCTCCTTCATCCCCTAATCCGTTAGAATAAACCAAAAACAGTCTGCACTACAAACTATCACAGTTAAACTTCAAAAAACTGAAGACCAAAAGTCTTGAGAGCAGCCTGAGATAAACGCCATATTACCTATTGGTAACACTGATTTGCAAAACAGTGGATTTCTCGTGTGAATCTGTGGAGACAAGAAGCAAGTGGCACAACATTTTCCAAACACTGGAAGCAGAGAACTGGCAACTGTCGATTTTATATCCACTATAACTATCCATCAAGAATGAAGTAGAAATAAAAATATTCTCAGACAAAAACAATGTAAAAGAATTGTAGATCTATCCTTAAAGACTGGTTACAGAAATTCTTCAGAAGAAAAGAAAATGGTGAAAGTAGTCTGGGAACATCAGGGAAGAAAAAAAAAAAAAAAAACAGCAAGAGAAGGAGAATTGTGGGTAAATATAGTAGATAATCCTCCTCATAGGTTTTCTAAATCATATGTGATCAGTAAAACAAAAATTATACTATGATCTAAAATGTATGTGATAATTGAAATAAAAATTTTAACACAGTCTAAAAAATTATATTTTTATGACAAAGCAGGAAAGGTAAAATAACCTCAATAGAAGCCAGTCCTAACCACATTACTCAAAGTCATAAAACTTGAATGTGTAGACTGTGATAAATTATATATGTATATTATAATATTCACAATAACCACCAAGAAATCTACACAAAGGGATAAATATTATATATAATGTCAAGATGAAAATTTTTTAAAAAGTTCAAGTAGCACGAAAGGATGAAAGAAAAGAAAACAGAGAAACAAGAAAAAGAGAAAGCAAGCAGAAAACAAATTTTTAAATCTTCAAGCTTTTTCTGGAAGAAAATATTGCATGTACATATCCAACAAAGGACTGGTATCCAGAATACATAAATAACTCTCAAAACTACATTTAAAATCAGACAGCCCTTCCAGAAAATAGGCCAAAGACCTGAATAGACATTTCAGCTAAGAGGATATACACATGTCAAATGAGCATATGAAATGATGTTTCAACATCATAATGACAGGAAAATACAAATTAAAACCAAGATGAAATATCACTGGATAACTGTCAGAATGGTTAAAATTTGGAAAAATTAGAAAATATATAATAACACCAAAATCTGACAAGAATGCAGAGAAACTACATAATGAATATGTTGCTAGTAGGAATGTCAAATATCATGGCCACACTGAAAACAGTTTGTCAGTTTCTTAATAAAAATTAAATAGGCTGGGCACAGTGGCTGACCCCTGTTATCCCAGCACTTTGGAAGGTAGAGACAGGTGGATCACCTGAGGTGAGGAGTTCGAGACCAGTCTGGCCAACATGGTGAAACCATGTCTCTACTGAAAATACAAAAATTAGCCGGGCATCATGGTGTGCGTCTGTAGTCCCAGCTACTCAAGAGACTGAGGTGGGAGAATCACTTGAACCCAGGAGGCAGAGGTTGCAGTGAGCTGAGGTTGCTCCATTGCACTCCAGCCTGCATGAGTGAAACTCCAACTCAAAAAAAAAAAAAAATTAAATATGCTGCTATCACAAAACCCAGTTATCACACTGTTGGACATTTATCATTTATCCCAGAGCAATAAAAACACGGGTTATCAGGTTCACACAAAAACCTGTACTCAAATGTTAATAGTAGCTTTATTTATATTAGTCAGAAACTAGAAAAAAACCCCAGATGGCCTCCAATGAATGAATGGTTAAACAAATAGAGATACATCCATTCTATAGAACACTACTCAATAATAAAACAGAAGGAGTTCCTGATACACACAAAAGCTTAGTGAACCTACAGGCAATTATGCTGAGTGACAAAAGCCAATTCAAAAGGCGACATGCAGCACTATCCTCTTCATATAACATTCTTGAAATGACAAAATTATAGGAATTGAGAAAAGGCCAGTGGTTGCCAGGGCTTAAAAAGTAGTTGGGGAAAGTGAGAATTGGATGTGCTTACAAAAGAATACCATGAAGAATCCATGTGTTGATGGAAATGTTCTGTATCTTGACTGCATCAATGTCAATACCTTGGTTATGATATTGTAGTATATTGTTGCAAGATGTTACCATAAAGGGAAAGTAGAGAAGGGTATGCAAGATCTCTCAGTGTTATTTCCCTCAAGTGATGGTGAATCCACACTAAGTTCAAATTGAAATTTAATTAAGAAAACAAGACAAAGCACTATTCACGCCTGAGGAAAAAAACCCACTGCACATGGGACTGTACAAAGTGTCACACCTATGATACAAAGAATTATAATAATCATTAAGGAAAAAAATTAACAACTCAGTAGAAAAATGGGTTAAAATGTAAATAAGCATTTGGCTATCCTCAAATGTAAAAGAAAAAAAGGAAAGAAAATTATATAAAAAGATTTTTAAATATTTAATTCCAATAATGTAAAAATGCAAAACAATAATACATTTTTTTCACACCTACCAAATTAGTGAATTATAAAAAGTTTTTCAAAGCCAAGCTTTTGTAAGGATATGAAATAAATAAAACTCTTTTTCTGTTTCTGAGATTGCATACTGGTTCTTCCAAATTTTCAGTTTTGCATTAAAGTGTGGTGAAAGTTGTACATATTCTATGACCTTGCAATTCCAGTAATACGTATATTCACCAGAAAACTGTTACAGATGTGTACAAAGCAGCATACACTAAAATGTTCTCAGCAGCATGGTTTACGGTATAAAAGGAAAGAAAAAAGTAAACAGTCCAAACGTTCAAGGATGCATGAATTATATCTTCAGAAAACGGAGTGCAGTAGAACAATGAAAATAGATAAAGCACTTATATCACTTAAAAACAAACCTAGGTGAAGAATATGCAGTTTAAGGAATAAACATTTGGCGAAATATAAAATATGAAAAAATGACTAAAACAACACTGAAGCTATTTGTTACACTGTGTGAAGAAAGAGTGAATGCAATTTCAAAATTCAGGAGTCTCCAAAAACAGTGTTAATTTTAAACTTCTTAAACCGAGTAGTAGGTACAAATGTATCATTTAATATTATTCTTTAAGTATGTGTATATGCATGTTATGGATATGTCATATACGTATAACACACATGTGACATTTTGTAAATACATACATACTTTTATAGCATCAAAAATATTTACATAAAGACTACAGACTTCAAATTATTACCTATCTGAATTTGAATTTCAACTCAGTTACATTTCAGGTATGTGATCTTGGGCTCTTACTGACCATTGTGAGTTCCTTTTTCCAAATTTCTTAATGAAAAGTATATTTAATTCAAAACAAAAAGAATTACTGTAAAAAAATCTATAGTCTATAGAGAAATGTTATTATTATTTTTTTTTTCAGTTTCATTCATTCTGCCAATAATTCCTGGGAGGAAGTTTAGTGAGCAAGAAATAGTCTTACATTTTTCTTTTCTAATAAACCTATTTTGTTAAAAATATTTTTAACATAAAAAAAATCAGGCTTGGCAGTACACTGATAAAAAATCTTGAAGGGTTAACTTCCTCCCTAGCGCCTGGGTTTTATGAACAGTACTGAACAGCTGAGGCGGAGGTGGGTGCTGCATGGCAGATATTGGCTCTAGACACCACTTCCAAAATAGTTCTCCCAAAGACTTTGTAATCAAACTATTGTTCCCTTTGCAGTAATTTAAGGTATGTTGTTATTGTTATTTAGAAAGAAATATAATTTAGATGGAAATTTAGTCTTTTGAGCAATTTGCCTTATACTGGCCCCTAAATTAAGACCTTAGAAGAAGGCTTTTAAAGTCCAAACTGCATTTCTTAATATTTCTACTACATATCTATAGCAATCTGTTCCTTAAATGCTTGAAATAAAATTAAATAGATGCATGGGCTTTGCCAAAGCAAAATATAAAAATTAGATTCTGTTCACTTACAGAATGTAAAGATAATAGTTCCTAATACATTGTCATATAAGGGAGTAAACACTTAAAAGTTTCTGATTCACTAGATATTAAACAGTTATTCTCATACAATGAAATACATTTTTTCCTAATTTCTGTGACTTTTCACCTTTTTCTTTTTGTCCTCTACAGCACCTGACTTCAACTATTTCATGATGCAAATATTTCAACTTCTGAAAGCTCTGTGTTTTTTTGTAAACGAACAGCAGGCGATATTACTTTGCCTTACCTTTCAGACTAAAAAGCCTACACTAGTGTTTAAATGTGTTCCTGCCCATTGTGAATAATTACCCCATTTACAAATTTCAGTGCACTTAATAGGCTGTGTTCTCTTATTTACTTTCAAAATTACAGGTTCTTCTATAATATCGTCCTTTTTACTCAAATGATATAGTAACATGTATTTGTATGTGTCCTGAGGTGCAGAAACCAATTAGCAACAATCCTACCCTTCCATGACATAAAAGCACACTTTAGCTTATAGATACAGGTTTATTTATAAAATTCTATTTTGCAGTGATTCTGCTATATGAAAGCCAATAATTGGAGAAAGCTCTAGGACTAACAATAAAACAGTTGAAAATACATCACTAAGAAATCAGGAAAAAACGATTTAGCCTAACACCAAAAATATAGTGGCAACAATAAGAGATAATTTGAGTATATAGTCAATAACCTATAGTCATATGGTTGCTGATAAATCCTGGATTGGTAATTCCTAGCAGAGAGGGTGGAGCAAGATGGCTGGATGGAAGGCTCCACTGATCATCCTGCCAGCAGGAACACCAGATTTAACAACAGTCTACACACAAACAAGCACCTTCGTAAGAACCAAAAATGAAGTGAGCACTCACCATGCCTTGTTTTAACTTCATATCATAGAAAGATGCACTGAAGGGGTAGGAAAGGTAGTCTTTGGTTGCTGATGCCACCCCTCCCTCAGTCCACAGCAGGAGCTGCATGGCACAGAGAGAAAATCTGTACACTTGGGAGAGGAAGAATGTGGTGACTGGGAGGCTTTACATGGAACTTGGGGCTGCCTTGTCACAGGGAAAAGCAAAACTAGGCTGAACTCAGCAGATACCTGCCCACGGAGGGAACGCGTAGAGCAGCTGCAACTAGAAGGACATCCCAGCAGTTGGAACTTGAGTTCTGCAAGCCTTGCCACCATGTGCTAAAGTGCCCTGGGGCCATAAATAAACCTGACAGGCAATCTAAGACACAAGGACTGCAACTCCTAGACAAATCCTTGTGCTGAGCTAGGCTCAGAGCCAGTGAACTTGGAGGGCACATGACCTACTGAGACACTAGCCTGGTGGCTAAGGGAGTGCTTACACACTCCTTCCACAACTGCAGGCAGCACAGTTCATGGCTTCAAAAGAGACCCCTTACTTCCACTTGAGGAGAAGAAAGCAAAGAGTAAAAAAGACTTTGTCTCACATCTCAGTTACTAGCTCATCCCCAGTGGAATAAGACACCAGTCGAAGTTGTGAGGCTGCCATTCCAGGCTCCAGCTCCCAGATAATGTTGCTAGGCATATCCTGGGCCAGAAGGGAACAACCTGCTGCCTTGAAGAGAAGAGAGAAGCTCTGAGACATGCTGGCTTCAGGTGAGACCCAGACCATTATGAGCTGTGTTGGCTATGGTGAGAGACTTCTGCTTGAGAAAAGTGAAGGGAAAAGTAAAGTGGACTTTGTCTTGCACTTTAGGTGCCAGTTTGGCCGCAGTGGTTTAGAGCACTGAGTGGGTTTCTGTCATCACCAGTTCTAGGCTTTGGCTCTTAGACAGCATTTCTGAATCTTCCCTCGGCCAAAAGGGAACCCCAGTGCACTGCAGGGTGAGTCCCAGACCAGGAAATACTCTCCATAGCTGACTGAAGAGAACTTGGATGCTAATGGAGCATCAGTGGTAGCGGTAGTACTCCCTGTGGGTCTGTGATGGCAGTGGCCATGGGGCGAAGATCCTCTGGCTGTGGAAAGGGAAGGAAAGAGTGGAAAAGATTTTGTCTCATGGTGTGGGTGCCAGCTCAGCCTCTGCACAATAGAACAACAGGTAGATTTCTGTGGCTTTTGACTCTAGTACCTAGCTCCTGGCTGGCATCTCTGAACCAACCCTGCCTGGATCAACTTGCTACCTGAAGGGAAGGACACATGTATGGGTGGCTTTGCCACCTGCAGATTGTAGAGCCCTTGAGCTTTCAGTGAACATAGTCAGCCAGTAGTCAATGCAGGCTGAGGATGAGAACCAGGGTTCTCATCAAAATCAACTGGGTTTTGGTTCCAACCCAGTACAGTCCCACTGGTGGTGGCAACAGGGGTGCTTATGTCACCCTACCCCTAGCTCCAGGTAGTATAGCACAGACAGAGATACTCTGTTTGGGAGAAAGTGGAGGAAGAGAATAAAAGTCTCTGTCTGTTCATCTAGAAAATTATTTTGTTTCTTAACCAAGAACACTGTATTATTCCACTTTTACACTGCTGATAAAGACATACCTGAGACTGGGCAATATAAAAAGGAAAGAGGTTTAGACTCATCCCCATGATTCAACTGCTTCTTCCTGGGTCACTCCCACAACAGGTGGGAATTGTGGGAGCTACAATTCAAGGTGATATTTGGTGGGGACATGGCCAAACCATATTATCCCACCTCTGGTCCCTCCCAAATCTCATGTCCTCATTTTAAAACCAATCATGCCTCCCAACAGACCCCTAAGCTCTTAACTCATTTCAGCATTAACTCAAAAGTTCACAATCCAAAGTCTCATCTCAGACAAGGCAAGTCCCTTCCACCTATGAGCCTGTAAAATCAAAAGCAAGTTAGTTACTTCCTAGATACAACAGGCATACAGGTATTGACAAATACACCCATTCCAAATGGAAAAAATTGGCCAAAACAAAGGGCCAAAAGGCCCCATGCAAGTCTAAAATCCAGTGAGGCAGTCAAATATGAAAGCTCTAAAATGATTTCCTTTGACTTATGTCTCACATCCAGGTCATGCTGATGCAAGAGGTGCATTCCCAAGATCTTGGGCAGCTCCACCCCTGCGGCTTTGCAGGGTGCAGCTTTCCTTCTGGCTGCTTCCACAAAGTGGCTTTGCACGTTTGCAGCTTCTCCAGCAAGCTGTTAGTGGATCTTCCATTCTGGGGTCTGGAGGATGGTGACCCTCTTCTCATAGCTTCACTATGCAGCACCCCAATGGGGACTCTCCATGGGCATGCCCACCCTACATTTCCATTCCTCACTTCCCTAGCAGAGGTTTTCCATGAGTGCCCCACCTCTGTAGCAAACTTCTTCCTGGACATCCAGGCATTTACATACATCCTCTGAAATCTAGGCAGAAGTCAAACCTCAATTCTTTTTTATTTCTTTTGAGGTGGAGTCTCATTCTGTCACCCAGGCTGGAGTGCAGTGGTGTGATCTTGGTTCACTGTAACCTCTGCCTCCCATGTTCAAGTGATTCTCCTGCCTCAGCCTCAGCCTTCTGAGTAGATGGGATTACAAGGTCCCACCACCGTGCCCAGCTAATTTGTATATTTGTAGTAGAGATGGGGTTTCACCATGTTGGCCAGGCTGGTCTTGAACTCCTGACATCAGGTGATCTGCCTGCCTTGACCTCCCAAAGTGATGGAATTACAGATGTGAGCCACTGTGCCCGGCCCCAGACCTCAATTCTTGACTTCTGTGTACCTGCAGGCTCAACACCATGTGGAAGCTATGAAGGCTTTGGGCTTGTACCTTTGAAAGCCATGGCCCAAGCTATACCTTGGCACTTTTTAGTCATGGCTAGTACAGCTGATATATAGGGCACCAAGTCTCTAGACTACATACAGCAGAGAGACCCTGGGCCTGGCTCATGAAATCATTTTTTTCCTCCTAGGCCTCTGGGCCTGTGATGGGAGGGACTGCCACAGAGGTCTCTGACATGCCCTGGAGACATTTGCCCTACTTTTTGTGGTGGTTAATATTTGGCTCTTGTTTATGTATGCAAATTTCTGTAGCTGGCTTGGCTTGAATTTCTCCTCAGAAAATATTTTATTTTCTATCGCATTGTCAGACTGCACATTTTCCAAACGTTTATGCTGTTTGTCTTTTAAAATAGAATGTGTTTAACAGCACCCAAGTCACCTCTTGAATGCTTTGCTGCTTAGAAATTTCTTTTGCTAAAAGAACAAAGCTGGAGGCATCATGCTACCTGACATTAAGCTATACTACAAGCCTACTGTAATCAAAACAGCATGATACTGGTACCAAAACAGAGTCATAGACCAATGGAATGAACAACAGAGGCCTCAGAGGCAACACCACACATCTACAACCATCTGATCTTTGATAAACCTGACAAAAACAAGCAATGGGGAAAGGATTCCCTGTTTAACAAATGGTGTTGGGAAAACTGGCTAGCCATGTGCAGAAAGCTGAAACTGGACCCCTTCACTAAAATTAACCTTACACCAAAATTAACTCCAGATGGATTAAAGACTTAAACATAAGATCTAACACCTTAAAAACCCTAGAAGAAAACCTAGGCAAAACCATTCAGGACATAGGCATAGGCAAGGACTTCAAGACTAAAACACCAAAAGCATTGGCAACAAAAGCCAAAATAGACAAATGGGATCTAATTAAACTCCAGAGCTTCTGTACAGCAAAATAAACATATCATTAGAGTGAACTGGAAACCAACAGAATGGGAAAAAATTTTTGCAATCATCTACCCATCTGACAAAGGGTTAATATCCAGACTCTATGAAGAACTAAAACAGATTTACAATGAAAAAAGCAAAACCATTCAAAAATGGGCAATGGACATTAACAGACACTTTTCAGGAGAAGACATATATGATGCCAACAAACATGAAAAAAATGCTCATCATCACTGGTCATTAGAGAAATGCAAATTAAAACAACATTGAGATACCATCTCACGCCAGTTAGAATGGTGATCATTACAAAATCTGGAGACGACAGATGCTGGAGAGGATGTGGAGAAATAGGAACACTTTTATACTGTTGGTGGGAGTGTAAATTAGTTCAACTGTCATGGAAGACAGTGTGGCGATTCCTCAAGGACCTAGAAATAGAAATTCCATTTGACCCAGCAATCCCATTATTGGGTATATACCCAAAGGTTTACAAATCATTCTATTATAAAGACACATGCACAGGTAAGTTCATTGCAGCAGTGTTTAAAATAGCAAAGACCTGGAACCAACCCAAATGCCCATTGATGATAGACTGGACAAGGAAAATGTGGCACGTATACACCGTGGAATACTATGCAGCCATAAAAAATGATGAGTTCGCCGGGCGCGGTGGCTCACGCCTGTAATCCCAGCACTTTGGGAGGCCGAGGCGGGTGGATCACGAGGTCAAGAGATCGAGACCATCCTGGTCAACATGGTGAAACCCCGTCTCTACTAAAAATACAAAAAATTAGCTGGGCATGGTGGCGCGTGCCTGTAATCCCAGCTACTCAGGAGGCTGAGGCAGGAGAATTGCCCGAACCCAAGAGACGGAGGTTGCGGTGAGCCGAGATCACGCCATTGCACTCCAGCCTGGGTAACAAGAGCGAAACTCTGTCCCAATAAAATAAAAAATAAAAAAAAAAATGATGAGTTCGTGTCCTTTGTAGGGTCATGGATGAATCTGGAAACCATCATTCTCAGCAAACTGACACAAGAACAGAAAATCAAACACCGCATGTTCTCACTCATAGGCAGATGTTGAACAATGAGAACACATGGACACAGGGAGGGGAGCATCACACACTGGCATCTGTTGGGGGGAATAGGGGAGGGACAGCAGGGGGTGGGGATGTTGTGGAGGGATAACATAGGGAGAAATGCCAGATATGGGTGATGGAGGGATGGAGGCAGCAAACCACATTGTCACATATGTACCTATGCAACCATCCTCTTGGGGTACATGATCTGCACATGTACCCCAGAACCTAAAGTGCAATAATTTACACACACACACATATATATATATATATATATATATATATATATATATATATATGTTAAAAAGAAAAAAGAAATTTCTTTTGCTAGATACCTAAATAATCTCTCTCAAGTTCAAAGTTCCACAAATCTCTAGGGCAGGGGCAAAATGCTGCCAGTCGCTTTTTTTAAACATAACAAAAGCCACCTTCACTCCAGTTTCCAACAAGTTCCTCATCTTCATCTGAGACCACCTCAGCCTGGACCTTATCATTCATGTCACTATCAGCATTTTGGTCAAAGCCATTCAATAAGACTCTAGGGAGTTCCAAACTTCCCCACATTCTCTTGTTTTCTTCTGAGCCCTCCAAACTGTTCCAACTTCTGCCTGTTACCCAATTCCAAAGTTGCTTCCACATTTTTTGATATCTTTACAGCAGCACCCCACTCTACCAGTACCGATTTACTTTATTAGTTCATTTTCACCCTGCTGATAAAGACATATCCCAATATTGGGCAATTTACCAAAGAAAGAGTTTAATGGACTCTAGTTCCATGAGGCTGGGTGGTCTCACAATCATGGTGGAAGAGCAAGGGACATCTTACAGGGTGACTGACAAGAGAAGAGAACTTGTGCAGAGAAACGTCCCTTTATAAAACCATCAGATTTTCTGATACTTATTCACTATCACAAGAATAGCATGGGAAAGACCAACTCCCATGATTCAATTACTCCCACCAGGTCCCTCCCACAACATGTAGGAATTGTGGGAGCTACAATTCAAGATGAGATTTGGGTGGGGATACAGCCAAACCATATCAGCCACCAAGGTGGTATCTCTGTGGATCTGCAAGAACCGCAGTGTTACTGGGCTTGGGATGCCCCCTAATGCAGGTATTGCTTAGATCACAATGCACACGTTCTTTGAAATGCGTAAAAAGCCATCTGAAGAATGATAGGTACAAAGAAGTTCAGAATGCAAGGACTAAAATAAGGTGTGGTGGCTCATGCCTGAAATCCTAGTAGTTTGGGAGGCCAAAGTGGGCAGATTGTTTGAGTTTAGGAATTTGAGACCAGGCTGGACAAGATAGCAAAACCCCTATCTTTACAAAAAAATACAAAAATTAGCTGGGCATGTTTGTGTCTGCCTGCAGTGCCAGCTACTCAGGAGGCTGAGGTAAGAGGATTGCTAAAGTCCAGGAGGTTGAGGATATAGTAAGCCATGATCATACCATCGCACTCCAGCCTGGGTGACAGAGCAGATTCTGTCTAAAAATAAAATAAAAATAAAACCCTAACCTTCCCATGACCAGACACCAATGAACATTCACAAGCATCAGGACCACCCAGAAAAGCATGACCTTACCAAGCAAGCTAAATATATCACCAGGGGCCAATCCTTCAGAAAAGAAATGTGTAACCTTTCAGACAGGAAATTCAAAATAGCTGTTTTGAGGAAACTCAAAGAATTTCAAGATAACACAGAGAAGAAATTCAGAATTCTATCAGATAAATTGAAGAAATAAATTGAAATTATTAAAAAGAGTCAAGCAAAAATTCTGGCGTTGAACATACAATTCACATACTAAAGAATGAATCAATCTTCGCCTCCTGGTTAAATCTGCTTGGAGTTCTATAACTTTCTTGTACTTGAATTTTGACATATTTCTCTAGATATGGAAAGTTCTCTGTTACCTTTTTGAATAAATTTCCTACCCCACACTCTTTCCTACCTCCTCTGCAAGACCAATAACTTAGATTTACCCTTTTGAGGCTCTTTTATAGATCATGTAGATGTGTTTCATTCTTTTTTATTCTTTTTTCATTTGTCTCATCTGACTGTGTATTTTTAAATAGCCTGTCTTCAAGCTCACTAATTCCTTCTTCTACTTGATCAATTCTGCAATTAAGAGATTCATTTTACCATACCATCAGGTCATACTGTCTACACATAAAACATACATATGAACTTAATAACAATTATTGTGAACTAATTTTGTGCTAGGGAACCTATTTAGGTACAATTCAATTATATGGTTATCAAATTCAATTACATTTCAACAAGAAAGAGCCTGAATTTAGCATATCAAAAAAACCGGACTGGGAATTTTATCAATGCTCTTAACAGAATACTTATAAACACTATCTAAAAAATAGAATACTGACCTGGAACCAATCCAAATGCCCATCAATGATAGACCGGACAAAGAAAATGTGGTACATATACACCATGGAATACTATGCAGCCATAAAAAAATTATGAGTTCATGTCCTTTGTAGGGACTTGGATGAATCTGTAAACCATCATTCTCAGCAAACTGACACAAGAACAGAAAGCCAAACACCGTATGTTATCTTTCATAGGTGGCTGTTGAACAACTAGAACACGTGGACTCAGGGAGAGGAGCATCACACACTGGGGGCAGTTGGGGGGCGTAGGGGAGAGACAATGGGGGGTGGGGAGGGAGGGGAGGGTGAGGAGGGATAACATGGGGAGATATAGTATGCACCCAAAGTATAATAGATAAATTTTTTTAAAAAGTCAGGAAACACATGCTGGAGAGGATGTGAAGAAATAGGAGTGCTTTTACACTGACAGTGGCAGTGTAAATTAGTTCAAGCATTGTGGATGACAGTGTGGCAATTCATTAAGAATCTAGACCTAGAAATACCATTTGATCCTGTAATCCTATTACTGGGTATATACTCAAAGGATTATAAATCATTCTACTATAAAGACACATGCACATACATGCTTATTGCAGCACTATTCACAATAGCAAAGGCTTAGAACCAACACAAATGCCCATCAAAAATAGACTAGATAAAGAAAATGTGGCACATACACACCATGAAATACCATGCAGCCATAAAAAAGAATGAGTTAATGTCCTATGCAGGGACATGGATGAAGCTGGAAACCTTCATCCATTCTCAAAAAAAAAAAAAAAAAAATAGAATACTAAGGATATTATATGAAACGGTAATAATATTGGTAATATTACTATAAAAATAAAAACCACCCCATTTATGAAAGAACATCACCTCGTTCCTCAACAAAAGACGTGAAGAAACCACCAGAGGGGGAAATATTGTATTAATCAGGGTATAGTCAGGAATGCATGAAGTGCATAGGTATTTCAACAATGGAATGGAATACATGCTTATTTAGTGAATGGAAATTTAATGGAGGGAAATAGTTACATAGATTTTGGGGGATTAAACAAAAAAGAGATCATGGCACCATTAATAAGAGACATATGACACCATATATCTCTTATTAAATCATGTATCACATTTTGTAAGAAAGTAATTCAAACTTTTCAGATGTGATTTCTCAACTGGTGGTAAAACGAATTTCTCAGTGGACAATTAAATGAACCCATAAGGACAGCTCCTCCTAATGATGGGATACAAGGTAAAACCAGATAATTTTAAGTCCTGAGCCTATTGCCATATTCTTTGCTATGAAATGTATTCCTTCTTCAGAAGCAATAGTTGATGCTATACCATGGCAATTAATAAGGCCTTTTGTACATCCACTAGATGTTGGTCTTGGCATAAGCATTAAACATAGGGGAAATTAACCCATCTCCACAATACAAGTTTATTCCTATGAGGACAAAATGCTACCTTCTCATTGATGGAAAGTCCAAAATAATCAACCTGCTAAACAATAAGTGGATAACCCTTCTAGGCATGGTGTTATATTGTAGGCCAACAAAATTAGCCTTGCTGTTGGCCCATTAAACATTGGACAGAACCTTCAGAGGAGCCTCAGTGATGGTGAGTCGATGTATAGAGTCTATAAATAGTCCCCATTTCTACAATCATAGACATTTTTTACTTTGGCTCATTGGTTACATACTGGGTAGCTGGGGAGAGAAGCTGGGTGAGAGCTCCTGCACATTTTTTTTTACACCTGAGTAGACAAATGCCCTTTGATGAACAGTCGAATATCTTCACACTCTGTACTTTATCTGGCAGGTAGATTGACATACACCTTTCCTGGATTTCCTCAAGACAGTCATCAAACTTTGTTCTCCCTATATTTCTAACTATTCAGCCAATAGCAGTTGACCATGAATCAATATGGAGTCATAACTCTTGCCACTTTTCAAGCCACACACAATGAGCAATTAACTGTGGCAGCTAGAATTTCTGCCCACTGTGAAGATTTGCCCTCACCATTACTTTTCAGGTGCATTATTGAGAGGGCTATAACGTGCAGCAGTCTACATCCCTCGGGTGTTCACTATTCTGCAGAGGACCACATTTTTATTCCTTAGTCAGATGCTCATATGGAAATCCGCCCAAAGCCACATCTCTAGATTGAAAGGGGGGAGAAATACATTCAAGCCCGCAGTTCATGCGCACTTATTTGGACCTCCCAGATCTGTTCAAGCCTGGTCTCCTTAATATTATTTCCACATGATGATGGATTGCTGTTGAATACACTGAGTCCCATGATATCATCCTCTCATGATAGGCAACAGTTATTTAAAGTCCCACAGGACATGTATGAATCTCAAGTAGAGCTCAGAAACATGGGCATATACACAAAAGGAGAGGACTGTTTTGCCAAACATCTAGGGTTCTGTACTGTAGGATCCTATCCCATTGGAGTTTGCCAGAGACTCTGAAGAGAGTCCCATTTGCATTAAGTGCTTCAATTACCATGGAATATTCTGGGTTTCAAGACCCAAGTATAAAAGAAGCTTTACCAACCTGGGCCTGATGCAGAGCCTTCTCTTGTTCTGTCTCACTCACAATTGCAGCCTAAGGAGATACATGGCAAATTGATTGGGTGTGATCCCAGAAAATGTTATATGTTGCCTACAATTTGTTTAAATCTACCTATAATGTGCCACATTTTAGTAACAGGAGATGCAACATGCACTTTCTTATTTTCCGCTATGGAGGGTGCTATGATTTGAATGTGTTCCCTGCCCCAAAATGCATATGTTGAAATGATAACCCCCAATGTGCTGTATTGGGAGATGAGTCTTTGGGAATTGACTAGGTCCTGAGGGCCCTTATAAAAGAGGCCCAAGGGAGCATGGTGTTGTCTCTTTGCTTTGTAAAAACACAGCAAGAAGATGCCACCTATGAATCAGAAAGCAAGCCCTAATCAGGTGCTGACCCTGCCAGTGTTTTTATATGGACTTCCCAGCGTCCAGGACTTTGAGAAATAGATTTCTATGGTTGGTAAGCTTCCCAGTTTACACTATTTTGTTATAGCAGCCCAAACGTACAGAGAGAGGTGGATTAAACATACCTCAGATGCATGGACATTCACATTTCTACAAGCGGCTGGCCTTTTGAATTTTCACAGGTTTATCCCCACCTCCAAATTGGCATTTATATTTGCTACTAAGGCATTTTAAGCCTTCTTTATTTGCTGCTTATCAGGTTCAATTAACATGACACCATGAACAAAGTAGAGCAGTGAAGTAGAGAGTGAAACCTTTTACAGCCTAGCCTAGGGCTGTTTCTGTTTCTGTGGATTCTTGCAAATTGGTTGGGGGGAAAATAAATATTTTCCAGATTAAAGGCAGAGTTAAGGGTCTATACTGATTTTCTCCATCAAGATACCACATCTGAAACAACTAATATTGGAATAATCTCTGGTTACTTTTCTCATATGTGCAGTCAGAATCTCGAAGATCATTATTTACCGCAAAGGAAAGCAGGAAAATTAAATAGAATTCTGAGAGGAATCACCATTCTTGCATTTTTAACCCTTGATTGTGGTCAAAATCTTTGTGGTGTGTCCATTAACACAGGACTGCTCTTGCTGCACAATCCTTAGAGCAGGGTCAGACCATGGCATTGACTTTCCTCTTCCTGCCGTGGTCATCCACGCTCCTTGGTTCAGAGAATCAATACGGGGGTTCTGTCAGTCACCAAGTACAGCTAGTCCAATTATATTTAGGAACTGAGGAAATAATCCACTGTGATGCAATCCTCTGCCAAACTCCACTTATTATCTGACCACCCAGTATGGTTAGGCTTTGTGTCCCCACACAAATCTTCTCTCGAATAAGAATCCCCACAATTCCTAGTTGTCATGGGAGAGACCAGGTGGAGGTAATTAAATCACAGGGGTGGTTTTCCCCATACTGTTCTCATGATAGTGAGTTCTCATAAGATCTGATGGTTTATAAGAGGCTCCTCTCCCTTGCTTGGCACTTCTTCCTGCCGCCTTGTGAAGAAGGTGCCTTGCTTCCTCTTCACCTTCTGCCATGATTGTAAGTTTCCTGCCTTTTTTCCTTTATAAATTACTCAGTCTTAGGCAGTTTTCCATAGCAGTATGAAAATGGACTAATATGACACCCTCGTCCTCTACTGTGACTGTCATACAACAGGAGTGCCTTTGTTTACCTACAGCCAGTGCACCCATAACCAGCTTCTCATGTTTCTGGAATGCCCAGATAGTTCTCTTCCCCATGGCACAGTAAGCTGACTAAATGAATCCACACTTCTTTTGAGCAATGCTTAAAAAAATATTTATAGAGTTTACTTGTGGCTGTGTCACATGATTCTTTCACAAGGGGATGTGGCCTACATTTTAATCAGGAGCTCTGTTCTGAGAATCAATCTGGTAGCGATTAGAAGCTATGACTTTCCAAAATTGTAACTTACATCAAGATCCAGGGTTTTGGTCTCCAGATTTGAACATTTTGCTGTTATATTTATCAACTTTATTTTAGTAGCATGTCAATCTTTTTTTTCTTGCTGGAGATACTGTAATCAATTAGCCAATTCTCTCAAATTGAAGTATTCTGATGAGGTTTCCACTTCTGGCAAAAATGGAGTAATGAAAACAAGATTTATCCTTTTAATTGACACAGCCAAAAAGTGGACAAAATATTTGAAATATACGATTTTCACAGCTTAAATCTAGACTATTCTTTTGATTTTCTTTGGCTGAAAAATATTCACCATAAACTTAACTGAAAGAAAACCACATACTCTTGTAAAATAGAAGTATTGCTGACAATATTCTCTAGTGTGAAAAAGTAACAATAAAATCAGAAAATAATTCTGCTAGAAAATTTTAAAAAGAAAAAATATTGTGGTATGAAAGTTGTTTAACTTAATAATAAATTACCATTATATGTGGAAATCTTTGTGAAACAGTACAAATATTCTTTGAAAAGTTTGTATGAAAATGCCTATATCTATTATATACACATACACAATTATAATAGACATATTTTACATAACATTTTATATAACACAAATATATGTTTCATATTAATAAATTATACATTTGACTTAAAATTTTGGAGAATAAATAATAAAATAAAGGAAAGGAGATCAGAGTGCAAGAATAGATATTGATAAAATTTAATCAGTTATTTAATGAATTATTTCATTTTCTAATAGAGAATACATGGGAAAAATAAATAAATCTAAAAGCTGAATTTTTGAAAAATTAATTCATAAAACATAGCATTTCTACCTAATTTAATTTAAAAAGTCAGTTTTAAACTGTTAAGTAATGAAGAAAGAAAAAATATGACAGCAGAAAACCTAGAATAATTTTTTAAAATAATAGAATAATTTTCTTAATATGTCACTAATATATGCTTATCCTAGATAAAATAAATATTAATTACTTTATTGGAAAAAATTTAAGTTTCTAAAATGATCCCAGTAATGATAGGAAATCCTACCAGCTTCATTTTATATGAGAAAATGTCAATGTTTTACCTTAATACCTGGCCAAGACAAGGTTACTATCAACTTTTCTTTCAAAGCAAAACGATTTTAATACAGAATATTAAAAAATAGAAGGAAATCAAATATACAAGCATTTGACCAATTTGCCAATAATTGATTAAAAAAAAAAACTCAGTGAAATAAGAATCGATGACTACTTTCTTACAATGTGACAAGATACATTAAATTAAATGTTTTGAAATCCACACGATACATAGCAGTAAAACAAACAAGAAAGTTCTTTAGACTCTCATGGGCAAGTACCTGGGTTTTTGTTATTAAAAACATGTCTAAATGAGTATCGTTTTATGAACTGTATTTCCAAATTTTGGGAAAAATACATCAAACTTCAAAGCCTTACCAATTTGAATATTAAAAAAAAAAGGTATCTCATTATGGTTTCATTTCACAATTTGTACATAACAAAGAAATTGAAGTTTTCCTATGTTAAAGAATCATGTATCTCCCTTTTTTCAAAAACTGTCTCTAGATTTTCAGCCCTTATCCATGTTTCTATGGGGATGTTGGTATTTTTATTGATTTATCAGCACTTTTTACATGTTAGGATCATTAACCCTCTTGTATCTGTTCAAAATGTTAAAATTTTTCTTCATATAGATAGTGTACACTTATTTTTTAAGTTTGTTCCTTGTTTTTGCTGTTGTTTGATATTGTAAATAGGACCTTATCTTGATTTTGGATTAAAAAAGGTTTTTTGTGTGTTAATGAAGGCTATTAATTTCTGAATATTATTGTTTTCACTTAGCTCATTTACTGATTTCTACTTATCAGAATTTGTTTTTATGCTTTTCAGTAATAACATTATGTTGTCTTAGAATAATAATTCTACCTCTTTTTTAAATGACACTATGCTTCTAATATTTTCCTCCTCACCAGACTCCAGTGACCAGAACAATGTTAAATAGTACTCTGTACAAGGTTAAATAGTACAATTATCCTTTTCCTGATGTATTTAGTGTTTAATTGAAATTTGCAACTGTTGCTTTTAATCTTATTGTATATTGTATTAAAAATATATCTACTTCTATTTTATCATTACACATTTTTACCAAGAATATTTTGAGCCTTAAAATACTATTTCAGCATGAAAGAAGATCATTTTTTTTTTACTATAGAGCTATTAATATGGTAAACTACATTGATACATTCCTGGATATGGTTTGGCTCTGTGTCCCCACCCAAATATCTCCTTGGATTGTAGTAACCCCCTTGTGTCAAGTGTGGGACCAGGTTAAGATAATTGCATCATGGGTCAGTTTCCCCCATGCTGTTCTTGTATAGTGAGTTCTCATGAGAGCTGATGATTTCATAAGGGGCTTCCCCTTCACTTGACACTCATTCTTTCTCCTGCCACCTGTGAAGAGATGCCTTCTACCATGATTATAAGTTTCCTGAGGCCTTCTCAGTCATGCAGAACTGTGAGTCAATTAAATCTCTTTTGTTTATAAATTACCCAGTCTCAGATATTTCTTCATAACAGTATGAGAATGGACTAACATATTCTCTAATTCCAAAAAAATTCTTGCATTACTCGATTCACCTCAATTTTGTCAAGTTTTATTAATAGTTAAAGATATTGCTCAATCCTACTGCTAATAGAATTTTACTATTTATAAAAAATTAGTCTGAAATGAATTTTTTAATTTTTGTTTTTATTTTGTTTTATTTTTCTCCATATAAGTTAGATTTCATTCTCTTTTATAAACTTGAATGGTGTAACTGTCATTAAATATTTTTATAAGAAAATAATGAGGGAGTTTATTACCACCATACCTGCCTTACAAGAGATCTTGAAAGAAGCACTAAGCAGAGAAAGGAGAGACCACTACCAGCTAATACAAAAACACACTTAAATACATAGACAAGTGACACTATAAAGCAACCAAGTGAATAAGCCAGCATAGTAACCAGTAACCACAAAATAACCTGAGTAAATCTACACGTCAATACTAACCTTGGAATCAAATGGGCTAAATGTTCCACTTAAAAGGTACAGAGTGGTAAGCTGGATAAAAAGAAGGCACGATGGTATGCTGTCTTCAAGAGACCCATCTCACATGTAATGACACAGCCTCAAAATAAAGGGATGGAAGAAAATCAACCAAGCAAATAGAAATAATAAAAAGCAGGAATTCCAATCTTAAATTCCAACAAAACAGACTTTATTCCAACAAAGATCAAAAGAGACAAAGAAAGGCATTACATAATGGTGAAGTGGTCAATTCAACAAGAGGATGTAACTATCCTAAATATATATACAGCCAACACAGGAGCACCGAGAGTCATAAAGCAAGTTCTTAGAGACCTACAAAGAGATATAGACTCCCCACACAATGACATTGGGAGACTTCAACACTTCACTGAAAGTATGAGACAGATCATCAAGGAAGAAAATTAACAAAGATATTTAGGACTTGAACTCAACATTGGACAAAATGGATCTGATAGACCTCTACAGAACTCTCCATCCCAAACTAACAGAATATGCATTCTTCTCATTGCCACATGGCACATACTCTAAAATAAACCAACTGAAATCATGGAAAACACACACTTGGACCATAGCACAATAAAAATAGAAATCAAGACAAGAAATTTGCTCAAACCATGCAATTACATAGAAATTAAGAAAATATTCTGAATAACAATTTGGTAAATAATGAAATTATGGCAGAAATCAAGATGTTCTTTGAAACGAATGAGAACAAAGATGCAACATACCAGAATATCTAGGACATAGGTAAGGCATTGTTAAGACGGAAATGTATAGCATTGAATGCCCACATCAAAATGTTAGAAAGATCTCGAATTAACAACTTAATATTGAAACTAAAGAATTAGAGAACCAAGCACAAATCAACTCCAAAGCTAGCAGAAGACAAGAAATAAGCAAACTCAGAGCTGAACTGAAAGATATTCAGACACAAAAAAAGATTCAAAAGATCAGTGAATTC
>NW_022437000.1:8195742-8303717 GCF_009761245.1 Sapajus apella | reverse complement strand
GAGATAGATAAGTCACTAGCTAGACTAATAAAAAAGAAGAGAGAAAGCCAAATAAACACAATTAGGAATTATCAGGAGAATGCTACCACTGACCTCATAGAAATAAAAATAACCATCAGAAACTAGTACAAACACCTCTATCCACACAAACTAGAAAACCTAGAAGAGATGGATAAATTCCTGGACAGATACACTCACTCAAACCTGAACAAAGAAAACTATTGATTTCCTTCACAGACCAATGATGATCTCTCAAAGTGAATAAGTAATAAATAGCTCACCAACCATAAAAAGCCCAGGACCAGAAGGATTTACAGCTGAATTCTACCAGATGAACAAAGATGAGCTGGTACCATTCCTATTGAAATTATGCCAAGCAATTGAGGAGGAGGGAGAACTTTTCCCTAACTCATCCTATGAGGCCACCATCATTCTGATATCAAACCCTGGCAGAGACACAACAAAATAGAAAATTTCAGGGCAATATTCTTGGTGAACATTCATGGAAAAATCTTCAACAAAATACTGGCAAACTGAATCCAGCAGCACATCAAAAAGCAAATCTACCAAAATCTGGTGGGCTTCAGTTCCAGGATGCAAGTTTGGCTCAACATATGTCAATCAATAAATATGATTCATCGCATAAACCAAACTAAAGACAAAAACCACATGATTATCTTAATAGATGCAGAAAAGGCGTTCAATAAAATTCAACATCTGTTCATGTTTAAAATATTCAATAAACTAGGTATTGAAGGAAAAATACCTCAAAATAGTAACAATCATCTATGACAAATCCACAGTCAACATCACACTGAATGGGAAAAAGTTGGAAGCATTCCCCTTAAAAACTGGCACAAGACAAGGATGCTTTCTCTTGCCACTTCTATTCAACATAGTATTGAAAGTTCTTGCCAGGGCAATTAGGCAAGAGAAATAAAGAAAATGCATTCAAATAAGGAAACGGAAGTCAAACTATCCCTGTTTTCAGATGACATGATCCTATATATCTAGAAAAATCCCATCATCTCAGCCCAAAATTTCTGATGCTGATAACCTCAGCAAAGCCTCAGGATACAAAATCAGTGTGCAAAATTCACTAGTATTCCTATACACTAACAAGAGTCAAGCCAAGAGTAAAATCACAAATGAACTTCCGTGTGCAATTGTCACAAAATGAATAAAATACTTAGGAATAAAGCCATCCAGGGAGAGGAAAGATCCCTACAATGAGAATTACAAAATGCTACTCAAAGAAATCAGAAAAGACAGAAACAAATGGAAAAATATCCTGTGCTCATGGATAGAAAGAATCAATATCATTAAAATTCCCATACCACCCGAAGCAATTTATACATTAAATGCTATTCCAACCAAACTACCAAAAACATTCTTCACAGAACTAGGAAATACTATTTTAAAATTCTTATGAAACAAAAAAAGAGTCTGAATAACTAGGGCAATCTTAAGCAAAAGGAACAAAGCTTGAGGCATCACATTACCTGACTTCAAACTATACTACAGGGCTTCAGTAACCAAAACAGCATGGTACTAGTACAAAAACAGACACATAGACCAATGTAAAAGAATAAAGAGCTCAGAAATAAGGCCAATAGCTACAACCATTCAATCTTTGCCAAAGCTGACAAAAATAAGCAATGACAAAAATAAACTCTATTCAATAAATGGTGCTAGGATAACTAGCTAGCTATATGCAGAAGACTAAAACTGGATCCCCTTCTTACATCCTATATGTAAATCAACCCAAGATGAACTAAAGGCTTATATGTAAAACCCAAATCTATAAAATCCCTGGAAGACAACCTAGGCAATACCATCCTGGACATGGGAACAGGCAAAGATTTCAAGACAAAGATGCTAAAAGCAATCACAACAAAAGCAAAAATTGACAAATGGGATCTAACTAAAGAGTTACTTGCAGAGCAAAAGAAACTACCAACAGAGTTAACAGACAACCTACAGAATGGAGGAAAAGTTTTGCAAAGTATGCATGTGACAAAGTTCTAGTATCCATCATCTATACGAAACTTGAATTTACAAGAGAAAAACAATTCCATTAAAAAGTGGGCAAAGAGCATGAACAGATCCTTTTCAAAAGAAGACATACATGTGGACACCAAGCATAAGAAAAAAAACTTAGAGAGGATCCAAGATGGCCGTTTAGCAACAGCTCAGGATTGCAGCTCCCAGTGGAAGCGCAGAGGGTGAGTGGATGCCGCATTTTTATTGCCCACAGACTAGGCAATTCCCAGGCAGAGGAGCTCCATGGGTCGCCAGCACAGCTGTTTCGGCCAGTGCGGCTGTGCCGGCTGGTGCCACTGCTTTGCCCCGCGCGGCTGCTTTGTCGGTGCCCCGGAGCCGCGGTTCTCTGTACAAAATACACCGGTCCGGGGGCCCTTTAGGCTGGCGATTGGAGCCACGGGAAGTCGCCCATTCGTCGGTTTAAAAACGGGACTGAGCAGGGAACCAGGACAGTAGATTCCAGGGCAAAAAAAAAAAAAGCACCACAAACCTCAGTGCCGCTGTTTAAGCCAGCGCAGTGAGTGGCCGCAGGGGAAAACAAACAGACCCCGGCGCCTCTTCAACAGGCGACTGGAACACCAACTTAAAAAAGGCTCTGAGGCAGGGAGCCGGTGATCAGGCTCGGCTGGTCCCACCCCCACAAAAGAACAGCAACCAGAAACTCTGGATTGAGAGTTTCACAGCAAGCGCAGCTGAACCTGGGACGGTCCAGCTCTGTGGGGGAGGGGCGTCTGCCATTACCAGGGAGCCCGCCGTTGCCAAGGCAACCCGCCATTGCTGAGGCAGCCCGCCGTTGCCAAGGCAACCCGCCACTGCAGAGAGACTCCGCCTCAACAGAGGCAGGCCACCATCGCCAAAGCAGTTCTAACTACACCCATATAAACAGGACTGCAGGGAAGTTCACTTGGCAGCTGGGTGAAGCCCACAGCAGCTCAGCAAAGCCTCTACAGGCCGACAGTGACTAGGCTGCCTCCTTGCTGGGCAGGGCATTCTCTGAAGGAAAAAAAAAAAAAGAGAGAAGGCAGCAGCATAACTGAAACTCATAAAGCTCTAAATCCCTGGGACAAAGCACCTGGGAACAAAAAGCAGTTTACGAGTTCTGCTGCAGCAGACCTAAACGTACCTGCTCAGCAGCTCTGAATGAACAACAGAGCTCACAGCTCACCATTTGAGCTCCTATAAAGAAGAGACCATCTCCTCAAGCAGCTCCCTGACCCCTGTATATCCAAAGAGCCACCTCATAAAGGAGAGATCAGATTGACACTAGGCGGGTATCCTTCTGGGACAAAGATAGCAGAAGAAGAATACTGGTGGCAACCCTTACTGTTCAGCAGCTGCTGCAGGTGAACCCCAGGCAAGCAGGGCCTGGAGTGAACCTCAGCAGACCTACAGCAGAGGGGCCAGACTGTCAGCAGGAAAACCCAGAAACAGAAATAACCTCATCATCAACAAACAGAACATCAATCTGAAAGATTTGAGACCCAATCTGAAAGCCAGCAACTACAAAGTCGGCAAGTGGATAAATCGTTAAAGATGGGAAGAAACCAGCGCAAAAAGGATGAAAACACCCGAAAACAGAACACCTCTCCTCCTACAGGGGATCACAACTCCTCGCCAGCAAGGGAACAAGGTTGGAGGGAGAACGAGTGTGATGAAATGACAGAATCAGACTTCAGAAGGTGGGTAGTAAGAAACTTCTGTGAACTTAAAGAACATGTTATAACCAAATGCAAACAAACTAAGAACGTTGAAAAAAGATTTGACGAAATGCTAACGAGAATGGACAAAATAGAAAGGCATATAAGTGAATTGATGGAGCTGAAAAACGCAACATGAGAACTTCGCGAAGCATGAACAAGTATCAACAGCCGAATTGACCAAGCAGAAGAAAGGATATCAGAGGTCGAAGATCAACTTAATGAAATAAAACGGAAGGCAAGACTGGAGAAAAAAGGGTAAAAAGGAATGAACAAAATCTCCAAGAAATGTGGGACTATGTGAAAAGACCTAATCTACGTTTGATAGGCGTACCTGAATGCGACGAAGAAAATGAATCCAAGCTGGAAAATACTCTTCAGGATACTATCCAGGAAAACTTCCCCAACCTAGCAAGTCAGGCAAACATTCAAGTCCAGGAAATACAGAGAACACCACAAAGATATTCGTCAAGAAGAGCAACCCCAAGGCACATAATCGTCAGATTCACCAGGGTTGAAATGAAGGAGAAAATACTAAGGGCAGCCAGAGAGAAAGGTCGGGTTACCCACAAAGTGAAGCCCATCAGACTCACAGCAGATCTCTCAGCAGAAACTCTACAAGCCAGAAGAGAGTGGGGACCAATATTCAACATCCTTAAAGAAAAGAACTTTCAACCCAGAATCTCCTATCCAGCCAAACTAAGCTTCATAAGTGAAGGAAAAATAAAATCCTTTGGGAACATGCAAGTACTCAGAGATTTCGTCACCACCAGGCCAGCTCTACAAGAGCTCCTGAAAGAGACTCTACACATATAAAGGAACAACAAATACCAGCTCAACTAAAGGACAAAACAGCCAGCTAGCACCAAAATGGCAGTATCAAATTCACAAATAACAATATTAACCCTAAATGATTAACCCTAAATGTAAATGGACTAAATGTCCCAATCAAAAGACACAGACTGGCAAACTGGATAAAAAGCCAAAACCCATCGGTGTACTGTATCCAGGAAACGCATCTCACATGCAAAGATACACAAAGGCTCAAAATAAAGGGATGGAGGAAGATTTACCAAGCAAATGGAGAGCAAAAAAAAGCAGGAGTTGCAATTCTCATCTCTGATAAATTAGACTTTAAAGCAACAAAGATCAAAAGAGACAAAGAAGGACATTACATAATGGTAAAAGGATCAATGCAACAAGAAGAGCTAACGATCCTAAATATATATGCACCCAATACAGGAGCACCCAGATACATAAGGCAAGTTCTTGATGACTTACAAAGAGACTTAGACTCCCACACAATAATAGTGGGAGACTTTAACACCCCATTGTCAATATTAGACAGATCAATTAGACAGAAAATTAACAAGGATATCCAGGACTTGAACTCAGACCTGGACCAAGCAAACCTAATAGACATTTACAGAACTCTCCACCCCAAATCCACAGAATATACATTCTTCTCAGCACCACATCACACCTACTCTAAAATTGACCACATAATTGGGAGTAAATCACTCCTCAGCAAATGCAAAAGAACGGAAATTGTAACAAACAGTCTCTCAGACCACAGTGCAACCAAGTTAGAACTCAGAATTCAAAAACTAACCCAGAACCGCACAGCTTCATGGAAACTGAACAACTTGCTCTTGAATGTTGACTGGATAAACAATGAAATGAAGGCAGAAATAAAGATGTTCTTCGAAACCAACGAGAATGAAGACACAACATACCAGAATCTCTGGGACACATTTAAAGCAGTCTCTAGAGGAAAATATATAGCAATAAGTGCCCACATGAGAAGCAAGGAGAGATCAAAAATTGACACCCTATCGTCAAAACTGAAAGAGCTAGAGGAGCAAGATCAAAAAACCTCAAAGCCTAGCAGAAGACAAGAAATAGCTAAGATCAGAGCAGAACTGAAGGAGATAGAGACACAAAAAACCCTTCAAAAAGCAATAGATCCAGAAGCTGGTTTTTTGAAAAGATCAACAAAATAGACAGACCACTAGCCAGATTAATAAAAAAGAAAAGAGAGAATAACCAAATTGATGCAATAAAAAACAATAAAGGGGATATCACCACAGATTCCACAGAAATTCAAACCATCATCAGAGATTATTACAAACAACTCTATGCACATATACTAATAAGCCTGGAAGAAATGGATAAATTCCTGGACACTTGCCTCCTCCCAAGCCTAAACCAGGAAGAAGCCGAAACCCTGAACAGACCCATAACAAGGTCTGAAGTTGAGGCAACAATTAAGAGCTTACCACCCAAAAAAAGCCCAGGTCCAGACGGGTTCACAGCTGAATTCTACCAGACATACAAAGAAGAGCTGGTACCATTCCTTCTGAAACTATTCCAAACAATACAAAAAGAGGGAATTCTTCCCAAATCATTTTATGACACCAACATCATCCTGATTCCAAAACCCGGCAGAGACTCAACAAGAAAAGAAAACTTCAGGCCAATATCCATGATGAACATAGATACAAAAATCTTCAATAAAATACTGACAAGCCGATTGCAACAGCACATCAAAAAGCTTATCCACCATGATCAAGTAGGCTTCATCCCGGGGATGCAAGGCTGGTTCAACATACGCAAGTCTATAAACGTAATTCACCACATAAACAGAAACAAAGACAAAAACCACATGATTATCTCAATTGATGCAGAGAAGGCCTTTGACAAAATTCAACAGCCCTTTATGCTAAAAACCCTCAATAAGCTAGTTATTGATGGAACGTATCTCAAAATAATAAAAACTATTTATGACAAACCAACAGCCAATATCATACTGAATGGGCAAAAACTGGAAGCATTCCCCTTGAAATGTGGCACCAGACAAGGGTGCCCTCTCTCACCACTGCTATTCAATATAGTATTAGAAGTTCTAGCCAGAGCAATCAGGTAATAAAAAGAAATAAAGGGCATTCAAATAGGAAAGGAGGAAGTCAAATTGTCTCTATTTGCAGATGACCATGATTGTATATCTAGAAGACCCCATCGTCTTGGCCCCAAATCTCCTGAAACTGATCAGCAAGTTCAGCAAAGTCTCAGGATACAAAATCAATGTGCAAAAATCACATGCATTCCTATACACCAATAACAGACTTAAAGAGAGCCAAATCAAGAACAAACTTCCATTCACAATTGCCACAAAGAGAATAAAATACCTAGGAATACAACTAACAAGGAACATAAAGGACCTCTTCAAGGAGAACTACAAGCCACTGCTCAACGAAATAAGAGAGGATACAAACAGATGGAAAAACATTCCATGCTCATGGTTAGGAAGAATCAATATTGTGAAAATGGCCATACTGCCCAAAGTAATTTACAGATTCAATGCTATCCCCATCAAGCTCCCAATGACCTTCTTCGCAGAACTGGAAAAAATCACCTTAAACTTCATATGGAACCAAAAGAGAGCCCATATAGCCAAGTCAATTCTAAGCAAAAAGAACAAAGCAGGAGGCATCAGACTACCAGACTTCAAACTATATTACAAGGCTACAGTAATCAAAACAGCATGGTACTGGTACCAAAACAGAGATATAGACCAATGGAACAGAACAGAGGTCTCAGAGGCAACACAACATATCTACAACCATCTGATCTTTGACAAACCACACAAAAACAAGCAATGGGGAAAGGATTCCCTGTTCAATAAATGGTGTTGGGAAAGCTGGCTAGCCATGTGCAGAAAGCAGAAACTGGACCCCTTCCTGACACCTTACATTAAAATTAACTTCAGATGGATTAAAGACTTAAACATAAGAACTAACACCATAAAAACCATAGAAGAAAATCTAGGCAAAACCAGTCAGGACATAGGTGTAGGCAAGGACTTCATGACCAAAACACCAAAAGCATTGACAACAAAAGCCAAAATAGACAAATGGGACCTAATCAAACTCCACAGCTTCTGCACAGCAAAAGAAACAATCATTAGAGTGAATCGGCAACCAACAGAATGGGAAATAATTTTTGCAGTTTACCCATCTGACAAAGGCTGATATCCAGAATTTACAAAGAACTAAAGCAGATTTACAAGAAAAAAACTAACAAGCCCATTCAAAAGTGGGCAGAGGATATGAACAAACACTTTACAAAAGAAGACATACATGAGGCCAACAAACATATGAAAAAATTCTCATCATCACTGGTCATCAGAGAAATGCAAATCAAAACTACATTGAGATACCATCTCACGCCAGTTAGAATGGCGATCATTAAAAAATCTGGAGACAACAGATGCTGGAGAGGATGTGGAGAAATAGGAACACTTTTGCACTGTTGGTGGGAGTGTAAATTAGTTCAACCATTGTGGAAGACAGTGTGGCGATTCTTCAAGGACCTGGAAATAGAAATTCCATTTGACCCAGCAATCCCATTACTGGGTATATATCCAAAGGATTACAAATCGTTCTATTATAAGGACACGTGCACACGAATGTTCATTGCAGCACTGTTTACAATAGCAAAGACCTGGAACCAACCTAAATGCCCATCGATGATAGACTGGATAGGGAAAATGTGGCACATATACACCATGGAATATTATGCAGCCATCAAAAACAATGAGTTTGGGTCCTTTGTAGGGACATGGATGAACCTGGAAACCATCATTCTCAGCAAACTGACAGAAGAGCAGAAGATCAAACACCGCATGCTCTCACTCATAGGCGAGTGTTGAACAATGAGAACACATGGACACAGGGAGGGGAGCACTACACACGGGTCAGTTGGGGGGAAATAGGGGAGGGACGGTGGGGGGTGGGGAGCTGGGGAGAGATAGCAAGGGGAGAAATGCCAAATGTAGGTGATGGGGAGGAAGGCAGCAAATCACACTGCCAGGTGTGTACCTATGCAACAATTTTGCATGTTCTTCACTTGTACCCCAAAACCTAAAGTGCAATAAAATAAATGGGAAAAAAAAGAAAAAAAACCTTAATATCACTGATCATTAGAGAAATGCAAATCAAAAGCGCAATGAGACACCACCCCTCACCAGTCATTATGATTATTACTAAAAGCCAAAAAATAACAGATACTGGCAAGGTTATGGAGAAAAGGGAAAGCTTATGCATTGTTGGTAGGAATGTACATTTTTTTCTTCCATTGTGGGAAGCATTATGGTGATTCCTCAAAGAGCTAAAAGTAGAATAGCCATTCAACTAAGCAATCCCATTACAGGGTATATACCCAAAGATATATAAAGCATTTTTCCATAAAGACACATGCATGTGTATATTAATCACAGTGCTATTCACAATGGCAAAGACATGAAATCAACCTAAATGCCGATCAATGACAGATCGGATAAAGAAAATGTGGTACGTATACACTGTGGAATACTAGATGGCCATAAATAAAGAATGAGATCATGTTTTTTGCAGGAACATGGATGGAGATGGAGGGTATTATCCATAGCTAACTAGTGCAGGAACAGAAAACCAAATACTACATGTTCTTATTTGTAAGTGGGAGCTAAATGGTGAGAATTCATAACACAAAGAAGGGAACCACACACACTGGGGCCTATTGGAGGGTAGACGGTGAGAGGAGGGATAGGAGCAGAGAAAATAATTACTGAGCACTAGGCTTAGAACCTGGATGCTGAAATAATCTATACGACAAATTCCCATGAGCTTACCTATATAACAAACCTTCACACGTACCCTTGAACCTAAAATAAAAGGTTTAAAAATCAAAATAATAAATGAAACATTATTTTTAAACAAATTTTATAGAAATTTACCTTAAAACAGATGAATTCATGTCCTTTGCAGAGACATGGATGAAGCTGGAAACCATCATTTTTAGCAAACTAACACAAGAACAGAAAACCAAACACCACATGTTCTCACACATAAGTTGGAGTGGAACAATGAAAACACATGGACACAGGGAGGGGAACATCACACACCAGGGACTATCAGGGGGTGGGAGGTTAGAAGAGGGATAGCATTAGAAGAAATACTTAATGTAGATGACAGGGTGATGGATACAGCCAACCATCATGGCACATGTATACATATGTAACAGACCTACATGTTCTGCACATGTACCCCACGACTTAAAGTACAATTTTAAAAAATTACCTTAAAACAATCTAGATCTGGTACTCTTGGTAAAGATGCCATTAACAACTCTTCCTATGAAAACTGACCTATTTAAATTTCTAATTAGTCTAGAGTCATTTTTGGTAAATTATATTATCCTAGAAACATTTTATGATTTTTAAATATGTTGTTTTTAAGTATGTTGCATATTCTCAGTCAATGTAGGTTCCTCTGAATCTCTTAGTAACTCCTTTCTAGGACTTTAATATAGTGTGAATAAAATGATGATGGTGGACTTCGTCTTGTTCCTGACCATGGACAGGTGTTAAATATTTCACCATAAACAAGAGTTTTATTTATAGGATTTTTACAGATAGCTTACATTGAGGTAAGGATCCAACCAAAGGCTATCTAGCTTCAAAATACACCCTTTTTTTCACACGAGTTCATTCTCCCAGTGTCTTCTCTCTAAAAAATAAGTCTATTTGCATACAGCTATTTCTAGAAACTTGCTATTCGGCTATAAGACATAGAATGCCTCATTGAAATAAATTAAAAACAGATAATAATTTTCACATTACAAATATTAAAGGAAGTTCGATATTAAAGACCATGTCTCATGAAGACCCTTTGATTATATCTAGTTCCCACTCATCTAATCTAATATGCAAGAAAATTTAGTTACTTCTCCAAGTACAGCATCACAGAATTTGTTCTAAAACTTGTAACAACAACAAAAAAAACATACTCGGGATTGGCTACAAAATTTGTAAGATCCAATGCAAAATGGAAACATGTGTGTGGGGAGGAGGGTTGTTTGAAAAATATTAGAAAGTTTGAAGCTGCAATAGCAGAGCGTGATACTAAGCACAGGGCTCTTGTAAGTGCAGGGTTCATGTCGCTTTTCAGGTTACACACCTGTGAGGCTACCACTGATCACCCTACACATCTCTTTCGACGTTACAGCCCAAAGGGGCCTCAGAGATTAATCTTGACCTCATGGAAGTTTGAAATAAAGAAGTTATCTTAGGCTATACTTTCAAAATGTCTTGTTCTGGTACGTTAGGTGGGGTGGGAGACAGAGGGTGCATGACCGGGACATTGACAACAGTCCTAAACGTTCTGGACTCACATTCTAAGCCTGTGTCTGCTGTGTCTGATTTTGTTTTTGCCTCACTCTCCGTCTGCCACACATGACTGACTGGCTTGCTTGTGTGTTTAGGGAAGATGGTTCAGCAGTCGCTCTGTTCTTCATGCTGCATGAACTCAGAAGATGTTGATGTTCCCTTCCCCACTTGAGTTGTTTATACAATCTCGATAATTATGCTGTTTTCATACCATATGGATTTCAATTTTGGCACTAGCTATCATTCAAAAAATTACCTCATAGATGTTCTTACAAAGTAAGAACACCAGAGATTTCCAGGCACATTAGTAGTTTAAAGCCAGTAAGTAGAAAAGGCAGGTGTGTTTTAGGGGCATGCTTAGTAACAGTACTTAACCCATGAGCTCCAGAATGGAATCTACTACAAAAACGGCAAAATTATATTGTTTCTTTCAGCAAAAATGGCCAGCCTTGATAGGCATTTGATAAGGAGGGTAGTGGTTTATTACTAGTTAGCAAATTTTTGTCAACTAGATTCTTATTTATTATGCAGAACCATTGCATAAATGTCCACCACGCAGTGTCTAAAGACTGTATATCAAGATTGGTGTCACTGAAAAACAGCGACTTTAAATATCTTCATTTGACAATTCTAAGCCCTCTGAACCAATTAAGCCTCATTTCTACTTTGAGTGGTGTTAGGACACGTTGTGCTTGATGAATAATTGTCATTTGGATCCTAAAATCATTTAAAATCACTAAACATATGAAACTGCTTTTGAAATTACTAGCAATTACTCTTCTATTGAAAAAGATAGAGAAATTGTGATATAAACCCATTAAATCCTCTCTCTACAATCAAAATCAAATACCAGTGTTCTGATGTGCCTCAGAGGCCTTCTTTACATCTGCAATAGAAATTATCTGTGATATTTAAAAAATTTGAACAGTTTTATAATTACATTGTCTAAACTTTTTGTACATATTAGGATCATACAATAATAAATACTATGCTATAAATATCATACAATGGTAAAATACTATGATAAAATTATCTTTATCCATGGTTCTGGAATTCAACTTGGACTGAATAATGGAAATGCATCTATTACTTTTCGAAATGAAGATACCATTTTCAGCTTAAGTTTGTATGAAATTAGTACAAGCATACATTTTTCATATAGCTGTCAATTATTAGACTGGTGGCTTAAAGTCTTGAACTCTAACTAGAACTACCTCTTCTTTTTATGCTTAGAGAAAATAAAACCCCCAAATTGAAGTAACGTACTCAAAAGCATGCAATTGGTACCTGGTAAAGTATTAGGATTTCTGACTCTAAGTAATTTCTACAATATAGTGTCATCTTTATATACTTCAAAATCATCATAATATGTCAAAGTAACTTGTTCAAATTATTCACTGATTTATTGGGAGTTACAATAATGTGATTTAATCACCTGATTGCTTTAGGCCATACTATAGGTAGAGCCTCAATTATCTTAAACACCAGATTATAACTGAAAAGTTCAAAAACTATATAAAAGGAAAATCATGTACAATATTTTTAAAAATGGTGATGAATTCTGGATAATAAAAATACAGGTGCTTTTCTTTTCTTTTTGGTTCTTTTCTGGACATTTACATACCTTGCTATCATCTTTCAGAAAATCACAAGGGCCTGGGAAAGCCATTGTGTGTGGTAGAGCTTCTCCTCACAAGAGGGGTGTTGGGGTAGATTGGCTGCCCTCTCCATTGCTCACATTGGGAACTGTGGGCTTCCCAAGGCAAGGAGACAGCAAAACTGCAGATGTTTTTGTGATCTGTGAGTCAAGCTTTCCCTGAATCTTCCTAAATCTTCATGGAAGTTATTAAATTCATGAAAACATGAGTGTGATTGGATTTTTAACATAGTAAAATAGTAACAGCGCCCAGATCTGCATATCAATCAGCACAAAGCAGAATTAAATCCTTGTACACAGATGCAGAAGTGAATACCAAGACCAAGGACTCAGAGAAAACACTGAGGGAAGATGTGAAGTCACCAAAGCTGGGAAATAGAGCATTTACCTTTCACTCCAAGGAGTTACGCTGCCCCAAATTGCATCTGGGTTATATCTGGAGATTAGAGGAGAGGAAAACTGGAAGGCATATTGGGATGACCAGAGATGGACTCTGAGGAAGGAGTATTGATCCTTGGAATACTGTCCCCAGATCAGAGGTAAGATGTGAAATATGAGGTTGGCACCCCAGTTTTTGAGAGGATGTGTTGTTCAAGAGCAGTTATTTTAGACAGAGATCCTGATGTGAACTTACTTGAGTGATGACACTGAGTTGGAAAGAAGTAAAGAAAAGAAGGAAGAATGGAGTTAAGGAAAGAAATGTAACTTCATGCCCTTTATAATGAAGAAATGGGAGTAATTAGAGAGTAAGAAACCTACTCACGGTCTCACAAATAGTATGTGGTCAATTAGGATGGAATCTAGAATTCATGCACTTAACCACTAAGCTCTTTACCTGCCCAGAAAATATTTGTAGAAAATATGGCAAAAAGAAAATATGTGGAATCGGTGAGCATCACAGCCTTGGCTGACCTGCCTATGTATAGCAGGATGGAACTGGAGAACAACAGTAGATGCAGGTATGACTCAACTGCCTGATATTGTAGCTTCCAGTGATGCTTGTATTATCACTGTGTTTTCCACAGTGAATATTTGTTGCTCAAAAAAGTTAAAAAGAGAAACATGGAGTTTAAAAAAAATTTCTGCTCCTATTGAAATACAGTCGTGCATTGCATGAGAAATGCATCGTCATTGTGTGAGTATCACAGAGTGTACCTACACAAGCCTAGATGGTATTGCCTACTACACACCTAGGCTATGTGGTATAGCCTGTTGCTCCTGGGACACAAACCTGTGCAGCATGCTACTATATCAAATACTGGAGGCAATTGCAACAAAATAATAAGTATTTGTGCATGTAAACCTATCATGCAATGAAAAGGCACAATAAAAATACAGTATAAAAGATTTAAAATGGTATACTTCTATAAGGCACTTGCCACAAATGGAGCTTGCAGGACTGGAAGTTGCTCTAGCTGAGTCAGTGAGTGACTGGTGAGTAAATGTGAAGGCATAGGACATCACTGCACATTTTCATATGACTGGCAGTGCAGTAGGTTTGTTTACACCAGCATCACCACAAACATGAGAAACGCATTGAACTAGGATGTTAGGATGGCCAAGACATCAGCAGGAGATAGGAATTTTTCTGCTACATTGTAAATTTATGGGACCACTGTTGTATATACAGTCCATTATTGACTGAAAAGTCATTATGCAGTGCACAACTGTATATTTAAAAAGTGATGTATGCATACAAGCAATAAACAAACCAAAGATAAAATTCAGAATAAAATTCCATTCATAGCAGCATCAAAACAAATGCTAACAATTAAGTCTAACAGAAAGAAGTGAAGACTTTTACATTAAAAATCACAAAACTTTGCCGAGAGAAATCAAAGAAAACATAAATAAGTGAATATACATTCCATACTCATGAATTGAAAGGTTCAATATTGCTAAGGGGGCAAGTTTTCCCAAATTCATCTGAAGTTTCAATTCAATCCTTTTCAAAATTCCAACAGACAAATCTCAAGATTTATATTGAGATGAAAAACATATAGAATAACAAAAGTAATTTGGAAAAAAAAAGTTGAAGGGCTTTATGTAACAATTTCATAATCTAACATAAATCTCCAATTATCAAGATGGTAAGGATATCAACAAATTGATAAGCATTGAGAATCCAGAAATATATATTTATATTTATAGTCACTTTATTTTTGACCACTGTGCCAAAAATATTTGCTGGGGAAAGGACAGTCTGTTCAACAGATGGTGCAGGGACAATTTGGATATATCTGTATCCAAAAGATGAACTTAGACCTACACCTCACAACACCCACAAATTAACTCCAAATGAACCATCAAATTAAGTTGCTAAAACAGTGAAATTTGTAGAAAGAAATGTAGGAAAAAAATTTTGAGAGCTTGTGTTAGGCAACAATTTCTTAGAGACGACCCTAAAAACATAGTTCATAAAATAATAATAAAAAAAAAACCTCAGCAAACTTCAAAGTACAAATTTTGCCTTTTGAAAATGACCATGAAGAAAATAAGAAAATGCGTAACAGATTGGGGGAAAATGTTTGCAAAACATTTATCCAATAAAGTATCTGTAGTGAGAATTTGCAAAGAATATGTACAAGTCAAGAAGAAAAATAAACAAAAATAAAATGGGCAGAAAATATGAACAGACATACAGAAGAAGATATGTGAATGTCTAATAAGTATATGAAAGGATGTTCAACGTTATTACTCATTAGGAAAATGCAAAACAAAACCACAATGAGATACAATTTCACACCTACAAGAATGGATACCCTGTCTTAATCTGTATGCATTATATATACGTAAGTAACTTCTCATGTACCCCATAAATTTGCACAAATAAAAAAATAGAAAATAAAAAAAGAGTGGTTATAATAAGTGAGGCAGACTAAAATAAATATTGGCAAGAATGTGGGGAAACAAATGTCCTCATATATGTTTTTCTGGGAATGTAAAATGGTGTAGCCACTTTAGAAAACATTTTAGCAATTTTCAACAAGTTAAACATAAAGCTACCATATGGCCCAGCAGTTCCACTGCTAGGTATCTACACAGGAGAAATGAAAACGTGTGTCCACATTAGGAACTTGCATGTGAATATTCATATCAGCGTTATTTTTAATACCCACAAACTGAAAATAACTTAAATGCTCATCATCTGGGAGTGGATAGACAGATGTGACATATATACATAGTAGAATACTATTCAACGGTAAAAGAACAACAGTCTACTCACATATGCTGCATTATAGATGAACCTCAAGAATGGTATGCCAAGTTAAAAAAAATAAACATATGAGAACACAGAGTATATGATTCCACTTACACGAAATCTCCAGAATAGGTAACTCTATAGAAACAGGAAATAGATTAGAGATTTTCTGGGCTGAAGGCAGGAATGAGAAATTATTATAAATAAGCATGAGGGATGTTGTTAGGTGAATCAAAGCATTCTAAAACTGATTTTTTACGATGGTGTTACCATTTGGTATAGTTATTAAAATGCATTTAATTGTGTACACTTAAAATGTGGTGATGTATAAAATATATTTCAGTGAAATTGTTAAGGAAAACAATCTATGCATGCTAGATTAATTAATTTTGATATTAATTGCTGTCTTTCTCTCAATAAAGAAATAGAATCAGAGATTTTTATGCCACAATTTATGAGTGTTATTAGATCTGCAGAAACCCAGATCTGCAGATTAATGAGCACAAAGCTGATATATTGGAACACATTAGGTTTGTATAATTTTACATTCTGTGCTCTTAAGATTTTTAATATTTTAATAACTGGGAAAATTATTTCTCTACCTACAATGCTGAGTTCAGAATGGTAAATCATTGAAAAATAACATGAAAAAATGGCATTTAATACAAAGTAACTGAAATTACTAACATACTAGTCATCTAAAAATAGATATTAGATTACTAGTCATCTAAAAATAGATATTAATTTTCAAGTAATTTTGAATTAAATTATTCAATTTTTGGAGACAAGGTCTTGCCATGTCACCCAGGCTGAGTACACTGGCATATTCTCTGCTCACTGCAACCTGGACCTTCTGGGTTCAAGCGATCCTCTGGTCTCAGCCTCTGGAGTAGCTGCAACTGCAGGAGTGTGCCACCACACCCAGATGATCAAGTAATTTAAGATTTTTTTTCTAACTCACAGATTTCTGAATTTGTTTTAGTAAACTTTATGCCTAGAAAGAATTTGATGGTCTGTCAATAGAAAAAATTGAAACAGTGTAACATTTATTTTGTCACTTTCAAGTATGACTGAAAAAAATAGAAGAAAATTTCTATCTTGAGATAATAAAGAAAAGAGACAATAGGTAAAGGAAAATGTTAGATTTAATCATGATGTAATAAAACACATAACATGGCAGAATCAAACCCTGAAAGCAGTACTGGCTTTGTGGGCACAGGACTTGTACAGTCACAGAAGGCTGGTACTCAAGAGGGCTCCTACTTGGTTTAATGCTCTGCTCCAGCCATTTGAAATTGTTAATAGCTTCTGAGCGGGGGCCCCACATTTTCATTTTTGCCTTGGGCCCTGCAAATTAGGTAGCCAATACTGCATGAAGAATGTAGGTACCTGAAGTAAGGTGGCCCTTTACCAGATTAGTTCTGCTTTAATTGCTCTGTATTGAAATGTTTCCTCTCTCTGCTTAGAGTGAGATGACTGGATAAAAATGTGTGCCTTTCTATGGCTGTACTCAAATGGCTGAAAGAATTCCTGCAGCCCTCTATCTCAGAATTGCCATTTTGTTCATTTTACTGAATATTTTGCAGATATTAGAGGTACTAATCCATTCCTTATCAAAAGACTTAGCAAATGTTTGACAATGGCATTCACCCAGCGCTGCATCTGCTTTGCTGAGAGCCCCCAGGAGCGACACAACAGCAGGTGGCTTTGCTGAGTCGGAAAGGGAAGAACAGCTGTCCATAGTTCTCCTGGCTGGAGGCTACTCCACTCACAGTCAACACTTTGTGACAGAGAAGAAGGAGGAAGAGGTGTCAGACAGGATAAGTGGTACTTATTTTGAAACTAAAATCCATAAATTATACTATGTTAAACACACTTGTGAAAGTAAGCTGGCATCATTGGCTAATGATGGTTTAGCTGCTGTAGAATTGCACAAAGGCTATCAAAAGCTCTTTGTAAATGAGTAAACTGTATTCCAGAGAGCATATATTTTGTAAAAGTTAAAAAATTTATTTTCTCTCAGCTTCATTTAAAACAGTGCCTCTTTTCTTTCTCCGTCTTTTCACATTCTTGAAATCTGTACCCCATTCTTCTCTTTTGCCCCTTCTGAAGGAATCTGCTGTTGCAAAACAAGCAGATTTCCTTTTTACTGACACAAACACAACACCCACACACCCCCAGCCCAACATACATACACACTCGCAGGCCACCCCTGATTAACTGATCTGTGGTGGTTGCATCAGTGCTGACACGAGAACTCTTCATTCACTTCTTAGCAGGAAAGCAAATTTTGATTCATTAGTGATGTCTTCCCACAGATGGAGCATGTTGAGATTGGTGGGCTATAGGGATACAGGAAGAGGAATTAAGGGAAGGTATTTAACGCTTTTGCTGATCTTAAAGGAAGATCTGTTTTGCTTCTACCAACCAGCCAAACACCCTTATGTTCACCATTCTTTTCATTTCTTGCAGAAGCTTTCATTTGAGAAACACTCATTCAAACAATATGTTGCTGTTATAGTCACTTACAAACGTTTTTGATGTTCCAAAGGTGAAAGCTGAAAATAAAACTATAACCCACACTGAAACCCTGGGCAGTGCAGAGCGTGATGAACTAAGAGTCAATTGGAGTAATATTTAGGCCTCCATATGTTTTTCACGTGTTTTCTTCCTCTGGAATACTCTTATTCATGGAATGATTTCATTCATTCTTAAAATTTGTCTCAGAAATCATCTTAAGTAAGCTGTCACTGCCTTTCCAAATCAGGTTGTTGTATTCTTACCTTTGTTAAATTCGCCTCCTGTATGCTTTTATTTTTGCTCTTTTTACTGTTAATAAGAATGTGCTTGTTTTCAAGACTGATTTCCATTCTAAATGTGAGCCTTACTGAGTAAGACCTATAACAAGGTTCATTTGATAAAACGCATTTATCAAAAGAACTATTAGAGAAGGGGCTAATTTGACCTCTCAACATGCATCCCAAAGACCTTTGATACTAACTTATCAATGTAACTTTATTATAATAACAGGGCTTTAACAAGAAGTATTAAAAACATGAGTAGTATGCTGATGAGATTCAGAAAGATACTTAGATATACTAATATGTTCTAGATTAATCTTCTAGAATATATCACACAATGTGTTCAATTTGGCAGATGTTAACTAATTATTTATGAATGATTTTGCATTAGTTTCCTAGTACTGTTATAACAAAGTACCACTAACTAGGTGGCTTAGGATCACACAAATGTATTATCTCATAGTTCTGTAGGTGGAAAGTGTGAAATTCAGGTAGTATCAAGTGTGTACTCCCTCTGAAACCTATAGGAGAATATACTTTCTTGTCTTTTTCATCTTCTGGTGGTTGGCTGGCACTCTTTGATATTCCAAAGATGCCTCGCTCCAATCTTCTGTCTTCACATGGTGATCTCCCTGTCTTCACAAGGCCATTGTCTTATAAGGGCACAGTCATATTAAATTAGGGACACATCCCACTGCAATACGACCTCACCTTAATGTGATTCATTCCTGCAAGACCCTATTTCCAAATGAGATCAGTCTGAAGTAGTGGGGGGATGGAGGGGGTCAGGACTTCAATATATCTTTTGTGAGAAGATTATTTAATTCATAATTATTTTTCATAAGTTTATTTACATTAATTTATATATAATATTTCTAAATTAATTCCTCCTTATAGCAAAGAACATGCTTTAAATTCTAAATGGAAGACTTGTTAATATTTATCAAAACCTCTAACTTGATTATATGAGTTTATTAGAGAAAATTACCTTATTTTATTTTTTTCGGACTCCAGAAACATAGCTGGACTTTACTAAAATTCAACAAATCTATCATGCATGCTTACAAGTCAGAATATTTTAATGTACATGTTCAGTGACTACATATTGTTATAAATTCTTTCTGAGTAAAGTCCCTTTAAAAAATAAATCCAGGTATGTTGATGTTACTAATGGTAACATTAAACATCTGGGCAACATTCACTCATCATGTAATTAAGAAAATCATAAAATATTCCACAGGATATTAATAAAAATGAATATTTTGAATAGTTTAAAATATACTCATGAATATTATTTCAGATACTGGATATTGCTTCGCTCTGCCTTTATTATTTAGCAATTACCTTGGTTTCTATTTTATGTTTTGTGTATTTATTACATTTTTCTTTAACAAAATTCTAGTAAAGATCATTACTTTTTTTATTTTTGAAAGACTCTTGAGCATAAGAAATGCTAAAATTCAGAGTAGTCATCAGCAAAATAGCTGTATCATATTTACTTGAATGATTCCGTGGTTAATAGCCATGCTGGCAATCACTGAAGCCTGGCTACTCAGACGAAAATCAACAGGAGGGCTGATGGTAATGTGCCATTCGTTCTGTGACGAAGACAAGAATGAAAAATATGACAGTCACTCTGCCCCATATGGTATAGCACCTATACCACTATGCTAGCTTAGTATGGGGAAAATGTGTGATTTGCAATTTAAGATGACAGGAACCAGCCCTAACAATGGAAGCAGGTGTGACAGCTGATAACTCCTTCTACCTGGGTACATTCTTTGTGCTAGTACATTGATTTCTAAGGAAACAAAATGAAAAAAGTAAACCAGCTCCAAATTTAAACATGGACTTGGGAGATCAATCTCCAAATTTACATATGTATCTATTTTATAAACAGTGAATAAAGTTTGCAAAAATGGTGTTATAATTATATTAGTGTGTCTTAGAATTCTTAGCAATTTGCATTGAAAAAGCCTACATGTAGCAACGTCATCATCACATTGATAATTATGATGACTATGATGACAGCTAATATTTTGTGGGTGCTAGCGTTAGTAATTTAACACCACTGGCTGAAAGCTTCATCACTTCCTTTCAAATGCCCTAGAACACGAGTAAACCCTCTTCCAAAGTATTATTATGCTTTGTTTCCTGTGAGTCTGACATTCTAGTCACAGGGTGTTGGATGAAACGTTATCACCCACCCAAATGCAACAGCTACAAGCTAATCAAAGCTCTGTAAGTTGCCCTAGAAAATGTGTGCACAATGAGGCATCCTACACTTGATGAAGACTGGCTGAAACAATCAAAGCCATCCCCCAAATATAGTCTTAATTTGGAGGAAATGGAAGCATTTGGTAGTGATCAGAAGACAAGAGCCAAAAAAACAAATACAGAGAGTAACAGACTGAACATTAAGGCAGGACACTAACGTGGGAAGAAGGAGATACCTTCTGTTGAGGCAAAAGATGCTGTTCCCCCACCATGGCCAGACATACATTACATTTGGAGAAATTCCATTCTTATTGAAGCTTGTCTGTGTCACTATTGAAGTTGTTTCCTGTACTTTATTTATTCTTCATGTGGGTTTAAAATAGACCACATCAACTGAAGTCACTTTAGCTCATCTCAGATCTTTAAAATTGATATGTCATTCTGTGATTTAGAGTTTCACCATCTCACATAGTTGTGAACAATAGAATAGTAGAACATATTCCTTTTGAGAAAAGAGAAAGTGAATTTCAAGAAACCTGCACAAAAATGTTTTCCTAATTTTCATATATCTTTGCCACTACAGTATTTGTCTTTCAAAGTGCTAATAGATTTGGCAGTAAGAAATCATAATCACTGAAAAAAAAAAGTTAAATCCTGAAAAAAGCACATCCATTTCTAAATAAATATATCTAACTGCAAATGCATAATCGAGCAACTACAAGTAAATTAACTTTAGATTTATTTAAGAAAGTTTCATTTCTTTTTAAAAACTATACCTTATCAATATTATATTTGTTTTTCGAAAACATACGTTGTCTTTGTATATTGAGAGTCTCTGGTGGTATATTTTCTTTACAGAATTATCTTAAGTATGCCATCACTGGCATAGGGTTTATTTTCTCATAAAGTTTATATTGTAAAAATGACACGTTGATTTACCTAGTTCTTGGGCGCACACAACTAATGGGTCACTCAATGTTTAGGGCACTTTCTATAGTGGTTGAAAATGGGTTGAATAGCTCATAAGACCTGGATTTCAATCTTTGTTCTTCCAAAATTAGTTGTAGACTTTTAGCTAAACTACTAAATTAAAAAGAAGAACTTAAAGTTACCGAGATGTTAAAAGTTTTATTGGATTATTTCTCAAATCCCTAAGAGTATTTAAAGCCTTTGATTCTATCATGGAAACTGTTCTACTAAATATATGGAAAACAAAGTGCTTTCTCTTTTCTGATTTTATTGTTTGATTAGGATTGTCTGCTTCATTATGCAAGCTAAGCATTAATCCATCTACAAAAATACAAGGCAATGAACTTTAAAATGTAGCCACAGCATGAAAGATGGGGGCTCGTTGTCATCCTTTGACCACAGTAGGAATTTTTTGAACCTTGTAAGATTTTAGAGTCCTCTGCTATGATGTGTGACATTGATACCACAGATACTTTTTGTCTAGCCATTTCAAATACAATCCGATATACAGTTCAGTCTCAGCAGAATGTGAGGTCCTGATACGAGGCATTGTTAAGGGATATGGAAGCCCAGAACTTCTTGGCATTATCCTAGCATTTAATCCATTTGAAGTGAAAACAGTGACTTGCCCAAATGCAATTTACATCTAGACCCAATCAATCAATTACACTAACACCACAAGTAACAATGCTCTTTTTCTTTATGTATAACTCACCAGTATGGTAGATAGTTGCTCTCCTTCCAAAGCTTGTGCTCTTCTCAAATGAAGCATTTCTCAAATGATTAATTGTAATTACTGCTTATAAGTGATTTACTGAGATTACGAAAGAAGCAAAATTGTTTTAGTTTTAAATGAATACAGTATTCTTTTTAAATAAACTCACTGATAATTATAGCCTTTACCATTCAAATTGAGGAAAACTATTTTGTTTTATAGTAATGGTTAGTTGAAACTTCATCTTTGCCAACTATAAAATCAAGTAAAATTCACTATTATCATGTTAAAAATACCAAAATCGCATTTATCAAGTATGATACAATCATCTGTTGCTTTATTTTCTGAACTCATTAAATGTAATTTAATCTCAAGCAAAACCAACAACATACAGGTCTTACTCAATGTGAAGATTTACATTGGAGTTAGTTATCTTCAGCAATCTCATTAAATCACTTACAAGCAGTAACTACATTAATTACACACTGGAGTTCCAACATGAGAATTATCTATCTATATTTCAGCTGGATCATGTAGAACCTCTTATCTCACATAACAGTAAATAAACATACCTATAGAATGCTTTTTGCAACTTTAACAAGTATTGTGAATAACTTCCTCATGATTTAAGGATGTGAAAATAATTAGTACTTCCAAGAAAATGTGTTCCTTATCCTAGAAGTTAGAGATACTCAGCAGTTTCCTGAGGAGGCTTGGGGCATCAGAAGATGCATTGGAGCTAGAATGGTAGGAGAGGGAAACATTCCTCTTGGAACCAGGGGGCCCAGAATGGAATCCTTAGACATGCTGGGAGCTTTGTAAGACTCCTTCTTTCTTTCCTGTGAAAGAAGAACAATGGCATCTGCTTTGACAATTTTCCACAGCTACTACTAAAATCAAGAGAAATATTAGTTGTCAAATCAGTTTTGAAACTTTAGAAATGAAATGCATGTTCAAAGATCAAAGAAAGGTGTACCAAAGAAAAATCTGATACCAGTATGATTTCAGAGGTGATTTCAGAGGTACTTTCAGAATAAAAATTACTTCATTAAGGATGAAATTAAATACTCCAAATTAAAGTAAAATGAATGATTAGAACACTGATTTATATTAATGTATTTGTATTATTAATATTGCTGGTTATTTTTGCCTATGGAGAGCTCAAAAGTAAGTCAATGTCTTTCAGGAGCTTATCTGAATCAAGACTTTATGGAGTTCTTGCCATGAGGCCGCATTGTGACATCATCATCATCTCAATGACTTACACAGGCGTAGATTTGATGTCGTTGGTGTTTCTGCTTCTTCATGTATCAGTTTTGAACCATAAGAACCCATGTGCTTAAAGATTAAATATTAGGTTAAGACTATGAAGGGAAATTTATGTAGTCTTTTACTGTTGAATATTTATAATTTTCCCAATGATGGAAACGGAATTACCTACACTAGGTCTGTCTTTTGGGGGAAAAAAAGGAGTATTGCTGTCAGATCTTCAGTGTGACATTGCTTAACATATATTTTGCATAGAGCATGAGGCCCACCTGTGACCAGCATCAGTGTAGGTAGAAAGCCTAATTGCAAAGAGCAGTGTATTCGTTCATATTCACATGGCTGATAAAGACATTCTCAAAACTGGGAACAAAAAAGGTTTAATTGGACTTACAATTCCACATGATGAGGGGGTGGGGAGGGCTCAGAATCATTGCAGGAGGTGAAAGGCACTTCTTACATGGTGGCAGCAAGAGAAAATGAGCAAGAAGAAAAATCAAAAACCCCTGATAAACCCATCATATCTCATGAGACTTATTCACTATCGTGAGACTAGCATGGGAAAGACCTGCCCCCATGATTCAATTACCTCCTGCTGGGTGCCTCCCGCAACACATGGAAATTCTGGGAGATACAATTCAAGTTGAGATTTGGGTGGGGACACAGCCAAACAATATCATTCTGTCCATGGCCCCTCCAAATCTCATATCCCCACATTTCAAAACCAACCAGGCCTTCCCAATAGTCCCCAAAATCTTAACTCATTTCATCATTAACCCAAAAGTCCACAGTCCAAAGTCTCATCTGAGACAAGGCAAGTCCCTTCTGCCTATTAACCTGTAAAATCAAAAGCAAGCTAGTTACTTTCTGGATGCAATGAGGGTACAGGTATTGGGTAAATACAGCTCTTCCAAATGGAAGAAACTGGCCAAAACAAAGGGGTTACAGGGCCGTGCAAGTCCAAAATGAAGCGGGACAGTCAAACTTTAAAGTTCCAAAATAATCTCCTTTGACTCCAAGTCTCACATCCAGGTTACGCTGATGCAAGAGGTGGGTTCCCGTGGTCTTGGGCAGCTCCAACCCTGAGGCTTTGCAGGGTACAGCCTCCCTCCTGGCTGCTTTCATGGGCTAGTGTTAAGGGTCTGCAGCTTTTCCAGGCACACATTTCAAGCTATTGGTGCATTTACCCTTCTGGGATCTGGAGGAAGGTGGCCTTCTTCTCACAGCTCCACTAGGCAGCACCCCACTAGAGACTTTGTGTGGGGCTTCCAACCCCACATTTCCTTTCCACACTGTCTGAGCAGAGGTTCTGCATGAGAGCCCTGCTCCAGCAGCAAACTTTTGCCTGGGCATCCAGGCATTTCCATACATCTTTTGAAATCTAGGCGGAGGTTCCCAAACCTCAATTCTTGCCTTCTGTACATCCTTAGGCTCAACACGATGTGGAGGCTGCCAAGGCTTGTGGCTTCCACCCTCTGAAGCCATAGCCTGAGCTGTACATTGGCCCTTTTCTGCCATGGTTGGAGTGGCTGGGACACAGGGCACCAAGTCCCTAGGCTACACACAGGATGGGGACCCTGGGCCCAGCCCCCAAAACCACTTTTTCTTCCTAGGCCTCTGGGCCTGTGATAGCAGGGCTACTGTGGAGTTCTCTAACATGGCCTGGAGATGTTTTCCCCATTGTCTTGGGGATTAACAGTAGGTTGTTTGCTACTTATGCAAATTTCTGCAGTTGGTTTAAGTTTCTTCCCAGAAATGTGTTTTTCTTTTCTGTCAGGCTGCAGTCAGCCTGCAAATTTTCTGAATTTTTATGCTGTTTCTCTTTTAAAACTGAATACTTTTAACAGTACCCAAGTCACCTCTTGAATGCTTTGCTGCTTAGAAATTTCTTCTGCAAGATACCCTAAATTATCTCTCTCATGCTGAAAGTTCTGCAACTCTCTAGGACAGGGTTAAAATGCCTCCAGTCTCTTTGCTAAAACATGAGTCACCTTTGCTCCAGTTTCCAACAAGTCCCTCATTTCTATCTGAGACCACCTCAACCTGGATTTTTTTTTTTAGATAGAATATTGCTCTTCTTGTCCAGACTGGAGTGCAATGGCACGATCTTGGCTCACCGCAACCTCTGCCTCCTGGGTTCAAGTGATTCTCCTACCTCAGCCTCCCAAGTAGCTGGAATTATAGGCATGTGTCATCATGCCTGGCTAATTTTGTACTTTTAGAAGAGGTGAGGTTTCTCCATGTTGGTCAGGCTGGTCTCGAACTCCCTCAGGTGATCCACTCACCTTGGCCCCCCAAAGTGCTGGGTTTACAGGTGTGAGCTATCACGCCCAGTCTGCCTGGATTTTATTGTCCATATCTCTATCAGCATTTTGGGCAAAGCCATTCAACAAGTCTCTAGGAAGTTCCAAATGTTTCCACATTTTCTTGTCTTCTTCTGAGCCCTTTAAACTGATCCAATCTCTGCCTGTTACCCAATTCCAAAGTTGCTTCCACATTTTCAGTACCTTTTCAGCAACACCCCACTCTACTGGTACCAATTTTCTGTACCAGTTCATTTTCACACTGCTGATAAAGACAAACCAGAAACTGGGAACAAAAAAAGGTTTAATTAGACTTACAGTTCCACATGGTTGGAGAGACATCAAAATCATGGCAGGAGATGAAAGGCTCTTCTTACATGGTGGCAGCAAGAGAAAATGAGCAAGAAGAAAAAGTGGAAACCCCTAAAAAACTCATCACATCTCATGAGACTTATTCACTCTCAAGAGAATAGCAGGGGAAAGACCTGCCCCCATGATTCCATTACCTCCCGTTGGGTCCCTCCCACAACACATGAAAATTCTGGGAGATATAATTCAAGTTGAGATTTGTTGGGGACAGAGACAAACCATATCATTCTGTTTCTGCCCCCTCCAAATCTCATGTCCTCACATTTCAAAACCAACCATGGCATTTGGTAGGGAAACAGCCAAACCATATCAAGCAGCAAGGGGAATCGTCTGGGTTCAGAACCATCAGTAACATTCCAAGTGTCAGGGAAGGGCTATGGGTATAGATTACGTAAGCTCATCCAGATTGGGGTGGGAAAGAGAAGAGAGGATCAACTCTTGGCAGCCCTTGGAACCAATCAAACAGACTTTTTGTTTGGGATCTTATTAATATTTGGTCCATCTGTATTATGCCTACACATTTTGACATTTTGTTGTCTTCTGCCTTCAATTTTAATATAACTTATGTTTTGTAACTGGGCCTTCTCAGAATTGTTTCCTAATATACTGTACAAAATTCCAAAAAGTACACACCTCAGAGCTGTTAATTAAAAGGGCCTGCTGGTATAAATAAACACATATGCTGCTGATTAGCCACCCTTTAGGGGTCAACAGTGGGGAACTCCTGCTGGGCTTCTGTTAATTGTTGTCCAAAATTTTAACAGGAACTGTCTAATGATCTCATATGGCTTTGGCCATCTGGCCCTTTGAGTTAACTTGCCAGTAAATAGCCAACCTTTAGAGAAAGAAAGAAATATCTTTTATAAGACAAATAATTTTAAAGATGTAACCTAGCTATCTGTGAGTGCATAAGAATTGATTTACCTTAATTTACAATGCAAACCCTATATACCTAACTTAAATTATCCTTTAGATTTATTCTGTCAACTGCTTTAATATTAGCTACAAAACAGCTGTTTTTTTTTCTTCTTTTATATAAACAGTGTTAGATGCAATTAGAACTTGTTAGTAGCACATATTACATTTGGGGTCATAAACAATGAAAAATGCTTCTAATAATTAATATCTATAGACCATATCTGAGAATGTTAAGTAGTATTATGTCTTGTTCTTCCTCTGAGGTACTGTGGATCTGATGATCAGATGAAAAGCCTAATTTTCACATATTCCAAAATAGGCAGGATTTCTGTTGTCATTAGTCCTCTAAATGTTACAATGCTACATTCAGCTTGCTTTTCACCACAGCGTCAACCCTCCCATTTATAGCTGAATGTTACACAATGGAAATAACATATTTAAAGGAGCTAAAAAAGGAAGGGTTGCCATTCAGAGAAGGATATTGTTTTAGAAAAATCTTTGTTTCATTTGCCTCATTTTCGAGTGGAGGTGAATGTTTGTATGTAGGGGAAGAGCTCCTTCATCTCAAGGTGCATATGTGAAGTTTTCTTCATAGATAATCATGCGTTGAAGAGAAGACTATAACCAGCCACATTTACTTTTACATTTACCTGCCAACACACTCACTACAAGAAGAGATCAGACAGCACCCTAAACACTGTACCTGCAAGATGAAATGGAAGTTAAAAGGGTAGTGCTATTTCATCTTATTACTTTCTATTGAATAGATACTTTTCTAAGTTTTCAAGCTATTTCTTTTCTTGGATGATATATTTTTCCCCATAGAGCTTTGACTAATAATTGAACAGTATTTTTTAAAATGTTAAGTGCAGGAAGAATGTTGTGCTTGTCATTGTTCATGTTGGCACTTGCCTGATTGTGAAAGAATCACAAGTGGTGAAATACAGCCATACCTGGACTGTCAGCTGTGTAAGACATAAGTGCTTTTTTCATAAATGATCGTGATGCTGTAAAAATAAAAGCCACATTCTTTCCGAGGTTTTAGAGTCTTTTGTGCTGGTTTTATTCCACTTCTCTTTCTCCCGTGGCACCTGCTACTAGATCTGAGGATTGAAATGGTATGAGAAATCCATGAAACAAACCACCACATGCTTCTAGAACACTTTTCACTCCAAAAATCAAACATTTGCTTTCAGATATTTTTAAAACTCAAACAAAGAAAGTAAAAAACTCTTGGGTGATTGGGAATCTCTGAATTCCTCTGAAACCCAGAACCTGCCCTGCCTTCTGGGCAGGTTCAATGAATCTTCTCATGTTGTTTTTCTTCCACACATTTCTGTGACCCATAGTGATTTTCCAGGGTCTCTCTTTAGCATCCTCTAAATATTCAAAATTCATTCATTCATCTAGACAATATAGAAAGAAAAAAATACAATTTTCAGGGTATAATATTCTTGCCACATATTCTTTGAAAAATATGTTTGCATAGTAGGTTTCTGTAACAAAAGATCAACTAAATTCATTTTCAAAAATTATTTACTGTTGAAGTTACAGCTTAACAGATGTATTTGCAAAACCTGAAAAACTGAAGTAATTTGTAAATATTAAAGAGATATTTCAAGTAGGCAAAAAAGGACATAGTAATTACACAGTTTGCTACTAATTTATACTGCATTTATGTAAATATCCAAAAGTTATTGTGATAAGTAGATGGAAAAAAAGACTTAGATGGTATAGAAAGCCCCTCAAATCAGTATTTCATTAGGTAAATAAGAAATCAGTCACATAATTTGTCAGCACCTCTGCCCTGCACTCCCATTCTCTTTTAAACTATTTCTTTTTAATTGAGGTAAAATTTACATAACATAAAATTCACCACTGAAAACATTTTAAAGTGTACAGGGGCTTCTAGTACGTGCACAATGTTGTACAAATGTCACCAATGCCTAAATTCATACCACTTTTCCCATCTCAAAGAGAAACCTTGTACTCATGCAGCAGCGGATCTCCATTCTTTGTGCCACCCTTCATCCCTGGCTACCATCAATCTGCTTTCTCACAATATGGATTCTCCTATTCTGGGAATTTCATATACATGGAGTCATAATCTATATGTCTAACCTTTTCACTGGGCATATTGTCTTAAAGGTTTATTCATGTTGTAGTACGTATCAGTACATTATGTGTTTTATGGCCAAATAATTCCCATTATATTGATAACATCAATTTTTGAATATCAATTCATCACATGGTAGATATTTGAGTTGATTCTACTCTTTAGATATTATGAATAATCCTGCTAAGAACATTCATGTACAAGTTTTCATACTTTTTTTCAATTCTGTTGGGTACATATTTAAGAGTAAAATTGTCGTATCCTATGGTTATTCTGTTTAACATTTTGAGAAACCACGAAACGGTTTTCCAAAGTGAACTCACTGTTTTACATTCCTACCAGCAATGTATGGTGGGGTGGGAGGTGATTCCAATGTCTTCACATCTTTGCCAACACCAATTTGTCTTTTTTTTTTTTTGACCATAGTCATCCTAGTGAGTGTGAAGAGTATCTCATTGTGGTTTTGACTTATTTTTCCGTGGTAAGATTATTAAATGTGCATATTGGACATATGTATATCTTCTTTAGAAAAACTTCTATGTTCAAATTACCCATTTTTAAATTCCTTTTTTTTGTCTTTTTGTTGTTGAGTTGTACAATTATTTACATAACCTGGGTACTTAGTACTTATCAGATATATTATTTGCAAATATTTTCTATAATTCTGTGGTTGGCCTTTTGACTTTTTTAACAGTGATCTTTGGACCACAAACATTTTTAGTTTTGATGAAGCCCAATGTATCTATTTTTCTTTGGTTGTTTGTACATTTGGTGTCATATTTAAGAAAGTGTTGCTTAAAAAGGACACAAAAATTTATACCTATGTTTTCTTCTAAGTGTTTGACGTTTTAGCTCTTACATTTAGATCTTTAATCAATTTTAAGGTAATTTTTTTCTATAGTGTTAGGTTAGGGTCCAAATATGATTTTTCATTTGGCTATTAAGTTGTTCTAGCGCCGAGTGTTTAAAAGACTATTCTTTTCCTATTAAATGGTCTTGGCATTTTAATTGTTTAATTTATTTTCATTTTCATATAGTTGTTAATGTCCAGCTTCATTTTGATTTTAATAATTCTTTTTCTTCCCAGGTTAGTCTACTGGAAGATTTGTTAATTTTGTTTATCTTTTTAAAGAACAAGCTTTTGATAATGTTGATTTGTCACTCTTGATTTTTTATTCTCTATTTTGCTTATCTCCAATCTAATTTTCCTATTTCCATCCTAATATTTGCTTTGAGTTTAGTTTGCTTTACTTATTCCAGTTCCTTATAGTGGAAATTTGGGTAACTGATTTGTGATTTTTTTTTTTTCATCTGAATGTAGGTGTTTACAGCTTAAATTCTTTCCTGAGCACTGCTTTTGATGCATCCCAAATTTTTTTTTATATTTTCATTTTCATTTATCTCACAGTCTTTTCTAATTCCTTAGTGATTTCTTATTTGACTCATTGGTGTTTTAAGGACAGGTTGTTTAATTTCCAACTATTTGTAAATTTTCTTATGTTATTGATTTATACTTTTATTCCATTGTGTTTGGTAAAGATACTTTTGGGGATTTCAAATGTTTTAAAATATATTGAAACTTGTTTTGTGGCCAAAGATATGATCTACCCTGGAGAATATTGTATGTGTACTTAAGAAAAATGTGTATTCTTCTGGGTTGACTGTTCTGTGTATCTCTTTTAAATTTAATTGATTTATAGTGTGATCAAGTCTTCTTGTTCCTTGTTGATCTTTTGTCAAGTTGATTAACCATTAATAAAAATGGGACACTGATGTATCCAACTATTATTGTTGAGCTATTCTTCCCTTTAATCCTATCAATGTTTGCTTCATATATTTTGGGTCCCTCTTGTTTGGTGCACATTTGTTTATGATTGTTATAACTTTCTGAGAAATTGACACTTGTATCAATACATAATGTATTTCTTTGTCTCTTGAAACAATTTTTGACTTAATTTTTTTCGCATATTAATATAGCCACCTCCCTTCTCTTTTGGCTACAATTTGCTTTGAATATCTTTTTAAAATTATTTTAATTTATTTACTTTAAGTTCTGGGGTATGTGTGCAGATCATGCAGGATTGTTACATAGGTATACACAGGCCATGGTGGTTTGCTGCATCCATCCCCGTGTCATCTACATTAGGTATTTCTCCTAATGTTATCCCTCCCCAATCCCCCCACCTCCTGCTATGTCTCCCCTAGCCCACCCCCCACCCCCAACAGGCCCAGGTGTGTGATATTATCCTGTCTGTGTCCATGTGTTCTCATCGATCAACACCCACTTATGAGTGAGAGCATACAGTGTTTTGTTTTCTGTTCCTGTCAGTTTGCTGAGAATGATGGTTTCCAGTTTCATCCATGTCTCTGCAAAAGACATGAACTCATCTTTTTTTATGGCTGCATAGTATTCCATGGTATATATGTGCCACATTTTCTTTGTCCAGTCTATCATTAATGGGCATTTGAGTTTGTTCCAAGTCTTTGCTATTGTAAACAGTACTGCAATGAATATATGTGTGTATGTGTCTTTATCATGGAACAATTTACAATCCTTTCGGTATACATCCAGTAATGGGATTGCTGGGTCAAATGGTATTTCTATTTCTAGATCCTTGAGGAATTGCCACACTGTCTTCCACAATAGTTGGACTAATTCACACTCCCACCAACAGTGTAATAAAAGTCTTCCTATTTCTCCACATCCTCTCCAGCATCTGTTGTCTCCAGATTTTTTAAAGATCGCCATTCTAACTGGTGTGAGATGGTATCTCAATGTGGTTTTGATTTGCATTTCTCTAATGGCCAGTGATGATGAGCTTTTCTTCATATGTTTGTTGGCTGGATAAATGTCTTCTTTTGAAAAGTGTCTGTTCATATCCTTCACCCACTTTTTTGATGGGGTTGTTTGTAATTTTCTTGTAAATTTGCTTAAGTTCTTTGTAGAGTCCAGATATTATCCCATTGTGAGATGGGCAGATCGCAAACATTGTTTTCCCATTCTGTTGGATGCCAGTTCACCCTAATGATAGTTTCTTTTGCTTTGCAGAAGCCCTTAAGCTTAATTAGGTCCCATTTGTCTATTTTGGCTTTTGTTGCCAATGGTTTTGGTGTTTTAGTCATGAAGTCCTTGCCTATGCCTATGTTTTGAATCGTATTGCCTAGGTTTTCTTCTAGGATTTTTATGGTGTTAGGTCTTATGTTTAAATCTTTAATCCATCAGGAGTTAATTTTTGTATAAAGTGTAAGGAATGGGTCCAGTTTCAGCTTTCTGCATATGGCTAGCCAGTTTTCCCAACACCGTTTATTAAATAGGAAATCCTTTCCCCATTGCTTGTTTTTGTCAGGTTTTTCAAAGATCAGATGGTTGTAGATGTGTGGCATTATTTCCAAGGCCTCTGTTCTGTTCCATTGGTCTATATCTTTGTTTTTTTATTATTTTATTTTTAACTGACTTGTGTTTTGAAATGTAAAGTGATTCTCTTGCAGATAGCACCTATTTGGATAAATTTATCCATCCATTCTTCGTATTTCTACTTTTTAATTCAAAAATTAAATCCATTTATGGTAACTGATTTTCCCATTTGTTTTTCATATTTCTCATTTTTTTGTTTCTCATGTCCTTTATCACTTAGTTGATTGTTTTCAGTGTGCTATTTTTATTTCTTTTCTTATTTTCTTTATTTTGTTTTATAATTTTCTCAGCACTTATCCTGGGGATTAAAATTAACATTTAACATCTTAAATGTATAACAAACTAGTTTGAATTAATACTAATTTAGCTATGATAATATACAAAACTCATGCCACTTTATGGCTCCATCATTCTCTTTATTGTGGTTATTGTCAAAAATTAATTCTTCATACATTGCGTGCCTGTTAACATAATTTATAACTATTATTTCATGCATTTAAGAAATTCTCTCAGATGAGTTGTGTCTCCACCAAAGATATGTTGAAGTCTTAATCTCTAGTAATTGTGAACATAGCTTTATTTGAAAATAGATTTTTTTTTGCAGATATAATCAAGTTACAACGAGGTCATTAAGGTTGTCCCTCATTCAATTTGACTGATGTCCCTGTAAGACGGGAAAATAGCTATGTAAAGACACAGACATACAGGGATACTATCATGTGGTGTCAGAGACAGAGATAGAAGTGCTGGCAGCTGCAAGCCAAGGAATATCAGGGATTGCTGGCAAATTACCGGAGGCTGCGAAGACATAACAACGATCCCCTTCTATGAGTTTCAGAGGAAAGAGCTCTCCTGTCACCTTGTTTCAGATTGCAGGCCTCCAGAAACATAAGACAATAAATTTATTTATTCAGTTTATATATGTATCTTTACAGGCACTGTAAAGATTTCCATTAAATTTCACAGTTCCTGCTCTCAACCTATGTAGGAATTACTATGAATATATTCAAGTAAAAGAATATTTTTTCCTGGACACAGATTATGCCTTGTGTGTAGGAGAAGGTTAGTAGAAGCATAAACCAAGTTTCTAATGAGTCAGGGAAATTTTGACTGTGGATAAACCATTTTAGTTGTGAGTAAAACATTGAAAAGTAACGAATTAGACTGAGAAACAATGGAAAAGAGTTGTAGATGAGGGCTCTTGTGCCAAGTTATGAAGGTCCAAAGTAACATGAGTTGTTTTGGAAAATATACACATTTCAACATTACAGGATATTATTCTTTGAGAGGAGAATGAAAGGATGTACTGATAATGACCATTACAATTGTGAAAGCTTGCTTCAACTAGATTTAGGAAAAAATGGAGGAAGACTTGTACTCATATATCTTAAAATATTGTGGTTCCTGGCATAGCAATATCCAGGGATTCAAATCACACCATCTGGACTCTCTTTTTGTCTCCACCCTTTGCCTCTTCTTTCTTGTGTGTTGGCGTCATTCTCAGTAGAGTTGACAAAGATGGTAGCCAAAGCTGGTGACTCACATCCATCAACTTAGTTACCCTAGAGGATGAGAATTTTTGTTGCTATTGTTATTGTCATTGTTTTTTTCCTAACACTCTATGAAATTTCTGGATAGGTGATGGATTGGCTCATATTTGGTCATTTTATATTTCCTGGGGTTCTCCGGCTTGATGAGTTTGATTTTACGTGCCTACATTTAGGCATGGCAGGGGCGGTGCTAAACTCCTTCTCAGCAAATAAAATGAATTATTGAAATTCAAATTATTTCAAAATTACGTAAGAATAACATTCAAAATGGATTATGTGCAGTAAAAAGGACAGAAGCAAAAGAAAACCAGAACCCAAACAATTATTTACACCTGAGGAAATAAAAACATGAGTATGTAAGTGGGCAGAACCAGATCAATTATGATATATAAGATATAAAATGTGGCTTATCCTGTAGAAAAGAGACATTGAGCACATTTGGAAAAAACAAACAGTGACGTGACTACTTTTGCATATTAGAAAGAGAACTCTGAGGATTGTGTGGAAGACATACTGGAGATGAGTGAGTCTGAGGCCACTGACAAATAATAAATCTCAAGTACGAAGCTTTTTTCTTCTCTGGATGCATTGTTCTAATATTTTTCATATTCTTCAGAAACCTTGGGATATGACACAAAAATAGTGTGCTTTGTTTAAGCCAATTATGCAAATATTGTTCCATTGTAAAATATAAATTATATATATATAGTATTATATAATACTGGCTTGTACTTTTGAGATACTACATTTTAGAGAAATGCTATCAACTTTCTTCTGAATTAAATATGTCTTTCTCTAGAATATTTTTATTTCGTGTACACATTTGTGTGTTTATGCATACATAATGACAACTGTACTATTCTAGTATACATGCTCTTTATATAAGCATTGTAAGTTCTAAAGAAGATATTTTGAGTAGTCAAAACAATAGCCTTCTGAAATAATATCATTTAGGAAATAGTAAAATCAACCAGGATGACTGAATATCATTACAATTCAACATATGCTAATATCATGGATCACTTATTAAATTTAAATTCTTGATGATTTCTCCTTCCTTTAGTGTGTATTAAACATTAGCCTGTAGTGCTGGCTAATGTTCTTTACATAATAAAGGTTACCACATTCATGTAGGCTTTCACAAATATTTATATTTATTTTAGATCAGTAATCTCATGTGTGCTTTGTGTGAAAACACACTGGAAAAAAAAATACTTCCAAATCAGGCATCTTACAGCAGGGGATAAACATGAAAACCAGAACTTTGAAATTCCTTTGTAAATAGAAGACTAGTATCACTGAAGCACAAAATACGTCAAGAGATTGTGCTTGCTTATTTACTTTCTGTTACATTGTATTGGGCCTTGTGCTAAGTTTGTATTTGCATAGTGTTAGGCATGCAGAGAAAAGAGTGTGTCTATTTGCATTTTTAACATTCAGTGTCTTTGGCATCAACGAAGGTAGGCAGTTTGCTCTCATATTCCTTCAATGCATTTCTTATCATGAAAATATCTCCCTGCTGACTTATTAACATGGTGTGCAGAATGAGTCAGAATATTATTGAGGCAAACTTCATGTGTCAGTGAAAAGTTTAGGCTCTTGGTTAAATCTGCATCTCAAATGTGATTTTTAAAAATACTGTTATGAGATTTAGTCATGCACTCTTTCCTCAGACACCCCATCAACCACCCCCAACCATTTTATGCATTTGTTGATACAGACTCCGCACTGACTCAAATATCTATTTCTAACACTCAGGAGTGACATCACTTGGAATCTTAGAGTAGGCTAATAATAGGTTGATTCATTTAAACTAATCTTCTAATGTATAGGACAGTCATAATGCAAACAGAAGAAACAAACAAACAAATAGCTGTGGCATGTTCTGAAAACAGCAGCCAGAACCAGGGATTCAGATACAATTCATTTGAAGACAGCACAAATATAAAGCTTCAGAGAACAGAGGGTTCAGCTCCCAGCTTTAATGCTTATTCATTGGAGGAATTTTGTTCAATTTCTAATGTATTCTTTTATTTTTCAATAATAAATAATTTTTTAAATAAATACTTAATACAACCTATAGTGTATCAGGAATCTCATCGACCTCAATTTCATGTGATTATACCTATCCCATAGCTTTGTTTTCAACATTGTATTTAACATGACACGTGATGGGCTTAGCATAATGCCTCACATATTATAGAAGAAGGCGACTCAATACGTATTAGTGGAATGAATACAGGGATTGAATAACATCCACCAAACCTCATGAAGGTCATTCTAAAATAAAAGAACATCTTTCTAAGTATTCAAGATGGTCTCTTTAGCTATGAACACATTAGATTGCACAGGGCTGTTTAGGAGTTTAAAGAACCAAGTAAGTGGTAGTTATTATTTCTTTACTAGTTACAGTATTTTAATTATGTCTACTTTGGTTTCCAAAATATTCATATGCCTCTCCTTTGCAAGTAATAGGTATTATCACAGTTTGACAATCTTACGTGACAATTTGTTGTTAGTATACATAAAACATCAAAAAAGCATTGCACAAAACTGATCAAACCCATCATAAGTTACAGATGTACATAACGTCTCAGAATAAAATAACAATGCACCTCCATGAAGGTAATTTTCTGTTGTTAGCAATGATGAAAATGCTTTTTTAGCATGGAATTCCTCATTTATGAAGATTTATAATTGCTGACATATTTAAAGAGAGAAAGTTCCGTAATTACATTTAGCATTAAAAGGGCAAAATGCATAAAAATGCGTTTGTAATACAAAGTTAAAAAATAATAAAATGAACCTAATGAATCAACACTTTGCTAAAGAAAGAAGAAATTAGTACTTTGCAGAGTCTCATGGGATACTCCCTGATCTCATTTCCTTCACTCCCTCACAGAAAGTTAACACTTTCTTAATTTGGTGATAACCATTTTTTTCCTATTTCTTTGAGATTTACCACAGTAATAGATATTCCTGAATATTATGCACATAGTTCAGTTTTACTTTTTTGTGAGCTTTATAGAAACAGGCTGACATTGGGTTGATTCTCCTCTGACCTGCTCTTTATCCCTCAGCATTGATTTCAGATTTAGCAATAGGATTTGTGCAGCCCTATTTCAATCATGCTCATTGCTCACAAGCAGTGACTCTCGAACCTTCTGATTTCAGGACTCATTTTCTTGCTTTCTTAAGGCATACTAAAATTATTGTCCCATCAATCTGAGTTTATCATGCCCATGTCATCCCTCCACCCCCCACCCCCCTGTAAAAATGAGTATGCTTGCCAGTTCTCACATACAGGTTTCTTCCTCCACCCCCACAGATTCCACCCCTCCTCAGCCAATGCATGGTAACAACATCTAGAATTCTACATCTAATTTCTGCAGACATGTGTCCGCTTCTTGCTTTCCGTTATACCCCTCATTAGTGCAAGAACATTAAATTTACCAAGTTTTACGAAACCCTTATTTCCGTTGACTCCTATTATGCACCCTCTTCTTACTAAACTACTATCCCCAAGGGTGCTTATAATCAGGTCTTGGTATGGCAAACCATCTCATGGCTTGACAGGCTGAAAGCGTCTTCAACTACTCGATTCACGGGTAATGTTGCTTTTTCTCTAGATCTAGCCATCTTTCATTTTGGTCTGTGCTTTCCCCCACACTATAAATCCAATCATTTCTGCTTCTATCTCCTAATATATGTACATATCTATAAGAGTAATATGTATACTTATACACATATATATATATATTAATACTTCTCACAGGCCTTTTGTTAGTCATCAAACACATCCGTCTCTCTCCAGCAGTTTGGCGTGGGGGTGGGCCTCCCTTTTGTCTCAACAATCTGAGAAATACTAAGCCCAGTGCTGCATAAGCTTGAGAGAAGTGGACTTTGTATCTTTTTATCTTCCCTTTCTCGGTGACTGATGGATGAAGAGGGGAGTTACCTTGGTAATACTTGCATGCTCTCTTTTCAAAGGCTTGCAAGGCAGAAATGTTGATTACATAAAGTAAAAGGTAGCATTACTCATTCTTTAAGTATGATAGATAAATTCAGACCATGCATACATCTGCACACACACACCTGCACACACACACATATACACATACACCTACACTCAAAACACCATAAGAAAAAATACTCAAAATAGGAAAATGTAAAAAAATTCTCTGTTACAAGTGGGAATGAAAGAAATGATCATTTTCTTCATACTTTCCTATGTTTTCTACAATATGCAGTTATTATATTTGTTACTGGAAAAATAGTTGTAACAGGAAGAATATAAATTAGTCCATAATAGTTCTTTCTGTTTTCCAAGAAGCTGTCAGAAAAAGCCTGCCATAATTTCTTCTGAAGCTAATATTCTTTCTCTTATTAAGGCTAATGTTCAAAATAACCTATAGTGATAATACGGATGTTAATTTACAGTAAAGAAGGGCAGCAGAGGGATATACTACAACGAAACGGTCACGTGGTAGGGAGAACATGACACCAGGCAATCTCTGGTACGTGTTCAGCATAGCCCAGTTTTGGTCTATTCTTTTTCCAGTGCTCTAATGTGAAGAAACTGGATTTTGACATTCTTCACATCCAATTTGCTTTCTTTTGCTGTAGACATGATTCTACATTTTAAGCCCTCACCATTCTGGAAATAATCATCTAACAAAAGTGTCTTGGGGCAATGTACTGCCTGATTTGTTTAAACTGTAAGAAGACAACCACAAAAAGAGAGCCCCAGATAGTAAAGACTGGTATACAGGCATATCATTTATTCACACAATCATATAGAAATATTAATTTTGTAATGTATTCCATTATTAATAATTGTTGATAATTTCAGGTGACAAACCGTTCCGGTTAATGGACAGTCAGACAGTGTCCTTGACCTTTCACAGCCAACACCCTAGTGGTAGAGGAAGCTAATAAGCAAGCGTGCAAATAGGGACACTCAATCATAATTATACGAACGATGCCTTGACTCATGACTTCTACCTCCTAAGAGCGTCATGAGAAGCATAAGATAATCTCAATAGTCAGCAACTCCAGAATATTATGAAGACATGGAAATATTATCACTTTGATATAATCAAGCCTCATTTTTTGTTTTATACCTTTTATTTTATTTTTTATTTTTGTGAGTACATAGTAGGTATATATTTTGATGCAGGCATGCAATGTGAAATAAGCACATCATGGGGAATAGGGTATTCATTCCTACAAGCATGAGGCTTGAAAATAACTTGGAGGGTAATCATGCCTCATTTTGAATTTCTCTTTTTTTTCTGCCACAATGGAGCAGAATCCATTTAGTCACTAGGCACACGTACACACATACACACAGGAGCACACTCTGAGGGACTGAGATTCCTTTGATTCTCTTTCTCCCCTCCTTCCACAGGGTTTGGTCCCAAGGTGATATTTATTTTTTCCCCCAGCATTTTTGAGGTATAATTGATAAACAGCATTGTATATATTTAAGGTGGACAAAGTGATGATTACATATATGTATATATTATGAAATGATGATCACAATCAAGTAATACATCCATCATCTCACAAAGTTTCCATTTGTGTGTGTGTGTGAGAGAGAGTGTGGTGAGCACATCTGAGATCTATTCTGTTAGCAAATTTCAAGTATATAATACAATACTATTAGCTGTAGTCACCATACTATACATTAGATTCCTAGAAATTATTCACCTCATGGGCACATTGTCCTGCTAAACGCCCCCAAGATTATACTTTTCAAGAAACCTAAATGCCAACATGCAGGGAATTAGGCCATGGATACAGAATAGCTCTGTGTAATTATTTGACATTGAATTAAGGTGGACAGGCCTTCACAACCTTGTATCAATCTGTCTTTGCATCTGGGCACCCAGGAAGGGCCATGGCCTTTGGCAAGATGAATGGCAGCTGTAGCCAATGGGGTGCTCTCTAAATCCAGCACACAATCTCAGCCAATCTTGACCAGTGGCTCTTTCGTCCTCTTTCTTCTTGGGAAGTGGTTTCTTTCCTCCTCAGTGTCTTTCCTCCTCTTTCTTCCTGTTACCTGGTGGGTGTAAGATTGAAACCTGGTGTGTGTGGTTGGTACAGGAGGGAAACAGGTGAATGCACAGCAAGATGAGTCGAAGGTTTGGTTAAAGAACAGTCCTGAGTGTCTCTGGAACCATGAAGAAACCCTCTGGGGTACACGGAGGAAAGGAAGGAAGTTCAAGGAAAGTGTAGCCCAGCCTCATAATGCCAGTCTTATCCCATCACAGAATGGCTTGCAAACATGTTTACTAGTTGACTTTAGGGTTGAAGAGATGAGTCTTCTAACAGAATGATTATGTCCACCTCCATGTACTGAACATATTCTTCTCTCATTATAAAATTAAAGATTGAAGTAAAATCATTAAAAATAGAATTTTACATATAAGTAAAACTAATTTAAGCAAATATTGTAAATTGGAGTATCAAATTCTTTCCTATTTTGAAATGGGCAGGTCTTCTGAGGATGGCATTAATCACTAGAAAAAAAATGGAATAAAAAAAACATAAAATATTTGAAACCATAGTTAATTGTGTTTTCACCCTATTCTCATTTTTATGGGAGCGATTTTTTTAAGTTGAAATGAAGTTAACAGGTATTTTCTCAATCCATACATCTAATAAGATATTGTTTAAAAGCACAAGGAGAAGAAGATATGAAGGCAAAAGAATGCTTCATGGCTTCAGAGCTGGATGTTTGTAGAATACATTCCTAATTATTATATCTTTAATACTGTTATTTAAGGGTATCATTGAAGAAAATCATGCATTTTAATTTTTTAATACAAGGTGAGGTATAAATTCAACAACACAAAGAGTGCACAAATATTTACAATGTAATGTGGAATTAAAGGTTCCATGAGTTTAGTGGGACATGAGAGGTTATTAGATAAGATACCCTGCAGGGACAGGTGTGACAACGTTTAATGAACGAAGTCATTTTGTGAGCTGTGGAGAGCAGAGTGGCTTACTTTAAGTGCCAACACATTAAAAAAACATACAGCATTAGAGTACATGCAGTCTTATTCTATTAAAATATATGCCTATGTTCTTAAAGAGTGATGAGTGAGTCTGCAAGTCTAGTTTGAAGGCAAAAGGTATTCATGATGACTTTGAGCCAGAGACTAGTATCTCAGAACTATGCTTTTGAAACATGGTTTGGGGTGAATTTAAGCAGTTTGAGAGATTCACTGAACTATGAGGAAAGATAGAATTGGTGCAGTGCAGATGAGCCCCAAAGTGGGCTTAGCATGTGAGGGTTCTTGGCCTTGCTCAGGAAGGAATTCAAGGGTGAGTCAGTGGTAGGGTGGAAGGAAACCGCGTTACTGAAGTGTCAGTGTTGCATCTCCAGTGTGTCACAGCTCCATGACTGCTCCTGTAGGGCAGGGCTACCTCATAGACAGTGTGCTGGGAGTAGCAGCTCAGGGCAGTTTGCAGTCATATTTACACCTACTTCTAATTACATGTAGATTAAAGGATAGTTTATGCAGAAATTTCTAGGGAAGGGGCAGTAACTTCTGGGTCATTGCCATGGAAAGGGGTGTTAATTCCCAGGTGTTGGAATGGCTTAGCAGTGGGTGAGTCTTATGGAAAACTGCTTCCACCCACCCCTATTTTAGTTTGTCCTCAATTTGGTCCAGTGTTTGAGCCGTGTTTGGAGTCAGTTCCCACCTCCTACCTCAGAATAAGCATTAGAATGAGCATGAAACTGCAAGATGACTTCCAGCTTGTAAATTACATGACCCCAGTTGAATTTCTCAGCTAGTGCAAATCTTAGTTTTCTTATGTCTGTGAAAGCTAGCAGAATATCTACTACACAGTTCATCTAAGTGTTCATTAAAACAAAATTTGGCAAATATCTGAATGTACACTCTCAATAATTACTATTTCTTCCTCTCTATGTCTGTGAGTCATCCAGGGTACTGTCCATTATTGTAGTCTAGAGCAGAGCATTAGTTGTGGGGATAAAAAGGAGAATAATAGAACACTTAAGTTGCCTATATCCATATTTTTACTCCCAATAGGAAATGATAATTTAAAATGAATGGTCACTTATGATAAAACATTCTGAAACATTTTTTTTGCACTGAAAATGATTACTAAAATGGAAATGTCAAGATAATTTTATAATTGATGGATTGAAAGATATATATATTTTTGAGATGGAGTCTCACGCTGTTGCCCAGCCTGGAGTGCAGTGGCACAATCTCAGCTCACTGCAGCTTCTGCCTTTCTGGTTCAAGCGATTCTCCTGCCTCAGCCTCCCGAGTAGCTGAGACTACGTGCCACTGTGCACAGCTAATTTTTCGTATTTTTAGTAGAGATAGGTTTTCATTTTGTTAGCCAGTGTGGTCTCGATCTCCTGACCTCATGATCTGCGTGCCTCGGCCTCCCAAAGTGCTAGATTTACAAACGTGAGCCACCACGCCCGGCAGGATTAAAATCTTTGTTGTCTATGTTTTAACTTATTTCCTAATCATAGAAAATTTGTGGTTAAACATTGCAGTATATGGAGTTGGATGGTCTGAATTGATGTCAAGCTCAGGAATTTTGAGAAGTATGGGGAAATTTGGTGAAGCTGGCAACAAGAAACATTTTGAAGACATTTTGGCCCTGCATCAAATGGATCATCTGAATTCAAGGAGTCATCACCAGGGGAATTCTGTTCTTTCTTTGAAAACAAAATTGGTCTTTGTTTATAAAATGTATCAAGTTTAAAGAATTACAAAAAGGGACATCATTTTTGAGTTGTCTTATTTCATTTGTCAGTGTTTTTCACACAATAAAAAACAAATTACCTCCTCTACTTCATCCTTGAGCTGTTCCCAAAGGCTTACAAAAAGAGAGAGAATAGAGCACCAAAAAGAGGAATGCAGTTTAGAAACCACATGGCAGAATTACATAAGAGAATAAAATATAATGTAGATATATATATACACATACATGTATCCACACACATACACACACATACATGAGTGTGTATATGTACATCGTTGTGTAAGAAACAGCAAAAATACTGTTTGAATCTGTACTTAAAACTGAGAATACGTCTGAAAGATTCATAGGATTAATGGAGTCAAAAGCATATAATAATAATAAATTACAATCTCCTGGAATTAGTAATACTTGTTCCAAACAACTTTTTATCTGAATTTAAAATTAATATGTGCTCATTATTTGTATCTTTTTTTTTTTTTGGGAATCAAAGTCTTGCTTTGTCGCCCAGGCTGGAGTGCAGTGGCATGATCTTGGCTCACTGCAACCTCCGCCTCCTCCACCCAAGTAGCTGGATCTACAGGCGAATGCCACAACACCCGGTTATTTTTTGCATTTTTTTGTAGAGACAGCATTTTACTATGTTGGCCAGGATGGTCTCAAACTCCTGACCTCAAATGATCCGCCCGCCTCGGCCTCCCAAAGTGCTTAGATAACAGAGGAAGCCACGGCACCCAGCCAAATATATATTCATTTTTTAACTTTGAAAAAAATTAATTGAACTAACAAAACTGAACTATTACCAAAGTTAGCCTCTGTGCAATTTTGTGGTGTATGTCTATTTTCCTTGAGTACATGTAAAGATTCATATGATAATAGCATATGATATCTATATGCATATATACACATGTGTATACATACACATATTTTATACATAATTTGACTTTTATGATTTAACAGTGCTTCACCAGCATAACCATATATTCACATCTGGTTTATAAAAATGTTTTATAGTAGCTTCAGGACATTCTGTTGAGTGACTACATTAGGTATTTTCTAGTACTTAGACATTAGGATTCCTTCCAAATTTTAACTGTTATAAGCAATAACATATAATTACATTTATAAAGAAAAACCAAATTTTTAATGAATGTGTTAAACTATGAAAAATTCCCTCTTCAAATAATAGAAAAGGAGAAAGATTGTGTTCCTTTACGCTAGGCCTTAGTTTGGAAAGGGAAACAGAGTGTGGTTTCTGCTTACTCTTTGAGCAGTCAGTGGGTAAAGGAAACCTATTCCCACAGAAGAATTTATTAGTCCAGATTATTGCAAAGTGACTTTTGCAATGACTTCTTAGATAACATTATTACTGCTTTAATTTTTAATTTTTGTGGGTACAGAGTAGGTGTATATGTGTATGGGGTACATGAAACATTTTGATACCAGCATGCAATATGAAATAAGCAGCCTGAAGAATTCCCTCAAGCATTGTTCCACTGAGTTACACACAATCCAGTTACCCTTTTTAAGTTATTTTTAAATGTACAGTTAAGTTATTGACTATAGTCACCCAGTTGTGTTATCAAATAGTAGGTCTTACTGATTCTTTTTATTTTTGATACCCATTAACCATTCCCACTTCACTCCCCATTCTCCTCTATCCTTCCCAGACTCTCTTTCTACTCTGTATGTTCATAAGCTAATTAAAAAAAATTTTAGATTCCACAAATAAATGAGAACATGCAATGTTTGCCTTCCTGTGCCTGGTTTATTTCAGCTAACGTAATGATCTCCAGTTCCATTCATGTTGGTGCCAATGACTGGATCCCATATTTTTTATGGGTGAATAGTACTCCATGGTGTGTATGTACCACAGTTTCTTTATCCATTTGTCTGCTGACTAACACTTAGATTGCTTCCAAATCTTAGCTATTGTAAAAAGTGCTACAACACACATAGAGTGCAGATATCTCTTCAATATACTGATTTCATTTCTTTAAGGTATATATCCAGCAGTGGGATAGCTGGATGATATGGTAGCTCAATTTATAGTTTTTTGAGGAACCTCCAAATTGTTCTCCATAGTTCCTGTACTAATTCACATTATCACCAACAGTGTACAAGGATTCCCTTTTCTCCATATCCTTGCCAGCATTTGCTATTGACTGTCTTCGGATATAAGCAATTTTAACTGCAGTGAAATGATATCTTATTATAATTTTGATTTGCATTTCTCTGATGATCAGTGATGTGGAGCACTTTTTCTTATGTCTGGTTGCCATTTGTATGTCTTTTTTTTTTTTTTAGACAGAGTCTCCCAGACTGGAATGCAATGGCACCCTCTCAGCTCACTGCAACCTCTGCCTCCCAGGTTCAAGCAATTCTACTTCAGCCTCCTGAGTAGCTTGGACTACAGGTGCACGCCACCACGTCCAGTTAATTTTTGTACTTTTAGTAGAGATGGGGTTTCACCATGTTGGACAGGCTGGTCTCAAGCTCCTGACCTCAAGTGATTCACCCACCTCAAACTCCCAAAGTGCTGGGATTACAGCATGAGCCACTGCACCCGGACTCTATGTCTTTTTTTTGAGAAATGTTTGTTCAGATTTTTGCCCATCTGTTGATCAGGTTACTAGAGTTTTTCCTATAGAGTTGTTTGAGCTCCTTGTATATTCTGATTATTAATCCCTTGTCACATGGGTAGTTTGCCAGTATTTTCTCCCATTATATAGGTTGTCTTTTCTCTTCATTGATTGTTTTCTTTGGTGTTCAGAGGCTTTTAAACTCGATGTCATCCCATCTGTCTATTTTTGCTTTGGTTTGCCTGTGCTTCTGCAGTATTAAAAAAAAATATTTGCCCAGGCCAATGTCCTGGATATTTTCCCCAGTGTTTTCCTATAGTAGTCTAATAGTGTGAGGTCTTAGATTTAAGTCTAATCCATTTTGATTTGATATTTGTGTCTGGTGAGAGATAGGGGTCTAGTTGTATTCTTCCGCATATGGATATCCAGTTTTCCCAGCACTATTTATTGAAGAGTCTGTCCTTCCCCACTGCATGGTCTTGGCACCTTTGTCAAAAATGAGTTCACTGTAAATATATGAATATGTTTTTGGGTGCCCTTTGCTGTTCTGTTGGTCTGTGTGTCTTTCTTCAACCATATATTCTTTATTCACTGATCTGTTGATGAACACTTTGGTCGCTTCAAAATCTTGGCTCTTGTGAATAGTGCTGCAATAAACATAGGAATGCAGATGTGTCTTTGATATACTGATTTTCGTTCTTCTAGGTAAATAGCTAGCAGTGGGGTAGCTAGATCATAAGGTCGTTTTTTGAGGAACCTCCAAACTGTTTGGTGTAGGGGTTGTGATAATTTACATCCCCACCAATGGTATATGAGTGTTCCCTTTTCTCCCCATCCTTGTCAGCATTTGTCACTGCCTGTCTTTTGGATAAAAACCATTTTAACTGAAATAAAATGATATCTCACTGTCGTTTTGATTTCCGTTTCTTTGATAATCAGTGATGTGGAGCACTTTTTCATTTGCCTGTTTACCGTTTGTATGTCGTCTTTTGAGAAATGTCTATTCAGAATCTTTGCCCATTTTTAAATTGGATTATTAGCTTTTTATCCTATTCAGCTGTTTGATCTCCATATATATTTTGATTTTGAATCTCTTGTCAGATGAGTAGTTTAAAAATATCTTCTCCCATTTTGTAGTTGTCTCTTCACTTTGTTGATTGTTTCTATAGCTGTGTAGAAGCTTTTAAAGTTAGTGTAATCCCACTTGTCCATTTTTTCTTTGGTTGCCTGAGTTTTAGGGGTATTTCTCAATAAATCTTTGCCTAGTCCAATGTCCTGGAAAGTTTCTTTAATGTCTTCTTTTAGTAGTTTTATAGTTTGAGGTCTTATATTTAAGTTTTTAATCTATTTTGATTAGGTTTTTGTATATGGTGAGAGACAGGAGTCTGGTTTCATTCTCCTGTGTATAAATATCCAGTTTTCCCAGCACCATTTATTGAAGAGACCGTCCTTTCCCCAATGCATGATCTTGGCAACTTTGCCAAAAATAAGTTCATTGTAAATGTATGGATTTGTTTATGGGTTATCTATTCTGTTCCATTGGTCTATATGTCTGTTTTCATGCCAGTACCATACACTCTTAGTTACTATAGCTTTATAGTATAATCTGAAGTCAGGTAATGCAATTCCTCCAGTTTTGTTCTTTTTGCTCAGGGTACCTTTGGCTATTCTCTGTCTTTTGTGGTTCCACATAAATTTTAGGATTGTTTTTTCTACTTATCTGAAGAATGTCATTGGTATTTTAATAGGGTTTACATTAAATCCATAGATTGCTTTGGATAGCATATACAATATTGATTCTTCTAATCCATGAACATCAAATATCTTTCCTTTTTTGTGTTCACTTGTTGCATCAAATTTTATAATTTGTATTTTAGAGATCTTTTACTTCTTGGTTAAGTTTATTATTAGGTATTTTACTTCATTTGCTGCTATTGTAAATAGGGCTTATTTTCTTTTTTTTTCAGATCATACACTGTTGGCATATAGAAATGCTACTGGTTTTTGTATAATGATTTTATGTCTTGTGACTCTTCTGAACTTGTTTATTAATTCTAATAGATTTTTGATAGAGTCTTTAGTTTCTCCAAACATAAGATTATATCATCTGCAAATAAGGATAATTTGACTTATTTCTTTCCAATTGCGTGCTCTTTTTTTTTCCTTTTCTTTTTTTTACTCTTGTCCCATTACTGTAGTTCGAACTTCCAGGACTATGTTGAATAACGGTGGTGAAAGTGGACATCCTTGTCATGTTCCAGATCTTAGAGGAAAGGCTTTCAGTTTTACCCCATTTAGTAAGATACTAGCTGTGAGTATGTCACATATGGTTTTTACTGTGTTGAGGTATGTTCCTTCTATACCCAGTTGTTCGAAGGAGGCAGAGCCCTAGGGGGTGGGGCCTTGGTTCACATTTTGTTCCAACTGTCAAGTACACTGATGCCTTTTGGGCTCCATGAGTGTTCAAGCAGTGCTTCCGTGTATTCCCCAGGAAGCTTCCCTTGCTAAATGTCTGTAGAGATAAGAACTCCTGTAGCTAGGATCTCAGCAGTCTACCATGGGAATGAAGTACACCAGGGTCCTTCACTCACCTTCTTAGGTCTAGTCTGGGCCAGGGGCTGGTCCTGGAATAGCATAATGTAAGAAGGAGGGCTTGCTCCTTGCTTCGATCATAGTGTCTTCCATAGCTTCTCTATTAACTTTCAGTGTTTTCTTCTCAAAAGATATGTTCAATGTGTAAAGGCTCACTTGACATTTGGGTTCCTCCCCATGGAAAAGGAACATCCCAGCTGCATCTAGCCAGTCATCTTTGGGAGGGTATTTTCTTTCATCCCTCAAATTTTATGTTCTTACTTCAGTTTGAATGCACACAATTTTGCTGTCAGCCATGATGGAGTGACAGGACTGAACTTAACCTACTGTCACATAAATTTGAAGAATAGAGAAAATACGTGGAAAAACTGTTTCAGGTAAAAGACGACAAGCAGCCTGGGATGGTGATTGTGGGGACCATGGGGAAACACACAAATGAAGTGAGTCCAATGATCACAATTCAGATGTTTGCCTGAGAGAGTTTTTGAATCATGAACAGAAGGAGGGAGATCCAGGCTGACCCCCACATTCTCACTGGATTGAGAAGATGGGGAGAGGAAATTAGAAGGGCCGAAGGGGCTGGACATCGTGGGACAGAGTTGCGGGGAAGGAGTCTTACTGTGAAAGAGCACTACAGATGGGTACAGAAATACCCTTGAGACATTGCTGAATACTAGCCCATCCTACATAGAGTAGGTAGATCTTTAAAAGGCTGGGCAAGAAATGACAAATGGATGGTAAGTGAAATGCTACTCAAACCTCACAGGAGTCATAAGAATTTTCAAACCATAACCAGACCCACTGGTGAATCCTTAATTCTCATTAATGGAGGCTTTCAGCAGAACCCCAGAATAGTCACACTTTGTAGAAGAGCATAACTTTCTCTGGAGTGAGAGCTACTCCATACCCACACTAGTGAAATGTGAAATTAGTCTTCAAAGGGGACACAGAAGTTTTTCAGTAAAAATTTTTCACTGTAAGTTTTTTTAAAATTTCTCATCTAGTTCTTTATATAATTTTGAGAAAAATAATTAAAATTACTTTTATGAATTAAACAAGGGTGTATACATTTTTGTCTAATTTATATATACATATTTATATGCTAAATTTATGTTGAAACATTTTACAGGAAGGAGAGCTGAAAAAGTCTGTGAACTGTTCATAATGTAGAGGAGTAGGATTCGTTGTAAACGTACGAAGATATTGGGCCATTTAAGGCAATTAGATGTATCTACTTATTAAGTAGATTAGCATTAAGCACTAAATTCACCATTTAATGACATGGAAAACTTATTGTATTTCATAGTAAGGAGGAAAAGCCTATAAAATATATAAATGTAATGTAAATGCTTAAATTAGGTTTATTTTTCACATGAGTTAAAAATTGGAAAGCGATATAATACAATGAATATGACATTAATTCTGTCTGCCTATCTATTCGCTATGCTATATTTTTTTATTTCTTCTTCTAAATCATTTTTCTGTATTTTCTATAAGAACATAAATTACTTTTGTTATTATAAATTATATAAGTATTTAAAAGGCTATGCCATATTCATATTGATGATGTTCCTTAGAATATTGTTGACATTCAATTTATACTTAATGAATCAAAAGATGAATAAATGAATAACCATTTAGTATTCTGAAAAGTTATTTTTCAGATAAATACATTCTTTTTCTTCTTATTAAGCAACACTATACTAAGTATTCTAACATAATAATGTTAAGAGCTTGAGAGTCATCTTTTGTTCTTTGCTTAGATATTTTAAAATTATATATCATTTGTGCTTGAACTCAGCTCTTTCTCCTTGCATTTATATGCACAAAATTTTAAAAGCTTTTGAGCTCTTCTGGTGCTTCATAGGATTAATGTCTCAGCAGTGATAGTGGTTTGTTCGAGAATCAGGTTTTGATTCAAAGCACGTGCTGAGTATTTATAATGCTCTACTTCCTCTTCAGTTACTACAGTTTTCACTATATTCTCTCTATAAAATTGAATTGTTGTGTGATGGATAGCAAGAATTGATAAATTAACAGTAAGTCAGTGTCTGAGGAGAGGCAAGAAGGAAAGGGAAAACAAGCTACACAAATTCTGGGTTTGTCTTAGAGAATGTAAAGGAGATGAGAGTAGGGAGCTAGGAATGGAGGGGAAATTGTAGGAGAAGGCTTCAGTCAGCAAAAGAAGAAAAGTCAAATTATGCCAACCATACTGTGACTTATTTTCATTCAGAAGTACCATGTTTCTTGGCATCAAAATTCAATGAAGCCTCACTCATGAATTCCAGTTCCCTCAGTCTACCTGAGAACAGATTAAAGAAACACACACAACCACACATTGAGGTGGAATACCAGCAAAATTTGTAATGTAGAAAGGATTAGCTTGTGGGAAGAAGTCCTTATAACTAAAATAACTTAATATCACTACATAACTACTATTCACTTTCATTTATTAATTGTGCATTTATTTTACAAGATGTCTCTTGCATTTGTTTTTAACTTTATGCAATTATTTGACTTGTTAGAGAAAAGTAAAACTTGAGTACATGTATAACATAAAATTTCAGTTGTAAGTTTTGCCAAGAGAACAAAATTTCAAATCTTCCAAGCAATCAGAAAACACACACACACACACACACACACACACACACACACACACACACACTAACACAAACAACACAGGTAGTAAGTTAAAAAATAACTTTAAACAATAATAAAACAGTAACATAGTGACAAAATATGAATTCAAAACCAAGAGCCACCACATTTATTGTATCAAGAACCACCACATTTATTATACCAACACTCCCAGTTGGAATTACAGAATAAAATGCAACTACATATTACTGTATGTAAGAAAGCAAAGTGACTTATAATAGTAAGATGGACATAGCATGCCAGGCACAGATTGAGATCAAGAGTCCTGATACCAGTCAACGTTAAATTTAGAGTTATTAAATGCCATAGGACAAAAAGAAGGGCAATTCATATTGATTGAGTATGCAATCTTCAACTAAAATCTAATAGTTATGAATATCCATGCATGTAATAAAATATCATAAACATTTATGAAACAAAACCACAAATAATATAAAGAGAAATGGAAACAATGCAGTAGGCAATTTGATTCATATCTTTCTTTCAGCATAGCATACAGACAAAATAATGATAAATAAGACCTACATAATGTGATGAATAAAAAGATCTATATCAATACAGTGAATGATATGCTCTGAAAACAGGGCATGTGCCTTTTTGTTAAGTAACCATATGCCCAACCACGAGTCCAAGGAGCACTGCAACTAGTCTAAGACATTTTAATCATGCCTCTTACAGTTGTTTGGAAAATTGCCCCCATCCTGATTCTCAGACAACAAAATCAGGAATTGTCTCAGGCCAGATTGTACAACCCAAGTATGTGAGTGACAGATGAGGACTTCTTCAGGTCAGAGGGTGCTATTTTCCTGAAGTGATAAATTGCACAGGATATCTCAGAGACTGATGACACACCTAGCCCAGATGAGATATTCTCTGGCATGGATTCAGATGTGAATACTAGCAGTATTTCTAAAGCTTAATATATACCAAACTGGAATCACAGAGAAATTTTTATACTTTAAGGAGTTTTAGTGTGACCTTTGTTCATTTACATGTTGTCATCTGTAGCTTTGCTTTCTGTAGTGAGGAATTTTAGCTCCAAATGTTCACTATGTTTGTGAAAATATTACTGATCATTTTGCTACCTGCCAGTATTGAGTTGCTATATCTGTATGTTTTCATAATTAAATGATGTTTGGTTTATCCTTATGGAATCTCTGTTATTTTCAACAGTCATTACCTGCTATTGACTCATCAATGAAGTGACCATTTATCCTGAAATAGCTACAAAAATTAACAAAGAAAACCTCAAACCATTTATACAAGAAGAAAATACATTATGACAAATACATTATTTTCTTATCAAAATACAATAACAATAAATAAAGAAAAGCTAGGAAATAAAATGGTCTACTACTTAAAATTTGAGCTTTCTCTTTAAATGGCTTTTGGTTAAGGCTGAGGGGAGAGAGTTAGTAGCAGAAAGGATCGTTGTACAATATCTCCAAAGTAATTATAATAAAATATGACATTACATTAGATAGAGCCAAACCCACACTCCAGAAAAAAATACAGCAATAAATAATTGCATTATCAATTGAGAAGACATAATTAGCCCAAAATCCAACTTAAGGGGTTAGAAAAATAACAAAAAATCCCTAAAAGACAAACAATGGAGAGTAAAAGGTAAATATCGGTAAAGATAAAGGCAGACATTAATAAAATTGTCAAAATAAATGTATCTAAGAGCTTGAAATTTGAAGTAAAAAAAGATACAATAAAGTACAGAAATCATTAGCTAACTTTCAAAGAAAAAAAGTGGTGGGAAGCAAAACACAACTATTCAGGACAAGACATGATGAGGAAACTAACCACAGACAAAAGGGGTTTTGATTCATGAGGCTTTTGATTCAACGCTAAGGAAATAATTTTGAAAACATGGGTGACATGCAGAATTTTTTAGAAATCTGGCAATCCACCAAAACTAATCAAAGAAGATACAGGAATTCTAAACGGACATTACTTTAGAAGAACTACTTTAGAAGATTACTTTAGAAGAATTGGGGAAAGCTGTCAAACAGAGTCACCTGAAAGATGTTTTAGTTCCAGATGTTTCACCAGCAGGAAGCTACCAAATCAGCTCAGGTGAAATATATAAGTTATTAATATTTTCCTTCGTAGAAATGAAAGGAACTTTGATGAACAACCTTTTTTTCCCTCTGATAGCTGATCCTGGTCCTTCTAAATCCTGCATTTAAAGTATTATAAAAAGCACCAATTAAATCAATGAAGAGCTGAAGAGGAAGAGAGTCTCCTGTGAACGTTGGCTGAAGATTCTCTAAAAGAACTGGGATCTTAGGCTTTGAACAAATGGGTAGCAGCCCAATAGCTATTTTTAGTAAATGGGAGTAACAAACTTAAGTGGAATGACATTACAGTAGGCATTGAGAGACTTGTGCTATGTACTAGTTTCATCATCCAATGATCATTTTGTCTCTGAGAAAGTCACTTACTGTTTTTTGTAAATTTCATCTTCTTCAATTGTTCAATTGAAAAATAACTGGGGGAAGGAGATTTCCATACATTAATTGGTTTCCACCACTATTTGAAGAATGCTGAAATAACTCTATGTTGAAATATTAATAAGGAAAATGTAGTATCTTGTACATCAAAGTGGGTGGAATAATATTGAGGCTAAGAATATTTTATAGTAAAGTCATGGAGTTATCAATACCACCCTCAAATGGGCAAAGGAGATTTTGCTTCTTTCTTTCTTCTTTATAAGTTATCCCCTTACTTTATAGCTTCCCTTCCTACTAGGAATTGGAAAAATGTAATTTAAAACCAATGTATTAAACTCAGTCTCAAGGGATAATTTAAACAGTCCTTTGAGGAATTGTTCAATGCTTTTAGGGGAAATTGTTCAGTCTGTAATATTACCTTCATCCTCATTCCTCTATCCTAGATGGTGCTTTGTGTCTGAGGGGCTTGCTCTATCACTTGGTAGTACAAGAGTAGGGGTCTTCCACTTACCACTGTGTTCTGTGCTTTCCAACTGATCTCTGTAGAGTAGTTGTTTAAAGTTACTTTCTGGTCATTCTGCTGGAAATTCTGCTAAAGACTATGGTTGATAAAGCATGTAGCCCATTTCCTTTTAGCTTGATGAAAGCCTGATCGTCCTACACACCGGGTTCTTGCTGGTTTCCCTAACCCTCTCTCAGTTACCTCTACTTCTTTTCATCTTCTGACCAGGCCATCAATGGCACAGCTTTGACTGTGAAATCACCCTTTCCTTTCAATAGTTCAGAATTCACAAGAAGACCTTAACCCTGCTACCTACCTCATAAGGATATCCAAGAACTTCTGGGCTCTGACTACATCATATGGGAAAATTGGATGACCTGGGAAAGCTACAATCTAGTGAGAGAAAAAAACAATTACATTGTGGAACCACACTTATTTTACTTTGACAACCTTCTAAGTTGGTGTGGGGTGAAGAAAAGCTTCCTGAATGCTCCTGAACATTCTGAATGCCCTAAATGCTCATTTCCTCCTTCTTTTCTGGTGAGAATCTAGCTCAGCATGTCCAAGTTGATTCAACGGAAGAACACCTCCAGAAACTCTTGTTTTCGGATAAAGTTATATCCATAGCAGGACGCACCCATTGTTACCCAGTAGACTGCATGTTCTCTGCCCTCCTATGTCTGTAATATGCAGAGTAATGTGGAGGGTTGGGTCTCTCTACTTCCTTGGTATGGTAAGCTCTGCCCAACATAAGCTGCTTCCCCACAGAACGACAAAAGAACATGGGAACATTGTGCTCTGCTAGTTCTCTGCCTGTTTCCCCACTAACCTTTGTTTTACAGTTTCAGGGTACGGCACACCTGTTGCTGTGTGTCTGCATCACCATTGTACAATAAGGCAAAGACTGCACACGTCCTTACTCAGGCCAGGAGCTGACATGTTAAATAATATTGCATCATACCTCTGGCTCACTGTAATCTAAGGCAAAACTACAGAGTCAGTATCCTGTGGTGTGCCAGAGCTGTCTCTTCTCCACAGGGAAGAGGTGAATGTTACAAGTTTTTAAATGCAACCTTTATTAAATTACATAAACTTACAATTAAATAAATTATGTTAAAAGTAATAGTCAAGATTCATCATTTCTTAATTATGTTGTTACTATCTGTGCTTTTGAGATGATTTACATCTACTGCATCTATGTGATAGAACTACACCACCGTATTGCACTATCGCACATTTCTTCCCAACTCTGCATTCAATGACCTTGTGTTTATATCCTGAGTTTGGTCATGATAGGAGTACTGACACCATGGAAGCTGGCAAATACTAAAAGCACAAGCTTTTTTTTTTTTTTTTTTTTTTTCTCCTGGAAAGTTGATTGTTAAGCATTTGATAGTACATCACTGACTTACTTCTCTCAAAATGGAAACCATTATTTGTTGATGACTAGTGGCCAAGAACAGAGTAATATCAACATGGTCATTAGACTCTGAAAATGAAGTTTCTGAGAAAAATTTTCTCTTTCAAAGAACACATGGTAACCTACCACTTATCCATTCTTTAAGATATGTAATCAGATCTCAGTTATATACAAACAAAGACTCTCATGATAAAAATAGTCATTCAATATGACTTTTTGTAATCCTTTACCCTTTTGGTAATGCATTTACCTTTCCAAATGTGCTTAGTTTCATTCAGTTTATCAGGTATTTATTAACTTCCTCCACAAATACCCTTTGACAGAAGGACTGTGCAATCAATCCTCAGAAAAAAAGGAAAATAAACTGGTTAATATATTTCACCAGAAATAATATATTCAAGAAAAATTCTACTCTTACTATTACTTTCATGCCAAAAATTTTAATTTTATTTGAAGTTAACTGTTTTTTGTTTCTTTTTTTCATTTATTATTATTTGATAAAAATCTTAATTTAGTTGTTTTTACCCAGCACACACTGAAGAACAATATGAGTTCAAACATGTATAAGGCATGGTCTTTGCTCTCAAGGAAATAGCAATCCAATTGGAGGAAACAGCCAAATAAACAGCAGATATCCAACAACAAAGTGTGTAAAATGATGTGGATGAGGAATGATTTTTGGGAGCACATGTGTGGATAAATGTGCCTTCAAGTGTATAAATATGCTGTGGTCTGCCTTAATTGCTTTCCTCCTTCCTTCCCTCCCTCCCTTCCTTCCTTCCTTTCTTCTTTCCATTCCTACATTCTTTTTCTGTCTTTCTGGTATACCCTCAATGCTCCTTCTGGGTGAATCCATCTTTTGAAATATATGGTGCTATCCCTTGTCCCTCAGTTGCTTCATGTGTTACTGTGAAAACAAAACCAATTTTAGCATCAAAGGATATTTTCAAGTATTTTTCTTCACTAGGCAAGCTGTAAGAATCTTCAGCTGTTTTGTTGCCATGGTGAGTGGAGTTCAAGCGATATTTCTAGTCAGAGAGGAAAATCTATAAAATGAATGCTAATATGAAATAAACTTACAGTCGTCATCCTCTAATGCAGTAGAGATTAAATGTTAGCGTCATTGCCTTCTTCCACATATGCAGAGAATCATGTGACTGTGCCTAAAGTTTGGGGACATGGATTGCCCATTTTATTCTCTTTGGAAATTCAGTTTTGAAAACATCTGAACTTATAATTTTTCCCCCATTTATTTATTTTATTGCATTTTAGGTTTTGGGGTACAGGTGAAGAACATGCAAGATTGTTGCATAGGTACACACGTGGCAGTGTGATTTGCTGCCTTCCTCCCCATCACCTACATCTGGCTTCTCTCCCCTTGCTATCTCTCCCCAGCTCCCCACCCCCCACCGTCCCTCCCCTATTTCCCCCCAACTGACCCCAGTGTGTAGTGCTCTCCTCCCTGTGTCCATGTGTTTTCATTGTTCAACACCCACCTATGAGTGAGAACATGCAGTGTTTGATCTTCTGCTCTTCTGTCATTTTGCTGAGAATGATGGTTTCCAGGTTCATCCATGTCCCTACAAAGGACACAAACTTATCATTTTTGATGGCTGCATAATATTCCATGGTGTATATGTGCCACATTTTCCCTATCCAGTCTATCATCGATGGGCATTTGGGCTGGTTCCAGGTATTTGCTATTGTAAACAGTGCTGCAATGAACATTCGTGTGCACGTGTCCTTATAGTAGAACGATTTATAATCCTTTGGATATATACCCAGTAATGGGATTGCTAGGTCAAATGGAATTTCTATTTCTAGGTCCTTGAGGAATCGCCACACTGTCTTCCACAATGTTTGAACTAATTTACACTCCCACCAACAGTGCAAAAGTGTTCCTACTTCTCCACATCCTCTCCAGCATCTGTTGTCTCCAGATTTTTTAATGATCACCATTCTAACTGGCGTGAGATGGTATCACAATGTTGTTTTGATTTGCATTTCTCTGATGACCAGTGATGGTGAGCATTTTTTCATATGTTTGTTGGCCTCATGTATGTCTTCTTTTGTAAAGTACCTGTTCCTATCCTTTGCCCAATTTTGAATGGGCTTGTTAGTTTTTTTCTTGTAAATCTGTTTTAGTTCTTTGTAAATTCTGGATATCAGCCCTTTGTCAGATGGGTAAACTGCAAAATTTTTTTCCCATTCTGTTGGTTGCGGATTCACTCTAATGACTGTTTCTTTTGCTGTGCAGAAGCTGCAGAGTTTGATTAGGTCCTATTTGTCTATTTTGGCTTTTGTTGTCAATGCTTTTGGTGTTTTGGTCATGAAGTCCTTGCCTATGCCTATGTCCTGAATGGTTTTGCCTAGATTTTCTTCTGGGGTTTTTATGGTGTTAGGACTTATGTTTTAGTCTTAAATACATCTGGAGTTAATTTTAGTGTAAGGTGTCAGGAAGGGGTCCAGTTTCTGCTTTCTGCACATGGCTAGCCAGTTTTCCCAACACCATTTATTAAACAGGGAATCCTTTCCCCATTGCTTGTTTTTGTCTGTTTTGTCAAAGATCAGATGGTACTTTATTTCAAGAATGGGCTTAAATGTGATTATGGTGGAAAGATAATTTTTTTCTGGGGACAGAGGAACTAGGTTTGAGTCAGCCCTTCAGAAATTATTACATCCTATGTCATCTAGCATATTTCATGAATTTGCAGAAACTCAATTTTTTCACATGCTAAAAGGTGAAAAGAAAAAAAAGGGAAAAGAAATAGTCTTTGTCCATTTCACACAATCCATGTTGTGCCTTTTTTTACATAGTTTGTGCAATGGAGTGGTTCTTTCATGGATCTTTATAACTATAGTTAAAATCTTCTTCTACTAGTAAATGAGTTGGGATGGACTGGTACTTTAGATAATGGTGCTGTTGTTCTAATATGAGATATAGTGAAAAAAGTAAAGAGCAAATAAATATGATAAATAGAATGATGTTTAATCCAGGAAAGTGATGTAATAGGAGGACCACCATCTAGGACCCTCTAGTGGGAAAGGAGCTAGAAGGGACAGCTCTCCAGGACAGAGTTGGATGTAGAAATGGGATAAGGTATAGACTTTTCAGGAGGATGCTCTCAGTAGAGGAAAGTCATGCTATCTCCTAGCTTCATGTCAGTTAAGTAGAACCCCAGAGAAGTTGGGGGGACAGAACCCAGTGCACAAAGCCTTGGATCACCAGATTTTGGTAGATTCTCATGATCCAAGAAGCAGCAGAATTGTCTGTCTTTACAGGACTCCTTGAGTGATAAAGATTCCGGAAGGTAAAATAAGAGACTAACAAAAGCCAGGAGCTACCCCTTAGTAGCTACTACTCTAAGTATCTCAGGTCAGGAAACCTTAGGCTACAGTCAGCTTTTCCTAAAATGAAAGAAACTGAGTAACCCACCAGTACAATAGTATGAGGTCTCAGAATTTAATGAGATGCAAAGATAGTTTAAAATAAAATCCAATTACTCTTGTTGAGTTGACTTAATCTTTCCAAATTAATTATTATTATATTATTTAGAAATTTAGATCTGGAGATGGGAAAAGTGTATATTCAAGGTATCTTACCTCTGTTTTGAAAATACACTTGGAGAGGAAGAAAATAGAGATAATATTAGCAATAAAGAAAGGTAAATTCGATAATATCCTTTATTGAAGTCCAGCTATTTCATGTTGTTAGGTGGTTCACATACCCCTCAAATAATATTTTCCATCTTCTTCTAACTCAAGCCTACTTACACCCTGTTTTCAACTGTTGGCTTTTCTTCTCATTTAACTGAGAAAATGGAGTCAAATAGAAGAGAAACTTTTATTCTCCCATTACTAAATCCCCACCTTCACAATCACCATGCCCATGTGTTCTACCTTCCCTGGTGTGATCATGAATAGACCTACTAAGCTGGAGTTGGGTTTTCCAACTACATATATATAATACATATATATATTCCAACTACATACATATACTTCTTGCAGTTGCAAGTTTCCCAGAAGTATGACACTACTGGGAAGTCAACCGCTTTTCAAACAACCGTGTCAACACCCATCAGAAAGGCAGAAACAACATTGCACTTCATAACAGAGGCCAAATCCAGCCAGAATCCAGCCCAAACCCAGCCCGGCATAGACTGAACCCAGCAGCCAGGCGAGAGCCTTGGGGTCCCATCATTTGTGCTGCAGATGCTCTGGGTGGGCTCCAAAGGACATGTCTGCACCCTGGGTGATATGTGTGTTCTGAGGGACACATGCATGTTCCAGGGGTTATATGTATGTGATGGGTGTTGCATCAGTCTGACGATGTCATAGGCATTGCAGGTGATATGAGCACTCTGAGGGATACAAGCATGTTCCTGGGATTATATGAATGTGACGGGTGTTGGGTTAATCTGACAGTGTCACCTGTGTGTTCTGGATGATATGTGTATGTTCTGAGGGACGTATGTGTGTTCTTAGGGATATATATATATATATATATATATATATATATATACATATAAATTAAAGAATACAAAGCCAATATACAAAAATAGTCATTTCTATGTGCTAATAATAAAAATTTGGAAAATTACATTTTAAATTATTTAATTTCCAATAGCATAGTACATTTAAAAACTCATGAATAAATTAAACAAATAATGTTCAAAACATTGCTGAGAGAAGTTAAATAAGACCTAAATAATAGAGAACTATAATATGTCCATGGACTGGAAGGCATAATAGTAATAAGAGTCCGTTATTCTCCAGTTAATCTTTAGATTATCAAAATCCCAATCAAAATCCCAATGATTATTTTTCTGGTAGAAATTGACATGCTGGTTCTAAAAGAAACACCAAAAGGCAAAAGAGTAGAATAGCAAAACCTAATTTGAAAAGAAGAATAAATCTGGACAATCTACCCTACCTGTCTTCAAACTTACTATAAAGCTACAGTATACAAGACTGTGTGGTAACAGTATAAATATACACACATAAATGATTGGTATAAAATAAAAGGTCCAGAATTAGACTATCAGTTGACTAACTGATAGTCAACAATAGTGTCAACCTAATTCAACAAGAAGACAGTCATTCAAACAAGTAGTCTTGCAATGACTAGATATTTGTATGAGGGTATCATTACCTGTGACTTCTACCTTATATCATACACAAAATTAATTAGATATGTACCTCAGATGTAAAGTTTCTAGAAAATGTAGCAGGAAATATTTGCAACCTTGAAGTTGTCAAGGATGTCTTACAAACAGAATTCTAGTAATCTTGACTAGGGAAAAACATATGTGAATTGGACTTCATTAAAATTGAAAACTTTTGCTCTTCAAAAGACGCTAGTAAGAAAATGAGGCTGGGTGCAGTTGCTCATGCCTGTAATTCCAGCACTTTGGGAGGCCAAGGTGGGAGGACTGCTTGAGCCTAGGAGTTCAAAGCTGTAGTAGGCTAAGAAGGTGCCCCAGAACACCCACCTAGGCAACAGAGTGACACCTCATCTCTAAAAAAAAAAAAGGATTCTAGTCACAGACATCAGAAAAATATGTGTAATGTATTCAGTTGTTAAAGGATTTATATCCAAAATATATAACCATCTCTTACAACTCTGCAAAAAGACACAGGAATAGCCAATAAGCCAAGAGCAACTGTTCAAATGCATTCGTGATTAGAAAATTGCAAAATGGAACCATAATGACATAGTATTATTTCAAAACCATGAGAGTAAATACAATAAAAAGAGTGTTGGCCAGAATGTGAAGCAACTAAACTCAAATTTTGCTAATAGTAGTGTAAAATGGTACCATAGCTGTGATGATTTTATTGTAGTTTACTTAAAGTTAAGTATACACTTATCATAGAACCCAGAAACTTTTTCCAAAAGTTTTTCTCAAAGGAAATAAAAATATACTTCAACAAAAGACTTATACACACATACCAGTTTTAAAAAAAATTATAATAACCTCAAATAAAATAATCCAAATATCATTCCATAAGTGAATGAATAAACAAATTATGGTATATTGATAAAATGAAATATTCCTCATCAATAAAAAGTAATGAAATGCTGAATTATAAAACATCACTGAATCTCAAAAACATCATGCCACATGAAAGAAGCTAGACACCAAAGAGTACATACCTTATGATTCCATTTATGTGAATTTCCACAACAGGGAAATATAGTGATATAAATCAAATAAATTATTTGGGTGAGAGGTACTCTGGGACTATATTCAAAGAGGTACAAGGAACTTTCTAGAGTGAGAAAAACATGCTGTATCTTGATTGATGTGGTGGTTTTACAGTTGTACACATTTGACAATATTTACCTGATTATATACTAATTTATCCATTTTATGTAAGATTTATCAATTTTATGTAAAACAGAATCTATAAAGTTAACTTGAACTAATGAAGTGAAATAAAAATATTTTCAGAGAAATGAATATGAAGAAAATATGCTGACAGCTGACTTCATTATAAGAAATACTAAGGAAATTCTGCAGGCTGAAAAGAAAATTAGTTTAAAATACTCGACCAGTACCTTGTGGGGTTTATAAGGAATGTATAGATTTCATATGTGTATGTGTATATGTATATTATATATGATTCATATATATATATATAAATGACAAAAATAGCACAAAGAATGGTGAAGTAAATGAAACTGTACCATTATGATTCCTATATTTTCATATAAAGTAGTACAGTATTAATACTAAAGCTAAGTTAAAAACATAATCTTTAGCAGAACCACTAAAACATTTCAGAAAGTATTAGCTAAAAGGATAAATGAGAAATTAAAATGAAATTCTATAATATATATTTATTAATTCAAAATAAATAAGAACAAGCACAAGAGGGAAAAAAAAAGATGAGACAAATAAAAAGTAAATAGCACAGTAATGTGTTAAAGTCCAGCTGTATTAACTATTTTAAATATAAGTGTTTTTAACTCTTATATTTAAAAGGCACAGATTGCCAATCTGGATGAAAAGCAAGAATTACATCTCTTACTATCTATAATATATGATATTTTGATTGTAAAATGTTGAGAAAGCTATAACAAGCAAGCAGGAAACAAGAACAATAGAGTAGATCTATTATATTATTTTTCAATTAATTAGCATTAATTTTAAGTATTTTCTCCAGTGTATGGTTTTTCTTTCCATTTTCTTAATGCTGTTATTGATGATCAAAGTGTTTAGTCTCTTCCCCAACTCCTTTCTTTCAATATTTTCTTTTCTTATTTATCAGTTAATAAACACAACTTCCTCTTTAAAGGTCCCTTATATTTGCCCATATGCTTTGCTGTTGCGTAATTTTTAGATTCCCTATTGATGTGGAAGAACTCTTTGAACAACGTGGACATGTAAAAGTCTATGTTATCAGTTATTTCTGTGTCTGTATTTCCTAACAGGAAGGAAGGTTCTTGACATAAAGCACAAAATCGTATTAATCTTTTTACATCCAGGAAAGTCACAGTGCCTTGCCTAAAGTAGACATTCAAATGTTGACTAAATGAATAAAATTGACATAGTAATATGTTCCATAATTAATCCTCTAATAAATCATGTGTACCCCACATCCTCTATTGTTTAAATTATCAACTTGGTAAAATACGTTACGATCTGTTCTGCATTCTATTTCAAGAGTTGTGGTCCTAAGAGTGCTGTTTAATGAATGCACCACCCTTACTACCCTTCTTCAAGTCCTGCCTACCCAGTCATCTGGATAACCCTCAATGGCTGTAAAAGCATGACCTATCATTTGATAATGATTCACCTTTTTTTCCAGTGCATCAGTTGTTCTCTCTGACTTAGTAATTGATCTTACTTATAATATGGACATGACTTAAGTAGCCCTTCAAAACTAAGTTTAACCTAGATGATGGGTTAATAGGTTCAGCAAACCACTATGGCACATATAGACCTGTGCAACAAACCTGCACGTTCTGCACATGTATCCCAGAACTTAAAGTAAAATAAAATAAAAAAAAAAAAAGCAAAAAACTAAGTTTGACCAAGCAACTTATTTAGTGCCCTGACAAAAACATGTTCAGTTTTGTGGAATCTAATTTAAATTTTAAAAAAAACCCTCTTAAACTAGTATGTCTGTATATAGACTTCACTCTCATTTATTTATACATTTGCCATCACAAGCTCACTATGAGAAGATCTAATTGGAAAACTCCACTAAGAATGGCAGAACAACAGTTGAAGCAGATGTTTTACTAAAAGAGAATCTCAAGGCTCAGATATTGACTGCTGTCATTTACTTCTGGAATAGCTTTCCCTAGCAGTGAGTCAGAACCCACTTGTGGGTCTTGATCAGCTCTTGGATGTGTGGAGAAGATAAACATTTTAGTATATAATTTAAGCGGTGCCAAAGACATAACTTTCTTCTATTACTCAACTTAATATTTAGCTCAAAGCTTTTATTCTGCTCAGACACGATATCCTTAAAATTTCCCCCTCACACACTGGATATGGCAAAAGTCTTTTACACATTGTAGAAAACTGGGGTTTAGGGGAGTGTGGAGATGAGACAAAATAGGTTTCTTATGTTTCTCAGTTACTGGTCTACACATACTGTTGAAAATTCCCTTCCTTTAGTTAATAAGTAAAGAATTGCTCATTGTAAGAATGGGCATGAAAGAAAAAGGATAAAACAGAGGAAAAGAGAAAATACAATCAAAATGTAATCACTGTCACATATGTGATAAAACATTTACAACTAAATACTTGGAATTATTTGCCTTTCAATAATTACTAAACATTGAAGTACTCAAATATTTCATCACATCATAACATTCTAACTTGCATGTGGAGTTGCCTTTTTGGATGGGAGAGAAAGAAATAATTACAACATACAGAAATATATGCATAAAAATAAAAATACATAATTAGTTGATTTTGATGAATACAGTTGTTCCCTTAGCATTTATGGCAAAATAATTACAGATTGAGTTCCCAACAAAATTTATGGTTCTGGATATAGTAAACCTGGGTGTATCAGGGAAGTATGTCATGCATGGAATATTTTTATTTATGTCTGCAGCAGGAAAAAAAGTGTTGGAACTTCCATTTTTGTAGAGCAAAATGTAAGAGGCATGGTATCCAATAGATACCAATGTTCAATAAAACAACAGATTTAGTTAGACTTTTAATGAGAAATTTAACTAGATTCAATTAGAAACTTTTCAGGAAATAAGTGGACAGAGGTAGACAAGAAATGTGTTGGTTGTCTTTCAATTAAGTATATACAGTTGATCATCTACTTTATATATTCATAAAAATATGCATTTAATGCCTACCAAAAATTAGGTCTTTTGTTAGGTGAAAGAAATACAAAGCATGTAAGTAGATTTCTTATAATAAAAACTAATGCATACCTTGGGGAGAAAATATTTGCAAACTATGCATCTGACAACAGTCTAAAATCCAGCATCTATAAGGAACTCAAAAACATTTACAAGCAAAAACAAGCAATCCCATTTTAAAGGTGGGCAGAGGACATAAACATTTTTCAAAAGAGGACACACACAGCCAACAAGCATATGAAAAATGCTCAACAACACTAATCATTAGGGAAATTCAAATCAAAACCACAATGAGACACCATCTCACACCAGCCAGAATGGCTGTTACTAAAGTCAAAAAACAACAGATGCTAGTGAGGCTGCAGAGAAAAGGAAACACTTAGGCATTGCTGGTGGGAATGTAAATGAGTTCAGCCATGGTGAAAGCAGTTTGGTGGTTCCTTAAAGAACTTAAAACAGAATTACCCCTTGACCCAGCAATCTCATGATTGGGTATATATCCAAGGAAATATAAATCATTCTACCAAAAAGACACAGGCATATGTATGTTCACAATAGCAAAGACATGGAATCAACATAAATGTCCATCAACAGTAGACTGGATAAAGAAAATGTGGTACATATACACCATGGAATACTACACAGCCATAAAAAAGAATGAGATCATGTTGTGTGCAGAAACGTGATGGAGATGGAGGTCATTATCCTAGGCAAAATAACGTAGGAGCAGAACACCAAAAGCCGCATGTTCTCACATGTAAGTGAAAGCTAAACATCAAATACACACGGACACAAAGAAGGGAACAACAGACCCCGGGGCTTACCTGAGGGTGGGGAGATGGAAGAGGGTAAGGGTCCAAAAACTACCTTTTGGTACTATGCTTATTACCTGGTGACAAAAAAATCTGTACACCTAACCACCATGACACACAATTTACTTATATAATAAACCTGCACATGTACCCCTGAACCTAAAATAAAGTTAAAAAAATTGTCAAATAGATTTGGGAAAGTCTAGTTTAAATAAAATTAAGCACATTTTTCCACAATAGGATATTTTGAAGTTTTGGCACACAAATGGACAATCTGCATTTCTAAGAATGTGATGTTCTTGGACCACAGGGCTTTTCCTGAACTCTCCTATTATTTCTTCAAGGACTATTGCCAACAAAATAACAAATAGAAATCCTATACTAAGAAGTTAAAATATTTGGTCTATGTGACAATCAGAAATGTAAGCACTTCAAATGTTAAATTTTAAAAAACTTATTTGAAAAAATAAACTTTTAGGGTGGGCACAGTGGCTCATGCCTGTAATCCCAGCACTTTGGGAGGCCAAGGCTGGCAGATCACCTGAGGTCAGGAGTTTGAGACCAGCCTACACAACATGGCAAAACCTCATTTCAACTAAAAATACAAAAATAGTCAAATGTGGTGGTAGGTACCTGTAATCCCAGCTATCAGGGAAGTTGAGGCACGAGAATCGCTTGAATCCAGAAGGCAGAGGTTACAGTGAGCCAAGATCGTGCCATTGCACTCCGGCCTGAGTGGCAGAGTGAGGCTTTGTCTCAAAATAAATACATAAATAAAAATAAACTTTAAATTATTTTTATCTGTTTCCCTTTTGGTTAAAAGGAAAAAAGCATCCTTAATAAAATAAAAAAGGGCAGGTGTACTTTTTAAAGATTATGATTTGCCAGAGATTTTTAAAAAAGATTTTAAGTGGTAGTGAATCTAGAATAGGAAGACAGGAAATATGGGCAGTGAGCACTCAATATTTCAGAGATGTGCTAACCAGACACTCTAAGCAGGATTACTGCCCATGATAGGGTGCCAGGATCCTCTAACAAAATTCTTTTCTCCTCTTTCTTTGCTGAAGCAAAGTAACAGGGAAAGTGGTGGAACTACTAAAAACCAAAAAAGCAAGCAAGCGGACGAACAAACCTATTTCATAATCATTGCAAGCAGATGGGGTCGGCTGTGTTTGAGTTTGCTTTCATTTTCAGAAGAAGTTACTAGGTTCTGGCGAAATTTATTATAGTAGCAGATCAACTTAAAACTATGCACTTGGCTATTAAAAAAGCAGTTATTATTCAAGAGTTTTGCAAGGTCTCCAGTATGCAAATCAGCTTTGGAAAATCGGTAAGGATGATCTAGCAGGTAAGCACCAAAGCTACTAGAGCACAAAGAACGTTTTTGTCTAAAGCCGGATGACAGAAGAATATGGAAAGGGCTCAGGGATATCTGTCAAGCTCATGTCTAAAGCGAATACTTATTTTTTTTAAGGAGCCATTTTATGAGATTGTGAGCCCAGAATCAGATTCAGAAGAAGCAAAGTTCACCAGCTGCAGCCCATGAAAACTACCCCGATTTGGCTGTAATCAGTTAATCTAGCTCGTCTCCTTCTGGATTGACATAAAGTATTGCAAGTTCTTCAGACATAATAACCTTATTTAGATGGTTTTTCTTCTGTAAAATCCAATTTAGCCATACCTGCTGACACATAACTTACTCAGACAAATGTCTACAAATTCAGGTGAAGAAAGCGGAGTAAAATATTTCTTTTAGAAACCTATTTCTTCACCTTATGATTAAAATAATTAATTATCTCAGCAAATGTGAAGAAAAAAAAAGTTTGAGCAGATATAAAGGAATGCCCAAGACAGGTACCAGTCATGGCATTCCTCTCCATCTACTTCCACTTGAAAAGAAGGATATGAACAGACACTTTTCCAAAGAAGACATTTGTGCAGCCAACAAACATGAAAAAAGCTCATCATCACTGGTTATTAGAGAAATGCAAATCAAAACCACAGTGAGATACCATCTCACGCCAGTTAGAATGGCGATCATTAAAAAATCTGGAGACAACAGATGCTGGAGAGGATGTGGAGAAAAAGGAACACTTTACACTCTTGGTGGGAGTGTGAATTAGTCCAACTATTGTGGAAGACAGTGTGGCGATTCCTCAAGGATCTAGAAATAGAAATTCCATTTGACCCAGCAATCCCATTACTGGGTATATACCCAGAGGTCTATAAATCGTTCTACTATAAAGACACATGCACACATATATTTCTTGTAGCACTGTTTATGATAGCAAATACCTGGAACCAACCCAAATGCCCATCAATGGTAGACTGGACAAAGAAAATGTGGCTCATATACACCATGGAATACTATGCAGCCATAAAAAACAATGAGTTCATGTCCTTTTTAGAGACATGGGTGAATCTAGAAACCATCATTCTCAGCAAACTGACACAAGAACAGAAAGCCAAACACCGGATGTTTTCACTCACAGGCAGGTGATGAACAATGAGAACACGTGGGCACAGGGAAGGGAACAACACTCACTGGGCTAGGCGAAGGGGTGAAGGGGAGGGGAGAGGAGGGACAATGGCGGGCGAGGAGGATGGGAAGGGATAACACGGGGAGAAATTCCTGAAGTAGGCAACGGGGCCGGGTGGGGGGATGCTGGGGGGGATGGAGACAGCAAACCCCATGGCCTGTATGTACCTATGCAACTATCCTGCAGGATGCAGGATGTGCACATGTATCCCAGAGCCCAAGGTACAATAAAAAAAAATAAAATAAAATAAAAAAAGGAAAGAAAGAAGTGGGAAGGTGAATAGGTACTGTAGCTTCTGACCGCATTAACTTCTATTAGGAGAAAAATTGCTTACTCCCATCTCAGCTGACACTCCCATCTCAACTGACACTTCCAAAGTGAGTGGCAACCTCTGGGCTTCTGATTTGCTGCCCCCATTGCCTGATCCAAATATCCAGCTTGCTGGAGCCCTGGACTTTATCTCAGCTCAAATTTCACAGCCCATCCAAATCAAAGCTCTAGGTAACCAGGGTGAGATATTAACCCCAGATAACACTAGACAGGATTGGTCACTGGATTAGTGCTTGTTGATGTTGTTACTACTACTATTATTATTTTGTCCCAGAGGTTTTATTTTACTGTATTGCTGAGTTATGTATTCATAAATAATATCTTCTGCAATGATCGAGGTGATCAAATGTTTTTCTCTTTTATTCTTTTAATGCAGAGATTTGTGTTCATTCATTTCAAATATTATACCAGCCTTGCATTTCTAAAATAATGCAGGGATTCCTGAAGTCCTGCTAGGCCATGATTATATTTTTTATGTGTTGCATTGATTGCATTTAAAACATATATACTTATAATTTTTTTACATCTTCATATATGAGATATATGAACATGAATTTTTTTCTTGTGATATTATTTTTAGGTATTTGTATCAAGATAATGGCAGCTCCATCAAATGAGTTGGAATATATATTTTTCCCTTCACTGTTCTTTGGAAAATATTATGCAAAATTCGGTGGTACTTATTCCTAAATGTTTGGAAAAACTCACAAATAGAGCCTCTTGAACCTAGAATTTTCTTAATGGAAAGGATTTTAATTTTAATTCAACTTTAATAAATGTTGGATTCTGTAGACATTTTGATTTCTTCTTCTTCTTTTGTTTTTGAGATAAAGTTTCACTCTTGTTGCCCAAGCAGGAGTGCAGTGGTGTGATCTCAGCTCACTGCAACCTCCACTTCCCAGGTCAAGTGATTCTCCTGCCTTAGCTTCCCAAATAGATAGCTGGGATTACAGGCACCTGCCACCACATCTGGCTAATTTTTTGCATTTTTAGTAAAGATGGGGTTTCGCCATGTTGGGAAGGCTGGTCTCAAACTACTGACCTCAGGTGATCTGCCCACCTCAGCCTCCCAAAATGCTGGAATTAGAGGTGTGAGCCACCGCATCTGGCCTTTTATTTCTTCTTCTACCAGGTTTGATAGGTTTTACTTTTAAGGAATTTATCCTTTTCCTCAGATTTTCAAATTTACCTACATGAAACTGTGTACAGTATAACATCTTATTTTCTTGCTAACATCTGTTTTATTTATGATAATGTCTTCTATTTAATTTCTGTATGGATAATTTATTTTTCAGTATCAGTATTAATTTTTCAAAGTACCAAATTTAGCTTTATTAATTTATTATATTTATTTGTATTGCATTGATTTTTAAATGTTTTTAATTACTTCATTTTTTCTATTTTTTAATTAACTTCTTAAAAATCTAATTGCATTGAAGTTTAAATGATTGCTACACAAGTTTCCTTTTTTCAAATACATGCTTTAAAGCTAAAAATTTCCCTTAAGGAGAATTCCATGAGTTGATATTGTATTAGTTCATTCTCACAATGCTAATAAAGACATACCCAAGACCGAGTAATTTATAAAGATAAAGGTTTTATTGACTCACAGTTCTGCATGTCTTGGGAGTCCTCAGTAAACTATCAAGGTAGAAGGCACCTCTTCACAGGGCAGCAGGAGAGAGAATGAGAGTCAGCAAGGGAAATGTGAGATGTATAAACAACCATCAGATCTCCTGAGAACTCACTAACATGAAAACAGCTTGGTGGAAGCCACCCCCATGTTTCAATTACCTTCACCTGGTCCCACCCTTAACACCTTGGGATTCTTACAACTCAACGCCAGATTTGGGTGGGGACGCAGAGCCAAATTGTATCAGATTATATATATATATATATATATATATATATATAAAATCATTCAACTCAAAATATTTTCATATTTTTATTGTTTCCTTTTAAGCTGTGGATTTTGTAGAAGTGTGCTATTGAATTTTCAAACTTTAGCAATATTTTTAATCAGATTTGGAAAATTCCCCATGCCTCGTTCTTTCTCTGCTCTCCTTCTGAGACTTCAGGTTCACATTTTGACCTTTGGGCCATGTTCTACATATTTTATGCTTTGGTATATTTTTCTTTTCTTCCTGTTTTTCCTAATTTGGATGTTTTATATTAATTGGCCTTCAGGGTCATTCATCTTTTCTTCTGCTGTTTTCAATGTGCTGTTATAACCATCCCATGAGCTCTTAATTTCATTTATTTCACATAGCCATCCTATAATATCCATCTTTTAATACATCCCATTCCCAGTTGAAATTATCCATCTTTTCATCTATTTTGACAGGATGTTTTTCTCTACTTTCTTTAATATTTTATCATTATTTTCAAATTCCTGTGTGCCAACTCCAATATCCTAATTATCTCTGCAACTGCTTCTATTCATTATCTTCTCTATCAATTAATATTTAATCTTTCTCTTCCCTTTTTCATACAATTAATAATTTCTAATGGTATGTAACACTACAACACTCCAAATGACGCTCTAGATGATTCCTTGCTGAATCTATCAATTGTGCTCTCTTCTCAAAAAGGTCTCCATCCATTCAGTTATTTATGGCAATTTAATACCAGCCGTTTACCCTGATAATCGTGGGTCTTGGCTGTAAGCTTTATCAGGGGTGGGAGGGTCTATTTCAGCTTCATCTTATTCATAGGTAATGTACTACTCCTAGAGTGTGATTTTTCTCAGCTCACACTTTCTGGGATACCTTGACCTCCCCCTCCCATGAGAAAACCTATATTTAGTTTGGGTGAAGGGCACCTGCACTCTCCAAACCTTTCAGGTGTGCTCTGTGCCTTTTGCCTTTCACCCAAGCTGAACTGGCATCCAAAAACTTGAATCTTTTATAATCTGCCTTCTGTTGTGCCATCCCCAGGCATGGTGGCTCACACGTGTAGTCCCAGCACAGTGAGAGGCGTAGGTGGGTAGATGGCCTGAGTTCAGGAGTTTGAGACCGGCCTGGGCAACACGGTGAAAACCCGTCTCCATAAAAAGCAAAATGAACAAACAAAACAAAACATGATACCTGCTATTGTGCCATCCATTTCCTAAGGCCAAGAGCATAGAACAGCCTAATTATTGCTGTAACTGGGAAGGGTCGTAAGACATTTCAGGCAAAATTTATGCTGTCAAGGGAATACAAAATTAGGAAATAGTGTAAGAGTAAGGGCAATAAGAAGTGCAAAGGTCACAGACTCTGCAGCCAGAGTTCATCCTCTTAATCTTTGTATTCCCGAGCAAGTCATCCAACCTTTCTGAGACTGTTTTCTCACCTGCAAAATGGGATAATAATCGAACTTACTTATGGAGCTTTGTATAGAGTAAATAGGTTTATACATATCAAATACTTGAGAGGGTTTCCAACCCTTGCTAAGGATTGTTTTCCTTGTTATCTTGGGACCTAACTGCCTAGGCCTGGGAAACAAGGACTCTGAATATTAGGCAGCTGTAACTACAGTGAGATGCAGGAATCAGTCAGGTTCTGCACTAAATTATAATGAAATCGCTCTCCAAACCATCCATTGTCAGTAGCTCAAGTTTCAAAATCCCTTGAGACAGCACCCAACTGGTTAGGACTATATCTTACCCTATATGCTTTTTGATTTTGCCACGTGGGGAAATGATGACTAAGCATCTTTGGTCTCTGAAGAGGAAGGCAGTCACTATCTCCACAAAGTAACCAACATACTAACAAACAGAAATAAGACTGGATGCTACTCATCAAATTATGAAAATTGTCTATTACACAAGGCCACAAGAAATGTAACACTTGACATCAATAAATTGATCAAAATTAATCCTACTATAGATGAATAAATTGCAATTTACTTAGCCATGCTATTTAGACCATGCTTTTTCTTTACTTGTTACTATTATTTTAAAAATTCTTCTTCTAGGATTATTTCCTTTACAGTATTTCATGGAAATCATCACTGTTAAGCACTGTTGTGCTCATTTTACATTTTGACATACATGATCAAACTGGGCTTCAGAAAGTTTCCCTGAATCTATACAACTAGCTATTGTGTTTAAGAGAGATTATTTGTATTCACCACTGAGGACACTGTGGTCAGAGAGGGTAGTATTCAAAGGTAGTCTAAGAGCTTTGAAAATTCTAAAGGAGAGGGTGATTTGTGGCTATGATTGTTATAGCTTATTTTTGGGTTCTATGTAGAATGCTACATAGGTTCCTCTGCTAAAAAGAATTAGAAGAATGAATACAAAATTTTAATCTATAGAATAGTTGCTGTGAGCATTGTGATTGGGAATAAATAGGGTGAATAAAATGGTTAAAAATAGTAGAAAAGGCAAAATTAAATTTAAAAAGCATAAATCTGTAATAGAACAAGCCAATTTGATTCTATTTCTTCCTCTGTGAACTGCAGACAACAGCATAAAAATAAATTTCAGGCAGAGGAAGAGGGTGAAATCCCCATTTGGTCACTGTGTTCTGAGCTTCTTGACCAACCTGGGTGGAGAGTGGTGGAGAGAATTTAGAAATCTAGGATAATGGAGAAGATGCCATTAAAATAACAGATAAGAGCACCTAAGATCGTCAGCTGTCAGCAATGTAACAATTGGATTGGGAAATTAGGCAAAGATGAAGAAATGAACACATTTTCCTTACTAGAATAAAAAATTCCTAAGTGAGGCTGGGCATGATGGCTCACGCCTGTAATCCCAGGACTTTGGGAGGCCAAAGTGGGTGGATCACAAGGTCAGGAGTTTGAGACCAGCCTGGCCAACAAGGTGAAACCCCATCTTTACTAAAAATAAAAATTAAAAAAAATTAGCCAGGCGTGGTGGTGGGTGCCTGTAATCCCAGCTACGCAGGAGGTTGAGGCAGGAGAATTGCTTGAACCCAGGAGGCGGAGGTTGCAGTGAGCCGAGATCACACCACTCTGTCTCAAAAACAAACAAACAACAATGGTGACAACAAAATTCCTAAGTGAGTCGTAAGCGTGCTCACCATGCAAAACTTCTCACAATTTGGTGTGCAACAACTGTCAGGAAACAATAACTTCTTTAACAAAATTGTAGAAGGATGACCAACAAGGAGAGGCAGCCACTCAAAAGGGAGCAGGGAAGCAAGAGATTAGATCGCATGACCTTATCAGATGTTTCAACACAGAGAGAAGGCAGCTGGAGGCTTTGGAGATGGCAGTGCAGCAGAAGTCGGGGCCAGGGAGATGCTGGAAGGCTGCGCACTGCTCTATTGAACCCTCCTGCAAACTTTCGCCTGCTCAGGGATGTACAATATCCAAAATATGGCTGAGGAAAGGGCATAAAGATTGAGACCTGCTTAGGCAGAGCAGAAATGCAACCTGGGCACACATGTAGCAACACAGTGCATACAAGAATAACATTAAGGGGTTCAGAGAAACTCTGGAGGCAGCTTAAATTTTCAAAACTATAAAAGAGCTGCTTCGTGCTGTTTCCAAATCTTGAAGTAGCTGGGAATCTTAAGTGTTGTGTATTTTTTTCACATAGGATTTTCGTACTAAAATGCAATACATAAATATGTGTTATATTAAACCATGCTTCAGAATTGCATTTAAGAATGGCCTCTGACCACATGTTAGTTAAGTCTTTGGATGTGCCAGGCACGGTGGCTCATGCTTGTAATCCCAGCACTTTGGGAAGCTGAGGTGGGTGGATCACATGAGGTCAGGAGTTCAAGACCAGCCTGGCCAACATGGTGAAACCCCATCTCTATTAAAAATACCAAAATTAGCTGGGCGTGGTGGCACGGTCTGTAATCCCAGCTATTTGGGAGGCTGAGGCAGGAGGTTTGCTTGAACCCAGGAGGCGAGGTTGCAGTGAGCTGAGATTATGCCATTGTACTCCAGGCTGGGCAAAAGAGCAAGACCCAAAAAAAAAAAAAAAAAAAAAAAAAGAAAAAGAAAAAGAAAAATCTTTGGATGTGAGGTGACCAGAAGTTGAGACAGATCAGGCAGGATCCATGACAGTTCTCCATGCGCTACCAGATAGTCAGGGACTTGTTGAAAACTTCTCTGAGATCTTAGTTGGAACTTTTGTGAATTACATGTTTTAATATGCATGTTAGAGGTACAGACCCAGGCCCTAAGTCGCTGTGTGAATTTACTAGGAAAAGGCTATGAAATTATAGTTTATTAAGGCTTTCTTGAATTGCTATAAAGAAATATCTGAGACTGGGTACTTTATAAAGAAAAGAGGTTTAATTGGCTCATGGTTCTGCAGGCTTTATAGCAAGCCTGACACTAGCATCTGCTCTGCTTCTGGGGAAGCCTCAGGAGCTTATAATCATGGCAGAAAGTGAAGGGGGAGCAGGTGTGTCATATGCCCAGGGCAGGAGCAAGTGACACTGGGAGGTAGGTACCCCACACTTGTAAATGACCAGATCTCATGTGAACTCAGAGCAAGAGTTCTGAGTGGGACACAACCACTTATCAGCAAGAGAATGATCTGCCCCCATGATCCAAACACCTCCCACCAGGGCCTACCTCCAACATTGGGGATTACGTTTCAACATGAGATTTCGGCAGGGAGAATATCCAAATTATATCACATTGAGTAATTAGGAAAAGTGGAAAATAGGGCACAATCAATCTTTGGTAGTGAAAATTGTATCAGGAAATTGGAGCTGTGCAGTCGTGGGAAAGGGTGGCTGTGGCAGCCATGAGTGGCGTGCTGCAGCCCCTTTCTCTGACTCAGGAGAACCTCTCCGCTGCGGAGCTGCAGGTGGGTTGCCTGTCACGCACAGTTCTGAAACTCCTGGTGTAACCACAGCCTAGAAACATATGTAGGAACTACACTGCCAGATACAGGAGTGGAGAATTTTGAGTTGGCGTTACAATATGCCTCTGAACTTTCAGAGAAGTGACAGGCCTCAGACAGAAGTGACAGATATAAATGGAAAGTTTTCAGGGCCTGGCATTAAGAATTATATCTGGTCACGTATCCTCAAATTCCCTTTGTTTCTGAACTGCTGCACACTGTACTTGCACTAGTATAATGCCATAGGAAGAGCTGACAGAAATTTCATGTCAATTTTCTTCCACATAGCAAGGAAAGCACAGAATGCTTCAGCCCTCACACGAACTGCTGTAGTGAGGTGTTTGGAAAATCAGCCCTGACTAGAGAAAGCTGCTGTGAAAGCAAATTCCATTTATTGAATAAATTCGTAGTAAAAAAAAAAAAAAAAGTCTTCCATGAAAGACAAAAGAATATCCCTAAATTTTTGAAATTATTGAAACTAATTCAGAAGGAACAAGCGTTGAACGGAAAAAAAAGCAAGAGTTCACGGTGTGTTGGCATCAGAAGCAAACCCGGATCAGGAAGCTGAGGTTGACTCAAGTTTGACTCAGCTGCAAGGAGAAATACTGGAGATAACGGCAGCTCCCCCACCCCACCCCATTGCTGTCAGGACTCTCACCTTAAACCAATGATTGTTTTTCTGATGTGGGGCCCTGCTCAAGAAAAGGCAGGCTTGACCTCATTGAAACTTACCATCGAGATGGTTTGGCTGATACCGGAGGTAAGTGAATCATGGGGGCGGGTCTTTCCTACGCTGCTCTCCTGACTGTGAATAAGTCTCACGAGATCTGAGGGTTTAATGGTTTTATAAATGGGAGCCCCCTGCACAAGCCCTCTTGTCTGCCACCATGTAAGACGTGCCTTTTCCTCTCTTTCACCTTCTCCCATGACTGTGAGTCCATTAAGCCTCTTTCCTTTATAAATTACCAGTCTCAGGTATGTATTTATTAGCAGCATGAGAACAGACCAATACATCATCTATTTTTTCTGGCTGCTGTAACAAAATCCCATGGACTGGGTGGCTGATAAACAACAGAAATTCCTCACCATACTGAAGGTAGGAGATAGTGCCAGCCTGGTCAGGTTCTGGTGAGGAATCTGGTTGCAGACTGTTGAATTCTCTCTGTACTCTCACATGGTAGAAAGAGAATGAGAGAGTTCTCTGGGGTCCCTTGTCTGTAGGTATTAACCTGATTCATGAGGGCTCTACCCTTTTGACTAAATCTCTTCCCAAAGGCCCTGTCTCCTAACAGTGTCACATCCAATTAGGATTTCAACATTTGAATTTGAGTGGGACATAAACATTCAGGACGTAACACCACCTGATTCCTATAAGACTTCAGTAACTGTAGGGTAAGTGCTGGAAATAACTCTGCAGAGGGTCTTATGAAGCAGATATTTGTCCTACACTGTGTCTAATTTTTATCTCTGAAATCCTGTGCAACTGCCTAAAGCTCTGCTCAACTGCTGAGCCTCTTAGGTGTGTGTGTACTTTGGACATAACTAAGTCTCTTAGCTGCAGATTCTGAATGATCAATATTCTGATAGGAAAAATCATGCCAAATATCAATCTCACTTTCCTGGATTTTCCTTTGTAAAAATATTTTGAGATATAATTAATGTGAGGACTTTTCTAAAATAATCTACCAAATTTTGCAAGAAGCCAACTGCTGGGTCCTACTATTTTATGGGTCTATTTCCCTCTTACTACCCTTGGGTATTTGTTTATATAATATTTTTTCCCTTTTCACTCATTTTATGTGGAGTTTTAAGTATTGTAAGGTTTGATATTTGACATATAACACATCTTTCTATTTTCATACAAAATATAAATCATGGCTGGGCACGATGGCTCACGCCTGTAATCCCAGCACATTGGGAAATCAAGGCGGGCGAATCATGAGGTCAGGAGTTTCAGACTAGCCTGGCCAGCATAGTGAAACCCTGTATCTACTAAAAATACAAAAAATTAGCCGGGTGTGCCGGTGCACACCTGTAATCCCAGCTACTCGGGAGGCTGAGGCAGGAGAATCGCTTGAACCCGGGAGGCAGAGGTTGTAGTGAGCTGAGATCACACCACTGTACTCCAGCCTGGGTGACAGAGCAAGACTCTGTCTTGAGGAAAAAAATGTGTATATAGAGATAATATCCTGTGTTAATATATAAAAAATAACAATAATTATCATATTACATATATATAAATACAGAATGTTTTATGTGTATTTATATATAACAGAAACAATATGATAATTCTATATTTGCCTGTATTCTGCAAACTTGCCAAATTTCTTTTTTGGTTCTAGAAATGTTTGTATGTATTATAGAGTCTCTTGCATAGATAATCACATGTTATGCAAATGAAAATAGTTTCATTCTTCCTTTATCTGCATTTATTTTATTTTTGTGCATTATTGCACTGGCTACAACCTTCAGCTAAAATGATGAGTAGCAGTGGGGATTTTGGATAACTTGGCATTATTCAGTATTCTTCATTAAGTATGATGTTAGCTGTACAATTTTCGTAAATGTTCAGTATTAGTTTTCTATGGTTGAATTAATATACCAACACAAAATGAGTGGCTTAAACAACAGAAATGTGTGATCTCACAACTTGGCTTCCAGAACTGTGACATGAAGCTATGGGCTGGGCCATGGTCCCCCTGGAGACTCCAGGGAGAGTGTTTTTTGCCTCTTCCCTTTTCTGGTGGCTCCAGACATTCTTTGGCTTGCAGCTGTATCATTCCAATTCCTGTCTCCACGAAGACAGTGCCTCCTCTTCTTCTGTGTGTCATGCCTCTTTATTGTGTATCTTAAAATGATACTTCTTGTTAGATTTTTGGGCCCAGCCAGATAATCTAGAATGATCTCATATTAACTTAATTATATCTGCAGAAACGTGTTTTCCAAATAAGATGATAATCACAGGTTTTCAGGATTAACAATTAGAAATATCTTTTGCAGGTCTGCTATTCAATCTGCTACATTCCCTTAGTCAGGTTGATCGAGATTCCTTATGTCCTGATTTGCTGAGAGTCTGTATTATGAATGAAAATTGAATTTTGTCAAATACTTTTATGAATGTATTGATACATATCTATGACTTTAAATTCTTGATTTTGTTAATATGTTGAACTTCATTTATTTTTCTTGTTAAATGAACTTTGCATTTCTGGGATAAATCTATTTGGTCATCATGGATTATACTGCTAAATTGTTTGACTTGATTTCTTCATTGTTTTGTTACATTCACCTGGGCTCTTGATCTGCAGCTTTGTTTTGTTTTTATTTGCAATATCATTGCCAGGTTTTAAAAATAGTTATAAAAGCCCCAAAAAATGAGGGTAGGCCCAGCTGGGCAGATCAGGCCTGTAATCCCCACACTTTGGGAGGCCAAGGCCAGTGGATCATGAGGTCAGGAATTCAAGACCAACCTGGCCAGCATGGTGAAACCCCATCTCTACTAAAGGTACAAAATTTAGCTAGGCATGGTGGTGGGTACCTGCAATCCCAGCTACTCAAAAGGCTGAGGCAGGAGAATCACTTGAACCCAGGAACAGAAGTTGCAGTCAGCCCAGATGGTGACAGTGTGCTCCAACCTGGGTGACTGAGTGAGACTCCGTCTAAAAACAAAAATAAAAACAGTGAATCCATATGGAACCAGAATTTTCTTTGGGGAAAAGTTTCTGATTATGAGTTAAAGGTCTTTGATAGATACGAATATATTCCCACTTTCTATTTCTTATTGTGATAATTTGGGTAAGTTGTGTTTTCCAAGGGATTTGTCATTTTTATTTAAGTTGTCAGACTTGTCATAACATTATTTGTAAATTGTCATGTTATTCTTTAATGACTGTAGAACCAATAGTGATATCTTTTATTCTTGATACTAATAATAGTATTTCATGTTAATATATAGCATTTTTTTGTGTGCCAGGCTCTTTTCCAAAGCATTACTCTTTAATAAGAGCAAATAACGATTACGCAATCACTAAGCGTTAAGCACTGTTCTAAGTACTCTTATTATTTCACAGCAATACTGTGAGTTTGCTCCTGTTATCATCCAGTTTTACAGGTGGGAACACTGAAGCACCAGCCTGCTCAAGCTCTCACTGGTAGCAGTAAAACAACTAGGGCCTGAATATACACTGACTGTCTTCAGAATAGGCGCCATTAAGCACTTCAGTATGCGCTTCTTCAAGTGTTTTATACAGTCCTTACAATAACTTTGTGAACCAATATGCATTAATGCCAGGTTCCCAGATGAGGACAATGTGTTTCAATAACCTTGAGTTCATTAACTTTGATTATTGAACTTGAAATGAGTCACAAATGTAGTGATCTGTGAACATCGACTTTATGACATGGAGAACTTTACTCAATATGGGAGGCTTGTGTTAATTAGGCTTCCCATTAGGAATGTAAGGGAAGGTAATTGTAGTGTGTGAAGAGACCAGCGTCTGTGGTAAAAGTGACTAGTAACGATTGTCAAAGAGGTGGGGGAGACTTGAAGGAAAACTTTTGAGTTCAAGGCTCACTTTGCTTCCCTGCATTTCAAGCAAAAATGATCTAGGTTTTATTTTGTATCACATACAAGTGTGAGAGGCAGTATCCTGGAGGTGTATACACTAGAAAAATGAAATTGTGGGCTGTGGCATTTTGAAAATTTGTGGAATATTAGATCTCTTAGCCTTAAGAGAGATCTTAGCCTTAAGAGATCACTTAGCCTTAAGAGAGATCTTTTAGGCATACATCCTAGAGAAATGTGTGCTCTTCGTGCAGGATATATGTATGTGAATGCTGCTCTTTTTTTTTTTTTTTTGTACTTACCTCAAAGTGAAAACAAACAAACAAAAAATGGTCTATCCATACTGTAATGGATAAGTATGGTCTATTCAAAAGAGAGGATTTAATACATCGTCAATAACAATGAATAAACCAGAAATACAATCAATACTTTGCATCAATCTCACAAATGTAATATTGAGCTAAAGAAGCCAGAACATAATGTGTGCTGTTCAATTCCATTTATATCAAATCCCTATATATATATATATATAATATAATTTTGATATTCTATCTATAATGCCAAAATTGCGATAAGAAGGTCAACTTACTGACTCAGAAAACATTCAGTTCTGGGTACAGGTTTTATTGTGTCTATTATGGATTCAAAACTTGAGAAGCTCTCCTGAGGTCCTCTCCACTGTTCCATCTCCTCCAAGTCCTAGCTCTACTTTACTTTTCAGGGGTCTGTTGCCAAGGCTGTCTCTCTTCTTCTTATAACCATACAGCTAGCGGTAACTCAGGGCTTATGTACCATTCTCTCTTCCTAGAAGTTCTAAACATTCTAAGGTTGAGCCTCACTAGTTCTTTTTGAATGACACAATCGCACACATTAATTGAATCTGCTATTGACTGAGCAGGCCTGGGTCCTGTGCTCACCTCTGGATGGCATATATGAATGTTCATGTTGTGCTGGGAAGGAGTGGTGGGGTCCATTCCCTTCCTTCTCACTAGCAACAACTACTCTCGAGATTTTCCTATTTCTTTATAGTGTTACCGCTTCTACGAATCCTTAAATACTGTGGCTTTGGCTGTTTGGGGGTTTTATAAAAATGGAATTGAACAGCACATATTATGTTCTCACTGGCTTCTTTAATATTAAATTTGAGACATTTATGCAAAGTATTGATTGCATTTGTGGTTTATTCATTGTTATTGATGATATATTAAGTTCTCTCTTCTGAATAGGCCATACTTATCCACTATATAGTAAGGATAGACCATTTTGTTTGTTTGTTTTCACTCTGAGGTTAGTACAAAAAAAAAAAAAGTGACATTCACATACATATATCCTGCATGAAGAACACACATTTCTCTAGGATGTATGCCTAGAACTGAGTTGCTGAGTCACAGAACGTGCATGCTTTTAAATTGAGAAGCTAAGGCCGAACTGTTACTAAGTATTTGTAATGAGGTTCATTCCTACCAGAAATGTGTGAGAAGTCCTGTTGCTTTACATCTTTTCTCCATTTCCTGTCAGATTTTAAAAATTGTGTCAACCTATTTACATATAATTGTTAAAATTTAGTTTTTCTTGGCATTTCTTGCATTTCTCTGATTTGTAGTGAAATAGTTTATCTCATATTTATTAACCATGTAAGTATTCTCTTTTCTAAAATGCTTCTTTCCTTTTTGCACATTTTTATTGGTTTTTACGTCTTTCTCATGTACATGCTCTCTTTTGTTAACAGACTTAAGAAGTTTGTATGTATTATAACACTAATCCATTGCTGCCTAATTAATGCAAATTAGGGGTGGTGTTTTCACTGTATATTGCTTAACAATTACTGCCTATTTTGAAATAAGGAAATTATTTTTCTATGTTCTTGGTTTTATACTTTTCACTTTTACAGTTGGTTTTAATCAACTTGGCATTGATTTTTGGTAAGGTTAGACTCAAACATTGATTTTATCATATATTATTATCATAACCCCAAAGTATTTATTGAAATCAATTGTCAAAACAGTTATTGAAGATTTTCTACTGCCCTTCATGGCTGTGTCTTTCATAAGCCAAGTACCCATATAAGAGGGGTCTCTTCCTGTTTCTAGACATTTCTTCCTATACTTGGGTCTCTATGAATCTTAATTATTCAATTCTACATTGCAATAATTATCATAAATTAATAATCAAGGTGACCATATAATTTATTTTCGAAACCGGGGTTATTTTGAGAAGGCATCCAATAAATCAAACTATCTGAGTTTTAGAAATATTGATTTATTCATGTGTAACTCAATTTTATGCTATTGAACCTGAAGAAAATTCTACTCAAAACTGCTTTTACAAATGAAACTGTGCCCCCAAAAATTGAAGTAACAGTAATACAATGTATACATTGTGTATAGCAAGCAAATTTTTAATTTTTAAAAATTGTCAGTATTAAAAGACAAAAAAGCAGAATAATTTTTTACCTTCATCTATTTGAAAGAATCTGTCACTGGAATTTCTCAGAAATAAAGGTTGTTTTTTTTTTCTTCAATAAGATCATGTATAATTTGTTTTAAATATTACTGTAATCTTCAAATTTTAAATTTATAATTAATAACTTCTTTATTTTTGTTGAAAACTTGATTCCAGGGTCCCTGCATACACAAGTATTTTAGAGAAGATACTCTTTTCAGGTTTTGAGTTACCTGGTAGGCTCAGAGACAGCTCTGCTTCAGGGAGGATTTCCTTGTCTTTTTACACAATGTGAAATGCGTAAATATTTTGCCGAAATATTTTTTAGGTACCATTTTTCGGCCTCTATTCAGATCGTCTTTCTTTGAAAAGAATTTTTACTTGGAAAAATCTCTTTAAATCGGTTGATTCTATTTATGATTCTTTTGGATGCTTTACATTTATATGCTGGAAAATCATAGACCTTCTCTGTTTCATTCTGTTCCAGTCAGAACATAAATTTATGCAATTAAAATAGGAAGTTCATCAGAAATTCTTCTCACAATCCAAGATATTCCAAATCACACTCCTGGAACTTGAGAATTAAATTCTGTGCACCATCTGAGCTCTCATTCTGAGACTTGCTCAGTTCCTCCCTTGCTTTTGTCAGGGTAATTTTCAATGTCTTTTTGCTTGCAAGGTCTATTTCCAACAATTGCAGTTCCCCCAGTTATTCAAAATCTGAAGTTTCTTAGCACTCTATTCACCAAATAATTGGATTAAAGATTTCCAACCAATTTTGAAAAAAATGAAGTCAATTTTTAGAGAACATGTTTATAAAATAACTCAATAAGACTAGTATAGGTATGATTTAGGTACATCATCTCTAAACTTTGTGATTTTTGATTGGTTATTTCAGAGCTACAATTGCTTTCTTAATTTTTCCAGATCAGTATAAAATATTGGATTACAATTCATTCCGTTTGTGGCCCTGGATTTCTTGTGTGTTTTCATTTTCTGTCAACCGGTAACTAGGGTTACTTTCATTTTTCTCCTCAGAGTAACTTTTTATGGATTAGAGTATATTTCTTTTTTGTCATCCCATTGCACGAGGTGATGGGAAACAGAAGGGCTAGAGCAGCTTTTTTCGTTTTCTGGTTCATGGGTTTCCTCATCTGTTGCTTTCCTGAAGGTTTCACAATATAACCTCACCGTCTCTGAGAGGCCACTCTAAAGGAAGCTTTGACTTAGGGTGGCAGTTAATTTTATGCATCACATTGGCTAAGCTAAGGAGTTCTCACATAACTGGTAAAAAACAAACAAACAAACAAACAAACAAAAAAAAAACCATGATTTCTGGGTGTGTCTGCAAAGGTATTTCCAGGAGAGATTCATGTTTCCATCAGTGACTGCGTAAAGCAGATCACCTCACCTTCCTCAGTGTGGGTCGTCACCATGCAATCCTTTGAGGGCTCCAATAGAACAAAAAGATGGAGGAAGCGTACATGCTTGCTCTCTTCTTCTCTCCTTGAACTGGGAAATTCCTGCTTCTCCTGCCCTCTGACACAGAGCTCCTGGTGTGAGGGGCTTTCTGACTCTGGGAGTCACACCATTACCACCCAGCCTAGTTCTCAGGCCTTGGACTCAGACTCAGTTCCACCACCAGCTTTCCTGATTTGCCTGCTTGAAGATGACATGCCGTGGGACCTCCAGGTCTCCAAGATTGTTTGAGCAAAGTTTCATAATACATCCCCTCTTATCAATCTCTGTGCAGCCTATTGGTTCTGTTTCTGTGGAGAAGCCCGACTAATACACTCTAGATCATTTCTTTTCCTTCTGCCCCAGCCCCAGGCCCAGGCCCACGGTCATGCAGTATCTGCGGTCTCCCAGCCTCAGGAACCCCATTGCTTCCCCACGCTTCTTGATCTGCTTCTCCTCCTTGGGCCCTCTAACCTTCTTTCACTCTTGCTCTCAGTGTTTTTGTTCTGCTGACTTTGAACTCTGTCTCTCCAGTCTTCCCTTGGGATGAGTCTCTCTCCTGCAGGAGAGGACCTGCTGGTATTTCTGAGACTCTCAGGGGCTTATTCCAGTCTGGTGTTACTGGAGGGCACCACTTCCCAGCTCTTTGCGCTTGCCAGCAACCTGTAGACTATGGGAACTTTCCGCTTTGCCTGTGCTTCTTGGTCCTCCCAGGCTTGTACACTTAATGTATGCTCCTCTCTTCTGGAGATGGGTATAGGTTGGCAGTATCTTGATTGCTGCAGAGTTGAGAAGTTTTGGAATGCCCCTGTTTGTGTTTTGCCATTTTCACCCCAGAGAAATAAATTATACTGAGGACCTGGTTTCACCCCAACATTTCCTAGGGTCTTTGGAGATTCTCTGTCACCTCATTTTGTGGGATAAGCCTCATTGTTTTTCCTTTCAATACGCTGGTTAATCTCTTTTCTTTTTTTCAAAAATTATGCTAAGTGATCATATCACTCGGATTATTGATTAATTTTGATTAAATGATAAGAAGTAGAAGTGACCACTCTGCCTTTCAATCTCGCCATCCATAGGTAACTATTATTAGGATTTTATTGGATTTTAAAATACTTTTTATAAACTTACATAGATGGATGCTGGTTGCTAGACACTGAGTTATGTTACCCCCAAATTTGTATGTTGAAGCCCCACCCCCAATAAGAGGATATTTGGAGATGGAGCCTGTGGGAGGTATTAAGGTTTAGGTTCGATCAGAAGCATGGGGCCCTCATGATGGGATTAGTGTCCTTATAGGAAGAGGCACCAGAGAACTTGCTTCCTTTTCCTCTCTGCCACATGAGGACACAGCATACAAGCAGCCATCTGTAAACCAGGAATAGAGGCTTAACAAGAAAATGAATTAACAGGTACCTTGGTACCTTAATTTGGCCAGCCTCTAGAACTGTGAGAAATAGCTTTCTGCTCACCCAAACTATGGTAGTTTCATGTGGTAGCCCAAGCTAACGAATACAGTAGTGTATTTTATGTTGGTTGTTTGTGTCCAATCATATCCATGCCCTTTTTTACACACACACACACACAAACACCCATACTGTTAAAATACATATTATCAGAGATTAAAAAATATGAGAATTTTAAATTTTAACCATTAGTATGAAATTACTTTGATAAACAGTTGTATCAATTACATTCTCACTAACAATGAATTTGCTAAAAATCACTTCACTTTATTACCTCTAGTGTTGAATTTCATTAATCAGGGATATAAGATGCCAAATATTTCTGTATTTAGATGCACCCTGAAAGTATTATTTGAACTAGAATGGTAATGTTGTGTGAAAATGCCAGTCTTAAACTTTTCTTCAATTTGTGTCAACTGATCAGTTATTATGCTTCTGACCCTCAGCAACTATTTTTAGACCATTGGAATTTTGAGGTGTTTTCTCTGCTCATCCTTTTCCACATGCTGTTTTTAAAATATTATTATAACTCCATTTCAAACCTACTACTTTTCTAAGGTTTTCTCTATTGACGTCCTCTTATGTTTTAGTCCCAAGGAGATCTGATTTTGTATTTGTAACTTGAGCAGGATTATCAGTGTGTTATTAGTCTGTTTTCATGCTGTTTTGATAAAGACATACCTGAGACTGGGCAATTTACAAAAAAAAAAGAGAGAGAGAGAGAGACAGAGGTTTATTGGACTTACAGTTCCACATGGCTGGGAAGGCCTCACAATCATGGTGGAAGACAAAGAGGAGTAAGTCACATTTTACGTGGATGGCAGCAGGTAAAGAGAGAACTTGTGCAGAGAAACTTCCATTTTTAAAACCATCGTCTTGTGAGACCCATTCACTATCATGAGAACAGCATGAGAAAGACCTGCCCCCATAATTCTATCATCTCCCACTCACTGGGTCTCTCCCACAACAGGTGGGAATTATGGGAGCCAAAAGATGAGATTTGGGTGGGGACACAGAGCCCAACCATATCAATTGGCATCATCTGTGTATCTGAGTCACACCACATGATACAAAATATGACTACTGATGAAGTCCTGGGTATTAACTAGCTCACCATCATCAGACTGATTCTACTTTCATATCCTCAAATTCTGTAGAAGGTAGGACAATTAGTTGCAGAAAAAAATAGACAACAAACACTCTAGGAATCTTAACCTAAAGAAATATCAAGCAGTGTAACTAAAACATCATTCTAAACTCCCTCAAAAATAAAAAAATTAAGCCAACATCTGAGGAATACATTTTACTTTGCTTGTGAGATTAAAAAAAAAAATTGGCAGCAAGTGGCAACATATCTTACACCTGTGGGTTATGGATTTAAATGGCCTGGATCTTCTCAGTCCTAACTCTCTTCTGTGTACCTTTCTAACTTCTGTCACTGTCTCTTAGCCACGACAGTGGGGAGGGTGAAGTTGGTAGCGTTCTGCTTGTCTACACCTTACACAGGGGAGATTGAGTGAGAACAAGCTTCATTTTCCACACTTACTTTTTCTTCAGGTTTCTTGCTGAAACAGTTCAAGACATTTAATATTCTTCATTTCATGTAATTAAAATAGCTAAAACTTAGACCAGTGCAAAAGGAAAATTGGTAAAGTGAATTACAAATATGAAACTTAAAGTTTCAAATAAAGATGTCTCATTGTTGTAAAGGTGTTTTCTCATTATTCATTCACAAACTGCATAAATTACTGTTATATATAACTTCTTTTTTTTTAAAGCAGTTACAAAAACTCATACAGGGCATACGCTAAGTGTTTAAAAACTCAGAGAAAAAAAAAGATAAATGGATAAAGAGCAGAGAAGAGGCCAGATGCAGTGGCTTACTCTTGTAATCACAGCACTTTGGGAGGCAGAGGTAGGAGGATCACTTGAGCCCCGGAGTTTGAGACCAGCCTGGACAACATGGCAAAACCTCATTTCTACAAAAAATATAATAAAATAGCCATGTGTAGCATAGTCCCAGCTACTCAGGAGGCTGATGTGGGAGGATTGTGTAAGCCCAGGAGGTGGAGGTTGCAGTAAACCAAGATTGTGCCATTGCACTCCAGCCTGGGTGACAAAGATCCTGTCTCAAAAAACAACACAACACAAAACAAAACAAGCAAGCAAGAAAAGAAAAACAGAAGAAATATAGTCACTATGATTCCTTATATGATGTCTCTAGAGTTCTAGAGATGGATGATTGTGATAGTTGCATGGCAATGGGTTATATTTAATATCACTGAACAGTAACTTTAAAGATAGGATGGTAAATTTTGTGTTATGTGTATTTTGCACAATGAAAAGCAGGTATTTATTCCATTACATTATTCTTCCCATCTACTGCCTCATCTTCATAATCCTACTAACCTCTACAGAGCCATGTCCTGGGAAGAGTTTGGTGAGTTTACTCTCTCAACTTTCCAATATACATATATGAGGTGGACGTATGGTTTTAAAATTTTAATTTAGATCAATTTATATTTACAGTGATTGGCTTTTACCCCTTTAAGAATATGTGTTAAAAATCTTTCTATGTCAATTTTCATGGCTCTCTTTTACTTAATAGCCACACTTCATGGAAAATAGTATTAACTATTATTTAATTGTTCTCTGTTAATGGAAAATTAGAGTTTCCTCACTTTTTGTATCAATTAGATACACTGTTGTCTTACATATCTTTATATATACCTTTTGGTTCACGTGTAAAAGTCTTGCTAAAAGGTGCAGTTCTAGAATATGCTGAGATTTGCTCCAAACTATGGAGCTGGTGGAATTGGAATTTTTGGAGTTGCAAAAATTGGTAACAAATTAAAATACCACCACATACAGGAAAGCCCCTACTACTCCCTTTCCTCACCATTCTGGCCTCTAGATTTTTCCGTCTGCTGCATGTTTCCACCTGTGTGTGCTATGCGGCTTCTATTACTTCGAGGTTCTGTTCTTCCTTTTGCTACTTGTGAGCCTCATTCCATCACAGCCTTTCCCACAGAGGCATACTGAGTGTCTTGATAATGCTACCCCCTCATGCACACCACATTCTTTATTGCTTTGGCAAATAGAGCATCCTATGGGATGTCCCATGGGTTATGCTCAGCTGGGGTTCTCGCCTCAAGTGTCATATTCACTAGCATGCCTACTCCTCAGTCCTCAGGGCCTATAAGCTTTCCTCCATCATCTCCCATGGTGGCTCTGCAGTTTTCTTTTATTGAGGGCCAATCACCAGTTCTTCCACACTTCCAAGAGCCACCCTGGCAGCATCTTAGCAGCTTTTCCAGGAGATCATTCCAAACTGTTACCTTTGTGCCCCAAGAGGGTTTTCCCATCTTAACAAACTCTCCCTTATACAACTTTATTTTCCACCCCTCTCGATTCAGCTGCAGGGTCCTGAGAGTTTCGCTGAGGTCATTCAGCGATCCAGTCACCTCCCACTAGGCCCCTCCTTCAACACTGGGGATTACAACTTGATATGAGATTTGGATGGAGACATAAATCCAAACGTATCAATGCCCAAGTGTTAATTACAAAGTTACAGAATCTCCAGAGAAGATTAAAATTTCAACTCCAGCAGATCTGCTACACAAGTTGGAGTTCTGATGGACTCTGGCACATTGGGTAAGAACATCTGGGTCAACACACTAGAAATTCTGGACTCCCTAGAGTCTTCTGAACCCTCTGCGCTCTGTCCCTGCCTCTCCTTTAAAGGCTAGTGCTCCCCTTGCTTTACAATGGCACAGACCACAAATGTTCCCTCAGAGTCTATCTGTATACCCACCTCTCCTGCTGATCACCAGTCCCAGAGTTTGGAGCAAACTTCAGCATATTCTAACTGGGAGATTGCCTGGCTTCCCACTGGAGAAAAAGGACCATAAACTACAAAAGCTGTATGACCTCAGCGAAACTCTCAGGACCCAGGAGCTGATTGGATCACAGGAGCAGATGTCCCCCTTGCTGTTCTCATGACAGGGAGTTCTCACAAGATCTGGTTGCTTAAAAGTGTGCAGCATCTCCCTTTTCTCTCTCTTCTTCCTTCTCCAGCCATGTAAGATGTGCCTGCTTAATCTTTGCCTTCCACCAAGATTATAAGATTCCTAAGATCTCCTGAGCCATGCTTCCTGTACAGCCTATGAAACTGAGTCAATTAAGCCTCTTTCTTTCTTTTCTTTTATTTTCTTTTCTTTCTTTTCTTTTCTTTCTCTTTCTTTCTTTCTTTCTTTCTTTCTTTCTTTCTTTCTTTTTCCTTCCTTCCTTCCTTCCTTCCTTCCTTCCTTCCTTCCTTCTCACTCTCTCTCTTTCTTTCCAGAGTCTCTCTCTGTTGCCAGGTGCCAGACTGCAGTGCAGTGGCACAATCTCGGCTCACTGTAATCTCCACCTCCTGAGTTCAAGCAATCCTGCCTCAGCCTCCCAAGTAGCTGGGAGTACAGGCATGTGCCACCACACCCAGCTAATTTTTGTATTTTTTAGTAGAGGTGGAGTTTCACCATGTTGGCCAGGTTGGTCTTGATCTCTTGACTTCGTGGTCCACCACCTCGGCCTCCCAAAGTGCTAGGATTACAGGCGTGAGCCACCGCGCCCGGCAAGCCTTTTTCTTTATAAAGTACCCAGTCACAGGTAGTTCTTTATATCAATGCAAGAATGGACTAATAGAGGTGTCATCAGTAGGTCTTTTCACCTTTCAGTTGCAGGGGATAAAGTTTCTTTATGGCTGCCATGGAGAGCCTCTGACTTCCACACTTTTCAGAATACCCTTGGTTTTTGGCTCCATTGGCCACCCAATTTTACCATCTTTATAGCTACTGCTTCACCCATACCTCTCAGATGCCTGAGTTATTTATTTATTTTCTCGAGATGGAGTCTTACTCTAGCACCGAGGCTGGAGTGCAGTGGTGCAATCTTGGGTCACTGCAACCTCTGCCTTCTGGGTTCAAGCAATTCTCCTGCCTCACCCTCCTGAGTAGCTGGTACTACAGGTGCGTGTCACCATGCCTGGCTCATTTTTGTATTTTTTAGTACAGATGGGGTTTCACCATGTTGGCCAGGATGGTCTTGATATCCTGACCTTGTCATCTGCCCACCTTGGCTTTATTGAGGAATGCATCCTGAAACAAAACCTCCAGGAAATGCGAGAAGCAGGGTTGGGCAGAGGAAGGAGCTGGATTTTTCTGTAGATAGAAGCCTCCGACAATCCAATGGGGAGCTCTTGACTTGGGCAAGTCTATCAGAATTGACCTACTTGAGACAGTGGGCTGATCTTTTTTTCTTTTATAATGACTAGTTTTTTAACAGGTTATAGCCTTTGGCAAAGAAGTTCCCCTGGACTTACAACAATTCCTAAGTAGGAATTCAGCTAACTACTGGAAGTATCCAACACTCTCAGCAGCCTGAAGAATTAGTGTCTCAGTCATTAAGAGACCATATTTTAATAACACAATGAAAGTTAGATTCTGAAATGACATTTCTGTGTGCATAATTCTGAGAGTTTGTGGAATAGATTTCTACAATGTTCTTCTACAAATATGCCTGACCATAATATTATCAAACTAGCCTCTCTTATACTGCCACCAAGAAGAAATGTCTAAAATGCAAAATCTGTTATTCCAGAATTTTTGCAATTACTTTAGTGACTTTCTCTTGTGTGCAGAGCCTAAATATGGTGAAACAGGCATATGCTTGTTTGTACAACGGAGGCTCCATTCTCCATTGCTTTGTAGAGAACTCCACAACTTTGACTTGCCAGAGCCATGCTTTTTCATTTCTTTTGCTTTACCTATAGCACAATGATTATAGCTTTCTGACAGCCCCGGTGAATGAGAAAATTTCACTCTTTCTCTAAATTTTATTCCATCAGAAAAATGGTTTAGAGATGCGCACTTAATCGTATCAGAGTCAAGGAAACACAGTGGAACTCTGGCTGAGGAGGAGTTGAGAGACTCTGAGGCTCAAGCCCTTGTGATCAGGAATCAGTATGAGAACAGAGCCAATGGATTAGAACGCAAAGCCAAGTGATAAGAGTGAAAAGAAGCAAGTGGCCTGAATCCAACAACCCTGAAGCCAGTAATTTTAGTTACATGACCAAATAACCCCAATTGATACTGAATTTTAAATTGTGAATAGGGTTTTGAAGTGAGAGTAGTGACATTGTAAAATATGAGAGCGACTGCCTAAATCATGAAATTAGCTGGGCTATGTTCTCGAGATAGGCAATATCCTAAGATGGAAAGTTGGGAATTCTTGTGATTTGGAGGTACAGGAGACACTTGAGCACAACCTGGTGAATACTAAGTCTTGGAATATACACCTGGAAGGGCAAACATTAAAAACAGAGTAGGAAAAAGTCAGGCTATTACAATCAACAGGAAGAAATGTCTGTCAAGTTGATGTTGAAAACTAGCCTGTCCAGCAACAGTGATACCTCTGCTTTCAGCCTGTGATGGAAAAGAATTAGACGTCTAATCATTGGAACATTTGCATGGATAGAAAAAGCAAATTCCTGGTCTTAGGCTGAATGCAGAGAAAATACAGGCTGGCTTTGCCATTGAAAATAATGGCAAAAACCAAAATTACTTTTGCACCAACCTAATATTTTAGAACCTGAGGGAATCCTGTTTCTCAAGGTCAGTCCTCAGCACCTCCTGTTGTCCATCTCTGCAGATGAGGAACCAGTTGCTTTCATTGTTGGGATGCCGCTGGCATGGAGCCTGGAGGAAGACCCACACCTCCTTACTTTATGCCATTGATTCAAGTTGCCCTGTTGCATAGGCTCAATTAAATGCCTCTAGTTCATGGTCCTGAGCATAGATATTTATGAGTAAAGAAATGGACATTCACCAGCCAGATTTCAAATGCAGAGATTACAACTGAGCAAGAGTTTTGGCTTTGGTCAGTATCTTATGAAAATGACCAGAAAACAAATACCAGCTTGGTAATACGTTTACTTACTATCATCTGGTAGTTTCTCTAGATATTTAAACATGCATCTATTACTTCTACTTTTGTCATTTTCGTCCTAGAATTTATGTTTGATTCAATTTTAAGGTTTCTCTGATATAATTATTCATCATGTTTTCTATTTTCTAGAACACAGTATTTAAAAAAATATCTGAAATCTTATGCCCAATTTCTGGATCTCCTACAGCTTTGTTTTCACTGTTTGATTTTCCTCCAGAAATTCTGTTATGTTGTTTTCTGATAGACTTGATAATTTGCTTATTACATTCCAAATAATGATGTGAAATACTATAGAGATAATTTTAAAATCCGAGTGATATTATATCTCTCATGGGAGGTTTTCTTTTGTACCAGGTAGCCAGTCAGGGCAGACACAGATCACCACAACTAATTGGGGATCAATCTGTTTCAAATTTAGGCTTCAGACTTTATAAGAGCTTGCCTTTTTTCTAGTCTCTTTCCTTCTACTCTGTATGTGTTTGAGGCTCCTGACTACATGCCTGAGATATTTACTGTGGTCTCTCCTTTTCAGTGGACTTGAGTCACTTCCCTTCCCCTCACTCCCACAGTTGCTTCCTTCAGTTTAGCTGGAAAGCCTCTTCACTGTTGCTCTGAATTGACAAGCTCCTGAAGAGCAGTGTGGAATGTGGGACTTACTTGGTGTGTCACAGCTGCCACAGAGATATATTTTATATTTTATTCAGCTTTCCTAGCTGGAAGAAGACTGTCTTCCAACAATAGAAGTGTAAGTTTCTCCTCTTTTGAGAAATGGCTGTTCATGTTCCACAGTGCTGTGCTGGGTGTGTTTGGGAGTGCTTGGGCTTGTTATTTATCCACAGTTGCCAGATTGTGAGAAGCCACATCTGTACCCAATGTTATGGTATATCACCCAGAGATTCTGGACATGGAGGCAGATGTTGGAACCCCAAAATGGAAAGGTAGGTTATATTATTTTAATAAACATTCTTTTTTTCTTCTCACTATCCACCTTCTCCTTGTAATTATAGTAGCGTGTCTTTTGATTTGGGAGTGTCTCCTCAACCCATGTAGTTTCTGCAAAAATAATTTCACTGCTGGATTTCTGAATAGAACACATGATTCAGACTAACCTCTTCAACATGTTTCATACTCTTGGTCATACTGATTAGTTCAAGGATAGACTCTAGGACGAAGCCAGACTCAGTAGGAGTAAGATACCTCAATTATTGAGACTTATGTTCAACCTTGCATCTCCAGAAGCCACAACATGGACCTCAAAAATGAAGCCAGCACAGTGGAAGGAGCAATGAGGAAATTAGAGAGGCTGAGTTGAATATAAATACATGCAAAGCCGGCTCTGTTCCTGGATGTTTTGGTCATAGAACACAAAATAATCATTTTTCTTTTCTGAAATTAGTTTTAAGTAACTTTTCTGTTGCTTTTCAATAAATAGACCTGTTTTACAGAGGTTGTCTGTATTTGTAGAAGGGGGAGAACAGCTTATGTAAACCTGTGTTTTTTGAAGGGGTTTGGATGAGGAGGAGGATACATGGATGCTTGCCATTCACTGAGGGTTCTGCATCCATTCCCCCAATCCTGGTGACGGCCTCAAATTTTCACATGCAGGTCAACCGTTCTTGCATTCAGCACATGCAGCCAGGGTGTCGATCAACCCCAGCTCAAGGTGTGGAATGCATGAGGCAGCCTAAGCCACAGTGATTGGTTCAAGAGTGAGCACTTGGCTTAAGCCTTTCCAATCACAGTGAAACTCGGTACTGCTGTGGGAGCTCTTGGAAGAGAATCTGTCATTTCTAATGGCCTTAAACTTTGAAGCATGTGGGATGGTGGTGGCTGACACAATCCTGCCATGTGAATGAAGCACCCACATGTAAGCAGAGCCAACACATCAGGAGTCAGAGCAGAGAGTTGGAAAATAACACTGGCAAAAGAAAAGACATTGTTTAATCCTGCGTATCCAGCTATGCCTGAAAGAAAGCTAACCATGGGACTCTTCAGTTACCTGAGTCAATACATTGATTTTTACTTAAGTCTATTTAGGATTTTTTTTTCTGTTGCTTTCAACAGAAGAATCCTAACTGATTCTGTATATGGTTAGTTGTTCCTGGGGGGATTGAATTATATAGGCATAAGCAACTTTCATGCAGCATGAATTAGAATAAAAGACATGTAAGATCCCATTGAATTATTTCTTTACACATATCCACTTTCACTCAATAATTATTGATATGTGCTGTCACTCTATTCACTGCTGTAAATACAAAAAGACACACTGCCCAAGAGGAGCTTACAAGAAAGTAAAAAAGAAGAAAAAAGGAAGATGTATAAACAAAGACAGGCAATATGTATGGGCACCTGCCAAGATCAAAGTTTCTATTGCACATATGGTTGACCTGATACAAATGATCCCTGAGGGAATTTCAGGAAGTCCATGAACCCTGCAAAATATTGAGTGTATGAGCCTGTAAACCCATTTTAGAGAGAGTGTGCAGAGCTGTCATCAGAAAAGCAAAGAGATACTTTAAGAAATGGTTAAGAATTACTGATGAATATATTATTGTGGAAACACAAAATTTAAAAAAAGCCAATAGTAAAATTGTAACTGCATTGAGAATGTTAAGGAAATGCTCATATTTCTGTTCTTAGAAAAATACATGGTTGCTACTCAATATACATTGGTGAAATGAATTAACAAATGACTAACTCGCTCAGTCTGGAAGAGTCAAGGAAGACATCAAGGAAAAATTAATGTGTGAGTTGAAATTTAATGAAGGAATCAGAATTTACAAGGCAAACTGGACAGGTAACGTATTTATTCTTTTGTGATGGTAAGTTTATATAATCTAAAATTTAATTTTTAAGCCCTTAAAAGTAAAGTATAAAAATATCTACCCATATTTTTGGACTGTCAGTACCACGTGGTCAAAGGTGCATATTTACATTGCTCACCCTTGAGTCAAGGAGAACAAGACATCTACTTAACACTTAGTGGTTGTAGAATAAATAATGTTTCATAATGAATTAATGAGTGCATACACATTGCACAATATTATGGAATTCTAACCCTTTATGTTTGTACGTTTGGGGAGGATATGTCTATCAGTATCAGGAGATTAATCTGCCATACTCATAAAATACTTGAACAGGAAAGAGTTTACTTTCCTTTCAATATAGCTATAATTTTTTTTCCACTTTTATTTTAGGTTCATGGGTACATGTGCAAATTTGTTATATGGGTAAATTGTGTGTCACAGGAGTTTGATGCACAAATGATTTCATCACCCAGGCAGTGAGCATAGCACCTGATAGGTAGTTTTTTCACCTTTCCCCTCTCCCTACTCTACCCTCAAGCAGGCCCTGGTGTCTATTGTTCCCCTCTTGGTGTACACATGTACTGAATGTTTAGCTCCAACTTGTAAGGGAAGACATACACTTTTTGGTTTTCTGATCCTGTGTTGATTTGCTCAGGATAATGGCCTCCAGCTGCATCCATGTTGTTGCAAAGGACATGATTTTTTTCCTTTTTAATGGCTATGTAGTATTCCATGGTATATATGTACCACATTTTCTTTATCTGGTCCACTATTAATGTGCATCTAGGTTGATTCCATGTCTTTGCTGTTGCAAATAGTGCTGTGATGTGCATTACAGTGCATATGTCTTTTTGGTAAAATGGTTTATATTCTTATGGCTATATACTAAGTAATGAGATTACTGGGTGGAATGGTAGTTCTAAGTTTTTTTTGGAAATCCTCCAAACTGCATTCCACAGTAGCTGAACTAATTTACATTCCCACCAGCAGTGTATAAGCATTCCTTTTTCTCCACAACCTCATCAACATATGTTACTTTCTGACTTAATGATAAGTCACTCTGACTGCTCTGAGATGGTATCTCACTGTGGTTTTGATATGCATTTCTCTAATGATTCCTGATGTTGAGTGTTTTCTATATGCTTTTTGGCTGCATGTATGTATTCTTTACAGAAGTGTCCATTCATGTCCTTTGCCCATTTTTAATGGAGTTGTTTGTTTTTGATTGTTGATTTACGTTTTTTTAAACAGATTATTTGTCAGATGCGTAGTTGTCTGCTTTCTCTGTTGATAGTTTCTTTGCTGTGCAGAAACTACTTAGTTTACTTGGACCCTACTTGTCTATTTTTGACTGTGTTGCAATTGCTTTTGGAGACTTCATCATGAAAACTTTGTCAGGGCAAAGTCCAGAATGGTATGTACTTGGTTTTTTTCTAGTTTGTAGGATTGGTGCGGTGGCTGAAGCCTGTAATCCCAGCACTTTGGGAGGCGAAGGCAGGCAGATCATGAGGTCAAGAGATTGAGACGATGGTGAAACCCCATCTCTACTAAAAAAATACAAAAATTAGCTGGGCGTGGTGGCATGCACCTGTGGTCCCAGCTACTCAGGAGGCTGAGGCAGGAGAATTGCTTGAACCTGGGAAGTGGAGGTTGCAGTAAGCCGAGATCGTGCCACTGCACTCCAGCCTGGTGCCTGGCAACAGAGCAAGACTCTGTCTCCAAAAAAACAAACCAAACCAAACCAAACCACCTCTTCTAGTTTGTATCATTTTAGGTCTTACATTTAAGTCTTTAATCCCTCTTGAGTTGAATTTTCATCTTTGTTGAAAGGAAGGGGTCCAGTTTCCATCTTCCGCATATGACTAGCCAGTTATCCATGCACCCTTTAATGAATAGGGAACCTTTTTTTCTTTATTGCTTGTTACTGTCAACTTTGTTGAAGATCAATTGGTTGTAGGTGTGAGGATTTATTTCTGGGTTCTCTAATCAGTTCCTTTAGGTGTCTATTTTTGTACGCGTATGGTACTGTTTTGGATACTGTAGCCTTGTAGTATAGTTTAAAGTTGAGTAGTATGATGCCTCAGGCTGTATTCTTTTGTTTAGGATTCCTTTGGTGATTTGGTCTCTTTTGGTTCCACATAAATTTTACAATAGTTTTCTCTAATTCTGTGAAAAAAATGACATTGGTAGTTTGATAAGAATAACACTGAATCTGTACATTGCTAACTGCTATTGTAAATGAGCAATATGGCCATTTTAACAACAATTCTTCTTCTCTATGAGTATGGAATTATTTTTCGTTTGTTTGTGTCCTCACTGATTTCTTTCAGCAGTGTTTTGTAACTTTTGTTGTACAGCTCTTCTATATCCCTGGTTAGCTGTATTCCTAGGCATGTTATTATTTTGTGGCTATTGTGAATGAGAGATGAGACTCTGTTCTTGATTTGGCTCTCAGCTTAGATGTTTTTTGGTGTATAGAAATGCTACTGATTTTTGTACATTGATTTTGTATCCTGAAACTTTCCAAAGTTGATTATCCATTCTAGGAGTCCTTGGGCAGATTATGGGGTTTTCCAAGTCTAGAGTCATGTTGCCTGAAAACAGAGATAGTTTGACTTTCTCTCTTCCTATCTGGAAGCCTTTTTTTTTTTTTTTCTTTCTCTTGTCTGATTGCTCTAGCTAGGACTTCCAGTACTATGTTAAATATGTGTGGTGAGAGTGGACATCCTTTTCTTGTTCTGTTTCTCAATAGGAGTGCTCCCAGCTTTTGCCCATTCAATAGGATGTTGGCTGTGGGTTTGTCATAGGGAGTTTTTATTATTTTGAGGTGTGTTCCTTCAACACCTAGATTGTTGAGTGTTTTTAACATAAAGAGATGTTGAATTTTATTGAAAGAATTGTCTCTGTCTATTGAGATAATCATGTCGTTTTGTTTTTAGTTTTGTTAATATGATGAATCACATTTATTAATTTGCATATATTGAAACAAACAACCTTGCATTCCAGGAATAAAGCTTACTTAATTGTGGTAAATGAGCTTTATGATGTGCTGCTGGATTTCGTTTGCTAGTATTTTGTTGAGTACTTTTGCACCTATGTTCATTAGGGATGTTAGCCTGAAGTTTTCTTTCTTTGTTTTCACTTTATCAGCTTTTGGTATCTGAATGATGGTGGCCTCATAGAATGTGTTGGGGAGGAGTCCCCACTTCTTCATTTTTAGGAATATTTTCAATAGAGCTGGTACCAGCTCTTCTTTACATACCTGGGAGAATTTAAATGTTAATTTGTTTGGTCCAGGGCTTTTTCTGGTTGGTGATTTCTTTTCTTTTTGAACTAATTCAATTTTGGAACTATAATTGATCTGTTCAGGATTTCACTTTTTTCATGGTTCAATCACAGGTGGTATGTTTATAGGAATTTATCCATCTCTTGTAGGTGTTCTAGTTTGTATGCAGAAGTGTTTGTAATGGTCTCTCTTTTTTTTTTTTTTTCCCTGTGGGGTCAGTAGTAATGTCACCTTTGCGTTTCTAATTGTGTTTATTTGGATATCTCTCTTCTTAAAAATCTAGCTAGCTTCCTATCAATCTTGTTTATTCTTTCAAATAACAAACTTTTGGTTTTGTTATACTTTGGTAGGGATTTTCACATCTCAATATCCTTCAGTTCAGCTCTGATTTTGCTTAATTTATTTTCTGCTAGCTTTAGGGTTGGTTTGCTCTTATTTGTCTAGTTCCTCTAGGTGTGATGTTAGGCTGTTAATTTGAGCTCTTTCTAAGTTCTTTATGTAGGCATTTAGTGCTATAAATTTTCCTCTTAACGCTGCATTATTTGGAATATTATATCTTTATTTTCATTAGTTTCAAAGATGTTTTTGATTTCTGCCCTAATTTTATTCTCTACCCAAAGTCATTCAGGATCATGTTGTTTAATTTTCATGTCATTGTATGGTTTTGAGAGATCTTCTTGGTATTGATTTCTACTTTTATAGTGCTGTGGTCTGAGAGTGTGGTTAGTATGATTTTGAGTTTTTCAATTTGTTGAGAATTGCTTTATGATAAGCATATGGTCAGTCTTAGAGTATATTCTATGTGTAGATGAGAAGAATGTATATTTTGTTGCTGCTGAGTGTAATATTCTGTAGATATCTGGAAGGTCCATTTGGTCAAGTGTCAAGTTTATGTCCTGAATATCTTTGTTAGTTTTCTGCCTCAGTAATCTGTCTGACACTCTCAGTGGAGTGTTGAAGTCTCCCACTATTATTCTGTGGTTATCCAAGAGCTTGTTTTATGACTCTGGGTGCTCCAGTGTTGGTTTCATATATACTTAGAAGAGTTAAGTATTTTATTTGAATTGAACATTTTATCAATATGTCATGCTTTTCTTTATCCTTTTTTAAAAAATCATTGTTAAAGCCTGTTTTGTCTGAAATAAGAATAGCAACTCCTTTTTTTTTTCCCCCATTTGCTTGATATATCTTTCTCCCTCCCTTTGCTTTGAGCCTATGGCTGTCATTGCATGTGAGATGATTCTCTTGAAGGCAACATATTATTAAGTCTTGCTTCTTTGTCCAACTTGCCACTTTGTGTCTTTTTTTTTTTTCTTTTTCTTTTGAGACAGAGTCTCTGCCCTCCAGGCTGGAGTGCATGGCACAATCTTGACTCACTGCAACCTTGACCTCCCAAGCTCAAATTATCCTCCCAGCTCAACCTACTGAGTAGCTGGGACTACAAGCATGTGCCACATGTCCAGATAATTTTAATTTTTTATGTAGAGATGGGGACTTGCTATGTTGCCTAGGTTGGGCTCAAGCAATCTTCCTGCCTTGTCCTCCCAAATTGCTGAGATTATTGGTTTAAAACACCATGCCCAGCCACCATCTGTGTCTTTTACATCAGGCATTTAGCCCATTTACATTCAAGGTTAATATAGATATGTGAGGATTTGATCCAGTTATCATGTTGTCAGCTAGTTGTTATGTAGTCTTGATTGTACATTTGTTTATAGTATCAGTAGGCTATGTACTTAAATGAGTTTTTGTGATGGAAGGTACTGATATTTCCCTTCCATGTTTACCACTCCATTGAGGATCTTTTGAAAGGCGGATATATTGGTTATGAATTTGCTTAGCATTTGCTTGCCTGAGAGGATTTTATATGTCCTTTGCATATGAAGCTTATTTTGACTGGATACAAAATTCTTGGATAGAATTTCTTTTCTTTAAGGATGCTGAATATAGGGCTCCGATCTCTTCTGGCCTGTGACGTTTCTAATGAAAGGTCCACTGTTAGCCTGGTGGAGTTCCCTTTGTATCTGACTAGCACCCTCTCTCTAGCTGCCTTTAATAATTTTTCTTTTGTATTGACTTTGGAGAATCTGATGACTATGTGTCTGGGGGATGGTAATCTTTTATCTTGCTGGGCTTCTCTGAGTTTTCTGAATTTGCATGTCAACCTCTCTAACAAGGTTGGGGAAATTTTCATGGAAATACTCTCAAATATGTTTTCCAATTTGCTTTCTCTCTCTCCATCTCTTTCAGGAATGCCAATGAATTGTAGGTTTGATTTCTTTACATAATCTCATGTTTCTTGGAGGTTTCATTAATTTAAAAATTATTTTATCTTTATTTTTTCTCCATCTGTTGATTGAAAGGAGTGGTCTTTGAGCTCTGAGATTCTTTCCCCAGTGTGGTCTTTTTCCATTATTAATGCTTCCAATTGCATTCTGAAATTCTTATAGTGAATTTTTTATCTCCAGAAGTTCAGTTTGTTTCTTTCCTAAAATGTCTATGCCGTCTTGCAATTCTTGGATCATTTTATTCTATTCTTGGATTGGGTTTCAACCTCCTGTATGTAGATGAGCTTTCTTGTCATCCAGATTCTGGATTATCTATCATTTCAGCCATTTCACTTTGTTTAAGAATCACTGCTGGTAGCTAGTGCAGTCATTTGGAGGTAAGGAGACTCTAGAGTTGCCAGAGTTCTTGCACTGATTCTTTCTCGTGTATGTGGGCTGACGTTCCTTTAGTCTTTGAAGTTGTTATCTTTCAGATGGGGCTTTTTGCTTTCACACTGTTTGACGCCCTAGAGAATTTGACCATTGTATAAATTGGATTTAGTGGATTGGCTTCATTTCTAAATGATTTCAGAGGGTCAAGGCTCAACTCAGCACTTGTAGGCTATATGCTCTAACTCTGGGGGACTAGAACTAGTCTTGCGGCTTTGATCTTTGGCCCTTCAAGGTTAAGCACCTTCTGTGCTAGACTGGCTGAGGTGCGCCCTGTCTGCAACAACACTCTGATAGGGGCTGCTGGCAAAAACACTCCAGTAAGGTGACTATGGGTCCTCACACACAGGCATACTGGTAGAACATTGGGGGTCCTTGCACATATATGTGCTGGCCAGGGGTCCTCACACACGTGTGTGCCAGCAGGGCAGCAGGGGAGGCCATGGGTGTGTGCATGACCCTTGAAGGGAACGCTGTGGCTGGATGCACTCTGTGGGCGGTCTGTCTGCAAAAGTGCTCTGACAGTTAGGTGGGGTCTGCCTGCAAAAGATCTATGGTAGTGGCCACTGACAAGCTGCAAGCATGTGTGGCCAGGCAGGGATCCTGGGAGAGGCTAACAGACCGGGGGGTCACTCAGATCAGACTGACCCTGTCCCATGGGCAAGAAAGCCCTACTCTGACCAAGTCTGGCAGCCAACAGAGGCTAGAAACACCTAGAGGACTATGGCAAGCCTTGGGGGATGGGTGCCCATGGCGTTACTCCACTGCAGCCATCCCATGCCAAACCCTCTGGGCCCCACATAAGCTTGAGTTCTGTCTCTGTCAACTCTCTGGACAGTTCTCCCTGCCCGCTCAGATGTCCCTGGGGGTGGTGAGGTCTTCCACAGCTGGGATCCCGGACACCCATGGCAAGAGTAGGCCACTCCATGCCTATCTCACTCACCCACCCCTAGGAGCTGCTCAGGGCCAGGAATGAGTCCTGCCACTTGGCAACCCTGTGAAGAGTTCCCAGCTTCCTTCTGTTCCAGCCCAGGGTCTGCATCCTCCCTCTGTCCACTCTCAATGCCTTACTCCCAAAGATCCATTTGGAAAGTGTGTCAGTCTATGGGAGAAGCTCTTCCTGTATCTAGTCAGCCATCTTGGCTGTCCCCCAGAGTATAAATTTTTAACAAGTAAAAGATGTATGGTTTTATACATTTTAATTTTATAATTTGTTATGTGCTTTTCCCATTAAAAAAAATCTTCTTTCAAAGTCTCATGTATTTTTTAGTTGATTATTTTAATATTTAATTATTTAACATGCCTAGATACTATTGAGAAAGTAAATACCTAAGAGAACGCATATCCCACTACCTAAACTGTTGTCCCAGAACTATGCATTGTGCAATACTTTTCTTTTTCCTTTATCATATACTAAATTCTTACATACACTAGGCCTTTTCCCTGTCATTTCTAGTTTATACTGCTATTTGCCTACTACTGGCCCGCTTAAACATGTATTTAATCATTATATCATTAACATATGTTTTAGCACCTGGTAGGGTTATCACCTCATTACTTTTATTTGTTCATTTAAAAATCTGCCTGCATTGAAATACTCCCCAAATGGGTGGCCTGTCCCTTTGGATGTAGATATCTGAGGTGTGTTTCCCTTTTTCCCTGCTGGCAATTATGTTTCTCCTGACCTCTGCTCTTACCATCCCTGTGGATTTTAAAGTCTGAGAAATAGGTAGAGAAATGTATCACAGAGTCCACTGTTTTGTGGATGAATCTGATCTCAAACTGTGATCAATTTTGTAGCCAGTGTCACAAAGCTGTTCTCTGTGTTGCCTTCCGGGAACAAGTGCCAACTAGATAGTAATGTCCAGCAAAGGTTCTTTGAGATCTCCCTGCTGGCCTCATCCATGCTCTGGCTGGAGATTCTTTTAGAGCTGGCGGGCAGAGGCTGGACCCTGCATCAAATATCAATGGAATGAGGAAGTCACCACTTATCTACCCTGTCTACCATTTAACTACTCTGCTTTCCGTGTGAGCATACTGAGGTTAGTGCCAGAGCACCAGGAAGGCCGTCTGACGGTGGTGCCAGATGTTTCCCAGGACAGCTGCAAGCTGCTGCAGGACCATGGTTAGGGGCTCCATTCTAGTTTCTATTTATAATTTCAGATAAACTTTATAATTTGTCATGTTCTATAAAAATCTTCTTTTAATTAAAATTATACCGGAGAAATAATATTTATGCACTCATATAAGGCAAGCCCAAATATAATAGGTCTAAAGCCCATTATACCTTTTGATGAAACAGAAGCTAATTCTGAAATGGTTTCTATCAATTTGTTTTGTTTTTTTTTTTTTTTTTTTTAGAAAGGGTCTCACTCTGTCACCTAGGCTGGAGTGCCGTGGTGCCATCTCTGCTCATTGCAACCTCTGCCTCCCAGGTTCAAGTGATTTTCCTGTTTCAGCCTCCAAAGTAGCTGGGATTACAGGTGCATGCCAGCACACCAGGCTAATTTTCGTATTTTTAGTGGAGACGGGGTTTCACCATGTTGGCCCTGCTAGTCTTGAACTCATGACCTCAAGTGACCAACCCACCTGCTTTGACTTCCCAAAGTGCTGGGATGACAGTCTTGAGCACCCATCCCTGGTCAGTTTGTACTTCCCAAATTTAAGGACGAAATGAAATTAAATAGCCTAATGTCTATGCATAACATTTTATGTGTTTTATTAGATACAAACTTATTTAAAGTGGCACAGAACGTGATGTATTAACTTAAAATGCATTTTTTACACTCTCAAACATTATGAAACTCTATTATTCAAACTTTTAACTTGTGTGTTAGATTTGACACCTTTACCGTCACTACAGTCACCTGTGAGGCCATCTAACTGTTATCATCAACTTCACTCTGCTGACAGGCAACATTTGGATCATTCTATGATGACATCACTGGAAAATTTTGTACCAAATCAGAGAAACCAGGCATATAATAATGAGACTGTTCTTCCCCCTTTTATATTAGAAAACCCCCCAAAATGTATATTATTAACAACTGCCACATGAACACTTTTTATACTTTTTCTACCATGATTTTAAAAAATCCACATTTAAAGTAATGTCTAGTGATAATACTTGCTATTGTAAAATCTTTACCACAGAAATAATTACCAAATTTTCCTTTGTTAAAAAATTTATTTTGTTAAGTTGACATCTCCATGAGGTAACCTTTATAAGCATCTAAAACAAACAGTGGTGGCTGTTATTTTAGGAGACTGTGTCTTGCCAAAAAGAAGTTTGAAATAAAATAGAGAGGCCCCCACACTATGAGAGATTTTGTAAGAACTCTATAAAATGGCTCCCTATTTTCTGGTGGATATTTTATTTCAGGAAAAATAATCACGTCTTGTTTTCAGGAATATGTAACTTGCTCTGGGGAGAATTTTAGTCTTTACAATAGCCATCTTTCTATTTACACACAGGCAGATTTTTCCTACTGTTCAAGTCTTTTATTTCTCAGGAACTTCTGTTCACTTCTCCATATGGGCCTCATTCTGTGTATCTTGAATGAAGTGTTTTCCCTCTGTCTTGCAAAACGGTGTGTGTGTACACACGTTCTTAAAACAGTTTGTCAAATAGTAATTTCTATGATGACGATGATGATGTAAATTTTTAATGTCATGTGGGGTATACTTTATTTGCATTCTATGAAAAGTGTTCATGACTTAATTCTATACATGCTAATGCTTGATCACAGATAACATCATTTAATACCATATTCTCCACAGATGAATCTTGATACTGGCTTAGAATTTAGAGCATGCACCCTCATTTGACTCACACTGGACACGCTATCCAGCAGTGCCAATACTGTAGACACAGTGTTGATAGGTTATAAAAAGTTACCGAGGGGATCATGTTAAAAATCTAGTTTCCAGCTGGGTGCTGTGGCTTACGCCTGTAATCCCAGCACTTTGGGAGGCTGAAGTGGGCAGATTACGCGGTCAGGAGTTCGAGACCCGCCTGACCAACATGGTGAAACCCCGTCTCTACCAGAAATACAAAATTAGCCAGACGTAGTGGCGCACACCTGTAATACCAGCTACTCAGGAGGCTGAGGCAGGGAGGCAGACTCGCTTGAGACCCGGGAGGCAGAGGTTGCAGTGAGCCGAGATGGCGCCACTGCACTCCAGCCTGGGTGACAAAGTGACACTCAGTCTCAGAAAAACAAAACAAAACAAAACAAAACAAAACAAAACAAAACAATAGTTTCCCCAGACCCCAGCCTAGTTCTACTGAGGCAGGTCTCTGGAGAGGGGCCCAGGTTAACTAAGTCCCTACTTGACTCTCTGCCCACCAACATTTGGAAATCGCTGAGCTGGACCATGGTGGAGGTACGTAGACAGTGAAAAAATTCTGGTTTGCCAAATCAGCCCGATCAAATCCAAGTGGAGATGCACTAACAGAAAGCCTCAGACACACTTACTATCTTGGTAACTAACTAGAGCCCTCAGGTACCTCATGATGCTAGAATCTGTTTTTATCTTAAAGAGAGGTTTACATTAGTAAATTACAGTGGAATTAAAAGCTTACAGATAAGTCATATTTTTCAATAAATAAACTTTGACTATTCTTTAGGAGCTCTTAATGTTGGATTTGTTTTTAAAATTATGTTTACATTTTTAAAAACATATGCCAGTGTGGTGGTTCACGCCCTTAATCCCAGCACTTTGAGAGACCGAGGCAAGAGGATCAGTTGAGGCCAGGAGTTTCAGGCCATCCTGGGCAACACAGGGAGACCACATCTCTACAAAAAATAAAAGTAAAAATAAAAATTAGCTGGACATGGTGACATGCACCTGCAGTTCTTGCTACTTGGTAGGCTAAGGTGGGAGGATCCCTTGAGCCCAGGATTTTGAGACTACAGTGAGCTATGATCACATCACTGCCCTCCAGCACAGGGGATAGAGCTAGACTCCATCTCAAAAACAACAACCATAAAAATAAATAAAAAATGTAGACATGCTTATCAAGAATTTGCACTGTACCTGTGAATTCTGGAAGCACAAAATTCTTTTTTGAGATTAATGTGTACATAAGAGCATAATCCTTTTTCACTTATATGTGTCACATAAACAGTATATGAGAACAACAAAGGGCGTGCCTATTTTTGTGTTTTCAGGATGCATTCAGTGTGAAAAAAGAAAATATCTCGGAGTTGTTATTTACTTGATTTATGGAGTGGATTTATTTCAGTAATGGCCTTCACTAGGTAAGAAGATATTCTGAATTTGCCTGCTTTTCTGTGTTAAAATTATTTGGCAGATGTTAATTTTAAGGGATAAGGATACATATTTGAGAAGACAAAAAATCATATCATGTTGTTGTTTTTATAATACAAAGGCAGAATAAGAAACCCATCTCTCAATGCATAACAATTTTAGCCATTTAGGAATAAAAGCACTGATTCCCATGAAAATAAGCATGATAAAATAACATAAGAGCTTTGAATCTTGGAAGGTTGTAAACATAAATGACCCCCTGAACAGTAATCCTGGAGCTATGATATATATGTAGATTGTCTCTGTGATGTTCTCTTGTTCAGGGTACATCTTGTCAGCCGATCCCTCAATATAATGTATTTGCAACTGACTACTATTCAGCAGCCTTCTGAAATGTGCTGGTGCTATTACACTTCTCTATTCCATTAGTCACACTCCCAGGTAAAACCTACGTAGGAGTTTCTAGACTCCACAGCCTGCTTTTCCTGATAAATGAAACCTACATTCCAGCCAAGCTATTTGCTCTTCTTTGCCACTATGCAATATCTTAGCTGATAAGCTAACAAGAATCAACATTTACTAATCTAGTTAACAACTTTTCCAAACATATTTCTCATTTTGATTTTAGTGAACAGTGATGTTCATGAAGATGAACATTCAAGTTGCAATCTAAATTTCCTTAATGAAATCATCTCTTTCAGGAAAAAGCCAATTTCCTTTGAGTATGATACATTATCATTCTTAACGGAGCCCCAGCTTTTCTCCCCAGCCTCTTCCCTTGCCCCCTCCCAATATATGGTCACACTCTACACAGCCCACTTACGTCAGTAGTCCCACCAGTGCCCTGGGTTCCTTTAAGCTCCTGAGTCCTTGAACTTTGCTGTTCATCTGAACTGTCCTTTTCCACTCTCTAGAAGAATTCTTTCTGCTCACATTCAATGCCCCCAATTCCTATCTATTCCTAGTCCCTCTTAAAATCCGACTGGAGGTTTACTGCTCTACTCTGAAGTCTTAAAACATGCTAATCTTCACAGATTATCTTGTATTGTAATTGTTGGCCTAGTTAGTATTATCTGCCCCTTGACTAAGTTTCAAGAGGCCAAACATGATCTTTCATCTGTCTTCCAGTGGTTCATTCTAGAACCTACATACAACAAACAAAAGTCAAACTGGTTGTTGACAGTTAACTTTCGTGGGCCTGCATCCTTAAAATTGTCTTATAAAAATATCCTAATTCATGAGAAATATTAGAGGAAGGCAAGGCCCAGCTTACTTAAAAGCAAATAATTAACTATCCTCTATTATATAAAGTAAAAATCAGATTAAACACTATTATTTTAATGCAGTATATAAAACTTTTACTAAGTATCACTGAACTATTTTCTGAGACATAATTTTACTAGATCTGCATAATAGTAAGTCACAGAGCCCTTCTTTGCTTCGGTTCCTTGTTTGGTAATATAAACCTTTAAATTATATTGTTTATTTCTCCCAGTTTTCATATGTCACCATGACTTTTAAAATGGCTCTTTTCATTTTCATAACTTTTCTACAATGCACATAATAATAATTATGTCAGTGGGAAAGTATGCATTTGTATTTAGTCTATTGAAGAGATATTATGGCTAGGGTCCACAATGTAAAGTACAGATCTGATTAATAAACAATCTGGTTAATAATAATTTTGTATCATGAAGAAAAACTCCGA
>NW_022437000.1:7983242-8190742 GCF_009761245.1 Sapajus apella | reverse complement strand
TTATGCCTGGGAATAAAACTTTAATGGTAGAAATTAACAATGAATGACTATTGCAATAATTGCATGGTTATTTAATTTGACAAGATGTGTTGCATTGAAATTGTAAAGAAAAGGAAACTCTATGTCTGCTAATTCTACTACTAATAGAAAGGTTGCAGAGGTTTCAGTATAGTTGTGTTTAATGGTGGTAGTAATTGGATTTGCCTCCTTCCCTGCATATAAACCCTAATTTCTAATAATTTTCATTTATATAACTCAGTATTTAAAAGATAGTTTGTATTGACAGTAGATTGCAGCACATTTTCAAATAAGCATGCAGAATACATCTTACTTTAAATGTTTAAATAAATACATTAAAAAGTTTTCTTTCCCCTTGACCTAAATTATTTCTCAACTGTATATTTACATAGTCATAACTATAAAGTATAGTGTCAGTTAACTCATTTATAACGTTATTGCCAACTTCTGAATTATGTTTTTATGTAATGTAGAAGTTAACTGTAGGTACAAAAAAGCACATTATGAAAACCTTAATTTCTTTAAAAACTTATTCTTCACATTGAAAAGTAAACGCAGACACTTGAGAGAATTAATTGCATGTTATATCTTGCAGATATTTATTGTTTGTGGGGTGTTTTTTTGTTGTAGTTGCTTGGAAACTTGAAACATTTATTCCATAATAGCTGTTGCCAAACATTACAGTTTTGAATTTAAAGTGTGGTGCTCTTAGTTAAGACTCAGGCATCAATTGATTATATATAGAAAGTTAGTAGAAGTATAGTTTCTTAGTTTAACATACAATTTATCTTTGATTCTGAAAAAGCCATAAATACATTTACGTATAAACTATACCACATGGCTTAAAATGCTTTTGTCCTCGAAAGATGTGCCTGAGTTTCTTTCTGAACACCTTTACTTATTTCAGATGGACTTAGATATATGAAATGACTATGATTAGGAGCCTTGTTCAAGATAGAAGCTCTACGCAAAATTTTTCCTTTCTGAAGGCATCTACAAAGTCATAGGCTACATTAAAAGTAAATGTATTATATTTCTGTAATTGGTAATATTTTCATTAACAATTTTAATTTATGATTTATAAATATATTTATTAAGATTATAGAGAAAAGAATACATAAAATCATGCTAGCACTACAAATTGTTGGGATTCATATTTTAGAAAAACTATTAACTTTATTATACTCCTTTATAATTAAATGAGTAAGGCATTGATTTCTAACTTTTTTGAATTAGGATGATTTATTACTTTCTACTTATATGTTCTCTCCTCATTTAAAATTGCTACATTTCATATTTTAAAAAAATTAAATTTCACTTTGATATAAATTGTTTAAGAAACTTCTTGACCAGTTATTCAAAAGAAACCCCTTAGAATAGATCTAATAAAATTATACTGTCTTAAATTTATAGTAATTGCAGATCAAATACAGATTAGATTTACTTCTGTATTGCAACATATAGAAAAAATTTGTGCTCAATAATATTTTTAAATATTCTGATAAATGGCTGGGTTAATTTTCTTCAAAAGTAAATATATGCATTTATCAGGGAAGTTATTTATGGATAAATGAAGAACATAAGATGTTGAATATATTATTAATTTTATAGCATTTTTGTACATTACATAACTTGAGTAGTAAGTATTACAGCAGTAATTTTCCTGTAGTTTGTGGTACTATTTAAAACGGTGTTTTTGATACATAATAAAAAGCTGACAGAGCTACCAAGATTTTTAAGTTGTCTGACAATATTAAAAAATGAAATATTTTAAGTTACAAAATTACAAATTTTTTTAATAAACATGCTTGATTTTACTCAAATACATATTATCTCTTATACATGCCATTCTTTAGTTCCTGAGAATTCTTGCAAATAAACCTGAAAGTGAGGAATTTATGGGATATAAACTTTTCTGTTACAGACAAACTTTTGTAGTTATTGATAGCTTTATTTAGTTACTATAGGCTCAAACAGTTGGTCAGTGTAAGTGGGTTTGAGATTAGATTGCAAAATAAATCATTGTGCCATCTGTACTTTAGTTCTGTCACTATAAATCGTAACTTTTGTACTATCAGGAATGTATGAATGCTCACATTTTTATTTTTACAATCTTATATTAAAGCAGATTATATTGATTATTTTTATTTAACACTCACAAAATGGATACCTCTCAAGTATTAGGTGTATATAATACTTAGCAGTCATGATACCCAAGACCTCTTTCATCTGGACCACCCACAAACATTACCCAGTTTGAGAACATAGACTTTGGTTTACATAATGTACAATTTTAAAAGAAAAAAAATACATTTCTTAAATTCTTATGTATTTTAGTGTTGCACACTAAAACTTCATAAGAAATAGTTTTGAAGAAGAAATCAAGTATCATACAATTTTTTTCACTTAAACTTTGAACCAAAAATATTATTTTGCTCTTTATTAAGTGCTATTGTAATATTATGCCACCATTCAGAAGTGTGGAGTTCACATCTGTAAATATAACTTTATAATATTCTACTACTTTATTTTCAAATAATTTGTATAGTTGAATTGCTGCTTTACAAGATCAGTCTGACCATGCAGATGATTACTTAACATTTTTTTATTGATACATAATATTTATATGTATTTTTATTACTTTACCATTAATAAAGCTATTTATGAAGTTGAAGAGAATAACGTGATCATTTTAGTTTATGGTTTATATTTTTTTCTTTTTGCTCCATGTACAACTATTGATTTATGATCTGTGTTTTATTTTTATAGATAGATATGCAGAATTATATCTTATTATTAGATATTTGTTTTCTCACAGACCAAGGAATATATATTTTTACTTTGGACTTATAACTAGGTCAAATTAGTGGCTACATAGTTATGATCACAAAGTTTAAATAATTGCTGTTATATATGTATTTTAATCTCTTTTATTAGGTGAAGTTAGTGTCCACATATACACTGTGAATTAAAGCATTAACAAAGGAAATCTAGCAATGCTCTCATTCTCATCCTCCTCCACAAATAAATCATAATTCACTAACATTTATTTTTACCAAATGTAATGTACATGAACAAATATATGAATAACTGTTTTAACCAAAAGACTATTTTGATTTGAATGATGTGATTTTATTTCTCAATTTATTTAAAAAATGTTTATCCTCTGTGTTGATCTCACAATGACTAAGCATGAAACATTTGGTTGTTTATATTTATTTACATTGCAAAGATATTTTTTCTGTATCAGTGAACATATACTCTAGATTAGTGGTCTGGGGGGGTCACAGTAGAACATCCTGAAAAGCTTTGAGGGCACTAAGGCCAGGGCGTCCCCAATCCTAAGAGATTCTGATTTTATCGTTCTGCTGGTGTCATGGATCTGGGCTCTGTCAGAGTTTCCCTGCTGATTCTGATGTACAGCCAAGGTTGGGAACCACCATTCTGGTTCACAGTGACAATTAATGTACAATGACCTTTCAGCTCCTGTGTCTCAGTAGTACGTAATAATCCCATTTGTTCAACTAATAAAAGTAGAACTCAGATATTTTTAAAAAATGGTAATGGCAATAAGATATAGCTTGAAGGCAGGGAACAAATTTCTGTTGATGAGGCTGAGGAGGTGCATGAGAAGTGAACTAACTGGGTCTGAGGGTTAGGGAATGTGCCAGAAGGGATCATGGAGAGAAGGAGGTGATGTGGGGAAGGCCAGATTTTGACTGTTTAAGGATGTGTCAGGTGACTGGATTTTCTGTATTTTAACCAAGATTGTAATATTAGTCATCTTTTTTATTTTTAACTTAAATTCATGAGATACTATATAAAGTTAAACTTTGTCTAATATGAAATTAAGTATAATTGTAATCTACATAGTGGAATTTCTTCAATGTAATAATGTAATGCTCTAATTTACTCTGATTCTTTTTTGTTTGTTTGTTTTTGAGATGGAGTTTCCCTCTATCACTCAGTCTTGAGTGCAGTGGCATGACCTTGGCCCACTGCAACCTCTGCCTCCTGGGTTCAGGTGATTCTCCTGCCTCAGCCTCCCATGTAGATTAGATTATAGGCTTCTACCACCATGCCCAGCTAATTTTTGTGTTTTTAGTAGAGATGGTGTTTCACCATGTTGTCCAGGCTGGTCTTGAACTCCTGACCTTGGATGGTCCGCCCACCTTGGCCTCCTAAAGTATCGGGATTATAGGCATGTGCCACATCACACCTGGCCTAGTCTAATTTTTTAATACTGGAAACAAGACATGGTTAACATGAGTTCTTTCTTGTCAACAAATAATGACTTATAGTACCTATTGTACTGAAATATATGAAAATATTTAATTCTTGGGTAGTTTTTTAAATTCGTGGGTTTTTAATATATTAAAATATGATAGTTGATTTTCCCCCCTTGGGGTTTTATTTCTACATGGAGTCATTTATAAACAAAATTTATAGAAGCTATCTCAGATGGTTAAAGATACTGCAAAAGATAGATGTTTAACACCTGTTTAAATACCATTATGAACTTAGCAGTGGGACCTGTGTGATGGGGAATGCAATAATCATTTCTTTGGAAATACATAGTGATTTGGTATGTCAGCTATTTCATTTTGCACAACAAGGAAAATGGGTTCTATCCACGTGTGAAGTTGATGACTTAGCCTCTTCCCCTCTCAGTTTTCCTTTCCTCCTTGTCAGTGTGCCTTCTCTCCATGGCTGGGTCCTCTCCTGCCATTTGTTAGCTGCATTTCCAGAGCCTGTGTGGCGTGGTAACTCAAAGTTCAGAATTCTTTCTTTTCCTTTCTGTACCTTTACCTCTGTAATAAAAGATTGATCTTTTTCTTATTGAGCTATCACTGACTTTGTTTATTTGAATAGAAAATTGAACTAAGATGTTAAATAGATGATCACGACAAAGTATTAGCTTTTGCAGAAAATGACTTAAATCACCCAGAAATTTGAGCCTTAGAGCAAGCTGCAATAGCAGGTAACAAGCTTCAGAATGTATTAGATATCAGAAAGGATTGTAATTTGTTTAATCATCCCATCAACTTTGCGAGGTAATTATTATTACAGATTTTACAGATGAAGAATGTGAGAATATAAAGTTAGCTATCCCACGGTCAAACAGATGGGTTATTTATTTATTATTTATTTACTTATTATTTATTTATTTTGAGACAGAGCCTCTCTCTGTTGCCCAGGATTGAGTGCAGTGGCACGATCTCGGCTCACTGCAACCTCCGTCTCCCAGTTCAAGTGATTTTTATGCCTCGGCCCCCTGAGGAGCTAGGGTTACAGGTATGCCCCACCACAAATGGCTAATATTTTTTATTTTTAATTGAAATGAAGTTTCCGAATGTTGGCCAGATCTTGCACTGTCCACCTCAGGTGATCTTCCCACCTCAGCTTTCCAAAGTGCTGGGATTATAGGTCTGAGCCACGGTGCCCAGCCAAGATGGGTAATTTAAATATAAGTTAACTTTATCGCTGTGAATTTTTTTTTCCTTTTGATTAGAAATATTTACAAACATCCCAAATAAGAGATTATTACAATAAACCCACATATAACTGTCTCATAAATTTAACAACTATTAAAAAGTTTGCCATATTTGTTCCTTCTATTTAGTTTTAATTTATCATTAAAAACATTTTTCAGATGATATAGCAAGAAAAGAATTCTTGACAGAAATTTGAGATTCCTTGGCTACTAGGATGGATCGCCAGGTTTATCATGTCAAAGGCTTAGGTAATATGACTATGAATGAATGGTGTGAAGATCAGAAGGACACTTAGATTTGTGATTTCATGTTTAGAGCTGAGGAGATATGGGATGTTTGTAAGGTTTTGGTGGGAGGGAGGTAAACTCTGGAGATCTGCAGTAATTTTTATGAATTCATAAGTTTAATGTGGCAGAGTTTATTAGTCTGGTTGGGCTGATGTGACAAAATACCCAAAATACCACATATTGGATGGCTTAAGCCACAGATATATATTTCTCACAGATCTGGAGGCTTCAAGTTCATAATCAAAGCGTGGATAAACTTGGTGGCTGGGAGGGCTGTCTTCCTGGCTTACAGATGGCCACCTTCTCACCGAGTCCTCATGTGGCCTTTCCTCTGTGCACGTGTAGTGAGAGAGCAATAGGTTGGGATAGGATGAAGTGATGGCACAGAGATCAATTCCAAAGTTGCTACCTTTCTTAGGAGTAAAATGATGGTCCTCTAAATCAGCACTCTACAGAAGAACTTCCTGTGCTGGTGGACATGCTTTATTTTCTGCCCTGTCCAATATGGTAGCCACTGGCCATATGTACTTATTGAGTACTTGAAATGTAGCGGAGTAAACAAGGAGCTAAAATTTTAATTTTATTTAATTGTAATTTGTTCAAGTTTAAATAGCTTTATGTGGCTAGCGGCTGTTATGTTGGACAAAAAATTCTAAATGACTACAGTGGCCATGGAAGTGGAGAAGAAACGGCAGATTCAGGAAGCTTTTCTGAGTTCACATTTACAGTATTTAGTAACCAATTTTATTTAAAGGGAGAATATGAATCAAGCTTTGTAAAGTGTGAAACTGGAGATATGTTGGTGCCATTTCTTAAATTAAATTTAACTAAATTTTAAGTTCTGGGATACCTGTGCAGGACTTGCAGGTTTGTTACCTTGGTAGGCATGTGCTATGGTGTTTTTCTGCACCTATCAACCAATCACCTAGGTGCTAAGCCCCATTTAATGAGATAGGAAATAAAGGAATTGAGATTGAGATTGGTGAAAAAGGAGTGCATTTTTAAAGATAATGATAGCAGGAGCTGTCCAATAGTTGGTATGCCACTTGGACAGGGAGCTTGAGTATGAAGTCCACTCTCCACTTGTTGATTTGATCTGGAAGCTGTAGGCAGAGATTAGATGACTTAACCAAAACAGATGATGTGAAGAGAATGTCAAAGATGAATCCGGGGGAAGAGCAATAGTTAAGGGAAGGGTTTGGCAGAAAAGGAAAAGAAAGCCCGAGAAGGAAAAAGGAATGACAGTGAGAATGAGAATAGGAGATGGGAGTGGGGAGGGTGGGATTGACAGAGAGAAAAACAGAGTAGGGAGAAGGAGGAGGATAGAATCATGAGACTGTGATGATCCAAAAGCACATAGGTAAAGATTTCCAGCAAGATACAGAATCAGTGTCCAACATTGCAGAAAGGACATCTGGGACGAAGCCTAGAAATAGGTCACTGAATTTGACAAGTAAGTGTTGGTCGCCTAACAAGAGTAGTTTTAATAGAATGGTAGGAAGAGATGTCAAAATGTCATGGATTAAAGAATGAGCTGGAGTTGAGGAAATAAAGACCAGCCCAAACCACCTGTCACTAACTTTGACAGTAAAATCGAAAGAGAGCAGAATAAGTGGGAAGATGGATGTGAGTTTACAGAAATAAATGATTTATGATGGAAAAAACTTTAGAATATATGTAGCTTTTGATCTAAGATCCAGATCGGATATGTGATTGAAAGGATATTAAGGAAAAATTGACAATAGCAGCAGATGCAAAAGAGAGGTGATGGGTTCCATCTTATTGCTTTGCCTTGGGGAGCAGGAGAGGTTGTGTCTTGTACATGCTGTTGTACGTCTAAGAACCTTTATTTTCTTGTTAATATTTTAAACAGGAAACAACGATTTACTTTCTGAATTTCTAAAAATAAACACATCATGAACTTGAATATGCTTAAATGAAGTAGAAAACTCATTTTCAAATGATATAAAATAATTATTGTCTTTAAATAGGGAATCATCAACAATTACATAGTATGTATTACTATAAATTATTTTCTATCACAATGTGTTGCCCTGAGATACAATGGCCAATTTCTATAACCAGCTGAATTAAATAGGGCTAACTCTAGATTTCTTGAGAAATATGAGATATGCTTAATAGAAAATTGTAAAGATAGAAATTAGTTTTAACTCTAATAAAAATGTATAATAAAATGGTTTAAACAATGATTGAGGATAGGCTGGTTCAACTCCCAATTTCACCATTAATCATATGGCATTGCTGGAGTTACTTAAAATAAGGATTTGAGTACCTCTCTCATACAATGGGGAAGAAATTAAGAGACTCCTGAGCTTGTGAAAATACCTTGCCCTGGGCTTGATGATGCCCAATAAATGAAAGCAATTCATTAAAACTCATGGGAAACTTCAATAAAATTAATATGGTCCTCATGTGAGATCTCATATAAATTTTCTGTAAGGAGCACTCATTTACAAGATTTTTATAAACAGACTTTGCGTACTATATGGTAAAATCTTCTGATTTATTGCATCTACACTTATTGTGCTTCTCTAGAAAGGTGACTTTAAATTATTGAACAACTCTAGAATAAAATGAAGAACACAAGTTCAGCTGGAGTAAAAATGTTTCATTCCTAAGACTTGAATTTTTTTCTCTAATTTAAAGATTAACATGTGCTACACTTTAGGGTGACTGGATCCTGATAGGTGTGTAACTAAAGGCCTCGAGCACTTTGGTTCATAGCCTTTTTGAGAGGACAAGTGGAGAAACCATTGTAGTGATTATTCCATCTCCTGTAAACCTGTGGGTAGAAATGGTCTTGGGAGAAATTTTGTGTCATGTCATCTGTCAGGCATTGGAAAGCCAAGTGCTTCCAGATTCCAAGGTAGAAGGTAGGAACTCTGTCCTGCACCCCAGATTTTCAGCTTTGTATTCTGTTGTGGTTGCTTATCGCTGTTGTTCTCTACTTCACTCAGCATTTATCCACTCAGCCATAGTTAGTGTTTTCATCGATTGAGGAGTGAGATGCAGTGGTTAGCAGATATCCTTGATGTCAAACTAGTGCTGCCACACAAGGCAAACCTGATAGCCGTGATAGAGAAGACGGAGCAGGTAGAAGAAAAGTCTGGAAGCCGTGCTCCACGAGTGAAAACAGGACTACCCTGAGAAACAGAAGACACAGGGAGACACAGCAAGGTTCTTTAACTTGATGAAAGTCGTCATGGTAATGTGGAAGGAAGTCTTACTGTCCAATGCTTTGTCTTGTTTTAGGCATGAGAGTGAGGCTCTGTGTGCAGGTGTTTTGGCAAGAAGATCTCTGTTCTACATAAGAAAGAGTGTTCTATTAAAGGAGTTGCTCTCCTACAAAAGGAAGGGCTGTTTGAGGAACTCAAGAGCACATTTCCACAGAAGATGAACAAATGGGATGGGGGCTGTCGGCCACCACCCTAGAGGGCATCTTTCCTGTGGGTTGCAGGTTAGGCTACATAATCTTAAACGTTCCATCCAACATCCTTTGGCATAAGATGAGGTCCCCAGAAGTGACTTTGCACAGTAAGATAGTACTTACTGCCAATTCCAGTGAAAGATAAAATTCCATCACATAAAAAAATAACTATTTTCTTAGCTCAGCACCTTGCTTATAGTAATAGTACTTTGCTTTTAAAAAGGAAAGCTTGTCAATTTTAACCTTAAATTATTTATCTGATTTCTATTCATGTTATCAGTGAGAATAACTTAAAAAATAATGAATAAACTATATATACTTATCCTAGAGATAGACAGGAACTGAAACTAATTTATAAGTAATTGTTTGCTATTGCTAATAATATCAAGAATATATACTGTCTCATCTCTTCTGGTCACAAACACATTCATCATTGTAAGCCCTCAAAGAATCTTCTTGGGCAAAGCAGGACTCAACATTATGGTGGTGCTGGGAAGGGAAGTTTCATATGACTTTTCTCTATTGGTTTCATAGCACTTCTTTGCACATAGTAATTCATGTCCACATCCAATCCTTTGGGGACATTATCAAAAGAACCGAAGTCACTGTATACAAATTATTTCTCTTACCCAGGTGCAGTGGCTCCTGCCTGTAATCCCAGCACTATAGGCGGCTAAGGCAGGAGGATAGCTTGAGTTGAGGAGTTCGAGATTAGCTTGGGCAAGATGATGATACTGTCTCTACAAGGAAATTTTAAAACATTGCTTGGGCTTGATCACGCATTCCTGTGGTCCCAACTACACAGGAGGCTGAGGTGGGAAAATCACTTGAGTCCATGAAGTTGAGGCTACAATGAACAGTATTCATGACACTCTGCTATAGCTTGGACCATAGAGCAAGAATCTGTCTAAAAAAAATAAAAAAAAAATTCCTGCTCTCAGGGAATTCCACCTATTCAATAAACAAGTTCTGCCATGAAAATGTTATCATCCTATCTCATTCATTCCCAAGAAAAATCCAATATCATGAGCAAAATCAGTTTTCTTTTCTTTTTTTTGAGACAGAGTTTCGCTCCTGTTACCCAGGCTGGAGTGCAATGGCGTGATCTCGGCTCACCGCAACCTCCGCCTGCTGGGTTCAGGCAATTCTCCTGCCTCAGCCTCCCGAGCAGCTGGGATCACAGGCATGCGCCACCATGCCCAGCTAACTTTTTGTAGTTTTAGTAGAGACGGGTTTCACCATGCCGACCAGGATGGTCTTGACCTCGTGACCTTGTGATCCACCCGCCTCGGCCTCCCAAAGTGCTGGGACTACAGGCGTGAGCCACTGCGCCCGGCAAAATCAGTTTTCTTTAACAAAGGGGTAACTAAGACTTAGAGAAGTTAAGAATGGGTGACCGTTCTCATAGGTAAGTATGGCATATCCAGAATTCAAACCCAGGAATACCTGGCTCTTAGTCTCTTGAGTTTACTCTCACTATTACCTTATACTGCCCACTCTGCCACTAGTCTTCTCCTATGTCTAGTTGCTCTGTGGTTTCTTTTGTTTTTTGTTTTAGAGGAAAGGAAATGGAGGAGAACAGCAGGAGTGGATAAAATATAAAATTATTTGGTACATAAACAATAATGTAAATTGCTTCATCCGGAATATGTGTTGTTGTGGCAGCTTGGTGTAAGGCAGGGGTGGTGTCCAATCTTTTGGCTTCTGGGGGCCACATCAGAATTGTCTTGGGTCACACATAAAATATTCTAACACTAAGGATAGCTGATGAGCTAAAAAAAAATCACAAAAATGTTTTAAGAAAGTTTAGGAATTTGTGTTGGGCCACATTCTTGGCTCTCCTGGGCTGCAAGCAGCCCTCAGGTTGGGGGTTGGACAAGCTTCCTGTAAGGAATGAGCATGGGCTTAAGGGTCAGAGAGGCCATGATTCCCAGGGCGCTTTCAGCAGTTCCTGCAAAATGGGAATTGGTCCATCCAGTTTAAGGCAGTACCCAGAGAAGCAGTGGAGCAAATATGTGGTGAAACATGACCAGAGTTTCCTTCCTGTCAGCAAAGCGTGTCTGCAAAGAGGTGACTGCTTTCTGCTGCCGTTTACCAACACTCCACTGTGCCTGCTCTCTAGATGCTGAGCTGGTAGAAAAGATCCACGAGTTTATTTAATCGGTTTCTAATCAAAATTTGGCCTTTTTTTCTAGTCCAAATGAACTACCTCACTGATGTTTCGAAGTAGGTTCCCATATAGGTCTTTTTTTTTTTTTTTTTTTTTTTTTTTTTAATCTTGAGAGGGGAGTCTTGCTCTGTCGCCAGGCTGGAGTGCAGTGATGCGATCTTGGCTCACTGCAACCTCTGCCTCCCAGGTTCAAGGGATTCTCTTGCCTCAGGTCCCAAATAGCAGAGACTACAAGCGTGTGCCACCACGCCCAGCTAATTTTTGTACTTTTAGTAGAGATGGGGTTTCACCACGTTGGCCAGGTTTGTCTCGATCTTTTGATCTGCCTGCCTCAGCCTCCCAAAGTGCTGGGATTACAGGCGTGAGCCACCATGCCTGGTCCCATATAGGTCTTTTTAAGAAGGCACGGGTAATAAATTCACCCTCAGGAATCACAGTGACCCTAGATAGCTGTGGAGTTTGGAGGGAAACAAATGTTTTTATAAAGGTCAATCTGATTCTTAAATCATTTAAAGTCAGGATGTCTCCTGCCCATAGTGAACAGCAGACTGATGGTTATGGACCATTAGGCACGAAGTTGTCGGGCAGGTATGTCTTCTCAGGCAATGGCCTCATGCCAGAGTCCAAATGAAATAGTGAGGAAAAAGAGAGACCACATACATAAAAATGCAAGTGACTTGCTTTCTGGAGGTTTGGCAAAGTATGGCAGGTTTCAGATATATTCTATGGGTCCTGGGAAATATCTAAATAAATAAATAAATAAAATAACTTATGTATTACATATATAATATTAAAAGTCACTAATGAAAAGATGAATCCTTTTATATCATTTTAGCTGTGATGTTTTTACACTGAATGTTCATTTTTATTCAGTATGCCTGCAAATTCTAGTAAAGAGGAGAGAATTCAGCTCTGGGTGAATAAAATCCAGTTTGCATCATTTTGCTTCATTGACAAGAAAATGGAGTGTTTGCTGTCAACTAAATTGGATTTCTCCATTAAATTATTTAGCTCCTTAAGATGATTAAAATAATTGACCCAATCTTTAAATTTTTTTTTAATATTTTGTTGTCTTTATGACTTAGTGGGTGAAACACTTTCACCTACGGTGAGTCAAAGGGGCTATTTTTTGGCAAAATCAAAATTTAAAAAAGAGTACCCAATATATTTTTGCGTGTTTTATTTAGTCTTTGATAAGTATGTTTCTCATTTCCAAATAACTGCAAAATCTGCAGAACGTTAGGAAAGTCTATTAATTTTTACGTCTTAAATCTTTAATTGTACATACAGAATTAATTTAAATGCATTAGTTTAAAATTTAATTTGTGGTACTGCAGTATCGTGGTACTAAGAACGTAAATTTTTTCATAGTGAAAATTTCAAAGTTTTCTTAAAGCTGTGGGGGTAATTTTTAATGTTCCTCAATTGTTTCATAAAAGAAGCAACTTGACAAAAAGCCCTGATTGCAGGGGTAGAGCTTATCAGTTTTTCCTAGCTCCCTTTTTGACTGTGTCCATAAGAATAGAAAAGTAAGACCCGTAAATAACTACAATGGAGACAAATACAAATAGGCAAAGATTTAAAACGCTGTTTTGTCAGTTAATTTTGGGGGCCAATAATCTTTCTCAGAAATATGGTAAATCGCTGTTTAGGAAATGAAGCTCGGGTTTTCAATATTGCACCCTACTTAGACGGATGTTAAATTTTCTCACAATGTCAACTTTAGTCAGATTAAATGTAAAATCTGAGCAGTGCAAATTTGCGTTGTTTTGCAACTGGAGAATATTAATAATATTAAAGCAGTATAGCTAAAGACACCATACAGCTCTCAACAATTTCATTTCTTTCCACATGATGACTAGAGTAGATGAATTGTAGAAAAATTAATTGATGGCAGAGCTGGTTTAGGGAAAAAATCATATTCATTCAAAGCTGACTTTTAATTAATTCATCTTAATAGCCTGACATTTGAAATGCATGGGACAAGATGAAGTGGCTGAAAGGATGCTGCAAATAAGCCAGGGAAACCCCAAAATAATGTTTGAGAGTTCCTATTTCCTGCCTCTGACCCAGTATAATAATTTTCTCTTGTCAGTGGAATGCTGTCTCCATTGTGGGTTATTTTGTATGGCCCTGAACCTATACTTTTTCTACTGTTTTTTTTTTTTTTTTTTGTTGTTGTTGTTTTTCTTGTTTGTTTTTTTGGTGCCATGACAACAGATAATATACTTAATATAGAAAATTATGAAAAAAGAATTTTCCAAGTGGCTTTTCGACCTGGTTCCTCTGACTTCTCCAAGTAATAGTAAAAGACCATTTTCTAGGGTTGTCCTTGCTTGTGGAATGAGCACGTGACTCGGACAGACCAAGATCTGTCAGCACTGAGGAGACCACATGCATTTCCTGGAAATGATCATAGTGACTGCGTGCAAAGGATATGGTCCCTGTTGTCCAGAGGTGTTAAAGGATGGTGCATAAAGAACATTTTAATGTCTTCATTTGGGATCATTTTCTCTGGGAATACATTTTGTCACACACGTTTTATATACTACATGGAAAAAGAAACACAGTAGAGTGACAAATGAATATTGCGTTTAAAAATCGATTTTTAGTGGAAACGGTTCTTAATTTGAGCACTGTTATTATATGGCAATGGTAATTTAGGCACTGAGATAAAAGGTACCCCACCAGTGCACCCAGTTTAAAAAAGAATAAGTCATCAAGTATTTCATCATGTATGACTCATATATGGACATGGAAAAATGTTAGACATTTTGACATAAACAAGATACTTATTAAAGGAAAGGAAGGAAAGAATATAAGGGAAACCTGGAAGAATATCTGCTTTTCTTTTTCTAGAGGCACATTAATTAGAACAAGATTAAAGGGCATGGGTCAGTGAGGTGGCTCACACCCATAATCCCAGCACTTTGAGAGGCTGAGGCAGGAGGACCATTTGAGGCCAGGAGTTCAAGTCCATCCTGGGCAACATAATGAGATACCCCAAATTAAAAAGCTGGGCATGGTGGCGTGTACATGAGGCCCAAGCTACTTGGGAGGCTGAGGCAGGAGGGGTGCTTGAGCTTGGGAGGTGGAGGCTGCCATGAGCTATGACAGTGACATTGCACTCAAGCCTGCATGACAGACCAAGAGTTAGTCTCAAAAAAAAAAAAAAAAAAAAAAAAAAATTAAACAGCCTGTAAAGCACTTAATCCAAAAGCATTGTGCTCATAACAGATTAATTTTAGTTAACACATATTCCTTTTCAAATGGTCCCACTTCCAACCTATAACTGAAAATTCGGTTTTACTCAGATCTTTGAAATTAAGACATTGCTGCAATTTCAACCTGACAGTTGTTCCTTCTCCTTGCTTATGAAAGGGTCATTGTTTCTCTTCTAAAACATAGTAAGCTCTAAGCCAGATAATTACAAAATACAAATTTTATAAAATGTAGTGTTTGATTTCTTTGTTGCTGAACAACAGAGCCTTTTATATGGGAAATATAAACACAGAATTTCTTTGTACATGCTTCTTTATGGCTAATTATGGGTTTGAAAAGTAATAAACATTGATGTGATTATTCCGTAGCTTGCAGTGCGGATGTGTCTCCTTAATCTGGCCACTTAAAGAAAAAAAAAAAAAAGCTACTCATCTGTGTGAGCTTTCCAGAGAAGCAATTTTTAAAGCTAATGTCACTTGTTTTCCAAATTAGAACATGTTAGCAAAATATGTCACTCTTTTGTTCTGCTGCCTAGTTTATGAATTTGAAGATACTGTAAAGTTACCATGTTGGGTAAAAAAATACAGATGACATTGAAAGAGAGAAGATTCCACTTAACAGAAAAAAGTGACTATTTGATAGCATAATTGAAATATTAATTTAACCATTGGAGTAAGACTATCAATATTTTTCTTTACTACACGATCTTGTTCAGATAACTTCGCTAGGATGTGCAGAGAAGCAAGATTGTTATAACTTCTGACAAATCACCTAGGCAGGTCATATAGTTCCAAAAATTCAAATCACTTGCAGCAATTTTTCTTTTTTGAAACGGAGTCTCACTTTGTCACCTTGGCTGGAGTGCAACGATGTGATGTTGACTCACTGCAACCTCCTCCTTCGGGTTCAAGTGATTCTCTTGCCTCAGCCTCACAAGTAGCTGGGATTACGGGTGCTCACCACCGTGCCCAGCTAATTTTTGCATTTGTAGAGACGGGTTTCACCATCTTGGCCAGGCTGGTCTTGAACTCTGGACCTTGTGATCCACCTGCCGCGGCCTCCCAAAGTTCTGGGATTACAGGCATGAGGCACTGTGCCTGGCCTGCAAATGTTTTAAATATCATTTTTCTCTCTTTTGAAATATAGGTGATTTAGTCAAATTTGATCTTCTTATTTTAATTTGATAAATGGAGAGGCAGCAATATTATGCCTAAAAGTAGAGGAAAGATTTCTTCCTCTGGTATATAGTGGTAGTTAACAATTAGCATTTGGTGATGATACCAGCTCAATTCATTTCATTCTATGAAGTAGATCTGATAATTATCCTATTTTGCAGATAAGAAAACTGAGGCCTAGGGCACAGGACTCTTAACTAAAGCTTTTAAACACTATCTTACATTTATTTTCTATCATATTGCTATGGTATAGAAACAATCCTGATTTTCAAAGATTGCATACAAATTGTTGAAAAGGAAGATAAAATAAATTACTAAAAGTATTAGCCTGAAGACAATTTCTAGCAACACATGAATAATTTACATGATAAAGCTATAAAATGAATTATATACTCACATACCAGTGCCTTTGTTTCTCCTATTAGATTTTGAGAGTACTCTTAAAGATAGGCGTTGTTTCTTAATTATTTTTGTCTAATCACTTGCAAAGAAGAAAAGAAAGAAAAAAAGAAAAGAAAAGAGCTTGTAGGTGGGTGGTCAGGAAACAGTGGCAGGTTCTTCAATACTCCTCCAACTGAGAGTGAGCAGGGCAGAAATAATGTTCTGTGACTTCCAAGGTAGTTGATAAAAGGCCATGCAGTTTCCGTGCTGTTTGCTGGGACAAATGTTCTTGAAGCTTTGAGCTTTTCTGTAAGATGTTCAATTAGCTCAAGGCCACCATACTGCCAGGAAGTCCAAGCTTCATAGAGAGGCCATGGGCAGGCTTCTTCATACAGTCTCAGTTGAGTCCAGCTTTTGTGTCTTCCCAGGCATGCACCAGACATGTGGGTGAAGCCTGCAGATGAACTTACCACCCAGCCACTTACATCACACTGAGCCCTTCAAATCTTCCCAAAGCATTACAAGTTTTAGAAGGAGAGAAATATTAATATTTTTCCTTGTTACATGATCTTATTCAGATAATTTCCCTGGGATGTGCAGGGAAGCAAGATTGTTATAACCTCTGACAAATTACCTAGCAAGTCATATAGTTCCAAAAAATCAAATCACTCACAGCAAGTGTTTTAACTATCACTTTCCAAACATTGTTCTGTATTATTTCACGTAATGAAATGAGACAGAGTATTACCGGTAAAACGAGGAAGAAGCTAAATCCCTAATGGTCATTATGCCCCAATTATCAATATCTTAATTCCTGACTCACAAAAATTCTAGTATGCAGTAAAATGGGTGTTGTTGTAAACTACCTTTTGGGGTGTTTGTTATGCAGCAATAGATAACTGAACAGTGTTCCATAATATTTTGATGAATGATTCTCCATTTTGTGAGAAGCTCCACTGAGTAAAATTAATGAAAATCGAAATAAGAGAAACCCATGTGGCCTCATGTATTTGACTGAATTATTTTCCTGTCAGGCTGGTAATGCTGGTAAGTAGATTCTTGAAGCTATTTCAGAAATTTACCCTGTTCATTTAAGTGATTTGGTATCAAACATGACAGGATAGACTTTTTTGTACAATTTTTCATTTGAAGAGTTATGAGACATACGATGTTTCCAAAATGTAATGGCCTATGGACAGGTTGTAGATACAGTTTGAGGCTGAACGTGAAGTGCCACCAAGAGACACAGAGGGTGCTTAGGGAATTTAGGATAGATCACTTTTTGCGTTTTTCATTGAATTATACTGATATGTTTTACTGTGTGTATACATGTAGCAAGTAAAAAGGAAACTAACTGTCTAAATAATTAAATCATCAAATATTGCTGCTTGCATTTTTAAGGAAAAAGTAATTTTAAGGCTGCATTATTTGGGAAATTTACTTGAAATCGTGTTTGGTTGCTGTTTTTAAATCAATGAACCATAGTAAACTATTCCTTTTGAAATTGAATCATTTACTTTGCATTTATATTATCAAACATTCCCTAGAGTTTCTATTGTTCTTTAAGAGAAAGATGTTACATTTTCATGCATATATTAAAATCATCACCTCTTTGATCATGTACCTACCAACCATACTTTTGAACATTGTAAAGAGTATTAATGTAAAGTTGCCCATTTGATTTGTTTTAAATATTTTGGGAACAGTTAAAAGTTAACATTTATAGAAACCACCAAAGAAAACTTTGTTATGTTATAATCAGGAAAGAAAGGCATTATTTAACAGCTGAAAGTGGCAAACAATGAGTTTTCCTGAAGGAAAGCACGAATCAGTTTTGTGACTGACTTAGTAGACTTTTGATTCAATAGACTGGTTGCCATTTTTCACAGATAATTTCAAAAGTTGAATAATATTATTTTTGAAGATCAAAGTGAAGTAGGTTCAGTTTGTTTTTCTTGCTTTGCAAAAAAAAAAAAAGAAATAATTTCATTGTATTTGTTATCTATTGCTGTGTAACCAATTTTCATAAATTTAGAGAATTAAGACAAGTCGTGTTTATTATCTCACACATTTTGTGGGTCAGAAACGTGGACACAGCTTAGCTATGTCCTCAGCAAGGCTACAGTCAAGGTGTCAGCCAGGGCTGGGGTCTTGTCTGCAGCTCTGCTGGGAAAAGATCACCTTCCAAACTCATGTGGTTATTGAATCCTGCTCCCTGCAGGCTGTTAAGCTGAGGATCTCAGCTGTTTGCTGTCTGTGGGCTATCTCTGACTTCTTTGCCTGTGACTCTCTCCAAAGTAGCTTACAATCTGGCAGCCGGCTTCTTTAAAGCCAGCAAGGGGGAAAGTTTCTCAGTAAGACAGATGTTACAATCTTATGTAATGTAATCATGAGAGTGACATTTTTCACCTTTGCTGTAGTCTGTTTGTTAGAAGCAGCTTACTGGTTCTGACCACATTTAAGGAGAGGTGATGACACCAGGCCATGAATTTCAAGAGGAAAAATCTCAGGCCCACCTTAAAGACTGCACATCCATTACTTTTGAAGGACTCTCATTTACATTATTTTTTAGATAATCAGAGATTTCACATATTTTAAAATCAGGTCAGGAAAGACACATGTTTATTTCTGTTTGATGTTGTTAATAAATCAAAGAGAAATATTTGATAAAAATTTAACTATAAACATAGGAGACCATCAACCTTTATTTAATGCAAATAGGTAAATAAAATTTTATTAGGCATTATTCTGCATAAGAAAAATTTAGTTTTAATGAAATAAAAAATTGTTATTTCAGGTTTTCTTATTTTTCCCAAAACTGTTAATGTGTAAAATCATTTCTAAAGTTTGCCTTACAATTTTATTAATTTAAGAAATTTGCTGTCATTATGAAATAGTAAATGTCACATAATTGCTCTAGAAGTCTGTTTTCTAAAAATGTATTTTGGGGTAAACTAATAAATCTTTGGAACCTGTAGTTTGTAAGTGGTGAATTAGAACTTTCATAACTAGATTGGACTTACTTAGACCATTGCAATAGTCATATATGCCTATTTAGTCATCTATCTAAATCTCATTTGTCTGGAATGCTGCCCGTAAGGCTAAATCCAGATTAAAGGTTTCAGCAAAAGGATTTGAAATAAATATGCAGGCACTTTAGGACAACTGCCTTTTATGAATAGAGGTCTGGACACTCCTCCTCAGCTATTCTGACCCTCCCAGCAGAATTATTTCTTTTCACCAACTCTAGAATGCTAGATATTCTTCTAATTTTTCTAGGAGATGCATCTTTTGTCTTCAGTCTTTGATCCTCATTAAAGCACAGATTCTACATGCGTATCCTCATTACACATTTACTTTAAAGTAAGATTTTCCCACATTTTGCTTACTGTATGGTTTTATTAGGGAGAGTGGAAAAAATATTCCTGGGGTAGGAACGGGAGTGCTGAGGCAGACTAGAAAGGCAGAAGGGGATATGAATCAGCATAGACCAAGTTTCCCTGAACTAATGAACATTCCCCAAGTCTCCTCGGCTTACAACAATTTCTGCTAAAGGTTTCTTTCTTGCTAACATTCTAAGCCTTTTGTGGTTCAGCAATTGCCTCTGTTATACATTTTCATTCTGAACTCCAGTCTGACAGAACAATCTCTGTCTAGACCATGGCAGGTTTCATGGCAGAAGAAAAAGAGACAGGGCCATACTCTGGCTTTGAAAAATCTAGCTCAAAAGAGATACAGGATGCTTGCAGCTACCTTTTACTGATGGAAGCAAGTCATGTCATCACTCCTGTGTTCAATGGAGCAGGAAGGGACCTGGAATGCGTGACAAGCAATGATACAATCTACCAGGGGATAAGGGTAAAATGCAGAGAATCTTGGGTCAAAGATAGATTTGTAAATTTCAGGGCTTTGATTTTGATTGGTACTATTTTTTTCGAGCATCCATACACACACACACACACACACACACACACACACACACACAATATACATATATATTCATGTGTATATGAATTACATTCACATACATGAATTTGAATTATATTCAACTCTACCATTATCTTTCAGGTTTCAAGCTGCCCTTTCCCAGGAAAGTGCTGCAAAGAATTCCTTGGTAGTGGTATTCTTTTGAGTAGAATTATGGCACTAAAATTGATAGAGCTGATGGATGAAATATTTTTCACCTGAAATTTTAAAATGTCAGTAATTTAAAAGGTAATTATAACTTTCTAGAGAGTGGGAAAGATAGGATAGAGGTATGTGTTTAGCAACATTTTGGAGTCTTCTCCCAAAAAGCATAGGGGTTAAAGGATCCTGAGATCTGAGAGATATTATCCATTGCATTATCTCTATGTGACTATGGTTTCATGAATTAAAGTTATCCAAATCAGTGGAGAGAAATAGAATGCTTTGTATTGAAAATGGAAGATAGAGTGTTGGGATAATCTTTTGAATTCTAGATTCACACTCATTGAGGGACTGGTATGGATAGTTGCGGAGAAGGAGTGAATCGTGTTGGGGCATTGGGCAAGCTGACTAAGGCTAAGATTCACCATTACCCTGTCTAACTCAACCTCCACCTATTCCTTAACTTCAGGTGGCTCCATTCCACAGCACTCGCTAAACCTCCTAATTATTTAAGGAAGTGGAAATGGATCACTACAAATACATCATCACCACTTGGAAAAGGATTTCAAGCATATGCTGCCTAACAGCATTACATTGATGTTTGAAGGAGACAATGGAATTAACAATCTTTCAAGTGGACTTGGGTTATGCCACAATGACAAAAGAAATGAGTGCATTCAACCAAAATTAAGAATTTAAAAACTCTTTCTTGATTTTCCTTTGTTCCGTAAATGAAACCACCATGTTCCCAGATATTTTGAACTATTAAGCTATGTGTATAGTGTTCCTTTTTCCTATGCGTAACTGCCGACTTAGAATTATTGTGCTGTTATACATTTCCAAAACTCTAAATCTTATTTATTCTTGCATTATAGCTGATACCTAAGTATTCATTAAATATTTGTTAAATTGATAATATATTTGACTTGGAAAAATTTAGTTTTGGTATCATAAACATGAAAAAGGAAAGACCCAACTGTTGGGTGTCCAGGCCTGTTTCGACTCCAGAAACACCTATCCTTAGGCCACGCTCTGGAGGAAATCAGGCACAGTTTAGCTATGGTCTTTCTCTGTGTGGTTTTTAGATGAAGTCATACTGGATCACAATGTCAAAATCTTGTTTGAACTATGGAAAAAATAATTTAAACAAACCCATCTCTTCATTTGAAAATGTATTCATTCCATTGTTAAACTATCAGTTGTTGGATTTCTTCAAACCAAAGGATGATTCATATAATTACTATATTATGATTAGCTTTATTAAGGGACTGAAGTCATTTCAATGGTTTGTGATGATTAAAAAGATTAACTGTGAAGAGCTAGTCTGTAGCGAGAACTACTGAATATTGAATTCCGTTAGAGTTATTGTTGAATATTCTTTTAATAAGACTGAATCCAAGAGTAAAGGATTTTGTTCCTTAAAACTTCATTGAAGTATATTTTAAGAATGACCTACGTAATAATGAATTTTCAAATTCTTATTAGCATCTTGCAAAAATAAGAAGGAACTCTGCCATAATGACAGCTTTTCAGTTTAAATTTGTGTTTTTTGTTATTAGTTTTTTTCTGGTTGTTTCATAAGATTCTCTTGTATAGTTTCTGATTATTTTAGATTTTCTTAACATCTAAATTTTATTTGAGGCTGCATACAACTTGCTGCTCAGTAGACTGTCTTTATTTCTAGTCATAAACATTAGGAAAGGGAATGTTTAAGTTATTCTAATGGCCCTAATCAACTATTTTTAGAACCCTTCAAAAAAGAGGTTTCTTTAGAGATTGGGTAAGAGAGGAGTGAGTATTAATGCCCATTATTAACTAATTCACAAAAGATTTAATTATGCGGAAAGGAAAGACCAAGCATTTTTTGATGCCTCAGTACTAAGTGAAAAATAACTCAAAGAAACATACTTTTGCCACACTGTATCGTTTTAGAAGCAATAGCATTTGCTGTTAGGGACAATGCCTATTTTATAAAATATTACCTTGATCATTAGTTAACATTTAGTTTCTCTCCAAACATCTTTAAAATGCTGTTAAGTTTATTCTCAATTTATTTTTTGGACTTATTCCATTTGCAGATGGCTTATGTTTCTACTGGCTCTTCTTTCTTTCCCTGATTTTTGGTCAGTCTGGCCTCCGTCCCAGGGAAGGCAGTAAAGAGGTCATCCATGTGTAGATCAGAAGTTTTAGGATGTATCTAATGCAAAACAAAGCTGAAATAAGAAACTGGAGTGATTAGGTTCATCTCCCAGTAAATTTCATTTACTTTACCAGGGGAACCACTTGGGGGTCTTACTAAAATGCTAAGCCTGATTCTTCGGGTCTGGGGTGGAACTGAGCACCTGCATTTCAGATGAGTTTCCAGGTCACGATGTGTTACAGGTGATAACAGGAAGACTTGACCTTTGACAAGGTGAGATTTGAGAAGTTCCTGTTAGCATGTTCTTTGTAGAGCAGCAGATAATATGGATGATTCTGTAAGTGGTACATGAACTATATGCAGTCAGACTGTCTAAGCTCAAACTTAAGCCTTGCAATTACAAGCTTTGCGACTTCAGGCTATTTCCTTAACTTTTCTGATACTCAGTTGCTTCATTCTGTTACAAGATGAGAATAATAGCATCTACCTGCTGGCATTATTATATAGATTAAATAAATTCAGATAAATAAAGCACTTAGAATATTGTCTGGAGCATTTTAAGTGTCATAGAAATATTTGCTAGATAAATAAAACATGCTTTGCGTGTAAAACACAGAAGCCTACCACGAGTCTTCATTAATGGTTTGCTGGCCATTGTTATTTAAATGTTAAGTGTATTTCTACCACCTAGGCAATTGTCAGTGGCATGGATAATATGCATATGACCCATGGAGCATGAATGCATCTGTGGCTTGGGGAACATCTGGATGATCCTTTTATTGAAGAGAACACATAAAAGCTTCTTGGGGAAGGGGGCAGTATCCTAGTGTTACCTAAATAAGAAGCCAGACAGAAATATTGCACCAGCAGATGTCTTCTTCCCAGAGATTTGCCAAGATGGATTAAATCACTCTCAAGTTTTCCCAAAGAGTGTACTGAGGAATGACTAATTACCTAGGAAGTTGAGAGCTGTTGAAAGATAAAGGAAGTTTTGCTCATGTTTGTCAGAGAATTATTAGCTTTTAAAAAAAGTTAATTACTTTCTTTATGGCAGGTCTACTTTCATACTTAATAATCATACTTAAGGAATTCTTAAAAGGCAATCAATATACTAAATTTCTTTAATAGACACACAATTTCTTTGTTATCTCGAACAGATAGTTTGATTTATCTCAGCTTTGATTGTTTTATCTAGGAAATAGGCATACTTCATTTTCATACAAGTAAATGATGAAACATTTTAAAAATGATTTTTCAATTGCAATATCTATGAGTATATGGATTTTGGACCATGTTTATATCAATGATATATTAGGTATTTTAAAGAAATAAAATAATAAATTGCTTGTTTTACCTTATTATAGACATAGAGGTTAAATTAGCTAAAATAATTCGAAAGGGAATCAAATTTTAAAAATTTATTACATACAAATGAAAAGAATATGATATTTCAACTCATACATTTAAATTTCATGAATATAAGCAGAAATGGGCATATTTTTATTTTTAATATGTAGCTACTCATTAATACTTTACAGATTGTCTATTTCTAAAATAATAGTACTTTAGATATAGATGCATATTCCTCCATATGATTTTTAGAAAGCATTCTTTTGCAAGAATATTTGGGATTTCAGTGATACTTTAAGTATGCAGGAAATATTATAAAAAATAATAAGGCATACATTTTGACTTCTTTCTCAGAACTTATTCGAACAATATGCTTTCCCCATGGCAGTGTGAAAACAGTCTTTGTAAAATGTGGTGTGCTAAAACAAAATAAAACAAAGTCAAACAAAAATTTGAAAACACTTTTATGTATTTTAGTTTTTTTTTAAGGAGATTCCAGCATTTCTTTTGAATTTCTCTTTTGTATGGGCGATAAAAGCCAACAGTAACTATCATTGGGAAGAACCAAGACCTACTAAACAGAAGTAAACATCCATGACTTACAATACTTATTTACTTTATTCCATTGGTGGGGATTTCCCTTTTTTCTCCCTCAAACATTTTAATATTAATTTTTTCTGCTGAGAAGAAAACACCCCTGAAGAGCACTTGCTCATGTCATCAACTGTGCTAAATAATCATCTTTGTCTATGATCAGCTCTGTCCCTTTTAGGAGAGGATCTTAAAGGCACACATAGCAAGGACTCTCTCTTCATAGCAAGCTCTTTAGCCAGTAGTTTGGGCAGTGACAGATGGAAGCCCAGATGATCCCTGATCGCCTTGACTCCTCACTGGACTGTAAAAACTAGAATGCTGTTAAAATTTTATTTCAAATCTACGTAAGTGTCATAGCATGATTTAACAAATTTTTAAAAATATATTGTATATACAAAACATGGGATGGAGGTGTCCATAATAGTTGCACAATTCATGTTTGTTGAGTACATGAATGAATACGTGAATGATCACCCCTGCCCCTTAAGAGCGTATAATATAATGAGAGAAACAGAGTTGTTTTAAAATGATTTATTTTCCAAGCCAGGATGCCAGGAAAGGTCAAGTTCAACAAGGAAGGATTAGGAAAGATTTTATTTAGGAAGTAGCTTTTAAATCAAATAATAAAGGTGAGTAGGATCTTAACATATGAAGGAAAAAAGGACATTATTACACTACTGGGCTTCAAACTATACTACAAGGCTACAGTAATCAAAACAGCATGGTACTGGTACCAAAACAGAGATATAGACCAATGGAACAGAACAGAGGTCTCAGAGGCAACACAACATATCTACAACCATCTGATCTTTGACAAACCAGACAAAAACAAGCAATGGGGAAAGGATTCCCTATTCAATAAATGGTGTTGGGAAAGCTGGCTAGACATGTGCAGAAAGCAGAAACTGGACCCCTTCCTGACACCTTACACTAAAATTAACTCCAGATGGATTAAAGACTTAAACATAAGACCTAACACCATAAAAACCCTAGAAGAAAATCTAGGCAAAACCATTCAGGACATAGGTGTAGGCAAGGACTTCATGACCAAAACACCAAAAGCATTGACAACAAAAGCCAAAATAGACAAATGGGACCTAATCAAACTCCACAGCTTCTGCACAGCAAAAGAAACAGTCATTAGAGTGAATCGGCAACCAACAGAATGGGAAAAAATTTTTGCAGTTTACCCATTTGACAAAGGACTGATATCCAGAATTTACAAAGAACTAAAACAGGATTTACAAGAAAAAAACTAACAAGCCCATTCAAAAGTGTGCAAAGGATATGAACAGATACTTTACAAAAGAAGACATACATGAGGCCAACAAACATATGAAAAAATGCTCATCATCACTGGTCATCAGAGAAATGCAAATCAAAACAACATTGAGATACCATCTCATGCCAGTTAGAATGGCGATCATTAAAAAATCTGGAGACAACAGATGCTGGAGAGGATGTGGAGAAATAGGAACACTTTTATACTGTTGGTGGGAGTGTAAATTAGTTCAACCACTGTGGAAGACAGTGTGGCAATTCCTCCGGGACCTAGAAATAGAAATTCCATTTGACCTAGCAATCCCATTACTGGGTATATATCCAAAGGATTATAAATTGCTCTACTATAAGGGCATGTGCACACGAATGTTCATTGCAGCACTGTTTACAATAGCAAATACCTGTAACCAATCCAAATGCCCATCGATGATAGACTGGACAGGGAAAATGTGGCACATATACACCATGGAATATTATGCAGCCATCAAAAACGATGAGTTTGGGTCCTTTGTAGGGACATGGATGAACCTGGAAACCATCATTCTCAGCAAACTGACAGAAGAGCAGAAGATCAAACACCACATGTTCTCATTCATAGGTGGGTGTTGAACAATGAGAACACATGGACACAGGGAGGGGAGCACTACACACTGGGGTCAGTTGGGGGGAAATAGGGGAGGGACAGTGCGGGTGGGGAGTTGGGGAGAGATAGCAAGGGGAGAGATGCCAGATGTAGGTGATGGGGAGGAAGGCAGCAAATCACACTGCCACATGTGTACCCATGCAACAATCTTGCATGTTCTTCACATGTACCCCCAAACCTAAAATGCAATAAAATAAATAAATGGGGGAAAAAAACACAAAGAACAAAAACCCAGAGACTAAAAGACTAAGGTGTATTGTGGACTGAGCTTACTGTGTCTGTGGGTTTGATGTACTGAAAACCTTGAAAATAGTCTGTTATCGTCCAGTTCTTTTGTCTCCATGTATGAAGGACTGGCAATTGCTTCTCAATGAACATACTCTCTTTACTCTTGAGTAATAGAACCCAAGTATCCTAAACTCACTTGCAGCTGCATGTGTCAGTGAGACCAAGTATGCTGAATGTCTGTATGCGTTTGGTGTAATCCTTTAGGGGATCATCTTAATGTGAAGGCACATTCCTTTTCCTTTTATCACTCCATTTTCAAGTGTAATGTTCAGGAGCTCCAGCAAACACCTTGAACCTTGACCAGGAAGGTCATATTCTAAGATTGGTACAATTTCCGGGGGACCTGATGAGTATCTGGATCTGCTAAACCAATATGGACCACCTACTGCCACTTTTAAAATGTAAGAAGTAAAGTATTTGCTTACAGCCACTATTATTTGGGATTTTGTTGTTATATGTAGCTAACAATAACCCTGACTTACATACTCTGTAAATAGAGCACAATCTTTCTGCAGCTCAAATCCCAAAGACAAAATTCTCTGTTTCTTTCCTGTTCATATAGTTGCATGTATAGGGTTAGGTACACAGCCGACTACATTTAACTGACTTAAGAATGAATGAGTGAATGCATAAAGAAATGACTGGAAATGTATGTAGTGGTGGCATTGCTAAAGAGCTTTATCAACTGTGTTGACTTCTTTTAGTTGATTTTATATTTAGATCTTGGGGTATGTATAGGATCAACTTGTAGATCTCCCTTTGTCTATGCAAGAGCATTGCAAGTCTATGGTATATACGCATTTGTAGAATATTTGTGTTTGTGACTTGTTTTTGTATACTAAAGGGAAGGAGATACAAGTTTAAGTGCAAACCGAATATAGTATACTATGCTATTTTACCATTAAATTATTCAGAGTAGTCTAAGTTTCGTACAATACATAAAAATGGTATTTCACTATTTTAATTTATTTTTTACAGTATTTCCCTTGTCTTCCAAATGTTGTATGTGTCATAAATATCTCTTTATTTAAAAATTAAATAATACGGAAGAGGTTTTTTTTTGTTGTTAAGCAGGACCACATTTCCCCCACACACTCCCCACTCACAGGTGGGGAATAATTGAACTTACATCAGACAGTGGATTGCATTAATATGTGGAGTGTGCTTGTACAATGCCTGGCATCAGTAAACAATATGAAATAACTAGCATTTCTTATGAAGGAGATCCTCTCATGATAAACTTTACCTCTCATGATAAAGTTTAGACTTTATCTGTGTATAAAAAAGTACTTGATTTAAATAGGAAGCAGAAGCATACTAGATAAGGAAACTGGGATTTTAGGTAGGTGATAAAAGATTGGAGTCTGGAAGATGGACTGGAAGGAGATAAAGTGACGATGTTAGAACACTGCTTAAATAACACCTAAGCTTTTACATATGTGACCAGAATACGAGCAGGAAGATGGTTTCCTCTGCATGGCATTATTAGAATTAAACTAAGCACTAAACTTGGTAGGCCAACTAAATATCAGTCCCTTACCCCTAGTCTTATTACCTAACAAATATATATATTTTTCTAGGAAGATAGAAATTATTAGCTTAATTCAGCGTGGCAGAGGTCACCATGAATCCTTAGTGTCTGAGAGGGCAAGATGCTGACTCAAACACAGGCAGAAATTTGCAACCAAAGAGAGGCTCCTGCAGGTGAGGGGGAAGCACCTGCTTTGCTCTTTCTCTCTGCAAGGAAGAACTGTTAATCCTTCTCTTGCTAGAACACAATAATTACTCACAAGCGAAATGTGATAGAAGAGGATTTGTTGTCGTATAATGACTTTCATACTCAAAACACCCCGAACTCTGCAGATGAGTGATTGAAGAGCTCTGCATCATCCTCCCACCTGCTCAGGGAGTAACTGGAACCTCTAACAGCATTTTTTTTTTTAAACCAAGTGAGATCACTGGAAGGAAAGACTAGAGTGGAGGTGTGTTTGGCATGAATTTAAATGATAGCTTGAATAAAACAGATCTCTAAAGCACTTTTAATCTGTTTTGCTATTCTTTCTGTTAGGATCTCTTCCCACCAGTTACCTATTATGTGCAACATATTTTGAAATGCCTTAAAATGTGACCGCCAGCCCACTTTAAGAAGGTAAAGCAGACTGATTTCCAAATGCGTGTTGCTCTATACAGTGTAAGCAATTGCAGGAAAAAGAATACTGCAGCTGAAAAGGAAAAATCAAAACATTCAATTTCATTTTAATTTGTTGTTAAGGAAAAGGGATGCATAGCCGTGCATCTCAGATTTTATTGTTTTTGGGCATCCCCTAGGGAGCCTGTTGAATTGTAGATTCTGATTTAGTAGGATGGAGTTGGGTCTGCAGGTGCTTTTCTGATGATCCCACAGGTGCTGATGATGCCAGTTGTTTGTCTGTTTCTGGCTACACTCAGAATAAAGAGGGTCTGTGGTATAATTGCAAACCTTCTTAGTAGATATGGAAAGGGTCCATGGCTGGCTCTTTAGAACCCCATTCTTTCACAAGTACTTCTTGTGCCAAGTTTACCGTGCTTCCAGCATTTGGAAGTTCAGTCTGAACAGAAGTCATAGTCGTTTCTACCCACATTTCGAGCACCTAATTAAGAAAAATGTAAAAGTGTAACATTTCTGAAGCCTTATGGCTCTATGATGAGTTTTTCATCCCTGTGTTTTTTTTTTAATCTGTGTAATGTATTGATGGAGGCTCCCTTGTAAGTCAGTTATGATTGCTTTCTCACAGGGAAACCTCCATCAAATGATCTTACAGTATTTCAGGCTCTTTTACAGAAAGAACTGGTAAAGTATCATTTTCATTCATCATCCTTGTCAAATGTCTTTTCTAACACCCGGGTGGCTCTGTGAAGTGCTGCAGGGGAGGAGAGAAAGCAGATGTCATGCTGACTCCTGGGAGTCTGCGCAGCTGGTGGGGCATCCAGGGTCCCAAAACCCTCCCCAGATGATTTCAGGTTATTTGTGTCACTCAAGCTTTGATATTTCCCTGTGTTCTCAGCGTCTCCCCACTCTTTTCAGGACCATTGTACATTATGTCCTCTGTACTTAAAGAACTCACCTCGAATCTATCTCACAGGTACATACCTGAGGAAAATTCTAGCATTTCATCTGATAGTGGGGGGTGGCGTGAATGAAAAGGACCATTGATGGCAAGAAATCGAAGGGCCTTTTTCACTGTCACACCCAACGCCATCCTATGATTCAGAATCTACGGTTCAACAGGCTCCCGACGGGATGCCCTAAAACAATAAAATCTGAGATACACCGTTAGGCATTCCATTTCCTTAACAATAAATTAAAATGAAATTGAATGTTTTGATTTTTCCGTTCAACTACAATATTTTCTTTTTCCTGCAGTTGCTTACACTGTATAAAGCATCCTGCATTTGGAAATCAGTTTGTTCTTCCTATTTAAAGGGAGCTAGGGGACACATTTTTAAGATATTTCAAATTGTGTTGCATGTAACAGGTAGCTGGTGGGAAGCACACCTGTATGAAAATGCATCCAAGCTACATCACAGATTAAAGCTATCTTAGCAGAAAAGGACTACATTCTTTTCATTCTAAAGCAAGAAAAGGCGCTTTACTGCAATTAAGAGTTGTCCTTGCCCCAATATATTTTTCATTCGGTAAATCAGAGCTTGAGCTTGGGAGAGTTCTTCCCCGCAGCGCCATCCTCTCTGGACACCAGGCTCCGTTGTTCGGTCATGCTACACACAAAGTTGAGATTGATGAGCTCATAAGGACCATGAATAACATCACCTTATGTTAGTAACATTCATAAAGAACTTTGCCATTGACAAAGATTTTCACATAAATTCATCTCAGCAACAAATTAGAGAGACTCACCTGAGGTCACTTGGCTACTGAGTATTTTAAAGGATATTTTGAAACCAGGCCAGGACTTTCATTGCTAGAAAAATACTGTTAAGTACCCCTCAAATATAGAGTAGTATTTAACTCAGAATATTATTGGATTCTGATTTTCCTCCTTATTTTACAAAATATTTCTACTGTTTTCCTAATTAAACTTTAATTTTATGAAATTTAAAAAATCCCATCTCATGAGCAGATAGGCTAATCCATTTTTTTCAGTTTGAAATTTCTCATTTTTAATGATATTGACATATTTAGCAAAATAAAACTACAAAATGTTAATGTTCAACAATCTTAATTTCAAGACTAGTAAGCCTTCTAAGCCCCTTTTGTATCAAACACAAATTATTTAAGACAGTTTGAAAGCAAAGTGCTTTTTCAAATTTGTATAAAATCACCTATGTTTTATGTTTAAAGTCAGACTGGGCTAGGCATGGTGGCTCCTACCATGCTTGGCCAGAATTTTGGGACGCCAATGGGGGCAGATTGCTTGAGTCCAGGAGTTTGAGACCAGCTTGGACAACATGGTGCAACCCCAGTTCCACAAAAATTGCAAAAATTAGTCGAGCATGGTGATGTGCACCTGTAGTCTCAGCTACTCAGGAGGCTGACGTGGGAGGATTGCTTGAGCCAGGAAGCACAGGTTGCATTGAAGTATGATTGCATCATTGCACCCCAACATGGGCAACAGAGCAAGACTCTGTCTCGAGAAAAAAAGAGAAAAGAAACGAAGAAAAGAAAAAAAAAAAAGGAGACCGGCTCTGCGTTGCTTCCTGGGTTTAAATCCTTGCCCAAGATTTGTTAGCTCCTCCTTATGATCTGGTCTGCGGGGAACGTAGTGATCTCTCACCCCTGCTCCTCCTCTGTGTGGTGGTCATCACAGAGCGCATGTTCTCAGAGGGTTGCGGTGATGAGTGAAATAAGAACGTGAAGCACACAGCCTGGCACAGAGTAAGCCTCAGGGAGTGCTGGCTCAGCTCTTTGAGTTAAGATTGCCACTTCACACACTTCCTGTCCCGATTGCTTGAATATTATTATTAATATACTTCAGAAATGTTGTTATTGACGACCTAAGCCTGAGTTGCTGGTGTGCGTGTGGGTCTTGTGCCTGCCTCTGAGCTCACTTGAATACCTAACTGTGTAGTTTTGTGCTTTCTGTTGCCTCACAATAGGTGACACAAAAGACTCCAGTGACAAAAGCCCTGGCTCCCTCATTCGCAGCGCAGGACCAGCTAAGGAAAGGGAGAGTCCCTAAGAGAAGGTTTGGTCCTCCTGCTTTCAGAGGAATGGTTGGTAGACTGAATGGCTCTTTTATTAGTTAAGGTAGGTCATGCTCTCTGTAAGACCCTTCACTGTGAGAGTTAGGAGCCAAGAGGGAGGTGAATCTGTCCTTCCACCATTTGGAAAAGGGGAGATACTGAGGACAATACATAAATTATAAGGCTTTTTAGTATTCTGGCATTTAAGAAAAGAAAAAGCTGTTGTTCCATTTTATGTGTGAATCCATGCTCTTCTAGGCTTCTGTGACCTCTGTTTTTAACCGTTAAGACACTGTATCTTGACAACCATCTTGTACATAAATATCGTGCTACATCAAAAGAAAAATACAGCTAACCCTGTATTAGACATCCTGGACAATAGCGATCACATATTTTCTCAAAAGGAAACAGAAGAGAAAGGCAAATATTAATACTAGTGTATATGTGATGGCTGCATTTTTCCACAGTGAATCTTTAGAGGCTATCATTTATGACATGTCTCCCATGAGTGAGCTTCCCTTCCCTCCTCTGTGCCATTGGCTGTCATGTTAAACCTGGAATTAGTTTGGTGTTTTTGCCTCGTTTCCTTAGGAACCTTTCTGAGGAATTTGTTACACAGGAAATTATCGTCCCACAGTTAGGAAAGCAATGCTACAGATGAACAATGTTTTGACAGAATGTTCAAAATTAAATTGCATACCATACCTTAGCAGAGTTGAAATAGCTTAATGTATATTTTCCTGAGAAAGTTCTTTATCATCTAACCAGGGAATATGAGAATGAAAATTGATTATATTTTTCTCATAAAAAAATTGGAGAATAAACTTTTCTCCAGGCAAATGATCCAGCTGTCTGGGGTAACATTTAGACATGAGATTCAGAATCTTTTTAATTATGATAGTTAATTGTTTACCCTTTATTGCATCATTAATTGCCAACCTTGTTGGACCAGGACTCTGATGACTACTCTCTCACAGCTTGGCTGATAAATAGAGGCATGATTCATTCATTTTTTTCCCCATACTCCTGAAATTAATGGTGAGAGCTTTGTAGTTATTAAAAATATGTTAAAAATCCGGTCTCTTGCCCTCTGGCTCAAATATAACACAAAAGTGGTCTAATTGTGTTCAGTTGTCCCTTGGTATTTGAGAGAGATTTGGTTCCAGGATCCCCATGGACACTAAAATCTGTAGATGTCCATGTTCCTTATTTAATATGGCATACCATTTGCATCTAATCTATGCATATTCTCCCGTGTACATTAAATCATCTCTAGATTACACATAATAGTGAATATAAAGCAAATGCTATATAACTAGTTATTAGGCTGTATTTTAAAAAATTGTGTTCATTTTTATTGTCATATTATTACTATTATTTTTATATTTTCAATCCTCAGTTGAATCCGTGGGTATAGAACCTGTAGATAGAGAGGACCAACCATATTAAGTTTGAAATTTCTTCCTCAAAGTTTTCATAGTTTCACAAATGTATATATTAGTGGATGACATTATTAAAAATTAAAAAAAATAGCTTTAAGTTATTTTAATATATTTAAGCTAATATGCAAAACACTGGAAATTTAAATACTGTTATGATTTTAAAAAGTAAAAAGATATCATGGAATAATACCTTTGCATGGGAAGCATTGTCATGGCCTTAGGTAACAGACGGTCAGAAAGCTTGGCTTTTCTTTAACATTTGAACTAGTTGGTTGAGAAGTTTTTAACTCATAACTTAATCTGTTTCCCCATTGCTTTGCTATGTCAAGTATCTTGTTTTAACACCTTTCTAGTAGAGAGGATTTAGAAGGGGGATGGTGATCACTGAATATGAGTAAAAAATAAACATGGCACACAAAAAAGTTAATATATTTGGTACTTCATGATAGGGAGATTTTAATGTAGAAGGTTTGATTCAAGAGTTAGAAGTAACAGTGTAAGACAGCTAGCAGGAACAGTTTTCCAACAGGTGGAAATAATAATCCTATAGGTGGAAAAAGAAAAGAGAAGGAGGTGACTTTCACCCCATGAATGCACCCTGGACAACAGAGAGCTTATTTTGAACCTAGTATAAAATTATACCAGTAGTGTTCATGTGTGTATTCAGTACATATCAATTAAAGAAAGGTGTGGCATGGACAAGCCACTGTGCAAGTCACCACGTCTACCCTGGTGAGCAATGTAGACCTTGTTTTTGTTCTGGAAGCAGTCCAAATTATTCATCAGACATGTCTTGGTGTGTTCAAAGTGCTATGTTAAAGGAGACACAGGGAGCGTCTGAGAGGACTTCACCTAACAGGGCCCTCTGCACAGAGAACTCCAGGGTGGTACCATTAGCCAGGAGATTGGACATGTGTGTGAGACACCAGAGAGGCCATGGCCCTCGTGAAGAATGGAAAAGATGCTGACTGGCGCCATGGTAGAGTGTGAGGGAGGGGAGGCTATAGAGGCCAGCGGGCACTGTGCTGCTGAAGAAGAAGAGATTGAGTGATGCAAGGGGAATGGGAAGCTACCGAATGCTCTTAAGAAGAGGCAGCCTATGATTTGTTGTATTTGAAAGATCATTCTTCTGTAGCTTGAACTGGGGATCGGGAGATAGCAGCACCATAGGAAGGAAGGTCAGTTAGGAGATTCTTGTAATTAGCAGACAGAGGAGAGCAGAAGCCACGCCAGATGGGGCCTGTAAGGGTTGAAGGAAGAGGACAAAGGCTTCTGGCCGCCACAACAGGCAGGACTCTATGGAGGTTAATGAAAGGGAGAATGAGGAGTGGTGAAGGACCCTTACCCTTCCAATGTAGGCAAGTGAGCAGCAGGTGGTATCCTTCCATAAGTTGGGAGAGGCAGAAAAACAGGTTTTTGGATGGTGATGGTGTGGAGTTCAGTTTTGTGCATATTAGATTTGAGGTGCTTGTGGGATCCAAGTGGGGTCAGAAAATCTTCAGTATATACCCCAAATATGAATATTTTATATATGATCTGTGTATAAATACATTAGCATTAATGTGCATGTGAATATATATATGTATATTTATGCACATTCAGTATATATACAAAATATTTACATAAGTTGAGATAAAGCTGAAGTAAACAATATTTTAAAACATTTTTCCCTGTGAATGATACAGAATATCTTTGGTTTTACTTAAATAGAATGGATTAAATATAATAAGGACTATTAATGATAACATGTTAATAATCAGCTTGAAGGTAGGATTGAATATCCATCATTGTTTTTAAAATATTGGTTTAATATTTAGGATACAGTGCTTGGGAAATCTACATCTAGGTTCATGTCACAGTTCTGTTTTCAGTGCTGAATTTAACAGTTTAAAATATTATCACAAAATGTTTTGTTCTAAATGAAAGGACAATGTAGACTTTATTAAACCATTAGACTTTATTTTAATTATGTCCGCAAAGTATGAAACACGTTTTTACCTGAAACAATTGAAATGCCATTTTTGAATTCCCATCTTCCTTAAAAGTAATTAATTGTATTTACAAGCTAAAAAAAAAGCTGAAGTTTTGCATTATTATCAAATGAATTTAAATGGAAACTCTAGAATATTTTGAAATGTGTTAGAAGGTTCTCCATCTGGGCAGAGATGAGAGGTGACATACATTGTTTTCAACAACAAAATCCCAGAGGCTGCAAATATGCACAAACATCTTGTTACAAAATGCTCTTTCCAAAGCTTAAATGTCTTCCCTGAAATCAGTTACTGTGCATTCTACCTCATCATTATATAATCACCTTGCTCAGAAGTGCCATTGAGTATGTTTACTTTTCAAGCTTGCTTCCAGATTTTCTACTCTTTTTTCTATTGAATAGCCGTTCTAGTCAGAAATTTTAGAACATGTCTTTTCTTTTTTTTTTTTTTAGAAAAGTAATTTATTTGTACTTTGATTTAAGCCAAACCAAAACCAGCAAAACTCTGCAGGGCCCAAGATGTCGTCATGACCACATTCCATCTCTGCAAATTATTATGCAATGCTGCTATTTTTTAATGTAGTATTTCTTTAAGTTACGAGTAATTGACAGTTTTATTAAGTGCTGAGGCTTACTTTTTAAGTGTCTTAATCTTATTGGTTTCTTTAGTTAATTTCTCAAGGCACAGTGTACATGTGCAGTAAGGTTTATTGTTAGCAGTAGTCAATGTAAATCCAGAGGTCAAATCGTCGTCTTGATCCTTTGAATTTTTAAACTGTCTGTTGCTCAGATCTGGATGAACTGTCTTGGTTTTTACCTTGAAACGTGGATAATAAAAATTTCTTATTCAGAGTAGGAAAAGTGTCAGCATTGCGATTTCTTCCTGATGTATGTGTTGCTATTTTGAGGACACTCTTCAGTCCCAGTTTCTTTGCAGGAATCTTTTACGATTCTAGTTGTAAGAAGATCCTTTGATCCACACAGCCAGAGTGAGGTCAGCACTGCCAGCCCATGCTCTTTGTGGAACATCCTATTTCCCACAGGACTCTCATTTTTCATGTAGGACATGGGATTAGCTGAGATAAGGATGGGGTGAAGGTACCATTTTAATTCAAATATTAAATATGAGTAAGACTTAATTCCATTCAAAGTTTAATACAAAAGGAAAAGGAAAGCATCTCTGTATGCACACTTTCATCAGTGGCACATTGTGTTCTTTCACCTCCCTTTGGAGGTCCATGGTACAGAAGGAGGTTAAACATATGGGAAGGGGTGAGATCACATGGAGAGAGTGTTTGGAGGGAAAATAGGACGGATGGAAACACTCAACAACAGTAATCCTCCACCTCCTTGAAATGATTAAAACATGGCCAAAGGGCTTGAATAGACATTTCTCCAGGGAAGATACACAAATGACCAATAGACATTAAAAGATGTGAAACATTTCTAATCATCAGGGAAACCCCAAATCCAAACCATAGTGAGATACCGTTTCCCAGCCATTAGGTTTGCTGTCATAGAATCAAAAAACAAGTGTTGGTAGGGATATGGAGCAATTGGAATCCTTGTCCATTGTTGGTGGGAATGTAAAATGTAAGCCACTGTTGGAAAACAGTATGACGGCTCCTAAAAAATTAAACATAAATTTTACATGTAGTAAATTACCTTGATATTGTTTTTAATAAATTCAAATACGACATTTAAAGGAATAAAGGATAGGTGGTGGTTGCCCTTTGGAAGACAGATCTTTGGGCCTACACGATGTGAAGTCCCCATCTTTCCAATTGGAGGACCATGCATCAAGTTAGACTGCTTGAATGCACAAGAGGCGGTAGGATGGGAAATGGGCCAGAGACAGCTGGGTGAAATTGTTCTCAGTGTAGTTTTCCTACTTATTTGATGAGGATTCCGAGGGTAGTAATGGCAGTCTTGGGTTATAAAAAGATAGTCTTCTGTGAGTTAGAGTTGGCATCTGTTGCCAGACTTTCTTGTTACTTCCTTCTCAGCCCGAATGTGACATCAATATCCTTTCAACATAGTGATACTGTGAATGAATTGGGACTGGTGTACATCTTTGGTACAGACGATAGTGCATAAAGAGAAATTTTAAAAATCGAACATACCCTCCCATTACCATACAAAACTGAGAGACTGTAGTGAATAAGTAATTTTAAAAAGCATGGAAATGCCAACTTAGCTGATGAGGAAAACCACGTAAACCTATCATCAGTGTTTATGGTGCTGCAGAATTTTCAGACATGAGTGAACACAGGATCTTTTTTCCATAAGTTGTTCTGAAGCAACAATAATACTTAGATTTGCAGTTAATATAGTTGTCTTAATTTAAATATTATTAATTATAATAATATCAAAATGCAAAAAGAATGTTCTCTTCGTAACATGGCCCTTAAATGTCAGTGTTTTGTCTAAAAGAATTTGAAGATCTGATTTTATTTAACCACTGCAAAAAAAAAAAATCATGAAATCCAAAAGTTATTTCATTTCTACTGTGGGAACATATTATGTCAACACTTAAATGTCAGGTTCTCCACAGTATTTTTGGTCTAGAAAATTTCTGAAGTATGCATATAGTTTTTATGGTATCTGTGGTATACTTGATCAGAGTTGTGGACTTCGATTGACCAATGCAATTAGAAACTTTACTGGTTACTGCTCAATATTGGTGTTTCGGAGGTATAGTATAGAACAGATATGGAAGCTGGATGTAGGGGTATACTTATTTCACCTCCATGTCATTCTCACATCTTCCAAAGTGCTTTCTTCACTTTGCTTTGTGAAAATAATGGGTGATCTCTCTGGTGTTTCATTTGCCTTTCCTTCTGAGATTGGCCTTTCTACTTTTGCTCATTTGGCTAGCTATAATATGAAATGCAGAGAAGAGGGGGCATGTTCATGATCCAGCCATTTTTGGAACTCTTCTACGATGAGACAATGGATACAGGTTTTATTGAACTTTGGGCCAGAAAAAAGCAGTACACATAATTGAATTACTTAGAGAAATGTCCTTGTCCAGGTAATGATTCATGTATAACCAAAATGCTGAAATCCCTACTGTCTCCCCAAGCTGATCTGAAACCATGTTTTTATTTGTATAGATTGAGGTACTAGTTATCAAGTGAAAGTAGAAATTCACATCTGTTTTTTACAGGCTTTGAGTAGGTGAACAAATTGTTAAGCCCTTATTGTTTTACCTGCTTCTCCAAGCAGAAATGTATCTTCTCTGAAAAGAAATATTGGATTGGAATGTAGTTCAAATAAAAATCTTATTTGTTGCTATGGAAGATTTGTGTGCATGTGTGTACAGACACACACACACACACACACACACACACACACATATATTTTTTGATAGAATTTAATATGACTCACTACCTATTCTGAATTTCCTCACAGTGTTCTTCTCTTTGAAAGAAAAAAAAAAGTCGGTGGCTCAACTATAAAAAGCACTCTATTTTCTGAGTGATTTGATTTAATCAAATTAAATGAGATGAGTTCTAGAAGCACACACTGATGTATGAGTGCAGTTGCAGCTGCTGTGCAGGGCCTGACCTGAAGCCTTTTCTGTGCTTCTGTGACGTGGTTTATGTACTTTACTGTAGTCACTGCAGATTAGAACCACACGCAGTGACGTGGATATGGGCCAGATAACAATAACAAAATTTGGAATGTCAGTGCTACTAAAGGGAGTCTTCATTTGAATTACTCATTAAAAAAACAAAAACAAAACAAAACAGAAAAAACAAAAAAAGACAGATAAGGTCGCATGGCTTAATAAAAATGCTACCAGCATTTTAAGACAAAGCTGAAGATTGCCCAAATGAGAAATAATGTGAAATGGAACTCAGGTCCCGTTGGTTGACTCTGGCTGTGAGATCCCTGTGAGCATACATTGGCACAGCCAGCTTCAGGGTACAAGAAGGTTCTGACTGAGAGACAAAATGCTGCCTGCCACCGATGGCTGCAGTTTTGTACAAATAAAAATATAAGAGTATTATATTCCAAGAAGAGTTGTTCTCATTTTTGTGCTAGAAGACATGTTTTTAACTGCCCTTTCCCAAATTTACCCAACTTCCATTTTCTTAAAATAGTAACCAGTAGTTATGATACTGCCGTTTTTCAATTCAGTAGTACATCGACAAACATTTGATGTGTCTCATTTTTAGGTACCCAACTTTCCAAATGTACTCAAGTTCCATTTTCTTAAAATTGTAACCAGTAGTTAGAATACTGCTGTTTTTCAATTCAGTACTACATTGACAAATACACATTTGATGTGTCCCATTTTTAGGTGTCTGTGGAAAATAAAGCAGAGTTTTTTAATGACATGTTTGTGGAATAAAACCAGATTATGGATTTGTGGGGGAAAGATTATATCCATATTCACAAACAAATATAAAAACAAAAATGAACAGTCATTATTTAAAAGCAGATGGAATGCATTGATCTAAAGGTGGCTGGTACTTGCTGATCCGGGAAGGTGGATTTGGGTGGCTGGACTCTAACACCGCCCAATGGCTAGAGCTGTGCTGGGAACTTTGTGGCAAGCGCTGGATTTAGCGCATAGGAGAGGGTCTGTTTGCAGCAATCCTGCAGCAAGCCCTCTGACTTTGACAGATGCTGTTCCTGCGTGCCTGGGTGGGATGATCTGAAGGAAAGACATAGTGAATTAGTAAGGAATCCTTCAGACCCTCAGGTCAGATGAACCATAAGCTAGTTGAGAAGAAAAAGAGAACAGAAAAGAAACACACTAAGAAAATAAATCTGCGTGTTTAGAGAAGACTGCAAGGAGTGTCACATTAAGAAAGGGCCTTAATGTTTAACAGATACTCCACAAATATTTATTTTTGTTTTTCTAAGATGACTCAAATAATTTTGATTTGATTGATTAAAACAAGTATATGACAGCATTTGTGATTTTAGGAGTGTGTATTCATAAATCCTAAGGCAAGAGTTGTGTTCAGCATATGGCTTGGAAACCTAAATGTAGTAGGTGCTAAATCTTGTAAATAAATGAATGTAAACGGACCAATAGTCGAAGGTATGCTGATTTCATTCAACGTGCTAACTTGCTTTCTCTCTCAAAATTTTCTACCATGTGTATGAGGACTCGCTTTTCTCATAAACTAAGAGGATGGAGCACCTATCCTGTGTCAGGCAGGGTGCAAAATTCATCCATATCTTTTCCCAGCAGTCCTTTGAGGCCAAAGATGCCCCTCATTCCAATGAGACAACTGAGGCTAAGAGAGTTCGACGTATTTCCCAAGGTCATGTAAACAAGGAAGAGAAGCAGAATATTTAATTGAAATGTTTCTGAATCCAAATCCCGCCTCCTCTTTAGAAGGAAAGGATCTTCTCCACTGGGTTTGTACATGTTTTTTGCAGACAGATTTCGCTCTGATGTCACCCATTGTAATGCTGAAAGGCCTCAGCTAAACTTACTGAAAAGTGTTTATAAGCTGCAGCCTCTTTTCTAAAAAATAACTTCTTATTCTGCTTCACTATTCAGCCTGGAGCCCCCCTTGGCATCTTCCTCTTTATACTGGACGTTGTAGATGGTGCTGTTTTCCTGCTCTTTTGCTCTTTCATGCCTCCCTCTTCTGTTTTAAGCATGCACATGCTGTTGGGTGGGCTTGGCCACTCTTGAACTGCAAGCATTCCTGAGGAACACCCTCTCGGCTTGCATTGTTGGTTGAGAGACTTTGTATTCTGGGAGGAACCACACACACATGCACACACACGTACGCACATGTACACGCACACACACACACACACACACACAAGCACCTGTGTTCTGGCACCTACACAGAAATGGACTAACTCAGAAAGACCACTTTTCAGGGATCTCGAATGAATGTTCCCTCTCTCTGCTTTTCTTCAATCGGAGATATTCATTTCCAGGCTTCAGTAATGTGGCTCCTTTTAAAAGATCATCGGCAGGATAGTTTTATTCTTTAAGAAATAGTGCTAGTTATAGGGCCAGACGTGGTGGCTCACTCCTGTAATCTCAGCACTTTGGGAGGCCGAGGCCAGTGGATCAGCTGAGGTCAGCAGTTCAAGAACAGCCTGACCAACTTGGTGAAACCTTGTCTCTACTAAAAATACAAAAATTAGCAGGGCATCATGGCAGGCACCTGTAATCCCAGTTACTTGGGAGGCTGAGGCAGGAGAATCACTTGAATCCAGGAAGTGGAGGTTGCAGTGAGCCGAGATGGCACCATTGCACTCCAATGTGGACCACAGAGTGAGACTCTGTCTCAAAAAAAAAAATAGTACTACTTATAGTCAAAATGCAGATACATTATTGGTTTTTGTGATAACTGCTTATTAAAAAGTTTATGAAGTTTCTCTTCACAGATTTTCATGGGTGAAGAACTGTTTATCTTAGTGATATGTGAAGTTGATTGTGTTCTACAAGTACAGGAATTTATTTATTTTCTATATCATCCTCACTTTTATTATGAAATAATATTTCCTGCAATTATTGAGTGAATGCTTTCTGCGATGTGTTTTTCCTATCTTGATGAATAAGAATTGAGGCCTAATTGTGGATTGAGGCAAGAAATCAGATTAAGGACAAAAGATTCTGATGACAGATTATGGATCCATTCTTTAAAAATTAATGAGCATCAACTTTTTTCTGATGTCATATGACATTGGATATGAAAAATGTCATTTCACCAATCAAATAGCATTCTTCATTTAGGGTAGGTCAGAGAAAAAAACTTATATAGAGACACAAGAAGATATTTTAGTTAAAACATGCTTTACTCAGACATTCAGAGTAGACCAACATCCTCACTTTACACCTCAGGGAATTTTGGAAGGCAGATTTTAGATCATCGATCACAAAAAACAAAGCCAAAGCTACTTAGTAACATAGGCCAGAACTCCTAACTAAAACCCATTGCAAATTTTGTTTACTTCATGTTGTTTTAAGAACTGATAATTGTGTTTTATTTTCATGAAATGGGTTTATTAGTAGTAGTATTGCCTTTCCTTTCTAAATATCTGAAATATTATTGGAATATAAACTAACAAGTAACTAAACAGCAACGAAAGCATTGTAGCTGCTAGATTCGTGGTTTGGGATCATGTCCTAGTATTTGGGAAAGGTGGAAAGCATTTTATTACTTTATCTTCTACTTTCTCACATCTGACATTGTCCACTGTAGTGGTGAACTGAAACTCGTAAGAGCAGTGGTGCAAAGCAGATATGATTTATGACTACACAGTGATGGAAGAGCCCAGGCCATACTTGCTGAACTCCACGTGCTCCCAGGATTCTCAGGATTCTCATCAAAAATGAGCTGCACTTGCAGTTCTGGCTTCTTTACCCGGAATTTTGTGATGACCTGTGTTCATGTAGACAGAATGGGGGAATGTTTTACACATGCATAATGGAGCTGAGAGACAAATGATTTTCTGTCTGAGTCAGTTATCCGAATTCCTCCATCTGGTTTAGTACAGGCCAGAATTTCCAGTCTAGAATATCAGACTCATGACTCTTGTTCTTCCCTTTATTTTGTGTTCTGCAGTCTGAGGAATGTTTACCCAGGTTTTGTATTGGTGGAGAATGAATTCCACTGCAGCCTTAACAATCCAACCACGTGTCACCCAAAATGCAGGTAGTTAAGAAAATTAAGAGAGAAAATAGCTGTATGGAAGTTCATCTATTCATAGTTTTTTCCTATTAATTTCCTCGTTCCACAAATACTTATTGCAGGTACAATGTTAGGTATTGGATTCAAAACAAATATATCTAGGGGCCACTTTGATATGGTCTCTATATTAACAGTCAGACAATTTAGTGGAAAGCAGATAGATGGAATTATGCGCTTACCACAGTTATTTTAACATGTGATCAATATAATATGGAAATATTTATTTGCTTATTCGGCAAACATTGATCAAAAGCCAGTCATATACTATGAGCTGGTACACAGGATAAGAAAATCAGGAACAGTCTTTGCCTTTAAGGAATGATGGGGACTAATAATAATATGATAACAATGATAATATTGAACATTTTCTAGATGCCAGCACTACAAGAAACACTTTACATTTATTAAATGATTGATTTGTCCCAACAGCTTTATGTATAAGCATTACTATTATCCCCATTCTGTAGATGAGAGCTCTCAAAGCACGCAGGTTAAACCACTTGCCTAGTATCACACAGCTAGTAAGTGGCATAACCGATATTCAAACTCAGGTTGTCAGGCTCCAAAATCTGTATATACTTATCACACAAACCTATGTAAAATTGTGTTGAAGGAGGAGAATGAAAGCTCTCTGGAAGGCCTCGGGAGACCTCTTTGAGAATTAACGTTTGAAGGATATGTAGGGCGTAAGTTGGAGGAGAAGGAAGAGAGAGCACCAAGGCCTTCCGGAGGGTGAGCAGAGGCCATGGGGGATACTGACCAAAGCCAGTGAGACCGGAGCACAGAGGAGCTTGGCAGAGGTGAGCCTGTAGGGGTGCACAGAGGCAAATCCAGGCATGGATTATTGGCCATGGTAAAGAGATGTGTCTTCAATCTAAGAACATTGGGGAACTGTGGAGATGGCATGATTTTGCAGAGAGAACAAATTGCAGCCAGGGGCAGAGGGACTCCTGACAGACAAACTGGGGTATCATTGGACTTACCCAGGTGAGGGAGGATGGTAGTGTGAGCAAGGGTGAGGATGGGGAAGTCAACAGTTTGGTGACCACAATAAGATGGAGTTTTTAATTGCATTAGAGTTCTCCGTTGAAGAAGTCAACAGACAAGTAGCAGCCACACTAGGCCTGAAAGGCAGGGTTTTACCAGACAAACGAGGAAGATAAATGACCATTCTAAATGGTAAAGAGGTAGCTACTGATAGAGGAAATTTGGGGAAATTGAACTGTTACAGTAAAACTAAACAAATGCTCTTGACAACAGCATTTTCTGTGATCAGCTGCGTCCAAGCACATTTATAGACTCTCATTCTCAGCAGACCTCAGCAGTACCCGATTATTTGTTATGGCCACTGGCAAACACATTTTCAAAACTCAACGGAAGGGAGAGGAGACTTCCTTGGAAAAATGAATTAATATTCACACACCGTAAATTTTTGGTTTAACTATAGCAGCTTAACTGACCATTTCAATCTTTGGGTTCATCTTTTAAGCTAAATTTTTCATTGTTCTTTTTATATTTAACAATTTTCCTAAATCTCCCTATCTTTCCAGCATGCAATTTCAACTTATCCCTTTAACTCTAGTGCCAAAATTCGGAAGATTTTCTATCACATTAATGCTAGAATAAAAAGAAACATGTGAAGCAGGTTATAAAAAGAAGAATCTCAGCACTTTCACAGTATTCACCATTTATCAACTGCAATGCTAACATTGTACATGGCTGACTACTTCAATGCCATAACACATTAAATTGCTTATATGATAAAGCAGTAATTCTCACATCTGGGTGTGTAGTGGAAGCCCCTGTAGGCTCATTAGACCACAGATTCCTGTGTCCCACTCTCCAGAATTTCGGATTCAGTAAGTCTTATGTTTTTATTTCTACAAAGTTCTCAGGTGCTGCTGCTGCTGCTAGTATAGAGACCATGCTTTGAGAAGCAGTAGTGGAAAGGTGGTCTTAAAATACTTTTGCATGACATTGGCCAACAGCTTGGGCTGGAGGGAGGGCGGAGCTCCACCACACATGTATATTTTCATCAAAAGGAATGGAATTCAGACTGGGCTTTGTTGTTTTTGCTGCGGAAGGACAGCATGATGACCTTATTTCCTATCTACCCTGGCACTTTTATAACGAGTAAAAAGTCATTATTAAGTAAAACGTCAGCCAGCTTTCTAAGGATACATGCTTCTCAATGACATACATGTACATTTTCTAAGAGAGAGACATGGTTGTAATTAAGTTGATGTTCACAGGAGAGCATAGAAGGTATGACAAAGGGAAACACGTTTAATGTATCACCATTGTCCACATAATTTAAAAGTTATTTTGGAGGCTACATTGTGCCATGGCCAATTAATTCACATAGTCCTTCTAAAATATTTTTGAATGTAGACATTAATTGCTTTGTAATAAAGATACGTTGTTTAAAGGCTTAAGGAAGAATAACAGCGATAATGTTTTACAAATAAATCCAGTTTAAAATCTTTGTGGTTATTGTTGTTAACGTAATTAATGGCATGACATCATTTGGATTACACCAATCACTCTATTGTGTACTCTTTCTGTGGTAGGATCTCATCCAGAGGACCACATTGCATTTAGTTGTCATATGTCCTCTGGTCTGTGACAGTTTCTCAGTATTTCTTTACTTTTCATGACTTGGCAGTTTGAAGAGTGCTGTGTAGCCGTCCTGTAAAATGTCTCTGACTCTAGATTTGTCTGTATATTTCTCAGTATTAGACTAGGGTAATGGGCTTTTGGAAAGAATTCTTCAGAGAAGAAGTGCCTTCCTCATGCATCATCTCAGAGGGTGCGTAATATCAACATGGCATTACACTAGCATGACTTAGATTTCTGCCTAAAAGACGTATATAACCGCAGGAATCATTACTGATGCTAAGTCGCTGTACATGTGTAATTGTAAACATTTGAGCAAGTTGGTATTTCAGTAGTTGAAATGTATTGGGTTTTAAGTCCTCAGCAAGTCAGGTAGAAAATTCTCTTTCTTGCAAATATTGGTTTAATAAAGCAAAATATGGTAAACTATGTCAACAGAACTACAAATAAACAAATAAAAATAATACTTAAGTACTGAAATACTTTTAGTCCCTAAGGAAACATTTGGTTTCAGCTCTAGAGACCTATTTTTCCTGAAGGACATAGGCAGCGATGGATGCACATGCACATATAATGACTGGAATCCATGCTTGTGTTCCTAGTTTGATAAAATTCTAAGGGAGGGATTATGGAAAATTAATTGCTATGCATTTTGTTCGCATATATAAGAATGCAGGTAGTGCTGGATGATGTTTGCCAATACCTGCAATAAATACGTGGCAGAGGCATTTTGCTGCTGGGTTTCTAATATGGATTATGGACTAGATCATGAAATAACATCATATTTTGCCAAATCAGTGTCTCCTGTGATTATTAAGCCACAGACTAGAACTGGAAAATCTCTGTAAGCAGCAGGCACTGTGACAGAAATATCAAAATAGTGAGCACTGGGAAACATGTATTTTCCATTAAAATGTGAAGCACTTAAGCACAAAGGAAAGATTTATATAGTAGATAAGAGGGAATGTATTAACTCTCCCAATATTCATTTGGAAATTGTCATTTAGGCTTTTGGACTCCCTAAACACCATAAGCTTCTGCCTGGAAGGTTTTGAAAAAGTAAGTTTTCATGTCAGTACCTTGACAAGATAGATTAGGAGCTGCAGGTAGCAAGGCTAGGGCAATTTCAGTCTGCTTGTGTGATGTACAAAAAGAGTTTGGGATAATCCATCCTAAGAAAATGTCAGATCTGTGTGTGCATTCGATTTTAAAAATATGAGTGCAATTCAGGCAATTGGAGACAGTCATGCTCATGAAAATATATGGTTAGCAATGAGTCCAGCTGACTATAAAATTTCTTTGGAAGAACAGGAAATTCTTACATTCACAAAACATCACAGAATGCATCATTCATGAAACATGTATTTATTGATCTCTTACCTTATGCAAAATACTATGTATGGCACTGTAGCATATACAAATGATGTATAAAATAAAGAATCAACCACCAAGGAGCTTCTCAATAAGAGAATAGATATAGAACTTCTTCCTGGAGAAAGAAGGAGGGTTCATGGGATTCTACTCACTGGGTCACAAGAAATGGGGCCGGGTAATGGACAAGAAAAGCAGTATCTGAAGCAAGAGGTCTGTAATCTGTGTCTCAAGGATTTAGCTTCCAGATTCCTTGTGAATGAATCCATTGCAGAGGAAGAAACTGATAATACGCCAGAACCTATTTAGACAACTCTATGAGCAAATAACTGCACATCGAATAACCTACAAAATAGTGACAAGGGCTACTAGAATGTATAGATTATAAAACATGCTTGAGAGAAGAAAGGAGAGAAAAAGAAGGAAGAGAGAGAGAGAGTGTGTATGTGTGAGAAAGAGAGAGAATGTCCTGCTGGAGATGGCAGATTCATTTTATGGGAATGTAGTGGCAGAATATACTTTAAGTCATTTAAACCTAGAACTGGCTCAGTGGCCAATGGGAATGATTAATATTTGTGAGTAGTAAAGGAACATGAATGGAATTGTACTTGAGGAAGGTTCCTTTGGCCAAAGTTGATAAAATAACTTTCAGGTGTGTGGAGCATAGGGCGTCCAACCTAAGAAGTAAGAGCAAAAGGTGATGATGCCCTAAGCTTGGAAAAAGATGATCCAGTTGCCTGAAGTGCTGCTGAGGCAGAATCTGACCAATTAGAACTAGTTGTGGAATTATCATTTTGCTTAAAGGTATTTACTGAGTACCCTGTTCTTTTTGTGCCAGCCGTTGTGTTAACATTGGGAATCCAGGGTACATAGTGCACCTACTTCATATTACTTAATGCTCTAATGAAAAAGAGTGAGAGAGACTTATTCAGTGAAGTGATTGATTACACATCATTTATTTATTTATGTGGTAGATGTTTATTGAGAATCTACTATCTGCAAGAGACCAGGCTGTAAACTGTTTATGCATGATCAACGCTACAATAGTTACAGGTTGTCATGGGAGTATGCATCTGTAAGAGCATGCCTACTTTGTGGGAAACAAAAAGGAAATAATGCAGCGTGACATTCAGGAGTCAAGTGCTCATATTTTATAAGTCCTCAGCATACTGACACGGCAAGAACGTAGTTGGATCTTTTCACCCTCACACTGGAAATTCCAAATTTGCTCTTTCAAAGTTGGCTTTCTAGGACCAATTGTGATCTCATGTGTATGACACAGGCAACTCTGACTCTGCAGTCTGCCACTCAACACCAGGTAGTCCGAGCTTCCTGGTCAGGAGGTCTTTGGGACTGAGACTCAACCTCCACAAATGCCCTTCCAATAGAAGCCACTGTGTGCAGACCCTACTTCTTCCAGTGCCTCCAATTCCTGGCCACGTGCTGTCGCCAAAAACTCCTGTAAACCCATGGCCCTGAGCACGTGTTATTGGGCACCCAGACCCAGGGTGCTTTGCTCTCTTTTCCCACTTTGATGTCCCCCAATCCCTTAAAAAGGAAGAGCAGCAAGTGGGCAGAGTTCTTCTGGATTACAGCCCTTCCATGTGTCCAGCTGAATGAGAGCAAGCTTACCTCTCCTCAAGATGTTCCCTGAAGATTAATGCACTTGACCTGGTCAGAAAATGTTTATGTTCCTCCAATGTCATCATATACCAGAGAAGAAAGCATACAAGAAAATCAGCATTGGCTACCATATAACCTGGAGGGGGAATTCAGGAAGGATAGGGATTGATCTTTTATTTCATGTCTATCTCTATCAACAAACATCCCCTTGAAAGCAAAGAGTTTACGTTATTCCTTTGTATATTCATGAAACTTAACAGGCACCTGACAATACATATTTTTCAGATGGATGGATGGATGGATTTAAAAACAAAAGCCTTTGGGCTGTGCTACTATGATGCAAATAAAGCAAATGGAAGCTAAATTGCAAGGGATGGATGGTGTACTGAGGAAGCGTAGGACTCACAATGAGAGGGCCTTTCAGAGGAGCTTGGCAATGATGTGGAGAAGCGCAGCGTATCATGGAAACATGCTGGAGTGAAAAGGGTGAAATAAACCATTTACAATTTAGCATATTTGAGCAGGAGTCCTTTAGCAGATGGATGGGATGGCCTTTATGTTTGGTGATAAATTGAAAACAAATTTTAAAAAGAGGTGAAAAGGCACAGATGGATGGTTTATCCTAAAAAGGAAAAAAAGAGGATTTCTTTAAGAGGAGGGAATTGGGAGAGAAAACAGAAGATATTTACAGGGATGAAAATCCCTGCATTCCCTACAGTGAGTGATTTAAAGATAAGAACATTCTGAAGATATCACAGTATGTTTCTTTCTTTAGCTCTGGCTGTGTGTCCTCACCTGCTTACACTTCTTAATCACAGATCTCTCCTCAGGTTTACCAAAAGCTACAGAATCATCATTCCAGATAGCACAAGGACACCACACCTGCATGCGTTGTTGTTTTCATACCCAAAATGTGTGATTTTGTGCAAACCACAATTTCAAATACACTGCATTTCACAATATTTTATTAATGTGAATGTTTTTTGTCTTTAGCTGGAGCTATATTTTAGAAAACCTTATAATGAGGATCGCATTATTGATTTATTTGTGTATTCACCTAATTCCATTTTAGTCACATATTTACCTCTTCATTTACTTATATAGGTATTTGTAGTTCATATAAATTGCTCTTGGCTCTTTCCTTCACACTTGCTTTTGCTCTTTCTCTTTCTCCCAAGTATAGTTAAGTTCTGAAGAGTTTAAAAATATAAAAAACCCCCACATTTGTATTAAATTCTCCAAAATCTGTATGTATAAACAGGAAAAGGTGAAATGATAAAATGAAGTTGGAAGTGCTACTCATGAATGTATTTGCTTGATTGGCACAGCCACGTTTTGTTTTAAATATTCCTGTCTATTCCTGTACTAGGGGGAGGGAGAGAGAGTTCTACGGATCAGATGGACACACTCTGCATGAAAAGAAAATTCAACACAAGTCTATGGTACATTGAATTTGAGGTTTTCTTTAACACGAAGCAATAGATCAGCAAGCCTTGTCATGTGCTTGTCAATAGTCTATGCTTTGCTGTCAATAAAAAAATTTGTTGACATCTTTACTATTATGTAATTCACCTATTGATGTGGTTTGGCTCTGTGTCCTCACCCAAATCTCATCTCAAATTGTGTGAGAGACCCAGTGGGAAATAACTGAATCATGGGGGTGGTTTCTCCCCTATTGTTCTTCTGGTAGTCAGTAAGTCTCACCAGATCTTATGGTTTTATAAGGGGTTTCTGCTTTTCCTTCTTCCTCATTCTCTCTTGTTGCTGCCATGTAAGAAGGGCCTTTCACCTTCCCCCATGATTATGAGGCCTCCCCAGCCACGTGGAACCGTGAGTCCATTAAACCTATTTTTCTTCTCAGCCTTGGGTATGTCTCTATCAGCAGCATGAAAACGGACTAACAGACCTATCATTCAATTCACTCTTTTTAAAAAGTAAGTTCTAATGTTCTGTGGAGATTGGAGAATTTCTCATGTACACTTCAGAATAATTTTCAATCTGCTGTGTTGAGTGAAGTGTTCTGTAGATGTCTGCTAAGTTTAGTTTATAGGTTTGTTCAGGTCTCCTCTTTCCCTGTTAGTGTTTTGCTCCGTTGTTCTATTCACGGAGTTATACAACCATCACCATAAACAATTGTAGAACATTTTTCTAACTCCATAGGAAAGGCTGATATTTATTAGCAGCCACTCCCCATTTCCTCTTAATACCCCAGTCCTAGGCACTTACTAATCAATTTTCTGTTTCTAGAAACTTGTCTATTTTGAACAATTTGCATAAATGGGATGATACGGTATGTGTGGCCCTTTGTGACTGACTCCTTTCACTTAGCATAATGTTTTCAAGGTCCATCCATGTTATAGTATGTATCAGTGTTACAGCCATTTTTATTGCCAAAAATATTGCATGGTATGGATTTACCACATATTTTTTATCCACCAGTTTCTGGACATTGGGATTGTTTACCATTTTGGGCTACTATGGATAATGTTTCTGTGAACATCCATGAATAGGTTTTTGTGTGAACATATATGTATTTTTTGAGATGGAGTTGTTTTGCTCTTGTTGTCCAGGCTGGGGTGCAATGGCATGACCTTGGCTCACCGCAACCTTTGCCTCTCGGGTTCAAGCAATTCTCCTGCCTTTACCTCCGGAGTAGCTGGGATTACAGGCATGTGCCACCATACCTGGCTAATTATTTTTAGTAGAGACGGGGTTTCTCCATGTTGGTCAGGCTGGTCTTGAACTTCCGACTTCAGGTGGGTCCACTTGTCCTGGCCTCCCAAACTGCTGGGATTACAGGTGTGAGTCATCACGTCCAGCCCCGTGAACATATGTTTTAATTTCCATTAGGTATATACCTAGGAGTGGAATTGCTGAGTCAAACGGAAACTCTATGTTTGACTATTTTAGGAACTGCAAATCTGTATTCTAAAGTAGCTGCACCATTTTACACTTCTACTAGCAATGTGTGAGGGTTCCCATCTCTCCACATTCTCCTTGATACTTGTTATTATCTGTCTTTTTGGCTATAGCCATCTTAATTGGTGTGAAGTGGTATCTCATTTAAGTTTTGATTTTTTTTTTTTTTTTTTTTTTGAGACGGCGTTTCACTCAAGTTACCCAGGCTGGAGTGCAATGGCGCGATCTCGGCTCACCGCAACCTCCGCCTCCTGGGTTCAGGCAATTCTCCTGCCTCAGCCTCCTGGGTAGCTGGGATTACAGGCACGCACCACCATGCCCAGCTAATTTTTTGTATTTTTAGTAGAGACGGGGTTTCACCATGTTGACCAGGATGGTCTCGATCTCTTGACCTCGTGATCCACCCACCTCGGCCTCCCAAAGTGCTGGGATTACAGGCTTGAGCCACCGCGCCCGGCCAAGTTTTGATTTTTATCTCAGTGATTGCTGGTGATGCTGAATTGCTTTTCATGAGTTTATTGGCCATTTATATATCTTCTTTGAAAAAAATTTAATTCAGATAATTTAATTATTGTTGGGTTATTTACCTTGCATTCCTGAATTGTAAGATTTCTTTTTGGATCCTAGATGAAAGTTTTTTAAAAGTCAATTACATGATTCACAAATGTTTTCTTCCATTCTTTGGATTGTGTTTTAGCTTTATTGATAGTGCCCTTTGAAGCACAAAAGTTTTTAATTTTGATGAAGTCAAATGTATCTTTTTTCTCTTTTATTACTCAGACTTTTGGTGTCATATCTGAGGAACCATTTTTTCATCCAAGGTTGCAAAACATTTACATCTATGTTTTCTTCTAAGAGCTTTAAATTGTTAGCTTTTATCTTTTAGGTCTGTGATCCATTTTGAGTTAATTTTGGTGTGTGATCAGAGCACCTACTTGTATGATTTGAAGCATTTTACATTTATTGGATCCTGTTTTATGGCATAAGACATGGCGTATCCTGGAGAATTTCTATGTGCACTTGAGAAGAATTTTCATTCTGCTGTGCTGGGTGAAGTGTTTGTTGGATGTCTGGTAAGTCTAGTTGGTTTATAGGTTTGTTCAGGTCTCCTGTTATCCTGTTAATCTTCTGCTCAGTTGTTCTGTCAATTATTAAAGATAAGGTATTGCCATGTCAAACTATTGTTTTTGAATTATCTTTTCCTTTTTTCAGTTCTTTCAGTTTTTGATTCACATATTTGGAGCCTCTGTTAGGCAGGTATATTTTCCACTTGTTATAGCCTCCTGATCAAATGACCCTTTATCATTGTAAAATATCTCTGTTATCTTTAGTAACTTCTGTTGTTTGAATGTGTGATTTTTCTGCTATCAGTGTAGCAACTCCAGCTTTCTTGTGGTTGCTGTTGGCGTAATATACCTCTCTCCATCCTTTTACTTTTAAACTATTTGTATTTTTCTATCTGAAGTGTTGCCTGCAGACAATGGATTAAAAATTTAGAAAATCTAAAATGCATATTAGTACTTCTCTTTCAGGACCTAGATGGCCAATAAGAGGAAGGGCCTACAGCCTCCTTATGTGATTGGTTTTGCTTGTGGTGGAGATAGATTGAGGATGCTGGGTAGGGGCTTGGTCCAAAGATACTTCTCCTCACCCTTGACTGAGTGTTGACAATATAATGGCAAGGTGAATTCTCTCAGAAAGTGTTGTCTTCTAGTGGCTATTAATATAAACATCAGAAAACCCATTCCTGTTCCCTAAGTACAACTCTGGTCCAGCGGCAAGGTATTTCCCTTAAATAGGAACATTGGTCTGTTTTGTGAGTTTCCCTTACATGTTTCTTTTCCCCAGCTTGCACAGTCTAAGATAATATGCTTCTAGTTTCCTTCTTTGCACTTCCCCTCTTATCTTACCTTTTCATGCCGTAAGCTCAAAAACCGATGTATTTTGGATACCTACATCAATTATATCTTTACATCTAAAATCCAACTAAGATAGTTAGACAAGGATAGCAACAATAACAATAGCAACAGCAATTAAATTGGGTGTCTTAATTTAACTCATGGTCTTGAGTCTCAGCAACAGAGAAACACCTGCATCTCCAATTCTCCAATGTCCATCCAATGTCTGACTTATTCCTGTATATGGAAGCTCTAATGGACTTATATTGATTTAATACTTTCTTGTCGTTGTTTGAACCCACAAGCCCCATCCCAAAGTCAGAATAGAATTTTTTTTTTTTGCTGGTGTTTTGTATGCACTTTGCTAGAATTTTCAGCAGAAAGTTTCTATTATTAACAGCCAGTTGAATTTAATAAGTATCTGCCCTGCATTAAATATACAACACCTAGTACATATGTAATATCGTAACAATTTGTAATCAACAGTACCAAATATATAGCCAACCTTATGAGAAAATGGGAAAACACACAAATAAACAAACATTAAAACAAGTTTGAGCTTTCCAAAATTTATTTTTGAGCTTTACATGTAATTCATGTTACAGGAGGAATTAAATACTTTGGCTTCCTCAGGTTGGTTCGTATGTTTCACGTGTTATGTTTTAAGCTTGTATTTCTAAACTAGTCACCTTCAAGACCTATAATGCTATTGCAGAATATAATAGTCACTTTCTATCAACTTAATTATAGCTTTGGTTTCATTGTTCACTGTGATTATTTGGTATGGGCAAATGACACATATAAATAAAAGTATTTATTCAAAGCTCAGTAACTCACAATTTATGAGAATTTTATCAAGCCCATTTCATAATGAATATCTAATAAGAAATTTGTTAGTCTTCTTGCAATAAGACCAAAGAGAATAAGCTTTAAAAAACGTGTCATAATAGCATGGTGTCCAGGTGTGGTGCTCACATCTGTAATCCCATCACTTCGGGAGGCTGAGGCTGGGTGGATCTCTTGAATCCAAGAGCTCAAGACTGGCCTGGGCAACGTGGCAAAACCCTGCCTCTACAAAAAATAGAAAAAATTGCCAGGCATGTTGACGCGTGCCTGCAGGGAGGTGAAAGTTGCAGTGAGCCGAGATTATACCACTGCACTCCAACCTTGGTGACAGAGCAAGACCGAAAACAACAACCACAAAAAACCCTCTCATAATAACATAGATAGAAATTGTAGCATTATTTAGAAATTTTCAGAAAGTTATACCATTTGAAAAGACTCTTGATGAGAAGAAAAATAAATATTAACTACTTACAACCGTGAGGAGTTTTACATGCTAAATATGAAATTAATTTTGTGAAGTTCTATATATATCTATGGGTTAAAAACATGCATCAATACAGAGAAGTTTGAATATTATATTATGATACAAACTTTATATCTAATTTAGAAATTTTTTTATTGACATGACTAAAAATTACATTGTTAAGTTGACCTAAGATGAAATATGTCAATATTGTATGTTCTTTGCACGTTAGCCAAAGGAACCCCTTACAAGTCGTCTTTTTCACTAATCTCAGTGATCATAATGTTTTAGAATATTATAAACATACTATTTTGATAGTTAACAAATATTATAATAAAAATATTTAATTCATTTAAGGCCAACAGTGTTTATAATGGCAAAATTTACTTTTTAATTATAGTTTCTTAATGAAAACAAAAGTAATATTTGGATATTACAGCATTTATGCTACCTTTAGACTTTTCATTCATTTAGCATATATCTAGCTGAAATAAATGAAGCTTTATTTTTTCATGAAACTTTACTTAGATTTGATCAATTTTAAAATGATGCTATTAATAATTATGTTTATGTTATAAAAACTGAAAACTTAAGCACCATTAAAATATTTTCTGTTTCCTACATTCTATTATTTCTTATGTCTTATGAAAAAACTGAATGAGGAAAAATGTTAACTGTTAGGATGAATTTCCCTACACATTAATGAAGACAATTAAAAGTGTTGCTATGGTTTGAATGTGTCTCCCAGAGTTAAGGTGTTGAAACTTAATTTCCATTGTATCAGGAGATGAGGCCTTCAGAAACTTGTTAGGCCATGGGGACTCTGCCCTCATAAAGGGGCTAATGTCATTATCATGGGAGTAGGTTAGCTATCGTCCTTCCACTGTGAGATGAGGCCCTCACCAGATGCCAGGGCCATGTTCTTGTACTTACCAGCTTCCAGAGCCATGAGCCAAATAAAGTTCTCTTTATAAATTACCCAGGCTGTAGAATCCTGCTATAGCAGCAGAAAATAAACTAAAACAGGTATAAATATGTAAAAGCACAAAAGCATTTAAAATTAAAGTTTTGCCAAAGTCAAGCACATACTTTAGGGGGCTATAAAGATTAATAATACTCATTTCCTGTCCTCTGTGAACTCATAATTTAATTAAGATGATATATATGCCACACACACATAAAATGACAATCAACAGAAGATATAGAAATGTAACAGATTAAAAGGCACAAAATCACAGTCAAAGAAACAGTTACTTGTTTCAGGAATCGGGGGCATTTATAGACAGTGGCATTTAATTTGGGGTTTGATGGTTTGGTAGAATTTCTTAAGTGGACAAAAGAGAAATAACATTTCCCCTGAGGAAACAGCACAAATAATAACAAGTATGAAATTGTACACTATGTTTCAGTAGCAATTAATTATCCAGTGTGCCTGCAGCTTAGATAGTGTTCCGTAGGGAGATGGATGCTGCTTAAAGAATAACGCAAAGCTTAGGAGGGGCTCTTATCAGAAGCTCTTGAGTTTCCTAAGGAGGATTTTGGACTCTATAGATAAATATTTCTGAATGAAGGTGTAGTGCGTCACCATACATCACAGGGTATAATTGCAAATTATTTATATTTTAGATTGCATGTACATAATTTATGAATAATACATGTTTGCACATACAAATGGAGAATTGCACAGAAGTTAATCTAGTTATAGAGATGAGGATAGAATGCAGAGTCAGGAGATTATTGGGGAGATTGATCAATATGCTAAAGCAATATCTCTATGGAGAGACTTTGAAGATATAGTTCACAGAATGACTTTTTTTTGCATGCAAAAGGGGGTACAGGATGGATAGATTTTGAGCTTTGTATTGACAGGAGTTGGTGACTGATGGAATGAAATAAATGTGAGAGCAAAAGCAATCTTAGAGAAGGATGAAGGCTTAGCTTGGATTATAAAAAGAATGATCATGCCAATAACCAAGACAAGGATGGAAGAAGATTTTTTGAAAAATAGTACCATTTAGATGTTTTCAGGACATTTGCATATAAATATAAAAGAGGCTATTGGAAACATGGATATCAAATTAATTAAGGAGATCAAAGGAATGTATAGACTTCGGGCTTATCTGTATGGAGGTGATGACAGGTAGTTATGGGAATGAACAGAGAGCAGGAAAGAAAAAGGAATGGTGCCCAACTGTGGGTGAGATAAACTTCAGGATGGCTGTTCATTGAATGAGGGATGAAGAGACTCTCAGATGAATTGTTAGTGACAGAGAAGGAAAAGCAGTAGTGAATCATTATAAACGGGCAGGAAAAAGGCAATTCCATGACTGTTTAAAAGTGTCAAGTTTGAAGAGATATTGAGTAGTGTGTAGAGTATGGGTTTGCCATTGGGAGGAGGTTGTTGGGGTTGGAGAAAAAATTTCTACAGAGGTGGAGAAGGAGACCAATTTGATCACATTCAGGAAAGAGGATTCGTAAGGAAGTGGGTGTAGAAAATGTAAATTCCTTTCTAAGAAAAATTTGAGTGAAGAAAGTTAGATGAAAATAGCAGTATGATGCAGTCCTAGTATTTGCATAAGTCAAGGGGAAAAGGTGGTAAATTGGGAGAGAGGAAGAAAGAAGAGAGAGAGAGCAAAGAAATGAGAGACATGATAAGACTAACACGATGATGAAGTGATTTGCCTTAAAAGGGATAGAACTATTTCTTCCTTGAGACAGAATCACGTTGATAAATGAGGTTACAAGAAAGAGATGAGATGTAATTGAGAAATCTGGAGGACTTTTCTGTGAGTATGGATTCTGCTTTCCTAGAGACATGTATGGGTGGACTATATGAAAGTTCTATCTGGGAAAGACATGATGAAGATATAAAGTGGAAGTGATATTCAGATCTCATACGAGACAGTTAATGATAGCAAAAATAAGCCTTCCAATAATTGAGGCCACATTTCACGGTTCTCCAAGGTGACAAAGGCCACCAGCCAAAAACCACCAAAGGCAACGTTCGCATTTTAAATTTTCTGTGCAGAAAAGGAAGCCCACCCCATGTGAACAGTGGGTGTCACCGTTAGAAGGAGGAGAAAAGGATTTTTCTAGAGTTTGAAATTTTGCTGAATTATGGTACATATGGTGTAAGCGAAGTGGCAAATGCCTTCAAATTGGATATTGTCACGAGACAGAGTCTTTTCAGTAACTGCTTATCTTAGTAATTGTTCAAGAGTTGGGAGGCACTAGGAGGGACATCCTTGGAAAGAAAGCAATGATTGCGCAAGGAGGAGGGATGGTGTGACTTGAGAAGACAGCGATTTAGGCAGCCTTGTCCATGTCTAGGTAAAAACATATTTAGGTCATGGCCTGATTAACCACAGTATGAGAAGTGAGCGTAACATTGGGGATCTGTTTCCTTGCAAACTAGATGCTGCAGAGAAATGTGAAATGCCAAATCCCAAAACTCCATATCGGAAGCTCTGCACCTTATTTTAAAACTGAATCTGCTTCCCCATGTCAAAGTGACTCAGGTGGCTCCGATTCCTAGAGTGGGTTGTTTCTTCTTTAGTCATATGTTTTCATTGCAAATTTTGTATAGTTTATGATTTCAGAAAAACAAGGTTTCTTAGCCCTATTCTTGAAGTTCATGTAAGCAGGTTTACATATTCACAGGTCTATTAGTAACTTATTTCCAGGAGTGACAGTGAGTCCTGGATAGGACCATCTAGTCAAAACCATTTCAATTTGGATGTGTATTGTAAGATTTCTTGACCTCCTTTCTCGTTATGCATAATATTATGATCTGAGGCAGGGAGATACATTTTGAGAGGTATCTTGAAGTAAACTTCCAAATTGTCTTTTCTTTTACTATATAGTTTCCATGTTGTTCCACTAATCTAAGAAGCCTTTTTTTTCCTGTATAGTGAAAATTTGATTGCAACCAAAAGTTGTGCAAATAGGAAAATACAGATAAGAAAGATCTCTCCCTTTTTCAGCTGTATATTTTTTTTCTTGAGTCACCTGTGTTTCTGCAAAAGCCTTTGTTCACGGTTGAAGTTCATAGCAAGAGGAGCTATTGAAGTTAAGATTACCCTGTTGTGCAGGAATTCAGAAGGAAAGACAGGTTTTAAAGAGCCAAAAGTAGGACAAATCTTGGGGAAAATGTACAAAAAAACTATATGAAATTTATATTTTCTAGGGGAAAAAGATAGGCAGATATTCCTTTCTTATGGAAGAATCTTATAAAAGTTGTTAGAATTAGAATGGAGTCACTGTGTTCCCAGCCTGACAGATGGAGCTGAGAAAGGTTATGAAGGGAGGATTCTCATTCATGTACGCCTTGTTGTCACAAGGGTGCCACAGAAGACTCCGTAAAACCCATAACCCACAAAGGCCACTGCAGCCTTACAAAAATATGTACACTTCTGTGAGTGCATCAGGCCAGCAACTGCCTGTCCAACCTTGGACTGATGCCACCCTTGTTATCAATGCTCATAGCCAAGTATAATTGTCTCAAAATAACTTATATAACCCTTCTCGTTTTTCCCTTAAGATTCTTGTCTTCCTTTACCTCCTGGAATACACCCACTTATATTCCCATTTCAATGCCTGTTCCCAAATAATTATACTTTTCTTTTATAGTCTCCCTCTCTGTCTGTTACTTAGGCTTGGCAATCTCAATAAATATCATAAAGATTTCATTGTGAACATTGTTTGGTACAATCATTTATATGGTAGTCTGTGTGAGCTGTTCCTTGTGGGGTATAAATCTAGACTGCAAAAGCATTTGGGTTCTACAATACCCCTGCAAATTAGACAGTCATTATGGTCCCCTTTGATAAATAAACTAAATGAGGCCTAAAGAGAAAAAAGTAATTTTCCTAAATCAGACAGCCTGTTAATGAGAGAGACCTAGAACTCACCAGATAACATTTGCTTCTGGCATAAATTATTATTTGTAGAAGGAATCACATTGAAATATTCTGAGTTCATTTATCATTGGTACATTTTCCATTTTATCACAATAGTTAGGTAATGCAGTGTGGAAAGAATAATGTAAAACTCACAAGTGCTTCTTGGCTGGCAGCTGTCTACTGGCTCAGTGATTATTCCTTTTGGTGAAAACTAATGCTCATCAGTATTGAACATTTTTCATATATTGGTGTGTCATTTTAGACATTTGTGAATAGTTTATTTGAAACGTTAAACCTTTTATTTTTACTCCTTTGATTTTTATCAGTTCTTGCAGAATCATTCAGGTGTAGTAATATTATACAAAAATGCATGACAGTATATTTTTATGCATGGTGATAGTTTTTATTAAGTTGTGCATATTATATCTTAGATATTAAAAATATTTTGCAATAATACAATGTTTTATGAAGCTGAATAAACAAATTCTCACATCAATATAATCATATTTATATACTGGATATTTTATAGCTGAATTTAAAGATGATAAGTCATGAAGGGATTAATAACAATATGAATCTACTATTATGTTTGTTTAGAAGTACTTGTCAGTATTTGGTATTTCAATAAGTGTCTACCGGGATCACATTTAGAGTTTCAAACACATCAGAATTCACCAAAATAGAAAATAAGGTGAACCAGCCAAAAATTGTTTTAAGTTTGAAGAAGAATTATAGAGTGTCTAATTGCAAAGCCAATTTAATTTAAAAGAATGATTTAGAAAGAAAAGAAATAAAGCATGGTGCCCATGAGTCAGGAGTTTTTAAGTACATGTTATTGATTTATTGCATTGAAACTCTTGGGGTATAAAAAAAGAGATATTAAAAAGTCTTTGTTTTCAATTTCTTGTAGTTGGTTGGAAAAGCATTTGGTAAATCAAATGCAGAGATTTCAGTTCTATTGGAAACTATCATAATGGCAGGTCAGGTATTATGGAGTGATTTTTATAAGAATTATTCTCAAAGTGCATTTCAATGTTTCTTATCAACTTGGTGTATTTGATCAACCTCATGTATAGATATTTTTTGCTTTTCTGACCAGATGTCACATATTGGCACCACATTTAAAGATAAATTAACAATCCAACGGTGTTTAAAACTCATGATACTTTTTTATTATTTCTAACTTATGTGAAATATTAAGAAATGGACAAAATATGTAGTCGGCTTTTTTTTTTAAATGATGTGTCTGAATGTTCATTTATTTTCTATGGTTCTTTTCTAATGTAATTTCTTTAATTTGATCTAGACTGTTTTTTAGCATTTCAGTCTTTTAATGTTCTGACAAATACTGAAAGTATTTCATCTTTCTCACAATTGAAAAGTTCAATATTTAAGCCACAGCGTCAGTGACTACATTAAATTACCTGAAGCCAAAGAGTATTTTAAAACTGTCAGTAACAGAACCCAGGAGCACAGCAGTCTTTAGTATTGGAATCTAGGTCAGCCCTCTCAAACGCATGTGCCTTCCCAGCCATTGCTTTTTCTCTCTAGGTCACTTTGAGGTTTATATGCTTAGTTCAAAATGCTTGCAATTTGAAACCGTTACAAAAGGGATGAGGTTTCTGAATCTTTGTTTCTTTCTATATAACTCTACGAAATCTTATTTAGAACTATGAATAACAGTAAGAATATATTTCAGGCAACAATGTTTTCACTTTTTTTTTAACCTATAGGTGTTTAGATTGACCTTTTAATTTGGTGCACGGTATTTTTTCCATGATTTTATGATTAGCAGCCCGTATTGTTTAGGGATCTGGGTGGAAGAAGCCACAGGTGAAGGCCAGGACCAACAGTAGTTAGAGTTGTTACCAATTCATTAAGAAGACACTTGCAAGTTGTTTATTCAAGACTTCCAAGATTGTAGAAAATGCTTTATTTCTACATCGTTTGCTCTTGTGATCATTAATTGAGGTTAACAGCACATAGGACTAAATAAAGCATACCATTTCTCAATTTGATATTAACTACTCATGTATGTTAGACATTTTGAAGCCACGCTTTTTTTTTCTAATAGAAATAAAGCAAAGGTCAGAAGAAGGCAGATAAACTCTGCTGTTTATTATAGTACAGTCCCTCCATCTCCATCCTTCTGTAAGGACGAAAGAGCTCCCGGGAGAGTGGAGAATGCGTGTGCTTATTTTACAATTATTAAGGAGTAAAATTATGTTGGACATCCTAAAATATCATCTATGCTTCTGCTGTAAGCATGGAAGTGACATAATGTGTAGAAAAACATGTTTGAAATAATAAGCACTGATAGCATTGATAGATTTTTGGCTCACTTGAGGGGCAATTATTGATGATATATCTGCAAATTTTAGGAGACTGCATGTTATCTGTAAGAGTAAGCTCTCAGAAATCTTTAAAAAATGGTGAAGTGACCTATGGAATTTAAAACAGTATAATGTACTTAATGTGATTTTCAATGTTATGTAATTAGACTCATAAAAACATAAACCAAGGATGATTACACTTCTGTAAACATATTTCAATTACTGTTTTTAGCTGCTTGGCTTGAGGGTGATTAGTTTCTGTCAGGTTTCTAGGTCACCTTCCAAGTCAGTGATATATATTCAGTGACTTAAATTATGCTATGCCTATGGTATGTAAATTATGATGCATGTTATTGTCTTCAGTTTCTTAAGTCCCAGAAAATGTAATTTGAATCAAAATAATTATGATTAAATATATAAGGCACAATTTGTTTACATTAACAAGTAAGTATTTTGTTTTTTATTTGTTTCTTGTTCAAAGCAAAAAATCCTGCATAGATGTATACATAAACACACTTTTATAGACAAATGAACAAATTTGAGTTACTCTGGCATTGTTCATTACACCATAATCTTTCAGTGCAGACTGAATTCTGAAGATTTTAATATGCACATATTATCTTTTAAAATGGCCGCTATGTCCAGACATTCGGAGTGCCCTTCTTCTGAGAAGAGTGTAACAGTGCTCCAATATTCTCCCGTGGAGAAAAAGAACACATCCAGTGCAAGTACCTGCTAAGACCACCCACTGCATGTCGGGTCTTGGTGAGGTGATGAGTGCCACAGGATGGAGGGATGCTTTCCCTGTCTTCAGGGAGCTTGGGGACTAGTGCAGGACTTTCCACTACAGGGAGCTAAAGTGAGGGTTTGGGGAGGACAGGACACATCTTTATAGTGGCAGAGACCAGAGAAAGTTTCTCGGGGAAAAAAAATGACCTCTGAGCTCCAGCTTCAAGGGAAGGGAAGTGGGAAGGAATGAGAACCGGACTGTGTCCATCTTTTTCTCTTTGTCTCCCCAGCACTAGGGAAATGCTGGAGTATAACTAATGCTAAAGATGTTTTTAAATGAATGACTAAAGAGCATACCAGGCAGAAGATGAGAGTGAACAAGGTCTTGAAAACAACAAACTGAGCCTTTCAGGAAGGACACTCGCTGGGTCAAGGTGGACAGGCAAAAGAAGAGCCCAGAGTGTGGGTTAGGCATTTGTAGGTGGTATTTTAGAAAGGAGGTTTATGTTTCTGTTTAGGAAAGATAATTCCAGGAAAGTAGAGAAGAGGACACAATTGTGACACTGGGGTAGGGGAATGGCTGGTTGTAGAAGTTGACTGTCATGCTGGTATAGGGAAGGAGAAGTCAATGGAACTACATTTTCTGTTTTAGGCAATTCGCTGAGATTGGGACTGGGCCCAAAAAATAGAAGCAGCTCCATGGTGCGTGGACTGATTCTAGGGGCCAGTATTTAAATCAGGCACTATCATTTTACCTGTGTGTTCTTAGGCAAGGCACTGCCCCCTCTGAAGCATTGTGTTATTAGAGTTAAATTAATTAATTCAGATCCAAGTGCCTGGTTTATAATGGTGCTCATTAACGTTTATTAAATTTGTTGTTTGGGGATTCATTTTATTTGTACTTAGTTTTACAAATCAAAACCATACACTCAGCAACCTCCCATACTTTTGAGGCAACTTTTCGAAGGGAACTTTTAGTTCAGAGAGTTCAGCATTTGCCTAGGGAAGGTATTGCTCTGTGCTGGAAAACGTTATAAAATTAGGTACAAAAGAAGAACAGAAAAATAATAAAAATGCATTTTGAAGGTGAAAAGTTTTCATCAAATATTTCTTAATGATTTTTCACAGTGAATGTTATGATGCCATATTTTTAAAGGTTCTTAATCCACGTTGGGCTACAAAATAGTAATTTGACCTTATAAAGTTACTACTTTTGAGCAGGTTGCCAGTTGGCTTTCACTACTATTTTCCAGAAGCCAACTAGAATCCTAACAGAAAAATTGACCGAGTCGTGTTTCATATAGAAATATAATGTCATTAAATTTTTGTAATTTTCCCTGGAATTCATATCAATATTACTTACCTATTGGATCCAGTCTCCTCTGGTTTTCTAGGCCATTTGTTTGCTTATTTCAAATAATAGGCACAGCTCAGCTACTTTCATCCAAAGAGGGCAAGGACCATTTCTTTTATGTCTGCCATGGTCATTCCCTATTAGCACAATGCTAGAATTTATAAAGTGCTTAGAAAGTATTTTTGAATAATTGAATGCACAAATGAATGATACCAAAGTTGAGATTTTTCAGGCAGTTGTGCGCAAGAGATTTTTCTATTTCTACCCAAAGGTTGCTCAAGGCTTGACCATCTAGCATGAGTGAATTTACTGGTCATTGAATAACCATTCACATGAACCCAACTTTCCACTGAGATTTTTTTTCTTTAGTCCTGTTAAGTAAATGATCATTCTCAGTCTTAAAGGCAAACATTCAAACTAATAAAATTTAGTAACGGAAATTGTATAAAAAATCTTTTTCTTTTTATTCTAGCACATTCAGTAATTTATATTTATTCATTCAGCCATCTTTCCACACTTTAACATTTATTTTATATATACTCTCTACTAACCCTCATGCTGGGTATTGTAACTGATATCTAAAAAAACATGGCTCTTGTCATCAAGGAAACTGTTCTGTGCATATCTTCTCCATTCTGGAAACTGTTTGTCTATAGCAGTTTTCTGCTTCAGTAAATTTGACATGATTGATAGAAAAATGACAATATAAAAAGGGTTACAGAAAAAAAAAGCATAAAATAATTTTTTAAAGATTTATAACATCACAAATTAGAAGAAAATCTACATGCACAATGTTTAGAAGGAAATAGTTTATAAATAATATGATTTTGGTATTGTGAGTGATATTTTTAACAATCTGAAATATATACAAATAAAGACTGTAAATGGAAAAAAAAAATCCCAAAGTCATGTTTGGGGAAGACTAATTTTGTCATTTCTATTTGTGGTGATAAAATATTTTCCTAGGGTTGTCTACACAGCAAACTAACTTATAATATGTCAAGTGAATAATCATTGAAAAATATAGGGACAGTGTCACAAATGGAAATAAAGCAATTACAAAAATCATTACATAAACAACTAATGGTTTACATTTAACTTTGATACAAATGTCTTCTCTTTATCTATCAGAGAAGAGACATTTAGCAACTTTTTGTTAGTAGGATTTTTATACCAAAGAGACTGTTATATTGAGGTGTTTGCATAGAAGAGGTTTCACACGTTTCTTTCTTTTTACAAAATTTCTAAAATATTCTTGCCTAAAATCATAGGCAAAAGAGATGGTTCCTTAAACTGCTGATACACAGACAGTCATATAATTTAGACCGTGAAATGTGTGAAAGGCAGAGCGTAATTCGGAATCATTTCATTCAACCGGTGCAGTGCTGGCTGTGTGAAGAGGAAAGGGGAAGGAAGAAGGCGACTCAGAAGGCTGTTTATGCAAATGTTCATGGCCAATTTTAGAGAGCGACTGAGTAGACTTAGTTCATCCTTGTGAAACATTTCTGAAATTGCTCTCTATCAATGTTAATTAGGATATGAAATTAAAATCTGCTCATATCCAACTGAATATTGTCAGCAATATAGGGCACATATTTAGTTGGCCCTGACAGGATTTTAATTTTCTGCAGTAAGTTTCTAAGAAAACCTTGTAAGGAGTGGATGCACTGATGTATATTTTCATTGACAGCTGCCAAGGCTCTACCAAAACCATCTGTCTTATTATTATTGCCTTTTACTGAAATTCTTTGAAATTTCTCATATGTAAGAACACTACCCGAGCATTGCCCCTGACTGTATTACGATTATGCGAACCTCCTTTAGTAATTGCTCAATTATTCAAAACCTTTCTTATAAATATTTTCAAACAAATTGACAACATCCTAGTATACCAGTTAATCTATTCTGAAATATCTGGAAGATGTCTTATTGCTATACTTTCTATGCATGGGTACCTCAGAAGGAAAATTAGCTATGAGACAGTGTTTTAATGATATAATTATATCCAGTCATTTAGAATGTCTAGAATTCTGTGACAGCAAATGGCACTGTTATAGTTCTCAATGCCTCCCTAGCAAATATCTTAATGGTATGCTATGTGGTGTACCTTCGTGTTTTGTATTGATGTGTAGAAAAATCTGTTGAACTAAGAAAAGCAAATGAAAACAAATGTTATTTAAGGACATTTAAATAGTTTAACTGACAGATTGTGTAGGACTTACAGTGAGATAGATTATACAAACTAATTTCTTTGAAATGCAATTGAGGAAATTGAATTAGTATCAGATAGTTCATTGTTAAAGTAAGTTCTGGATGTTATCTGACAAAAGGCTTTGCCTCAATTATCTACAGCTTATTATTTGAGTAAGAGACATCATACTCTCACTTAAAACCAACTAATGCTAAGAGGAAGAGTTGGATGTTATTTCATTAGCAACTTAGAAATTACTTGTCCTATATTTAAATATAGTAAACTATATTGTAAACTACATTACATATTATATCATATATAATTATAATATCTTATATATATTATATAATTATATAATATATTTTATTACATAATATGTTGTATTATATATTATATAATCTCAGATATATTATATAATTATAAAACATGTCTTATGTGTTAGATTATGTAATGTATTATATATTATATTAAATACAATAAAGTATACTTGCTATGAGAGTTTATTCAGATGCAAATGCCTGGCTTATAATATAATTCTACATTAATGTATAATATATGATACATTATATAATATAATGTATACATTATATAATATAATACACTATAATAATATATATACATTATAAATTATATAATATAATGTAGCATATATTAAATACAGTAAACTACATTTGTTATTATGAGAGTTAAATTAATTCAGATGCAAATGCCTGGTTCAGATGCAAATGTCTGGTTCATACCATTGTAAACTATAACTATAACAGTACACATTAAAGTTTATTAAATTTGTTGTTTAAGGACTCATTTTTATTTCTATTTAAAATTAGTGTAGTTTACTATATTTAAACTCATTTTATTTAATTCCATGAGTGTAAACCATGACAGAGCTTCTGAAAAAATGATATGATAATAGGAACAGTAAAAATACAATAAAATAATTCAAGTTGGTTTTCTCCACGGTGTCAAATTTAGAAGTAAAGTATCTTGAACAATCCGCCTTGCTCAGTCTTTAATTTTCATATTCATAGAAGCCAGGCAAAGTGCAATGGTAAATGACACCTGAGAGAAAACTTTAGACCACACAGAGCTTAGCTTTTCTTTGTATCTTTCTCTTTTTTCTCCCTTTTAGTTCTATATTTCCATCTGCCAACAAATATCAACTGTATGCTCCTGAAGTGCAGAGATTACAAAAGAAGAATTAGATATAGTTTGGTTCTTCAGTATAATCGTTAGCACCTCCCTCTCTCCCCATTCTTCTTTTTCTTTCTTTCTTCATCCTTGTTTTCTTCTTCTTTCAATAGCTTTTCTTTTTTCCACCTTTCTTCTATTCTGCTTTCTCATTCATTGCTATTTTTCTACCGTAATTAGCCACAAAATCTATAAGTGAAATTCTACAGATTTTTCTCCTGATTTTTTTCATTGTTATTGCTGTTATGTTTGCCTCCCTCTACAAAGTAAAGGGAATCTGAAAACCATTTGACCCCCCCCATTGTTGCTATTTTGCTTTTGTCCACTGACCTCATCATAATGCACTTTTCACGTTATCAGTATTCTTTTGATTGCTCTTTGGCTTTACACATTTTAACATCTGCACTTTCTATTCTTAAGGCACCTAATAATCAGTCCATAGATCTCCTACCCTAAGATTTATTCTAAGCAAAACAAGCCTTTTATAATGTCAGAGTTATTTGTAAATGTGAATTGTGAGTGCAAACTTCTAGCGTCTAAGCAATGATGGTTGTGTTTGGGGAATGGATGTAGAAAAGCTGACTTCATCGTTCCCATGTTCAAATATATGAGGAAAAAAAAGAGTCAAGAAAACTAGTGTTTACTGAGTGTATACCATGTACGTGGCATTGAGCTTAGTGAGCACTTTCCCACATATCACTTCATTTACAGGTATGTCACATTCATATCAGTACCTACAAGGGATCTGCTGAGCCAGAGCCATAAAAGAAGCTGTAAATAGGGCACAATGAGAGGAGTCTGTGGCTAAACCAACATAATACTTTATGATTTTGTAATTCATGCTTTCACATCCCTACAGGGGGTGTTAAAATCACTACAGCAAATGTCTGATGCTGCAGTCATTTTTGCAAGGCTTCCCTTGATCTCCTGTGTGTGGATTAGGTACTAAGTAGAAGACAGTGGACCTACAGTGTTTAAGGACATAGGCTTTGGGGGATGAGCAAGCCAAGGTGGACTACTAAGTCTGCAATTTCCAGGTCATGGGACTTGTGTTATAAAGGACTCTCTAAGGCTTGGTTTCTCTAAAATGAGACTAATTATTAGGTATTTATTAAAGAGAAAACATAATATTCCTGACATATATAGTTGCTCAAAAGGCCATGATTTATGTGTTTACTATTATTTGTATTTTAAGAACTTGTGCTTTGTTATACAATATTTGGGGGCAGTTTGTTTCTTCTTATTGCTGGAATTTCATGAACTACAGTCCGTATTCAAACTAGGACTTAGCCAGAAAGACTTAGCTTGCAAATAAAGTATTGTCTTATCTCACAGTGACAAACTCTATTTAGAAATGCTTAAGACAAAACTGTAAATACATTCCAAATTGATGGAATTTTCAGTCTGAATTCCCTGGGGTTTTTCCCTAATAAATTAAATTGTGCTATCACTTGGGGCCTCTGCTTCTTAAGTATATTTCAAAATTCAGAAAAAGATGAGGAACACAAAAGAATTGAAGAAAGAATATAAATAAGATGAAAAGGGAAGGAAAGAAGAGATTGAAAATAATTGTGCTACCTCAAAATAATATTGTGATATAACATTTTGCAATACTGGTTTTAGAAAATTCTGTTAATATAGTAGAGAAGTTTTGTTACTGCTTTTAAAAATAGTATCTCAATTCTGAATGGAAAATATATTAACCTCTAGAGAGAAGAAGTTAGCTTACTAAACTGGCAACATATGTTTTATGTACATTTTACTAATTGTGCCCTCTGAAAAAAAAATTTGCATGCAAAGGACAAAAAAAAATACACGAAACTAAAATTGGCTGCAATCAACCATTGATAATTTCTACCCATTGTTATTGAATGGACAGATGCCATAGCGTCCCACATTCCAAAGAACAAAACCAGAAGGCCTAAATCATGAGGAAAATTATGAATCCTTTATTACACATCAACATGTCTCTGTGGCCAAAAATATTGTTTTTCATAGTATAGCAATATACCTAAATACAATCTGCTGATCCCAAGTTGAGGAAAATGGGATATGCTGTTTAAATTGGTGCAAATTGCTTTCAAATTTTTTAAATATAGAGAAGAAAAACCATCTTGGGCCACTTATATTAAAAATGCATTTCATTAGTTTCATTGAAAGTATTTTTAGGTCAAGGATAGAAAAATAACAAGAAGTATGGTGCACATTTATCATTCACATATAAGATTGTCTCTTTGGATTAATACAATATTATTTTTTTAGTTTTATTTTTTTTATCTTCCCTGAAATTAGATATTTGAAAATAAATTAAGTGAAATTTATCTTTGAATATAAAATCTGAAAATCAACAATATTTTAGCTTGTGAGTTTCATTCATTCATCAACCAGACTAGAAGGTCCATGAAGATGCATTTTGTCCATTGATAAAGCCCCAGTGCCCAGAACACTGACTCCTGTATCATACATACTTAATAAGTATTTGTCAATTATTTACTAAGTAAATGTTTATACAGATTGGGGTTGAAAAATAGGAGGTGATGAGGAATATATATGTAAAAATTAAAAAACCAAAATGGCATGCTGACCTGTGAAAGTCAAGGGAGCAAGGAGATCTAGTGGAAGGAAACACGATCACTTCTGGGCTCAGAAAGCTTTTTGGTGACAGTGATCTTTGAAGCAAACACGAGGTTCATGAACAGCTGGAGAACATTTCAGGTTGTGAAGGGCATGCATTTGTGGAAATGGCTGAGGAAGTCTGGTGTTTTGTGGAGAATGAGGGTATGAGTATAACAGATATATTGGATGCATGTAAAATATGGTAAAATAAGATAATAGAAGAGTATGAATGTGTCAGAGGTTACTATTCCCTGTTAAGGAGGTTTTCTTCATTCTTTAATTAGAGTGGTGTCATTTATGTTTTTTATTCAGATAAGTCTAACTGGTAATTCAGAATGGTATTTTAGAAAAATACTCTGATAACATCATGGAAAATAAGTTGGGATGGGGACTGTCCGGAAGACAACAGGGAGGTATTTTATGATTCGGTGAAGGAGGAAGGACTGCACCAATAGCATGCAGAAGTAACACTGGTGTTCAGGGAAGAGGAGGGACACTAAGGATCAATAAAACAGCGAAGGTAGTGCATTCAGACTCATTAATAACTGTTGGAAGAAGTATAGATTTCACAGAAATTTCAGATGGAGTTGATATCGCAAAATGTAATTAAATCTTGACCAGTGAAAACTGAGATTAAATACATCTCAATCATTTGTTCACATCAAATAAGAGAAAATAGAAATGCTTAGAAAATAATGAAGGCAAAAAGATTCTCTTAAAGCATTACATGAAAGTATCATATCAAGGCCTCCAAATTTCAACTTAATAAATGTAGCTGAGTAATCTCAAAAAAATAAAAGATAAATGTTGACAAATTGGATGTTATTTGATGTTAACAAAAACTATTGTGAATTTATTACAGGTCTCAAAAAGTTAGAAGACCCAAACTACATAAAACACATAAAATGAAAGTTTGTAATTATGTCTTTAAATTTGAAGAGGGAAATATGCTTAAGAAGGATTATTAATATATACATCACCACACACAAAGATTACCTTATATTAGCATTGCCCCTGTTGCAATGCTAAAAAAAAATGCCTTAACCCTCAATATTTGATTTCTTAAAAAAGTAGTGGCTTAAGACTACAATAAGACACTCATCAATACCAACATTGATATCCCTTAAACCTAGCAGTATTCAATCTGCTGTGACAGGTGATTTTTCCCCATGTTCAAACAGAGAATAAGAAAAAATGTATGTTTAACAAGGCAAGAGAATGGTGTTTTTTTTAAGAGAATGGTGTTTGGGGATTATTCCTCACTGCCGTTGATATAACACAGTGCTACTGAGATGAAACTAGAGAAGAATTTCTTTTATGTTCGCGGGACATTATAGTTGGCGAAATAGTGGAAATGTAAGTTAAACTTTCATACATAGCTAACTTGTGATAACTTTTGCTTACAAATTGTAAAATTTAAAAGTGATATAAACTATACTGTTATTAAGAATGATAACCATGATAATTACTGTATACAGTATGGTGCTAAGTTAAAAGGAATATGTGGAGATCCTGGAAGAACAAAGGCTTCTACCTTCTGAATTTGGAGCTGATTTGAGGAGAGTGGCTTTTTACAGAAAAGTGTAAAGGACTTTTCTGCCAGCAATTTGGACCTAACTTGTTAAAATGGTAGGACTGTGATGTTCTAGGAGGAAGGACAACCTTAAAACTAGAGAGGGATGGGCTAATTTGTGTAGTGACACTTTCCATTCTCTGTATTAAGGTGTATTAAAAAAAAGAAGCAACCTAAGTCCGTAAATTACATGTGAATGATGAGCCTTTGTAAAGGTTTTCCCTTTCCCGATCAGCGGTGTTCTCCCTCTTTTGTTTTGCAAGATGTGTACTGATGTTTTTTGTTTGTTTGTATGTGGTTGTTGTTGCCTGAAAATGAGAAAATTAGATTGACCTAAATTTTGCTTGGCTATATTTTATTTTATCCGGAATCACAGGCATGGTTTGTAGTTACGCATGCATTCTGAATAGAAATTCCAAATGCATGTGTCTAACATTATCTTAGCTAATTTTTAACCATTTTACGTAATGTGTATTCTTTTTTACAATTACTTGTGTATGCAAATAAACATCTTATGAAATTAATGTGTATGCTGGTTGCCTCTTATTTTTTCTTTTTGTCCTCCGTATTATACTCTCAATCAATAAGGTAATCAGCAAATCAAAGATTTTCATGTCTCTTCAGTGTTAGGAGAACTGTTCAGAAAAATGTTTGCCTTTTATTAACATAAACTAATTATTTTGTGCAATTTAAACATAGATTTAGACATGACTACATTATACAAACATTCACACTGTAACTCAAAGAGTATGGTTAAAAATAATTGTTCAGTGCTTCCTATGTGGTAGAAATTTGCTTTACAGCATCTGAAATTCTTACAATGATCCTGTAATAGAGTTGCCATTATTGCTAATGCACTATAGGTAGGAAGTAGGGATAGTAGGTTTTTTTGTTAACCCAATCATGTGGATTGTAAGGATACTTGTAGAAAGTCACATTGCATATCAGGTTTGAATAGGATTCTTTTCTTTTCTTTTTGGTGGGTAAAGAAGAGGTTTTTTTTTTAATGATAATATTTTGACATAGTGTTAAGTGTTCTAACTCTTTCAATTAAAACATGCTTGTTAGAGAACAACAGACTTTCCCTATCATCATTGACATTATCAGACCTTGTGTCTCTCTTTCCAGTTCAGAGGGTGAGCAATTGTTAACAGTACTGGGAAAAAAGGAATCAACAATTATTGAGGAGGGACAAGTGACAAGCCTGCAGGAACACAACTCTGGCTTAGATTGGAAAAGAAAAGTCAAGTTAGAGACGTAACTAGGGGCTTTTATGTTGAATGTAAAAGTGCCAGGCAGCTGTTCCTGTTCTTCATTTCCAAGGGCATACAACAGGAAATAAGGTGTCAGTTGCAGTACACTGAATCTAGGTTAAATATGAATTGGCTGTAGGTTAAATATAAATTGGCTGTGGGAGTAATTTACGTTAATAAGACATTTAACTCTTTTTTCCTCAACGTATTTTAAAACAGTGAAGTTCTGTCTCTCGTTTGGAATGGTCGACATTTTACCTTGCTGTGAAATAAGAGTGAATAGGTCTATGGACATACTGCCCTGAAGGTGCTTGGTCTCGACCGAAATAAGAGTGAATAAGATGAGTTAGTGAAATATTCATGCTCATTTTTTTTTTCTTCAGACAATTTCAAGCAACTTTCAAAGACTGAAATAAAAAAAAAAAACTTTTAATGATTCATTGTCAATTTAGAGACTAAAGAAAGTAGCTAAGTTGAAGTAGGTTTATTTGTGTCTGGATACCAGAATTTATAATAGGTTATGTGGGTGGAAGAGACTTTATAACCCAAAATCAGAGTAGAAATTGATTTAGAATAACTAGGTCTGACTCAAACTTATGACATGTTAATGACAGAAGGTTTGAAGATGAGATTTAAAAAGAAATACTAATATTAAAAATTTGATATAAACCTATTTCTTTTTTTTTTTTTTTTCTTTTGAGGTGGACTTTTGCTTATTGCCCAGGCTGGAGTGCAATGGCGCTATCTTGGCTTATCACAACCTCCGCCTCCCGGGTTCAAGCAATTCTTCTGCCTCAGCCTCCTGAGTAGCTGGGATTATAGGCATGCACCACCACACCCAGCTAATTTTGTGTTTTTAGTAGAGACGGGGTTTCTCCATGTTGGTCAGGCTGGTCTCAAACACCTGACCTCAGGTGGTCAGCCAGCCCGCCTTGGCCGCCCAAAGTGCTGGGATTAGAGGCATGAGCCACCGCACCCAGCCACCTATTTATTTTCTTTCTTTTTCTTTTTTTTTTTTTAACAATGAATATATTAGCATTTTATTTTATTTATTTATTATATATATATTATTGCACTTTAGGTTCTGGGGTACATGTGAAGAACATGCAAGATTGTTGCATAGGTACATACATGGCAATGTGGTTTGCTGCCTCCATCCCCATCACCTATATCTGGCATTTCTCCCCATGTTATTCTTCCCAACTCCCTACCCCCCGCTGTCCCTCACCTAGTCCCCCACAACAGACCCCAGTGTGTGATGCTCCCCTCCCTGTGTCCATGTGTTCTCATTGTTCAGCACCTGCCTATGAGTGAGAACATATGGTGTTTGATTTTCTGTTCTAGCGTCAATTTGCTGAGAATGATGGTATCCGGCCACCTATTTCTTAATAGAAGCAGCATTGCTTCTTAACGGAAACGGGAGATACTTCATCTGTACTTGGCATCAACTGGTGTCATTTGGGAAAATTATAAAGATTAAGTAAAATATTCAGAATAGCATTTTGCATGGTATTGGGTGGGTGGACCATTTTATTTGATAAATACATTAAGATGGCATTGACTAACCGTAAATGCATAGCCTTATATGTTATAGCTTACATGTTAGGACGAGTATTGCATCATAATCAGTTCTAGTGTTGACAGTGTGAATTTTTCATTGTCATTGTAGAGAGTGCTTATCAACACATAAGATATTCACGGATAAGCATTTCTTCTAATGGCATTATGGATAATAGGGAACGTATGAAAAATCAACAGCCCTGCTACCCTGTTAAAATAAACTGGATTGTTTTGAGTCAAAAGGGCACAGGATAAACTTTCTTATATTTTCTGTGTTCCTTCAACTGTCTCTTATTAATTTCAGACCATATAAATTATTACCCAAAACATGATACTTTTAATCTTACCAAATAAAAGAAAGATTTTATTTGTGGTTGCATTTTCACGTCTTATTGACAACCATAAATATTATTTACAAATTAAGCATATTAGAGCTACAGAATTAAAAAGAGGCCAGGCCTAGTGATTCATGCCTGTAATCCTAGTGCTTTTGGGAGGCCAAGGCAGAGGATTCCTTGAGGCTAGGAATACATGGCTGCTCTGAGCTATGATTTTGCCACTACACTCCAGCCTGGGCAACAGAGCGAGACCCTGTGTCTAAGCATACAAACAAACAAGCAAAATAATTAAAAAGAAATAAGCTTTAAAAGTGTAGTTTTATAGTACATTACAAAACATGAAGTGATATCACCAAAGCCTTTAGTTACTGTGATTGTTACATACATGTTTCATTTTTTATATGAACTTTTCACTAACATATACCTGGAAACCTATAAACACATTTTTATTTCTTTGAGTCAAACTTGTGTTTAGAAAGATTGTCACTGTGATAGTAGTTTGGCAGTTTAATATCAGAGTATGTGGACGCTGCACTTACGAAGTCCCATTTTGGCTCCGAGGAAGTTTGGGCTGAGCCACAGGAAAGCAGATCTTACTAGACTCAGATACCAACATGGAAATTCTATAAATTTGTACAAATTTGTATTTTATAAAGATCTGTTGGTGGTGGAGAAGTAAACTTTGTGAGTATTGCTAAGTGACACTTTGATGCTTTCACATTGTGTTTTTATTTCTCCTGAAAAGTGGCATGGCCTGAGGAAAAATTGATTATCGATTATAATTATGCTAAATGTCATATTTTTGATATTAAAATAATCCATGTGTAGCGTTACATTTGTAAAGATTTTAAAATTGTGCATTATGAGAGGTTTCAAAGTTTTAGAAATGGAGCAAATAGAATTAGCGTACTTGATGAGAAAGACAGTTCTGAGATAGTTTCTTGGTCTTTGAGCCTAAGACCTGCTTTCTTGTAGCTCAGCCCAGGCTTCCGTAGAGCCTAAGTGGGACAACACTGTACGTGCAGTGTCCACATACGCTGACATTAAATTGGAAAACTAGTATCACAGTGACAAACTTTCTAAACACAAGTTCGGCTTAATGAAATAAAAATGTGTTTATAGATTTTCAGATGAATTGCAGTTTTAAAAATTCCACTTATGTGCCTCATTTGCATACTGTTAAAACATTAATTTGAAATCCATTTCAGCTCTTTTTGTAACTTAAAACGTAGTAAATTTGTAGAGTCTGGTTTTTTTTTTTTTTTTTTTTTTTTTTTGTTGGCTTTCACTCTTGTTGCCCAGGCTGGAGTACAATGGCGTGAGAGTTCACTGCAACCTCCACTTCCCAGGTTCAAGCAATTCTCCTGTTTCAGCCTCCTGAGTAGCTGGGATTACAGGTGCCCGCCACCACACCCAACTAACTTTTGTATTTTTAATAGAAATAGGGGGTTTCACCATGTTGGCCAGCTGGTCTCAAACTCCTGAACTCAAGTAATCCTCCTGCCTCAGCCTCTCAAAGTACGGATCTGTGTTTTATGTGCTTCAAATGTAACGATTCTTGGTAAATTCATTATTATTTTTGCACAACATTGCATTTTTGTCAATTCTGAGTACAATGTACTTCTTTTTATGACTTACTGCAAAAGGATTTTTAAAAATAAAATATTCATTAGAAGAGCGAAAGGATCATCATATGCCCTAAACTAATATATTTTTTGTATTCTTCATTAAAAATATATCTAATTATAAAACGATTACATGCCCTTATAGAAAATTTGACAAAAGTATAAAGTCCAGAACGATAATCACCCATGCTCAGGAGTAATCACTGTAGAGTGAAGACATAGGTGATTGATAGCTAGCTAGCTAGCTAGCTAGCTAGATAGATATAATAGACAGGTACAGAGTTTTGTCTTTAAAAAAAATCAGGGTTATAATGTAGATGCTACTTTTAATATTGCTGCTTCCCTTAACATCATAACCATTTTAAATCATTACAAACTTTTGTTTGACATTGTTTGGCAGTATTAAGCCTGATTATTAACAACCTTACTTTTTCTATAATAAATAAGCAAAGTAAGTAGGAAAAAGTGGATTTTACTTTTTTCATTTGCCACCCCTATAACTTTTTTAAAAAGTATGTAAGTGAGGCTGATATTTTTAGGTTTGTGGGTAGTTTTCACCCTCCCCTTACAGTATTATCTGAGGATCAGATGCTGTTTTTGCTATATTGTCTCATGATTTTTCCTAACGATGCTGTAACCTCTTTAGAGAATAAGAATCCTAAATTTTTAAGACAATGTAACATTGTTGTAAATCTGTTTATAGATTTTTATTTAGCCCTCTGCCTTATATAACTAACAGACCTCTAAAATAAGGCCCTAACCTGCACCCATTTTCTATGCATTTTGCCCAAATCTATTTAATACTGTACTCATATATGGCTAAAAATTAACACTCCTTGATTAACTATGAACATGGTGAAACAGCTGCTTCTTTTATTCACATAAATGTATGCAGAATTGCTATGCTATTTTAATAACTATGCAATAGACACATCTTGCCATGACTCATTTCATGTTGCTGTTAGTGAATTATGTGTATGTGATCTGACATAAAGATTTCAGCCCTGTTTTATTCAATGTATCTTCATCATCAGCAGTAAAACTTCATCATATAGGAGATGATTGCTAAATGATTGCTTATGAAACATTTAAATTATTAGTACAATGTATGGTATATTTTATAAATGCTTTCATTTAAGTTTCCAAAATCAAATTAGTCTCTTTAATAGTTTAATATTCACCCTTTATGCTTTCTTTGATTTGTTGCCTATTTAAGAGTTAATTTTGGCGTATTGTATGCACTGAACTATTCTACTTTTCTCTCTAAATTTTTTTGTCGTAACTTATGTTTAATACTTTTTATTTTATTTTAGCCAAATTGTATATGTAAATACACATGAAAGACTGTGAGCACTGCTTGGTATAAGCACTTAATAAATGTCAATGGCTGCCATTGCTGTAAATGCTTCAGGAAAATTCTTCAATATTATGTCTGAACCACTCTAATTTCCTCAATTAGCCTATGGTTTATGAGTCTTGCTGGTTTTGCATTGTAAGATAGCAGTAATTTTATGGAGGCCATACTGTAAATATGTGCTATTGAACATTTCCAAATATCATGTACTGCGAACAAGGGAGTGAATGAGTCCTGAACAGCACAATTTGCCATTTTAATTTTCCTAAACAAAAGTTCAATTTATTTTATCCTTCTTTGCATATATATGTCACTCAAGACATAATACTTCGTTGACAAGTTTCTGTCCAGAGTATTGGAATTTACCAGGAATTTAGGTGAATATGACCAACTCCCTAGCAGATATTGCTGTGCAGAGAACATGGCCATTTTGCTCTGAGACCTGGGTGCCAGTCCTGATTTTGCCACTTTGTAACTGTATCTCCTTGCAAAAGAATCTTTTGGAGTCTCAATTTTATTATCTGTAAAATGGAAAAAGAATGATTGCTTTTATTTTAGGATGATTTTAGGCTTAAAACAGAAAAAAAAAAAAAAAGTGATAGTGTTTGTCCTGTAGCCACTGCTCTTTTATGTCTTGGTTCTTTTTCACTCTTGCTTTTTCTAACCTGTATACTTCTTGATCTAGATTGACAAGGAAATGATAAAGTAAAGATGAAGTAAGCATAGTTTCCAAACAATAAACTATCTGTGTATAAAGTCTTTATCCTGTAAGGTAGAACTTTGTATTATTTTGAGACAGGAATTGCCTGACGACATTCTTACCCATTTGTAAGTTTATTAATGAAGTACTTTTTAAAGCAAAAGAGATATTTAAAAATTGTTAAACCACTCTGTACTTATTGTTGTAATTGCGCTGTGGAGTAGAAATTATAGTTTCATCAAAATTTAATTTTAGTAAATTCAAGCCAAGGCACTAAAATTTTTAATTTTAATTTCATTATTTCTCTTGTCCTTTACTTGTGTACACATACAAAATTTCCTTCTGTTATTTCACTGTTTCCTAATTCTTTTATCTTCTCTTGGTCCAGTTCAGATAAGGCTGTGATCCACTCCATGGCAACCCAAGGGGGCAGTCACACCAAGAGCTCCCCCTGACAGTTTCCCCACCACAGTCAGAATGGCACTTGTGACAGACACCGGAGTTTCTCTTCAATCTAATTAAGGTTCCATTAACTTAACTAGGTTAACCATATTTACTTTCTGTTATGACCAAGCTCCAGGCTAGAATTTCAATAATTATCATATATTGTTGAGTTTTTCTTCACGAACGCTTTCCGGTTGCCACTGTCCTTCAGCAACTATGCAAGTCTTCCATCTACATGACAAAAAAAAAAAAAAAAAAAAAAGGATACAATCAAACTGCATTCATTGATTGGCAGATATATTCAGCTGCTAAATTAGCTGCTGGTGTCCTCCAGAAAAGCCTCTGCATTCTGGAGCTTGCCCTGCTATAGGTGATATGGACATGTCCAGCAGAGCTGTGCAATGACTGTGGCCATGTGCTGGTGGGTTCTAAGTCCTGTGTTATCACACGTGAGGAACAACTGGGCATTCATGGAACCATCACTAGAAGACGAAAGGACTAGAGTGAATCCAAAATTTCAACTACAGATTGGCCATGGGAAGAAAGAGGAAGAAGATACTGCAGGAAGAAAGGTAGTGATTTGAGCACATTTGGAAAAGTACATTTATTCAACAAGATCTGCCAGTGCAGGAAGAAAAGAGAGAGATGATGTCAGACCATGAATGTCCCAAATAGAAAAATTAAAAAGGGAAAGCTTTGTTATCAGAGAGATTGACTTTAAAAAAATACAACATTTGGGCCCAAATATGGAGAATAGATCAGTAAGGGTAGAAGGAGATGCCCACATATTAATTGGGAGGCTCTTACAGTGACCCAGTGTAAAAACAATGAGGATAAGCTAATTTTGGGATGATGGGATGAAGAAAATAGAAAAAAAGGAGTTAGAATTGACAGGATTCAAACAAGGAGGATGAAGAAGATTTAAATGCGAAGGATGACATCCAAAGTACAGACTGACCCAGATGTCTAGATGATGGCTCCACTGGGCAAGCTAAAGAAATGGTGAAGTCAACTTAGGACAAGCTGACTTTGAGAAATTCAAGGGATGATACATGCAAGCCGTGGGTTGGCAGATGCACATCTAACCTTGGGATAAGGATGTAATATAAGACTAAATTTTGTAATTCATAACAATGAATGAAATTATCAAGATCTTAAAAAAGAATTATATTACCTAGAAAGATTTGATTGGTAGATGCACTTATTAATTATTGGTAGATTCACTTATTATTCAAGCACATACACTGCAGTGTTCAGGAAAGAGTGGCTTTAAGTATTTTCTGTGAGATACATGCATTAGTTTGCAAGGGGTTTAGACCGGTAATTTTTTCTAAAAACAAAACTTCAGAAATACTTAACAGTGCTTATTCGTTTACTAGAATAAATGATATACTAGTTATGGGAATGTAGCAAGAGTCAGGTAACTCTCAATCTCATTTTCTGGAAGTCAGAAAAAGACATGGAAATATTGGCGTTAGCTAATTAATTGCTTTACCATGAGCCATATTACAATAGGTTTGGTGACATTGGTTGTAAAACTATAGACACATAAGCTGTGAATCATAAAGAGAACAGAAGGCATATTTGCTTCTCACCTCATGGTTTTGCAATACCTTTGAGCTTCTAATAAAGTTTCTGTCTTTAAATAAACCAATTACATAGATATTCTTATCATATAATTGTGATGATAATATTTTCAGCCATAACATATATTATTGGAAAATTTAAGGCCAGAGTTTTAGATTATAGAGAAAAATTGGTGTTTATGTATATATATGGATTTTTTATTGGCATAAGAATATATTCTGTTATGGGTATACAAAGAACTAGTGAAAAGCATTTTCTTAAGTCTTCAGTAATGAATAGTGATGACAGTTCAATATTATCCTAAAAGAGTAATATTAGATGTACATGATAGATCTAATATTTTCTTTGTAGGTCAGGAGTAAGCATAGGACAGTGAATGAAATAGTGTGAAATGATTATATAAACGTTCTAGGGTATGTCTACCGCTCAAGGTGTTAATCTCTGAACTTCAGCGGTCTTATCTCAGAAATGAAGATACAGCAGGCATCCATCGTCCCCACTAGATAGATCTATTTTCCAACATTCTTTGCTCCACTCTCAGCTTCTGGGATTGGACATGTGGTATCTTTCTAAGCTTTAGTGTATTAGATTTCAGTGAGTTTCCTAGCCATTTTGGTGAGACAAGTGGTAGCCTTGGCAGGAGATGAGAGGGAGAGGAGAGGCTGAGGTCAGGCATTTATTCTCTCTTTCTCTCTCTCTCTCTCTTTTTTTTTTTTTTTTTTTTTTTGAGAAGGAGTTTTGTTCTTTTTGCCCAGGCTGGAGTGCAATAGTGCAATTTTGGTTTATTGCAACCTCTGCCTCCCAATTCTCTCTCCTGGAGAAGATTCTCCTGTCTCAGCCTCCTGAGTAGCTGGGATTACAGGCATGCACCACCATGCCTGGATAACTTTGTATTTTTAGTAGAGATGGGTTTCACCATGTTGGTCAGGCTGGTCTTGAAATCCTGACCACAGGTGATCAGCCTGCCTCAGCCTCCTAAAGTGCTGGGATTACAGGTATGAGCCACCACTCCCAGCCCATTTATTCTCTTGAGTTCCTTCCTATGAGGGTTCCTTATCCTGGCTAAGTCCTCAGCAAAACCTTTGCTCTTCCAAAGGAGACCCTCTCTGGTACTCTGGGACTTTCTCTCCTTCTGAGCCCACTCCCTACTCTTGTCTTTTGGGTCTTGGCTGTGGGAACACTCTTACTAACTTTTACACCAAACCTCACGGTACCCATACCTCTTGTCCACAATTCTCTCTTTGTAAATGAAACCTCCTCACATTGTCCCAATTTAAGAGTCCTCTGAGGCCTGTCAGATCCTGATTGATGACATGTTCTCCAAGATTACAGAAAATTGCTCTTTGTTTCTATAGGTTTGAGAACCACTGTCATCAAAGTACAGCCTTCAAAAAGTCTGTAAAGAGGAACAATTATCACAGGTATTTCTTTTGCATCTCACTGGAGCAATCTCTTTTTGTCCCCACAGGCTATTGGGGTGCAAGTGGTATTTAGTTACATGAATAAATTGTTCAGTGGTGATTTGTGAGGTTTCAGTGCACCCATCATCCAGGCAGTATACATTGAACACTATTTATAATCTTTTATCTGTTACCCCTCTCCCACCCTTCCCCACAAGTCCCCAAAGTCCATTGTATCATTCTTACACCTTTGCCATCCTCATAGCTTAGCTCCCACCTATCAGTGAGAACAGGCAATGTTTGATTTTCCATTCCTGAGTTTCTTCACTTAGAATAATCGTCTCCAGTCTCATACAGGTGGCTCAAATGCTGTTAATTAATTCCTTTTTATGGCTGAGTAGTATTCCATCATACATATATAAGTGGTGTCTGTGTATATATATCACAGTTTCTTTATCCACACATTGATTGATGGGCATTTGGGTTGGTTCCATGATTTTGCAGTTGTGAATTGTGCTTCTATAAACATGTGTGTTCAAGTATCTTTTCATATAATGACTTCTTTTCCTCTGGGTAGATACCCAGTAGTGGGATTGCTGGATCAAATGGTAGTTCTGCTTTTAGTTCTTTAAGGAATCTCCACACAGTTTTCCATAGTGGCTGTACCAGTTTACATTCCCACCAGCAGTGTAGAAGTGTTCCCTGATCCATCCACACCAACATTTACTGTTTTTTGATTTTTTGATTATGGCCATTCTTTCAGGAGTAAGGTGGTATCGCAGTGTGATTTTGATTTGCATTTCCCTGATCCTTAGTGATGTTGAGCATTTTTTCATATGTTCATTGGCCATTTGTATGTCTTCTTTTGAGAATTGTCTGTTTATTTCCTTAGCCCAGTTTTTGATGGAATTGTTTTTTTTTTTTTTTACTGGAGCAACCTCTTTTTAATTTTAATTTGACTTTAAATTTTGATCAGAAAAGACCTTAAAATGGTTCATCTGTGACACTTTAATATAATCTGAGGAGCTTTCTATTCTATATAAGGAAGAAAATGAGTGAATAATTTACTTTGAAAAGTCTTTATGAACTGACAACTAGGAACATCTATGCTGGTATTTGTGGATGCCTTTGTATGACAGCAAAGGATAATTGATTGTTTCAGTAGTTACTTGCAGCATGCTATTTCCATGCTTTCACCGCCTGTTTGGGTTGTTTAAAATCACAATTTCTACTTGAGACTTATCACTCAAAGTCAGCGGGGCAGTAGTTATTTTGCTACTCTGCATGTCTTTGTGGAAATCTACTTTTTAAAAATAAGTAAGTATATGTTTTCCTGAAATCCCATGCAGCTTGGCATCTGCAATACTATCGACAGCTGGCACCTCTTTATGGCTGTTGGAAGGAGACGTCTTCTCTCAGTCACTCACTGAGGGGAGCAGTTGTGTGGAATCAGTACATAGTTACCCTGCTTCCTCCCAGGAGCTCAGCTCTCAAGTGTACTGGGTAGAAGGGGAAGTGAGTGCATCTCTCACAGAAAGTGGTTTTCATAAGATTTTCTTATGAAAGCATTGCCCAGAAGTGTAATTTAGCTTTTCCTTACAGTTTTTATCACCTACTAAGCACTAATGCAAAAAATAAAGCAGTGTTTGGTTCATTTATTGATTCAACAAACTTTACTGAGCTAGGCAACGTATGATAATTAATAAAACTTAGTTGTCCACGTAATGATTAAAGTCAATGTAGGCAACAACAACATGCAATTAAATAAACAATTAAAATCAAAGAATAGAGCTTTTTGAGGCTTATAGCAGTGACATCTAATTCAAAATAAGATTATGCACCAAATATAGTGCTGCAAAGAAGGGATCCTGAAGATGTGGTATGCTTCTAATATGATCTAATAAGCTGGTACGTGTTTGATTCTGTCAATTAGTGAGAGTTGCTGATAAATTTTTAAGTGATGAGACCAAACATCATGCTCTCAAAACGCAATTCAAATATGTAATGTTACTAGTAAGGGATGAATAGAGGTGGATAGAGTCAAATAGTCCCTGGAATTAGAAAGGAGACAAAGTTTATATGTAGGGGTGGGGGCAAACTGAAGTAACATTTTGTATAGATCCAAAATGTAGATCAGATTAAAAAATCAATAAATTATACTCAGGTCGTTTCTTCAATGGAATGTTGATTTTTAAATCTCTTAAGGTTTGTGTAGTACAGCCTCTGCTACAAGTAGATGCTCTCTCATATAGCACTCTGTTATGCCCAAAACGATTAGTGTGTTAAAGACTTACTGAATTACAAATGAACATTCGTTTTTTTGCAGAAGCATCTCTGATTTCAAAAAGCATAGAAATGAAATGAAATTTTTCATATAATAATATTAGCATAGACAAAATACTGATTCGTTTTCTCCTGCTGTGAGAAGAAATTTTTTAATGCTATCACCAGTAAAAGTGAGGCAAATCCACTATAAATTTGATAAGTGTTTGACATTTCTTCTATGTTCTAGTTTATGCAACTGATAAAACACTTAGCAAATATCGATTATATAATTAAATAAATATCTTCTAAAATTTGATCAGCAAATACTAAATGCCAAGAATACAAAGATGAATAAAAACTTAGTCTCCATTTTTCAAGAGCTCACCATTTTATCAGCAAAGGCACTGCAAAAAGTTTATGAAGTCAGTTTGGGGCCCTTGTAAAATGGTTACAGACTAATCATCATCATTGCATAGCACTTTACAGAAATTAAAACTCTTGTATTTTTAGTAGAAACAGGGTTTTGCCATGTTGTTCAGGCTTGTCTTGAACTCCTGACCTCAGATGATCCACCTGCCTCAGCCTCCCAAAGTGCTGGGATTACAGGTGTGAGCCACCATGTGGGGGACAAGCACCTCTAATCCCAGTTACTCAGGAGGCTGAGGCAGGAGAATTGTTTGAATCTGGAAGAAGGAGGTTGCAGTGAGCCAAGATCACACCATTGCACTGCAGTCTGGGTGACAGAGTGAGACTCCGTCTGAAAAGAAAAAAAAATTAAGACTCTTTTCAAATACGTTATCTCATTGGGTACTTTCAACGCCTGTGAGAAGTAAACATAATTTTAATCGCTCCCATATTAAACATCAGAAAGTTAAAATTCAGTGAAGACGGGACTTTTTTTCTAAGGCACAGAGAAACTTTGCTCTATGTCAGTGTTGAACACAAGCAAAACCTTTTAAAAAGTTGAAAATCTGAGTAAAAGGTAAAGTAGTTGGATGGGAATTGAAATATGGAAATTAAGATGAGAAGAAATGAAGAAAGAAAGCAAACTAGAAATAGTGAAAGGATCACACATATGGGTGTATAAGGGAACATCGAGATTGGCTGACTTCCAGGAGTCTTTAAATTTAAGGACAGTTAATTGCATAGAACATTGCCAGGGGCCACAAACAAATGTTGCTGCAGTACCAACAACAACAACACTGCAACAGCAATTGTAAAGCACATTTGGAAAAAATAAAAAAGTAGGTCTTGGAGATAGAATAAAGTAATAAGAGTACATTTGTATGGAGATATCTTTCATACTAACTTTTAAAAATGTGAATTGGTTTTCCAAATGGCTTAAGACCAGGAAGCTTTCTTTAATATGTACAGTAGAGGCTGGCCACGTTCAGGGCTCCAAGCATGAAATGGAAAGGGAATACTGAGTTGATTGTATCTGTTTCAAGAAGTAAAAGTATGTTTCCTGAGGTTTTAGAAGAAGGTGGAGTTAAGAGGGGTCAAAAGAAAGGATTCAGTGGGAAGCTTCAAAGGTTTGATTAACTCATCCAACTATGTAGAGATACCAGCTTCATGTATGAAAATTCAATGTTAAACTTAGTTTAAAAGGCAGGGTACAGAATGAGCGCTTGGCAAGCTAGGGATCAGTATGCTTTTGTCATCTAAAATGGTTTGGCTCCAAGGGAGTGTGAGCAGTGAAGAGCATTTCAAATGAAGGAATAGGGTGAGTCGCCTTCACCCTACTCACTGTTAGCATTAAGGCATATGGAAATACATGAATGTTTGAATGCCACTGGATCCGATTTGGAAGCAATATCATCATAAGTGTGATTCAGAGATGATAATGTCTAGGATCAGAACTGGATACTCCTTCACGGAAATATGGAAAGAAAATGACTTATATCTTAGAGGTACCCTTTTCTGGTTCTGCGCAAACTCTGACAGAGTTAAAATGGCCTGAGAAGAAACCACAACCTGGAATATTAGAATTAATTTTATAGGGATGCAGGCGTGGCCAGGCATGGTGGCTCACACCTGCAATCACAGCACTTTGGAGGCTGAGGCGGGCAAATCACAAGGTCAGGAGTTTGAGGCCAGCCTGGCCAACATGGTGAAACCCCTGTCTCTACTAAAAATACAAAAAAGTTAGGTGGGCTTGGTGACAGGCGCCTGTAATTCCAGCTATTCAAGAGGCTGAGGCAGGAGAATGGCTTGAATCTGAGAGGTAGAGGTTGCAGAGCCCAGATTACACCACTGCATTACAGTCCTGGGGACAGAGTAAGACTCTTCACACACACCCACACGAAAAGAATGCAGGTGTAAACACATCCATCACTTATTTAGATCAGCATAACACATAGCAGAAAAATGAAAGGTCAGTGAAATTTATGTATAAGGCATAAAGCTGCAAAAATATTTCATCTCTCTTCAGTGATTCAGACAAAACATTCCAAATATGAAATAATGAGCTTCTTATAAATCTCGACCTGAAAAAAAAAGCAGCAGAACTTGACTACTGACTGTAAAGAAGATAAGGTTAGGAAGAGTTAAATAGTGATACTTTTTCAATAAAAATCATTAATTTTGGGAAAATATGTGAGTTTATGGCTAAAAACATATAGGCTTTGGAGGTGATATTTGGATCGTGAGAGCTGATGTTGAGAACCACAGGCTGTCTACAGAGAATCACCCAGTAACAAGAGGTGATTGAGGGAGCCTTTACTGATCTGATGAATGAGAGGGGAGAGAAGAAAGAGAGTTCAGCATGACAACTGAGTCATGGGGCCTTTGAATAGGAAGAGAGCCTAAGGGTTATGGCCTCCATCTCTGGTTCCAATTCCTGTTCAACATTCATGTCTTTAAAATGTGAATTTGGTAATTATACCCCCTTGAAGAATTCGGTTCAAGTTCAGTGTTCCCAGTTTCTTTAACGACCCCTCACACAGTATCACATGAGTTGTTCCACTTTTCCTCCTCCGGACACACTCTAATTAATTCCTTCTTAAAACGTGGTGCCCAGATTTAAGCATGATGCTCCAAATACATTCCTACACAGCAAGGGATGGAGAAGGACAGACGTTTCCTTTGTTTCAAATCCTGCGGTTCCCTCCATGCAGCCTCAGTTTGCAGGGGAGTTTTGGCAGCCAAGTCTCTGTTCACTCCTGTTAAACAATCACCCTAGAAGTCTTGGGTGTTTCCACAAGTTATTTCATTTACCCAGGTCTTCCTCATCTCAGGGTTTGGAGTCAACTCATTAAAAATTAAAATGTGAGATCTACATCTATCTTATTAAATTACACTTCAAATTCGTCAGCAAATAAATCAGCAGAGAATGTGAACAAGACAGAAAGTAAGAACAGCATCACCAAGTCAAAGGAAGAACATTTCTGGAAATATGCTGTAAAAATATGTTGACCTTTTGTTAAACATATGTATTCCATAAACAAACATAAGGGAGACTTTTAAAGTTTGTTTTCTCTCAAATTTCGATAACTGACACTTCTTCCTTTCCTGTAATTTACATTAAATTTCTGTTCTTAAGGGTATCAATGGTATATTAGGCCATTCTTGCATTGCTATAAATAAATACCTGAGGCTGGGTAAAGAAAAACGGTTTAATTGGCTCCCTGTTCTGCAGGCAGTAGAGGAAGCACAGCTCCAGCATCAGCTTTGGGGAGACCTCAGGAAGCTTACAATTATGGCAGAAGCTGGAGCAGGCACTTCATATGGCGAATGCAGGAGCAAGAGGGAGAGTTGTGGGGAAGGTGCCATACACTTAAAAGCATACGATCAGATCTTGCGATAACTCATTCTGTCACAAAGAGAGCAGCAAGCCATGAGAGATCTGTTCCCTTTGATCCAAACACCTCCCACCAGACTCCCCCTCCCGCATTGGGGATTACAGTTCAACATGAGATTTGGGTGGGGACAAATATCCAAATTATGTCAATGTGTGTATCTCTCTTTCTTTGTACTTCTTAGCTATAGGCTGATAAAGTTCGAGAGGCAAACTTCTGGCTCTACCACCTCTTAGTTGTCTGTCTGGGGAAAATCTTAAATGTTTTGTAAATATAATTTTCTTACCTATAAAATGGGTACAGTAATAAAATCTTCCTCATAAGAATGCTGTGACAGCCATGCAAGATATTTTATGTGAGGTTTCAGGAAAATTGCCAGATACAGCAGTATCAGTAAATGTTAGCAGTTTGTTTGTGACAGGCTCTTGCTCTGTTACCCAGGCTGGAGTGCAGTGGCAGGATCAAAGCTAAGTGAAACCTCAACCTCCTGGGCATAAGCGATCTTCCCATCTCAGTATCCCAAGCAGCTGGGACTATAGGCATGAGCCACCATGCCTGGCTAATTTTTTAAATTTTTTATACAGATAGAGTCCTACTACATTGCCCAGGCTGGTCTTGAATTTCTGGCCTCAAGCAGTCCTCCTGCCTGGACCTCCCAAAGTTTTGGGATTGGAGGCGTGAGCCAACATGTCCAGCCAATGTTCATTATTTTTATTAAGCCACCACTAAAACTGGTATTAATTTATATTGCAGCATTTACATCAAAGCACATTTCATGTGTATTTTAAATATGGATTCACATTTTTTGTACGTTCTAAAATCTGTCATGTTCTTAAGGAAATTGTTTCCTATTCAACTTTGTATTCATAAGACCTATCATGATTCCTGGTACTCAGTAGATATTCAGTACAAGCTTGTGAAATTAATATAATCAATGAATTAATAAATGTGGATATGGTACAGTTTAAGAGTTCGTCAGTCAAGCTACACTCCTGTTTAGTGATAGTGTTAATCACATTGTCATGCTAGTATAAATCCAGACCTGTTCTTTATGTGTTAATAATATTATTATTGAAAGCTTCCCATATGCCAGAAACAGTTTGCATACAATTTTTCCTTTACCACCCTTTGAGATAGGTTCAATGACTAGTCCCTTTTCACAGATGAGGGAACAAGGTACCTAGGCATTAAAAAAATGTACCCAAGTAAAGTTACTCAGCTGGTGAGAGATGGAGCAGGACTAGAACCTAGCCTGTCTGACTCCATAGCTGAAACAATTCATCACTGCCCTCTATCGCCTCCTCCTCTGCCAAATCAATGTGTCTAATGATAGTAATGATTTTAAAAATGCTCCAGATTTAGCTCAGTTTGTACATTTGTTTTGTTCTCTCCCAACTGCTTTCAAAAGCTACAGCTGATGGCCATGCCATGGCCTCTTTCCTTCTTGCTGCTGAAGCCAGCAAGTTGTACAGTTGACATGAGAAGAAAAACAAGGTCAACTTTCACTTTAAGGTGATTTTAGGACACTTTAGGACTATGATATTACCATTTGGCTGTTAGTCCAGGTGCATAAAAGTTAACCTGCTCTGACAGCCTAGCTTGGTCATTTCCTAACTAACCTCTGAGATACTGTTCAGCGTACACAAACCTCAGTTGCCTTAACTTTGAGCAGGGAACATAATACTTTTCCATATCGTTGTAGAGAATAAATGAAATAAAATGTGAAAGCATCAAAAATGTTGTTTAATTTAGAGTATAGCTTCGTGTTTCTGATCTCTGTGAAACTTACTGTTCATTGGAAGACAAAGGCATTTACATCTATAACTGTAGCATAATATGGTCTCTAAGACACGTGGTACTGGACATGTGCATAATATGGAGATATCAGGGAAGAAAGAGCCCTCCTGACTCAGAAGAGAGGAAAGAAGAACCGTAAAAGCTGAGATTAAGGGCTGTTTTTTAAAGAAGTGTTTCAGCTCCCTCATAGCATGGCTAATTTAATAGTTTTCCCTTTCCCAGAGACTCCATAAGAACAAAAAAAGGACTATTTTCTCCAGTTCTCTGTCCCCACTGCCTAGGACTGAAGCCTTGTGTATAATAGAAATTCAGTAAGTGGCTGTTGGATAAATCATGAAACTATAGAGAATGTAGTAACCAAAATTATATGCTGGTATTAGGTAAGAAATACATTTACCTCCTTTTCACTAATGGAAAACGTAGGCTCAGCGAGGTTGTAACTTGGCCAACATAGTTAACATAGCCAGAAAAAGATAAAGGAACATATACTTTCTGACTGTAGTTTTTAGGATTTTGTTCTAAACTGGAAAGAAATGCTATAACAAAATCATATTCAAATTGATTTTGGAATCCAGTGGTGTTGCTACGTACTTCATTTCTCTAGTTGATATATAAAGTCCTTGAATCTGTTTAGAGCTGACATTAATATTCGTAAACGATTGAGAAAAATGTATAGCATGACTTAGAGAACCGGAGCTCTGTAACACACCTATGCACGTAAATACAAATACACATATTTAAATTGACACAGGATTACTGCTGCCATATATCAGTCTTATTAAATCCATTGGAAATGTCAAGAGAAATGATCGAAGTGACTGTTTTCTCGCATTTATTAACAAGTAAAATTTCTAGCTCAGTTTCTTGATCATAGTAGACAATGTTTGAATAGAAGTGTAACAGTCTGACTTAATTAACTAACTAATGGTTTAAAATACTTGCAGTTCATCATTTAAGGGGGAAATCTGTCTTCAGCAGGGTCAGAAACACAAAATGAACTTTACAATATAGCTGATTTTATGCTTATACAAAATAGTGACACTCATTATTTTTAAATGATAAGGAAATCGAAGCGTAAAAACTCATGCTGTTATAAAAAATAAGATTTTTTTTGTAGAATAATTCTTGGTTTTAGAAAAAATATTTAAAATACAGGAATATAATTAGGACAAGAATAAGAAATCAGTCATTGAAATTATTTTATCAGAATTTTATCCTCTTTACCCCATGGCAAAGTAATTACCAGGTTATCCCATAATAACTTGAGGTCTAGCCATATATTAGCCTTAAACAAAGACATTAGTCTTTTTGAGCTTGTTTATTCTGGATATGATTTATAACTCTGAAGTATGATTTATCGTGTATATCAAGATAGTTTCACATTTTCTAGTGCTATCTTTGTTTTGGTTCCTGTTTCTGATGAGAAAATTGAAAGTAATCCATCAAACTGGAATATGATCAAGGTAAAATATGCCACACTCGGTCAATGAAAAACACAATACAGCCAGATATCTTCTACAAACACATGGCCAGTATACTTTTTACCTTACCAGTACTTTTTGCTTCATCTTCTTAATGACATTGAGCCTCTGATAGGAACTATAAATTATTCATCTTACATGTGCTTAGCAAGGTACACTGTAGATACCGTTTAGTCTTCTTTAAATTAAGCAAATGTGAAATGTAAAAAAAATCAAAAACACCCTCTTTTAAAATGTGATAGATAACAAAGACTTATCTTGAAGTTTTATATTACACGCAATTTAAACATTATTTTTTAAAGGAAAAAAAATTCACATGTGGTAGAGATTTTATACAGAATTTTTAAATGTGACATTAAAAAAAAAAGTGTGTTCTGTTGAAAACTGCTTTCAGAGATTTTTTAATAGGTGTTTCTCTGACATAGGAACCTAAGCTTCTCAGAGCTTTTAATAGGCATCTAACAGGCTAAGAGACAGTTCACAGTGTTTTCCCCAAATATTTCACCCCAGAATTTCTTTTCTCATTGAACATATTTTAGAAAACCCTTTTGTAAATGATGCTGCGAATCTCACAGTGTTTAATTTAGCTTTTACTAATATATTACCTAAATCGTTAATTAGGGACTGTTTTTTTTCACATAGTATTTATGTAACTCCTGAAAGAGCTCCCTGAATTTAGTTTTTACATTGAACTTATCTCAAAAATTAGAGACATAGTGTATTGTTTCTGCCAGGACAGGACTTTTTTTCACATTAAATATGGAAACTCTCTAATAATGCATAACAGATCAGACAAATGGGTCACTTACTTCAATACTTTACAAAAATTTCACTATTAATGTTACAGGGAAGGGGTCCCTATCCAGATCCCAAGAGAAGGTTCTTGGATCTTGCACAAGGAAGAATTCAGGGCGAGTCCACAGTGCAAAGTAAAAGCAAGTTTATTAATAAAGTGAAGTGGCGAAAGAGCAACTACTCCATAAACAGAGTAGGAGTTCTTGAAAGTAAGAGGAGGAACGCGTCCACCCTAGGTACAATGCTTTTATATATGAGGAGATGTGCTCTTGTTACAAGGGTTTGTGATAAAGGATTAATTTTCTTACCGTATTCTGCGAGAATAGGAATTATTATTATTAGTGTTATTTGAGGCGAGGTCTCACTCTGTTGCCAGGCTGGAGTGCAGTGGTATGATCTTGGCTCACTGCAACTTCTGCCTCCCTGGGTCAAGCGATTCTCCTGCCCCAGTCTCCCAAGAAGCTGGGATTACAGGCACTTGCCTCTGCAACTGGCTCATTTTTTGTATTTATACTAGAGACAGGGTTTCACCATGTTAGCCAGGATGGTCTGGATTTCCTCCTGATCCGGCCGCCTTGTCTTCCCAAAGTGCTGGGATTATAGGCATGAGCCATTGCACCTGGCCGGCATTATTATTTTTAAAGCAAAATTAGGAATGCCTTTGTTGTTCATACATGGGGTTATCTGGGCGCTCCCAAGTCTGGGCCTGCTTAGTAAACATTATTAATTTGTTCCCTTAACTGTAAACATTTACATGCTAGAAATGCCTAGCTTTCAGGAATCCAGCCCAGCAAGTTCCAGCCTCATTTTCTCAGTCCTCACTCAAAATGGAATCGCTCTGGTTTGAACGCCTCTGACATAAATTATGTATTATACTATATTACACATTATAGATTGTATATATTATATTGTATTATATGTTTATATTATGCACATATATACATTTATGCTGCTAAGGAAAACAAAGCAAATATTTTATATATGTGTATGTATAAAATGACATGCAATCCTGTTGATAGACATAGTGTTATGTATTGATTATGGTCATAATTATAGGCCTTCTACTATTTACTAATATTTTCAATTGTAAAAATTAAAAAAAATCAGATTTCAAGTAATTATCATATACTGACACACACACACGCAAGACGTTAAAATAGCGTCTCAAACCAATATACAAATGTAGGATTTGGAAACACCCAGAAAGTAAAATTTAAAAGTTCTGTTAATTTTACATTGTGGTAAGATTTTTTTCTAATTTAATTCTTAACATAATCCAAATTTAACCTTCAAGATAGAATACATAGATAGAGAGATAGATGATAGATAGATAGATATTTCAAGTACAATTTCAAGTGAAATTGTTTTATGCCCCTTTGAGGAAAAATGTCAGGTGATTTTATTTAAGGTGCCACACCCATACTCCCTCATTCCCAGGAAGGAAAAAGACTAGAAACTTGGAAGTTCCAATGAAGGCCGAAGACTATTTAGGCCAAAAGGAAAAATGCAACGAAAATATTGCCAGAAGCAAAGAAAACAGAGAAAAGGGAAATCAGCAAGTTATTTTAAAAGGGAAAAGAAAAATGTTAAGTCAGGTCATTAAAGATTTAATTGACTAGTACAAAGTCAATGAGAATAAAGGCATCAAATGAACATTTACAATGAGCCCATTGAGATTTCACCCAGATCATTAACATGCCTTCCTAATTACCGTAGGCCACCCTCAAAAGGCTGTTAGTAAACCCTGTGTTTTGGAGAAACATATCTGGACAATGGCTTGAGAGTGAGTGATTAGAAGGATCATTGGATAAGAAAGTTCATATTACTTACTTGTGAAACTTTTACTTGAAGTCTGTTTCAGTAGTGAAAGTCCAGTTGTAGATAATTATGAAATGTATCTTTCCTTAAGATGTAGAGCTCTTTTTTAATACTAAACTAGAATTACATTTCTCTATTTTATGAATAATTTGCTATGCTTAAATAATATTAAATAATTTTGACATTTAAAACTTTTTAGGCATGCAATGTTGTATCACATTTAAAGTTGACCATTTACTCCTCATCTACCCTTTCAAGGAGAACTAAACAATTATCTCTGAATTTTATGGTAGCTCCAAACAGCAGAAGTAATCAAAGTTATCTTAGATAACTTTGGCTAATGTTGGAGATTATCTTCATTATAAAGAACACAAGTGAATTGTGAGGTTTGAGGTATTTGGAGGATCTATAGTGAAGGAATTCTCTAAGTGGTGATGGTAACCCATTATACTTTAGGGTCAGCCAGCAAAATCTTCCACAGCTGGTGATTTAATCAGGGACTGGCTGGTTATATAAGGGTTAATGGAAGAGTTCTTAGGATTAAAACCTGTATTTATTTCTAAACTCTGAAGAAATTGCTATATCTGCCAGTCAATTGCTGCCGCTACTTCCAAAAAAAAGTTTTAGTCTATTTTCTTCCATTTGCTTATCAGATGTTAAAGATGAAGGGAAAATTATTCCAAGAATGACTCCAGTTGTTCATCCTGTTCTTTATAAATGCTTTTGGAAATCTCAATTAGTAGAAAAAAATAAGTCTCAAGATTTTGTTCACATTCTGAATTTTTATAAAAGCTATTATGGATTATTAATCAATTTATTGTGTCCCATCATATTAGAATACTTCCAAATATTATTTCTAATCCTTAAAACGAGTCTCACTTCTAGGAAATATGTTTATTTTTATTTTGTAAAAGAAAACGGAAGGATTACAGTATTGAAATAACTTGCCACAATTATACAGTATTTAGCATGTCAGAGCCATAATTTTAGGAACAAATTACTATTCATTTATTGGGTGCTTATTATGTGCCAGATAATGCCCAAAGCCTTGTGTGTGTATTGTCTCATTTCATTCTCAAAATAATCCTATGAGGCATTGGATCAATGTATCATGGATTCCATTTTTAATTAAGGAAGCCGAGGCTCAGGTGATTGAAGTAATATCCTAAAGGATGCAAAACTATTAAGTGAGGGTGCTGAGATTTGCACTCACATCAGTCTAACCCCAGCTCTGTTCTCCCCTTCATCATAAAAGGGTTCTGAGGAGGAATCTCTGGAATAACTGCCCAGGGATCATTCCAGGTTGTCTTTATTTTGTCAACGTGTCCCTATTTCATACATATCACCCCACTCTTTAATTGTGTCTCTTATCATATAAAACATGAAAATGTGAAAAGCGCTCTTTAAAGATATGGCAATAGCCTGAAGTATATATTAGAGCAGGGTATGCTATCATGTACAGAGAAAAATTATATTATAAAAAGGTCAAGATTAAAAAATAATGATTATAAAGTAAAACCGGATTGTCACAATAACTTTCCCAGAGTTTCTTAATTGTGATACTATAATGAAATATATCGGGGGGCGGGAAATGACCTTTAGCAGCATACCTATAACTTTTGTACTATCAACATGAAAACACATATTGAAACCTTTCCCCTAACTTTAAGATACATTTGCACTTCTGGGATACTTAGAAGGTATGCAGTTGCCTTCTAATTTACACGTAGACCTGTGACCTAGAATATTCTTATATGAGCCAGCAGCTGAAATCCTTGTAAGACATGCTAGAGCATTTTAGGACAGTGGGATTGTGTCGAATAACCAGTTGCTACAGTAGAACACAAATGCAGGGGACAGTCGTCTTTGCTGCCAGTTACACTTGGACATACAGCAGCAGGAGGGAATCCTGAGTCCTTGACTTCATTTCATCTGGCCCTGGAGGCAAGTAACAGGAAGTGACAAGCCGTTTATACACCCAGTCACAAAGCACAATGTGACTTTAACTTTAGAAAAACTCATAGAAGGTCACATGTTGTGTATCAATCTTGTTAACGATTTACTGGTTTCTCGGCATATGAAACGTTTATTGTGTTTCTTTGTCAGGGAAACACACTGTGAGGTGTGTCTTTGTCTTTTTCTGCATGTAAATCCATCTTTTCTTTTCTATGTTATTTTCCTCTTTTGTTAGATTTTTCTCTCTGACTCTGTCTTACTGTTGTTTCGTTGCTTTTCCTCCACATTTCTGTCTTTCTGTTGTCAGTTGCCTGATTCCTTTATCCATAATATAAAAGAAAATTATATTCAAATCTCCTGAATAGTTTTCAGACTTTGCTTTTAACGTAAAAATATGAATAAAGTTGGTTTTACTTCTGTAGCTTTCATACTGTGGGTCAGAGGCCATTAAAACAAAGACTGAAGCAGGAGTCCACACTCTCTGCCTTTCTGTGAACTATTTTAAGTCATCTATGATCATCTAAAATTTAGAAATTTTCTTGCATTGAATTTGTTTTAATAAAATTTGTCTTGTATTTTAAATTGAATTTGCTGTCTGAAATTTGCTTTAAGGATTTAAAAAAATGTTTTACATATCCAGATATAAATTCTCTTATAGGTTGAAACCTATTCTAAAAAAGCCTATTTGACACTTAGCCCATCTGCTTAAATATGTATTGATCATTAACCCAGCAGATATTTGAGACAGCAAATGCACTAGACTTCAAAAGTTCTCTCCCTGTCATGATTATTATGAAAAGTTCTGCATTTCAACCTTGTAGTAAAATTTCCCTTGAAAGGAAATTAATTTTTAGTGACCTAATCTTATGTTTTCTTTCTGCCTGAATTTCATTTGATTAAAAACGTTTCGCTGAGCACATTGTTATCGGCTATTTATTCTTTTGCAAAGCAGCATTTCTCACACAGCTGCTAGGTCCCTGTTGGTTTTAGATTGCTGTCTGAAATGAATTCTATCTATTGTATTTACTTGATCACTAGGGATGGTACAGATTTATCTTACAAGAGCTATCCTCAGAGAGACCTGCTAAGCTTCTCAGGCTAATGGGGCTGTAGCAAGGCCTCATTATTGCCGCACGTATATCTGTAATTACATTCACCTCCTAACTCAATATGAAAGGCAATCATCACATGTAAACAGTGGTTGCCTCCGTTGGAGCTATTATAGATTATTTTTCTGTTCTTGCTGCTTTTTATTCTCACAGTGAACAAAGGAACAGAAGCAGCTATTTTTTTTTTTTGAAAGAGCAATGTGACCTAGATAAAGAGAAATTTAAAACAGCTAGTTGATTACACCCTAAAGGATGTGGTTTGTCATAGATATATGCCTCAAATAGTTATAAAGATTTAATAGTAAGTATTTTCTAAATACTTTATTCCCTCAGAATCTTCAAAATCTAGGGAAACTTTGTTACTATGTTTATTTACTTGGTAGCTTAAATAAACTGAGGCAATATTTCAGGACTATTCAGTGAGACCAGGTTTCATAAATGATGCAAGCAATTTATCTGTTTTCATTTATTATAAATATAAAGGGTGAGTGGCAGGGATCCTATTTACTAAGTGGTTTCATTAAAGATGAAAGCAATTTCACTTTAAAATCTATCATTAAATAGATAAATTTATGCATATACGATTATGTACATCCATACATAATCAGAACTAAATAAGCAAATACTATGTAAGTGGGCTTGCAAGGTTATGTGCTGAGCTATAGAATATCTTGATGATCAAGATAAAATGGCACTTCCATATGGTGTTACCTCTATAACTGTATAATATCGTCCCATGCACATTAACCTCTTACTGAGCCTTGGAGTTTTGTTTTTGGATAAATATTTTAAAGAGAAAATTAGAAATCCTGTTGGACTAGATTCATTCAGAACAGATTCTGATGAGACCTAGCTCTTTGGAAAAGGGTATTTATGGCTTGTTGAACATTTGTGGTGCAATGAAAAATCTGTAAATTGCAATTAACACAACAAAGCTGAAAAATGAAGAAAGTGGTGAGATTTCAGAATCTCTGTGACTGAGCTACTGTGTGTGTGGTGGGGGGATCCCTGGGATATTCTAATCCTAGCAACATATTTTCTTTCCATTCAGTTGTAATGATCATTCAGAGAAGTGACAAATATATCTCCAAGATGTCTTGTTCCGTGGGTGAGGAGCAGCTCTTGTTTTAGAGAGGATTTAGCAAGGATGCTGTAATTTGCAGTGACTTGAAAAGCAGACACTGGGTGTCCTCTATGCATAAAGTAACCCACATAGTAAGATAAATTACTTTAAGATCTGCGTTGATTTTTTTCAGTTCAATGGCTGGAGACTTATTAATTGAATGCAGCCATCTGCAGAGCTTGACTTGAGATTATCTCGTTGACTTAAGCAGAAAAGTATATTGCTGAAAAAATTGTAAACTCCGGTAAAGTGAATCTCAATCCATCACTGGACATTTGGCACTGTTTGCACCAATCATACAGACCATGGTCACCTGATGAATAGTTTTATGATAGGATATTAGCAGTTATGCTTTCCACACTTGACAACACAGAATGGTCATCTTGATGTAGTCCCAGGAATTTGTATGGGCTGGGTTTATGAAGTCAGATGATATATTCAGTATTCCCTTTGTTGATTTTTCTTACATTAGTGTCACCTGGATAAGACAAAATCCCTTCATTAGAATACTTTACCAGATATTGATGTATTGATGTCAAAGTCTTCTTTTCTCTTTCTCTCTGTTTACATACATACACACACCCACACACACACATATGTATACATGTTACATATACACACACGTTATATATAGACACATATAATATATACACGTACAACATATGTATTATAGTATAACATTATGTAACATCATGTATACAAACATATCACCTACTTAATTTTGAAATAAGTAATAACTTTGGCCTAAATATGTTGCAGTATCTAGCCTTTCTATTTCCTCTTCAAACATGCCTAGTTTCCATTAATATTTTCACTCTAGTTGTAAGAGGTAGAAGAAAATAGGAGTCAGCAGTGATAAATTTTCTTGTTATTTTGATACCTCTATGCCTGGTCGACTTTCCTAGAGGGCATTGAACAGAAAAGCTCTCAGACCAAACTAAGTAGATTAAATTATCAGGATGATTAAATCAATTTAGATACATAATGCAAAGTAACAGGAAGAGAACAGGAAGTGACACACGTAGGATAGGGTGACACAGCAAAAGACAGCTTGTGATTAGTACCTAGACCCCTGGGCCAGGGGTTGGAAATCTCATCCAGATCGTTGTTTACTGGTATCCTGTCTCTATATAACTTTGTATAATGTTGATGTATTAATTCAGTGATACAAAGCAGTACACATTTTACTAATAGGCATATCATATTTTTGCATTGTGTATGGCTGCAACCACAGGTACACAAGTCGATGACAGAAGTCATCAGCAGTTTTCAGGTTTCCTAGTAATAGCTATATGCTGCGTTTTCATTAATGTTGTTTGTATAAGACAAGCAAAAGCAGGCCCCAGAGCAACAAGAAAAAATTTTGAAGGGCATTTAATGTGGAAATAGTCTTATCTAGTATTTTTATCTTCAGTGAACTGGAAAGGCTTGCCTTTTTGTGTGTGAATTTTAATAGGAAACACAGAAGTGTAGATCCCAGATGTTCTGAAAGTATGTAATTTTGAGAACTAGTGATTTAGTCTGAAGAAAATAATAACAGGACAGCTAAATAACCGTTTTAAGGCTGTAAGTGGACATTATATGAAGAATAGCATCTAGTGATATTTAATTTACTGGAGTTGCTATTTTTACCCAATAAGACTTGATAGGTGACTTATTCCTGGGGAGGAGGAGATTGAAGAACACTTTAACTGAATATCCTTTACTTGTGCAGATACCGATTTTCCCATTTTTATCATTCTATTGTATTATGTTTACTTTAAAAGATTTTAAAAACTATATAAAATGGTTTCAAAAAGTTTAATGCCAGAAAAATGATGAATTTATTTTTCTTTCTTTGAGCTTAAATTTGTGGTCCCCTAGATAAAAAAAGGTATCAAACAGATGTGTGCATTGCAATTCCTTGCAGCCTCCACAAAAGGTGGAGTCCAGAGGTTGGAAATTCTGTAACTATTTTGCTTGTGTCAATTCCCACTCTAAAAAGCTTCTAATTATTTGTCATCATGTGCCAGATAAAATCAAAACTCCTTAACACAATTTATAAGACCCTCTTTCTCTTTTAATATGTTAAAAAATAACTGTAAGGAATACATAACATAAAAGTTACCATCTTAACCATTTTTAAATGTACTGTTTTTAGTGTTCAGTGTATTCCATTGTGCACCAGATCTTTATAATTTTTTTATCTTGCAAAACTGAGACCCTGTACTCACTGAGAAACTCTCTATTTCCTCCCTCCAGCCCATGCAACCACCTTTCCATTCCTTAAGACTTCCTTGGTCTGACTCCTGCTCTCCTATTTGATTTTCTCTAACTCATTTCAAAACCTTTCATACACAGTGTCTTTCTAGTTTCCATCATGGCTCACAGTTCAGATTTTCACTCCCTTCCCATTGCCTGGGATGTTCTCCCATGACCGCTTCCATGATTATTTTCTAACTCACCTTTCAGATATACATGTAAAAGGCATTGCTAGAGTGGGAAATGCACAACCAATGTGTGCTCTTACACAGCACCTTTTTATTTCCAACCATCACAAAAATTAACTATTACTTTTTTTTTTCTGATAAAATGTGAGCCTTTGAAAACAAACCAATGGCTACATAGAAAAGCACTCCCAGTTTTATTCATCGTTTCATTCCTGGCATCATAGCCCACACCAAATAAGTACTGATTGCTTGAATAACTGGGTCACTGCTCAAAATTCCTAGATTTGAATCTTATTTTGTCACTTATAAGTTGTGTGCCTTTGGGTACACAAAGATCATAGTAATGATGATGACAATGAAAATACTTATTACAGCAATAATAGCAGTGCTAGTAGCAACCATCACTAACATTTACATAGCACTTGTTATGTAGTAGGCATATTTAAATCCTTATATGCATTTAATACCCATAATAACTCTTTGCAGTAGGTACTATGATTATGTCAATTGTCAGATGTGTAAAGAGGATAGGGATATTAAGTGATTTGTCTAAGGTGACACAGTTCCTAAGAAACAGAATCATTGTTGAAATCAGGCTCTTTGAATATGAAATCCTGTTATGAAATATTGTTTGATGTGTTGGACCCTCTCTTCTTTATTTATAATGAGTGATTTCATTTCAAAGATGGCTGATGAGCATAAATGTTTCAATCTGTGACAAGCTGCTTAGAACAATGCCTAATTGGAATTAGGCTAATTTCTAATTGAAATTAAGTCTAGAATTAGCACTTAACTAGTCAGTCCTCTTGGAGTAGGTGGAATATGAGTCTGAACCCATGAGAACCAGACTCATGTGCAAGAAATCTGAGACACAAGTGGAGCCATGGCTTCTAAGATACAGGAATATCCTGAAAAGACAAATGTAGGTATTTTTCCCAACCCTGCTGTTTGCCATTTCTTCTTAAGCCATTAACTCATGGCTACAAGAGGACAGAAGTATGTTAGCAGAAACTCAACAAATGACAGCCATTACTGTCATCATTTGTGCCTAGCGTGCTACTTCATGCTTAGAGTGAAGTAGGTCTTCTGTAACTATTAGCTCCTTTCTTCTCTTTTGGCTCCCTTAATTAGAGCAAGTCGCAGTCAACTACCACTGCAAAAATTAGGTCAAAGACACATTAGGCTGCTAAGGAAATGGGATACACTTGATACAAGCTATAGAAGAAGAGCATAAATTTCAGAGGAAAACACATTCTGTAACTGAGTACTAATACCTTTCTAGAATTATGACAACATGTGTAGTATTTGAGTAATACTGAAAACTTTTTTATAAATATATAAAAATTTATAAAATTATAAATATATAAATATAAATTTATAAAGATATAAATGTGTGGTCACATCATTGATATCCTTTTTGTTTCATAAACAATCTTGAGAGAATCCATAGTATATTACAATTACCGTCTTACAAAGAGCCTCAGTGATTTGCTGAAGGGAAGAGTAGTTAGGGCCCACTTAAGAACCGGAAACTAGATTTCCAGATTAATTGTTCTGTGAAAATATAATTCATCGTCTAACAAAGACCTTTTTGAGAGTGGAAGAAGGAACTTCAGTGGAATTAGAACAGCAGACATCAATCGAGACTTTGCAGCGCTCATCAGGAGGGGTGGGGTGGGCTTTCCTTCTATGATGTTCCTTGTTGTGTTGTCTGTCCTTTCTTTTCTCTTTTACAATAAGCATCACATTGATTTTTAAAATCTTCCTCTTCTTTGATCTGTGGAGGATAAATTATTTCTTCTCCATAGGTGTTCATAGTTCTCTTTGCTATGTGCGTGTATACATGTGAAAATCAAAGATATCCCCCTGAAAAAAAGTGGAAATCTACCTTGATGAAATAACTCTATACATATCTCACAAAATGTCCTGAGCTTGCACAGCAAAGGCTGGCATAACTTGCTAAGGTTTGCTTGAATTTTATGTTGACTGTATTCACTTTATATTCCTACCTTAGTCATGAATGGTTGTATACTGGAATGAAAAATAATTTGGTATTTTGGTAGAATTACAGATTGTTACTGGATAGATATTTCACACTGTTGAATGCTGAATGTGAGAAAAAAGTTATTATCATAGCCTGCTCTGGTTTCACGTACCCTAAAGAGCATGGTGTGTCTCGATGGCCTTTTTATTCCCAGCATGACACAGCTGGAGGGTGGGGGGAAAACATTTGGTAAGAATGTCAGATTCTCTGGGAAGAGATCAGCAGTTTCAATCAACTCAGTTCCAGGAAAAAAAGAAAAGCAAAGTAAATACCATTTGTAGATAGCTAATTGATGCTCCAAACAGAGAGGATGGAGAGAGACATTGAACAGGTAAGGGAGGAACACAGAGTGATGGCTGATGGGTTCTGTGAATGTTGAAGGCTGGAATTAGCACCAGACCTGACAGGCACTAACAAAACCAGTCTGTCCTCTTGGACTAGGTGGAATATGGGTCTGGACCAGTGAGAACTAGATTCATGTGCAAGAAATCAGAGACACAAATGAACCCATTTCTGCTAAGATACAGGAATATCCCTAAAAGACAGTCGCAAGTATTTTTCCCGACCATGCTGTTTGCCATTTCTTCTTAACCCCTTGACTCTTGAATCCAGGAGGACAGAATTCTGTTCCAAAATCTACAATCACCTTATACACCACTACCCTGAGGCCTTGGTGGTTCCTGGCTAGGCAACTAGAATTGATTGTAGAGTCATCCTCATGCTCTTTCAGCCTAGATCATCTATCTTGGCTTCAGAGAGTCTTATACTTTGGAGGTAGGATTTCAGCGGTCTTGTTCTTTAGGTTGATGCATTCTCACAAAACCTGTATTGAGATTCTGAGTAAAGCAATCCTGTATCTAAACATTTGACGTAAAATAAGAACTTATTTCAAACTTGAGTTTTGTTGAAAAGCCAAAAGTATGGCAAGTATACATACATGCTTTTTATGGATTCAGCAGATGAGTGCAATACAATAATGTATGTGGTTGTTTTAATATATAAAAATTAAAAATGAATTGTTTTCTAGCTTTGCTGATTTGAGATCTGTGAATAGGCGGAAATACATACATGGATAAACACTTATTCCAGAAATTTTCAGTTTTGTCAGCGTAATACCCACACTTATTTAGAAATAGTCATGTAGGGAGGAGTAATAGAGATAAGCAGGAACACTTGAAATCAAAATGCAACTGCAGTTCTTTTTATTTTTTTAATCAGTTTCTCCATTGGGCATTTTACTTGCATTGCCTCCTCTAGCTGAGTAGAGGAGATTATTTTGATGTTACTTTTCTCTTGTGATTTTTGCAGGGTGGTGATGGAAAGATGCTACCATCAGTTGGATATATAAAAGCAATAGCCAAATAAAGAGATAATCTGTCTTTCCCATCAGCCCCCGAACAATTGATAGTGGAAAATAGTGTAATACAATTTATAATGTTCAAAATAAAAGATTATTGATAATTTGTTATCAATAACCATCAAGGATGATATAATTACAAAACTCAAGATGATTTGACAGAATTTTTAACATTATTTAAATCTAAATATCCAGAATGAATAAACTTAGAATTAATTAAATGGATTCATTTGATTGATACTTTATTTTTCTGATTAGCCAATAAAACTCTAAGAGTTTTTCTTAAGGTCTTAGGACAGGCCTATGCTTCAGTGACAAAACCCAAGAATTTAATCTGTTACACGAGGAGAAAATATGTGTGCATGTGTGTGTTTACACATAACCAGATATTCACCTAAGTTTTTCAAAATTATTGAAATAGATGTTTTGGGGATTAATCTGTTATATTAACCATGGTTTCTTACTATTTATCAAACTGTTTACTTTTTCAGAGTTGGGATCTGCGTTTGTATAGATTTCCAGCTCCTTATCATTCACATAGACTTTCAATAGTATCTGTTGACTGAAAAAAAAAGAAATGAGAGCCAGTGTTGTTAACTGGAATGTGAAGCTCTCCATAATGTTACTCTCCAGTTCTCCAAAATTGCTGTTTCTCCAAAATAGTGTCCATTCTCTCCACAAATCTGCCCCTCTCCTCGTTACCCCAGTAACATTTATGGGATGTCTTCCTTCCTTATGTTAATATAGAGTTGACCTCACTTTCCGGATATATCACACACTTTTCACACCCCCTGTGTTTGTTTGCTGCACACCAGTGCACACTACCTCAGTTACTGCCTTCTTCCTTGTTTAAAGGCATGGGCCATTTCCTGCATCTCATCAGAAGTGTATATGAGCAAGATTTGTATGTGTTAACACAAGTCTTTAGTCTAGAGTCACATTTGCATGTCATTTTTTTTCTTTTACAAAGCATCTTTGAGCTAATATTTACAATGAAGAAAACTGGGAGTCAGGACACATGTTAATTTGTAGTCTTTAATATGAACTTATAACAATAATGCATCCATGAATTCATGGGTGTATCTGATATCATTACAACAAAGTCAGATCCTGAAACCTTTCTGTGTGACTGAACAATTAATTTTTCAGTGCAATATGTCTTCTGTCCTTGTTTATTGTATGAAAGGGAAAGCGTAGGTCCTGGTTTTGCTTTCACTGAGAACACATTCTCTTTTTTTGCACCTCCATAGGAGGATGGCTTTGGATCTGTGACATGCTCATGAAAGATGATATTCATGGTTTGGGGGCCAGAATGGATAATTTAAGTGGTGACAAATCCATGGAGCTATTTAGCATGCACGTTTAATAAAGAATAAAAATTTTAAAATGACAGTTGTAACAATACAAAAGCTGTGTCAGCCCTACCCAGACTAAAGTTTATTTTATGTTAAAATGTGAAGTTTTTGCTAAGATTTGTGTTTTATGTGGATTTGTGTATTTATGCTTTATATGTATATATATATGTAGCCATTAAACTTATTTCATATTTAGTTATGATTGATTCAAATACTAGTCTACCTTACATCCTTGCTCTTCAAAGTGGTGTTTGTGCACCAGCCACATTGGCATCACCATGGCAGCTTGTTAAAAATCTAGAATTCAGGTTTCACTCCGAACTATGGAGTCAAGGTCTGAATTTTAAAAAGACATCTTTCCCTTAGACATGAATTAGCATTTGGTTTTAAAACACTGCCATTATCTTTAGGATGCGCGATCCCCTGGCAATAATAATTTAGTATTTTTTCTTTAAAGATCTTCTCTTCTAACCTCTCTTCCCTGCCAGATGGAGACTGCATGTAAGAGTCACACAAACAAAATATTACAAAGAAACATTAGATACAACGCCTTTAGTAACCTAGAAAGCAAGACCTCATTAGACACTGTGAATATAACAAGCTTAGATATCAGATGAAACAGCTTCTTTCTCTTTAGTGACCCCTGTGTCTCTAGTGATCACATCCGTATTTCATGTAGAAATCTCACGGACTGCCATAAGATTGTATGTAAATAAAATATGAAGGCAACAAAACTTGCTGGATCTGATTTTCCTCAGTTCTGAAGTAACAGGACTCCTGGTCATAGCGTTCAAGATTTTCTGTTATGAGACAAATTATACCAGTTGAAATTTTGGGTGGCCTATCAAGTCTGCGGTAGATTGTAGCTTTTCCTCTGCATATATGTATGCATGTGTGGGGGGCATGTGCAGTCAAACATATGTACGATTAATTTTGAGCAGCTCTGATTGTTTTGTCTATCTACATATGTTCATTATGGGAGTTGTGGCAGCTGCAAAGATAAATAAAGAACAATTCCTGCCTTCTGGGCCTTTATAATCTAGTATGCAAAATAAATTGAACACAAATATTTTGGTGTGAGAAAGCAACCAAAGAGCTTCTGATTACTTTTAGACGGACCTATGAAAAAGACATTTTGGATAAACTTGTACTTAACTGAACCTTGAAGGTATATATATGGCTCTCCACCAGCTAGAGACAAGCAAAAGCATTTGAAGTGGCAGAAGCTATGTGAGCAAAGATCAGAACACCGGCAATTATGAGGCATGAAGAAGACATAGCTTCGCTGAGAAGTGCAGCTAGAGTGATGTGGTGGTAGAGCAGAGATCATTTGAAGATATGTCTTCTACATGTCAAATGCTAAACTAAAACTCTAAATTTCACGTAGAAAATAAAAGGGAGCCATAGGCAGGGCTGCCTGTGGAGCAGCATGGAATCTAAACTGAGCCCATAGCAAAGTAATCGGAAACAAACACACAGAAAACACATGTTTTTGTACTTATAAAGGTTTTAACTGCTTATGCCTTTGCAGTTCTTCTCAATTATCCACAGTTTTAGAGCTGAGGTTCGAAATTTTATTAAACAGTTGCTGAAGGAGATACAGGATTACTACTACATACAATTTACCAGAAGACCTTAACTATCACAACTGAAATTCTTAATAAAGTAAATTCCAGGAAAAAAAATGAAAGAAAAATTTTAAACATTGAAGAAGAAAACTGCACTTATTCCATCTACAGAATTTATACATTCTTCTCTCCTTTCTAATAGTGTTGATATGTGAAGGCATTATTCTTGTCAATATTAATGGATACAAGTATTTAAGTGAATTTAGAAGACAAGTGTGGAAAGACACTTCTTAAAGTTATTAACTACAAAATCATGGTCTTTGAGTGAAACATCATGGAGAGTCATTTTGCCCAACTTTCATATGAAGGACAGAAATGCTTTCTACTTCCTTTCAGGTTTTCATTCAGGTTTTCTTTAAACTCATGTGCTGAAAGTTTTATTCAGTTTTTCAAGACAGCTTTTGGAAAGTTATTTTTTCTAAGATTGATTAGAAATTAAATTAAAAAAAAATCTAGTGATCTACATGTTTGCCCAATTTGCCCCATAACAAAATCATATTCCTTCCTTCACTGAGATCTTTGCAGATAATCATGCTTCTCTTTGGATTTTTTTCTGAGCTAAAAGTGCTTAGATTGCTCCATATATGTGGTGTATGAGTGTGTGTTTACAATGTACCAATATACAGTTTTGGCTTTTGAATTTAATGGACCACTAAAATCCAATCAAATGAAATGTTTGCCGAGTTGCAGTAAAAACATCACTACCTTCTAACTAATCTCACGTTTACTGAATAAGTACAAATATAAATTTTACTTAAACATTGGAAGAAAGTAATCTCAGAATTAAACAGTTCCTATCAGACAGCTTATTTGTGTCACATCTAGCAAACCTAAGCAGAATAAAGTCCTTATTTTTCTCTTTTATTCCCCATGGGTTAGAGAAAATCTCTTTATTTTCAGCTGCCCAACATTTGGAAGCATTCTTCTATGTGACTTCTGTTTTGTCCGTACCTCTTTTTAACATGTGGGTTGAGAATTGAGCACAGCACCCTCCATTGCAGTCTCTGCTGTTTGTTTGTGTTATCACTCAGTTTCATCTGCAGTCAAATGGAAACTCAGTCCTACTGCATCACAGCCTTATTTGTACAATTAACTTTATGAACCTAAAAGCTACACTTTGTTTGGATCCTTGTTCATATTTCAGTTTTGGCCCAGTATTGCATTCTGTTGAGAACTTTAAAAATAACCATGTATACCTATAAAGTTTACTTTCAATGTCTTCAGCCTTTCAAAAAAAAAAAAAAAAAAAGAAGAGGAAAATTGCATAAAACCTCATGCAAAAACTATCCTGTGTATCCATAATATTTCATTTCTTTTTGCCTGGACATGAATAAAAATCAAATGAGTTTTATCTACTTTAAGAAAGCTCTCCCAGGCTGAGGTTTTGCAAACACCACTTTGTATTTTTTCATCACCTCTTGAAGATTAAAAAAAAAAAGACTGCCTTCACTTTGTTATGAACAAACACACTATTTACGTTAGTACAACAACAATAACAAAGATTTGTTCTTCTACTGCCAAGAAACTTAACAAGTAATTTAAGGTCAGAAAGAGCCATGGAAAAAATTCATTGTAATCTCAGAAAACCTGTATGTATTCAAGCCCTGTTGCAAAATTAATGAAAGAACCTCTCATCATAAACCAGTTAAAAGTAAGAAACTTCACTATGAAAACTTAGAAAAGTAATCACTCGGAGAAGTTGGGAATCTTTCAAGATACTAGGAAAGACCTGTGGGTGAGTGGACAGATAACTAAAGCAAAGGCCAGATGGCCAAACCCAGAGCTGCAAGGAGCATTACAGAGGAAAGCAGGTGATGTGCCTTTAAATGCTCCAACCATTCTTGTTTCCTGTATGTAACACACTCAGAACCCTCGTTCTCAAAGACCCATTGCACACATTTATATTACTAAACGTCTGTGTTGGGAACAAAATAATTCATAACAACAAAATTTGTAACACAAGTCTACTTGGAATTTTCCCATGGTACTAATGTGGGGGAGAGTGACCAAAAGCGTGGCTCCTTTTCTATTCCTTTTTGTTTTTTTTATATGTATAATGATAGATTCACTACTTGAAAAGCACAAACACATTTACATATGTCCTGGCCTTTGCCAGTTATCTAATGTCCAATAATACAATAACTTATTTGAGTTTCCTTCTTGTGCTGAGCATTTATTTAAAAGGTGATTAGTTTACTGTGAACAAATTATTAAGAGTTTACAGTCTCCCTGGAAGGGGTTAGAAATAAACTAGATTTACTTTCAGAAGAAACTTTTGAAGATTACATATATAAGTGAGATAATGTAATAATTGTCTTTCTGTGCCTGGCCTATTTTACTTATCATAATGCCCTGCAGGTTCATCTCAAATGATAGCATTTTCTCCCTTTTTTAATTGCTGAATCACATTCCATTACATGCACCCCTGCATGCGCGCGCACGCACACACACACACACACACACACACGCACACACACATTTTTTTCTATCCATTCATCTGTCAATGAACATCCTGGGTGGTGATGAATGTGTTATATGATTATATTTATAATACAATATATGTATATCAAATTTTCTTGTTGTGCACTTTGTATATATACAATCTTCGTTTGTCAATTAAATATTTTAAAATTTTAAAAAGGAATTATGAGTCTCAATAAAGAAACTTTTTATGTTATTCAACCATAATGCATATTTGAGAGTCAAAATCTAAATGTTGGCTAATACCATGGTGAAAGACAGAAGATTCAATGAATTGGCACTCTTGTAGAAGTGCCAATTGTAGAAGAAACGTAAATAGTATTGTGTAGTTTTTGTAATGGATGTGTCATTCATCAGGTCGGCAAGGCATCTGACATGCCAATATGTTAATACTTTTAAATCATTTAATATTTTTTGTTTAATGTGTACCAAATATATGATTATTTGTACATATGTTAGTGTTTTTCTAAATTTGGCATTTGATAGAATATTAAAAATGAATATACTTTGCAATATGTAAAATTTATATTTTATTTATATAAGCAGAGGTAAAATTCTAAGCACTTTGATTACATGAATTTGTTTTGATATTATTTTAAATTATGAATACCTACAATATATATACACATTCGTGTGTGTGTGTGTGTGTGTGTGTACGCATGTGTATATTGCCAGTAGTCAATAGTAAAACATTGACTAGGCTTGGGTTTCTTGTAAGTCTATTTTAGGGTAAGCAGCCACTTACAGAATATAAGATGTACAAATTTCTGTGTTACATTCTTCATCCTGATTTAGCATTTCAGAGATCATTATTTTACAGCCGTATCTTAATAGGGCTTCAGTTTGTACATGTTCAGTAACATTCAGCAGGTAATATATATTTATATATATGCAGTAGAAAAGTCCATTGACATTAATTAGGTCTGTTTTAAGGAATAACTAACTTCTTTAGTTCAATTAAAAATTTAGATCAATTTACTGTCGTAAATTGTGCATGTATGCAATGAGTTGATATAACTTTTTAATTGATAAAAGTTTTTGAAGAAAAATAGTCAAGCCAGTTAGTTATATGTGTTTGGTCCAGACACCAGTTGTTTGACGTTGTGTAGCTATAACTATTTTACCTAAATGAGATTCTCTAGTACTTCGCAAAGCACAAATATTCTTCAGGGTCAGTTTCCCATTATTTTTAATGCAGAAAGCTTTCTGTAAGCACAAAAATGCAATTTCTGTTTACCTCTACCTTGGGCAAAGCTTTGTGAAATATTATTGGAACACATTTTGATGTTTTGTTGTGAGTCTTACAATAATTTATCCACTCCAAAAGGTTAAAGCAGGTCAATCAGCTGAAACCTTCTATGCCTACAAAATAGATAATTTTCTGGAAAAGCATCTTTCCTCCTTAGTTTGCACTAGGGGAAATGAGATTGTCGCTTTAATATGCTTAATAGCACATTGCTGCCCGTTTTGTGGTTGAAAGAGATTAATCAATTTCTGGCCTATTTATCACTCAGTCAAGAGGCTTCCAAATTAAGGTTTCCACCTGTCCGACTTTCATTTGTGTATACTGGAATGGAGTCTTTAAATGAAGCTTTCTATATTGTGACATATATTTTTTCCCCAGGGTTGTGGAGGGCAGTTGGAAGTTACTTTGCTTTACAGAACACATGGAAATTTCAGTTATTTCACATTTAACATCTCTTAGTTTTATATATAAAACATTTTCTTTCAAGTAGTTTATTTTCTATTTTTTAGTATTTTATTTTGGAGAGTTCAGTGTAAAGACATTTTATAGTAACATTTAAGAGAATATCATTTAGCATCTGCTATTTTTCACTGGAATTCCAGATTAAGTGACTGTAGTGTACTGTTGCCTGTTACTATCATATTGTGATTTGTGGGTTTGTTTCATTTGTGGCTCTTATTTGTTTTATTTTTCTTTTTCATGTTAATAAAATCCAACATCAATTTTGGAGTCTAGGAATTTGTCCCCAACCATGATTTTTTCTATTTTTTCTTTTTCTAAATCTTTTAAAAAACTAAATATAGCCTTTCATATGATTCACTTTCATCCCAGAACACATCCAGATATAACCTTTCAGAAAAGTTATAATGTATGCGGATTTAAAATATGTTATGCAGCTCAGTGGAATATGAGTTAAACATTGATTAAATATTTTCCTGTATTTTTTGAGAACTCACTTTCCATGATTACTGTATGCAACAGCAAGAAGGACACCCTGGTTGGACAGCCTGAAGACCGTATTCCATGTTCAGAATCAGGGTTGATGTCCTGTGGGGAGCTGGCTCTCCCTCGGGCGGAGGATGCACTGAGTCTCTAGGTCTGCACGTGCCAGTGTGGCAGCCACTGGACAGGTGAAACTGAGCACTGGAAATGAGGTTAGTGAGGCCGAGGCAATGCTGCTTAAATCATTGCATCTAATTTTAATCAATGAAAATGTAAAAACTGATATGCAGTAAAAAACAATTTTATATCAAGTTTACCTTATTGATTTGCTAGGACTGTATTTATCTTAGACCTTGAAACGTTAGCATCTGATTAAGATAGTCTGTAAATGTAAAAAACAAGGTTTAGAAGATATACTATGAAAAACTATAGTATATTAGAGTATGTAAAATAGTATATAGTACAGTATATATATTACATAGTATAGTATGTTCTGGTATGTGAAATATCTCAATACATTTTTCATATTGGTTATATGCTAGAATGATAGATTTTGGATAGGCTAGTTTAAATACAATACAGTATTAAAAGCAAGTTCACCTTTTTGTGTTTTCTGTTTTGACTTTTCTAATGTAGCTACTAGAATACTGAAACTTGCCTGCATGGTTTGCACTGCACTGGTGTTCGGCAGTGCTGCTGTGGTGATTCAGATGGAAGGAGACGGTGACGATTCTCTTCATAAAAGTGAACTTGGCAGTGGATTTTCACAAAAGTTAAAATTTTCTCTAGCTCCTTTGCATTTTGCTAAGGGAAAACTGCCTTAAAACACAGAAGTTTCAAAAATATGTGTTTCACAAAGTTAAAGTTAGAGAGGTTTCTCAGTGTTTTAATGTGACACACACACACACACACACACACACACACACACACACACACAATTATAGGCATTATACTCTGAGTCATTTCCTAAATTGATTTTAGCTCATCACCCATTTCCCAAGGAACATCTTTCAGGAATAGCATCCTATAGATCATAACTGGGGAAGTATAATGATAGTTCTGTGACTCATTATTTTGATCATCCTTCATTCCAACATTACCAGCGTCAGGACCTCTCTAGTATTCCTCATGTGTATTACGTGTGTTCTCAGGCTATCTGTTGCCCATTCCCCCTGGCTAAATTGCCTTTTCCAGCTGGAGTTTCCTACAATTCCTTCTCTCATTCTTTCTCCCATTTTCAGACTCACTCTTTGCGGGTAAAATCCAAATAATATAATTAGTCAAATACACGTGTGACGTCCCTATTCCAGTGTAGTACATGCATTACCATGTGCTAAATATATTTAATTTTATCACTGGCTTCAATTAAATATTCAAGACATTACTTTAAATACCAGAGGGTACACAGTGCCCTGATTCGAAATTTATTGTTGACTAATGGGTACTAATTAATTTTCAGGTATGTTAATAAATATTTATTGAGAGTTTACATTGTTCAAGAAATTGTGCTTTGGACACTGGAGATTCGTCAGTAATAGGCACACATGGACTTTAATAACCTGACCTCATGGAGAATAATCATGTTCATAAATAAATACCAGACATATAGCAAAAATAGTCAATGCTAGTGTGCTATAAAGATTAGTTCATTATTATTTTGAGATTTTTTTTTCTTCTTATATTAAGCAAGGTGACTTTTGTGGAACTGTAAAGCAACAATTTGCTCATAATAAACATAACAGTAAATTTTCTGTCATAATCTGCAAACTGTAATTGAGTTATTTTTATAAAACTCAAATTAATAAAGAATATAAAATTGTCTACTGAGAAAGCACATTGGTAGGATTTCCCTGCTTTTCATTTTCTTTTGCTTTTTACTCATTTTGGAGTTATTTAGCACATAACATCCCATTTGATTTCTGATGAGAAGGAAGGAAACTGAGGATGATTTTCAATGTCCTGAGGAAGGGCAGTTAGATTATTGTGGTTGGGATTGAATTTTGTCGCTTTTTTAGAATGAAAATCCTTGGTACAGAAATAACATGGGCTTTTTCAGTTATAACTCATTCACTTAAGATGTTCCTCATTGGTAATCAGAATGTGGAAAAAATTTGGTGAGACATAAGATTATCCTATATACTGTTGATTGCATATAGGAGACAAATCAGAAATAATTAAATTTAGTATGAGATATTTTACCTTAAATTGTGCATGTGTGTATATGCGCATGTGTGTGTGTGTGTGTGTGTGTGTACAATCTCAGGGAGGCTTATACATTTTAATTGTGAGTCCTTTGATTTAAAAAAAAAAAACCCAGAACCTTTCTTGAATAAATACAACTCTTTTTTGAAGACTTATTTTCTAGAAAAGAGGATTATTATATGACAGAATTTAGTTATCTATATTTAACAGAAGTGAAAGATGTAATACAGATAGACTATCAAGTGTGGTCATATGATTCTCCACTAGTTCCCACAGCTCCCTTTAAAACATTAGACTTACACCAGAGTTTGGCCATTTTGCAAAAGTTTGAGTTGGTTGTAAAAATCTTTACTGAGGTAGATGTTTGAGACAATGGGAGACAGAGGAAGGCAAGACAAACATGCATAGAATTAAGAAAAACTAAAGGATGGATGTGCATTTCTTAACTACTGGATGAGAACCCTAGCAGAAGTAAAATCCCATCTGGTGGAAAGTTTGAGCATCCCAAAATAAGCACCATTTGAAGTTAGTTTTACAAGATGGCAGACATTTTTAGATAGAGATGGAGAAGAAAACTTGCAAACATGTGGGGATAAGGGAGAAAACGTAAATCACCATCAGGGAATAGCAAATAATGCTGTGAAGAAATGCAAAGAAACAGGGCTCAAGATGGAACTTGTAGTCATGATGTAAATTGGCAGTGAAATTAAAATTGCTCAAGAATGTACAATGCCAGGCTATGTTCAATAACATACATGCCCATGGACTGCATCACTGACATTCTATTCCAGTGTCTCACTGCTTGATGCAGTCTTATTGTCTGTTTATGTTGTAGTCTCTGAATCTCATGACACATATTCACTAAACAATACAATTTAAGAATTTGACTTAGGAATATTAATCTGTTAGGAGAATCAGATTTGGAGATATATTTATTTGGTTGGAGGCAAGTTTTGCCAGCCTGAATCCAAGTTTCAAACTAAAGAGCTTCTGCACAGCAAAGGAAACAATCAGCAGAGTGAAGAGACAACCTAGGCAATGGAAGAAAATATTTCAGTTTAGATGGGATCAGTAAGTTCTGGTGATCTATTGTACAGCATGGTGATAATGGTTAATGATAATATAGCACATACTTTTAAGTTTCTAAGAGAATATATCGTAAATATTCTTACCACAAAAATTATATATATTTTAGGTGACATATTAACTTGTTTTTAATCATTTCACAATGTATATATATATATCAACATATTACATTGTACACCGTAAATACGTGTAATTTTTATTAATCAATTATACATTAATAAAGCTGGATAGAGAAATACAGCTTTTTCTCCAAGCATTCGTATTTTCATAATAATCAGCTTGAGTGGAGAATTCAGTTTTCCATTCTTCATGGTTATCCTTGATTTGGCTATACTTCTGAGAAAGAAAAAATTTCTATTCTAATAAATGTAGCCGAAGGGCTACTGTGGCCACTACATTTGATTCAAAAGTCTGTGGACATATACCAAGATCCTAACTTAAAGCCACCATGTTTGGCCTTCTCAGAAAATTGGCAGTGAAATTAAAATTGTCCAAGAATGTGCAGTGCCAGGCTGTGTTCAATAACGTACATGCATATGGGTTCCATCACTGGTATTCTATTCCACTGTTACATTGGTTGATGCAATCTCATTTGTCTACTTTTGCTTTTGTTGCCAGTGCTTTTGGGGTCATGTCCAAAAAAATCACTGGCCACACCAGTGCCAGGAAGCTTTCTCCCTGTGTCTTCTAATAGTTTTACAGTTTCAGGTCTTACATTTAAGTCTTTAAGCCTTTTTGGTAACTTTTTGTATATTGAGTGAGATACAGACCCAGTTTCATTCTTCTGTACGTGGATATTCAGTTTTCCCAACACCATCTATTGAAGAGACTGTCGTTTCTCTGTTATATGTTCTTGGAATAGAAAAGAGGGCCCAGAAATATGTGCACTGATTTATAGTCAGCCGAAGGCCCTTTTAAAAGTGTTATCAAGCCAAGTGTTCCTTCCCTGTTAACATTGAAAAGAAGCTTCTACATTTAGTGCATCTCTAGCAAAGATGCAGAAATTAACTGCTTAAGAATAGAGATGTTTCTTGATAGTAAAATTCCTATTTAATATTAATGTTACAGATTATGTGCTACTATAAACTTATGAATGAATTAAAGGACAATTGATCTCAAAATGCCTGTGCAAAAGCAAAATACTAAACGGTGAAAAATCACGTTCAGCAATTGAATGTTTTCCATAATGTATTAAAAAGAAACCTGATTTTGTTTTTCTCCAACAGAAAATACATTTCTTTTTGACATAGATTCAGTTAATGATATTTCTTCAACACCTTGGGGTAAACCCTGTGTATTAGTTCATTCTCATGCTGCTATGAAGAAATACCTGAGACTAGGTAATTTATAAAGAGGTTTAATTGACACACAATTCTACATGGCTGGGGAGGCCTCAGGAAACTTACAATCGTGGCTGAAGGGGAAGTGAACACGTCCTTCTTCACAAGGTAACAGGAGAGATAAGTACAGAGCCAAGGGAGAAAAGCCCCTTATAAGACCATGAGATCTCATGAGAACTCACTCACTATGGTGAGAACAGCATGACGAGGTCCCAGAAGGTCCCTTCCATGACATGTGGGATTATGGGAGCTATAATTCAAGATGACATTTGGGTGGGGGCACAGCCAAACCATATCACCCTGTATCTATGATATTATTGCTCTGCCTTGCTGGCAGTAATAAACAGTAAGTAAATATTGGTACAGGAAGAAGAACTCTCTGATTTGAGTTCTATAAATCAGAAAAATAAGCATAGGTCACTGTAAATGTTTTATTTTTTGTTATTTTTCTGTGTAAACCCTGTTATAAGATTAAAAGAGTGAGTGATGGGATCAAATTTGTGTTAGCTAAGGAATAACAGCAGTTTTAGGCAGCATACTAGAACTTCTAAAGACATTTGTAATCATTTAATCCAACAATCTTAAGAACATTTTTTGAAACTGAGCTAGGGGTTGGCTACAATTTGACTAATATCACACAGCTAGTAAAGGAAAGACAAGCGAGCAATCTCCCTTCTTGATTCTTTTTTTTTTTTTTTTTTTTTTCCCTTCTTGATTCTTAATTCTTGATCCAGTGCTTTGCTTCTGTAACAGGATCCACTTTCAGTCTTGTTCTGTGTCACTTCCTAAAAGTGCTTCAAAAATTATTTAAAACAATAAAATTATCTGGATTATTTTGTTTAAGTTTTAGTTGCAAGTAAAAACTTGTTCATGTCTCCTGACACTAGGTATTAGTGCTACAGACCTTCCCCACCATGGACGGAATATTTATTCTATCATGTTTGCTAAGGACCTTTTATTCAAATTGATAATAATTCTAACTTTCGTGTTGATACTGATTGTGAATACCAATGGAGTAGAATGAAAAACCTGTGTGGTAGAATCATACGTTTGGGTCTGTCAAAGACCACTGTGTGACAGTCACGGTGAGATGACTGAAATATATAAATAAACAGATATTTTTGGTTAATTCTTTTTTACCTAGAGTTTAATGTTAAGGTTTTTACTATTAGACACTTGAATTTATCTTAATATTGAGAGTATAATTATGTTAAATCCTGTTATTAAAAAGTATGTAAATTTAAAATAAGAACTTTTAAAATTTTAATAAAAATATCACTTTCATAGAAAGCACATTTCTTAAGTTAGCATGGCCAGCATCTTGTGTCCTTGTGGACAGACCTGTACAGGAAATCAGATTATGTAATTCAAGGTTGTTCTGAGGTCATATCAAAAAAGAGGAAGGAGTATAAATCACATGATTTGTATAGACTCAGATGCTGGCCTCAGTATAGGGCTGCACTTACCTGTCTTTTGCCCTCTTTCTATAATGGTTAATTCCAGGCTGAGAAACCGCATACATCTTGCAACTGGTCAATTCTTTATTTTAATATATTAGTACCTCTGGCTAAGTTTTGGGCTTGGGGATATCATTATTTTAAAAGACTTTGCTTACTTATTTGTCCTTTAACAACCATGACAGTAACCACCATCAATTATTTGTACACTTAAAATTCTCTAGGCACTCTGCTGGACTTTAAATGCATTATCTGTTTCAAGCATCACAAGCCTGTGGGCTATGTCTTCTTCCCTTTCTTGCAAATGAAAATTTTTGGTCTCAGAGGGCTTAAACAGCTTGCAAGATCTCACACTGGATTAAGCCCAAGTCTGTCTGACTCAAAGGTCTCTCTGTCTGCTGTACTTTCTGTGCTGGATTTTTATAGTCTCTCTCTTGCCTCACAGTCAGCCAGGCTGAGTCTAATATATACCTCTGTCTTTTCTTGTTCATCTCCACTGCTGTACTCTTCACTCTGGGCATCATTATTTGCTACCTAGACTACTGGAGTAGGCTTCTACAAGGATTTCACAACCCCCTTTCCCAATTCCAATCTGTTTTACATAATTAAAGGATCAGTTTTTCTAAGGTACTTCTGATCATGCTGTTTATCTTTAAAGAAATCATTAAGACTCCCTATTGCCTATGCAAAATAATCACATTTCCTGGTTGGACATACAGCTCACCCTGTGTCTAGCTTCACAGTTCCTTTATAACCCATCCTCTTACCAAGCCTCTTTGCGAGGCCTATGGCATAGGCACACAGAAGCACTCAGTGTGTTCTATATACAAATCTGCTGTGCTGTTTACCCTGTGAGGAATATCCTTCTGCTAGGAATTTCTTCATGGCTATCTTCAAATTTTCTCTCCAACTTAACCCAAGTGAGGTGTAAACTGTGGCAACTGACTTGGGAAGGTGTTGTGTATATAATGCACGTTTCTGTTTTTCTTTAAATGTCATCTCTAATGGATTCTTCTAGGTTCAGTTCTCTTGCACTTCCATAGCCCTTGCTCTGTGCTTCTATTCTTATTACCCTTTATTACCTTTAACATTATGCTCTCCTATGAGCCTTATTACCTTTAACATTTTGCTGGAGCGATGTAAGCATGCTATTTCTTACCAGAAAATAAGTTTCTTGTTGCAGGCCGATTCTTCTGAAAGTTGAAACTGAAACAAAGTTTCTGTTTGGGAACTGATCTTAGGAATCACACTTACAGGGGACTCTGGGACAGGAAAGAGACAGGGAAGGAAAGGATGTGTGTTAAGGTGCAAGTTAATGATCTGGAAACTTGAGACTCAATCCCTTTGAGAATCTCTATAAGACCTCGTGGCATCTCAGCTAGGGAAGAAGTTGGGATATCGACATGCCAAATTCCTCTGGTACTAATTGAGAAGCGCTCCCTGTAAAAGTACTCCCAGGCCTCCCAGCCTAGCCAGAACAGACTGAGCGTGTACAGCAATCACAAAACATGCTCAGGCGGAGAACCACTCGGTGTGCTTGAAGAATTCATATGCTGAGGAAATTGGTGTGGTACACGGCTGCCATATTCCTCCAGGCCAAAACCTTGAGTGTTTATCTCTACATTCTCCATAGCATCCAAAATTCTTAGCGTGGTGTCATTTATTCATTTATTTGTTCATTTAATACTAGTGCCTATTAGGTGCCAGACCCTCTGCTGGGGATCATGAATATAACCCATGAACAAAAATGGACTTGGCCTCTGCTCACGTAGAGCTTACCACACTCTAGTCATCAAAGGTCTGCAATCATTGAAGGAAATAACCAGGGGGAAAAACCTTGGATCAGTCCGTTCTCACACTGCTAATAAAGACATATCTGAGACTGGGTAATGTATAAACAGGTTTAATTGACTCACATTTCTGTGGGCTGGGGAAGCCTCAGGAAACTTACAATCATGGTAGAAGGTGAAGCAAACCCATCCTTCTTCTCATGGAGGCAGGAAGGTGAAGCGCTGAGTAAAAGTGGGGGAAAGGCCCTTGTAAAACCATCAGATCTCGTGAGAACTCAGGATGACTAGAACAGAATGGGGGTAACCGCCCCATGATTCAATGACCTCTTACCTGGTCCTTCCCAGGACAGGTGGAGATGATGGGAACTACAATTCAAGATGACATTTGGGTGGTGACACAGCCAAACCGTAACAAACTTGAACGGAGGGATGTTCACTCTAGGTAGGACGGCTGGTCTACAGGAAATGATGTCTGAGGTGAGACCTGTAGAATAAGAAAGAGCCAGCACATGAATGGTCAGGGTGGTAGTGATGCATCAAAGGGGAAAGCTATTGCGGGAGTTGGCCATGTGTCCTGCACATATTCCAAAGGCTAAGGCACCGGATCCCACTGAGTGAGGGGAGAGTGACTTCCCATCCATCTCTCGTGCTGTTTCCTGAGAACATGGTGCATCATTATTTAAAAACATCACATTGTAAACATATATAATGGATATCTCTCATTTCAACTTAATTTTTAATTTATTATATTATTGTTATTATTAGACACAAAAGACCAAAGTTCTGTAGTGGCAAGATTGAGAACTGTTTCTTACCTCATGCTGACAGTCACAGCTGTCCATGTCCACGTCTTCCTGGAAACTTACTCTGTTTTCCTTTGCTCATTGATAAACTAGAGAATAACCCAAATTTCAGATCTTGGGTTCCTTTTGGCTTTAACTTCTCTCCTTCAGAGGTCTCATGTGCCAAATTATCTCAGCCAGTTTCTCATTCAGTCACTCTTAATTGTACCATCTGGGTCCTGGACCTGGCTCCTGAGTTACATGTTGGTCCTACACCTGTCAATTCCAACTGGACAGCATGCCAATTCCTAAATGCAGTGTTTCAGAAATGAACTTACAAGTGCTAAAAGGTCCCTTGTATTGTTGAAATATATTTCCATTGCTGTTTGTAGTACCATCATTTTCTCAGTGACCCATGCTTAAATACCTGTCATCATTCAAGTTTTCAGTCCTGATTGCTCCTACAGAAGACAGTAAATGGGTTAAGATAAGTACTTAATAGGTATTTCTTATTAATAATGAAAGGATTTATCATTTTTATTTCTTCTCTTTATCCACAAAACAGTACATAAATTAACAATAAATTCATAGTTTCTTTGATCATTGTTTGATTTGGCAAATATTTCTCATAGGGGAAGCTGAATTAGGTTAGAAAATACTTTTTGCTGCACTGCTGTTTGGAGAAACAACACACGGAGAAAGTCTCCATAGTTAGTGGAATTCCAGAATCCAATTAGCACCAGAATGAAATGTAAATAATAGGTCTCAGAATTTTATGTCAAATGTGCTCTTGATGAGCCCAGACATATTGTCACAAATGAGTTGTCTTAATGCTGAATTTATTCTGTTGTATTATAATTCACAAAATGCTACTGATACCAAACAAGAGGATGAATGTGGTGCCTGGTATGGGACCGCAGTGATGTGTATTGAATAAATGAATGCATGAATGAATAAACATCACAATCACTGCCCCTCTAGCTGCTGAATTTAATGCTATTTAAATATGTTCTTCACTGCTTTCATCTCTCTCCTCCTTTAACCAACAGAAATAGTTTACCCTTCTCTTGTACATATTCCAAAGCATATATTTTATCTCTTTCAATGCAGATTCCAGCAGATTTTCATTTTCCGATGTCTAAAAAAGTTAGGAAGGATTGGCAAAGTAGCCCACCAATTTGGCAAACCATTCTTGAGCCAGTGAAGCATGCAAAATGATGCCCATTTATAAAATGATCATAGAAACAAAGTGAGCACATTCAGTAATATCTAGAAGTGGCCTGGCTCACTCATAATTTGATTTGTGGAAAAATGGCTGAAATTAATATGTGAACACTTTTAGTTTTCTATTACATGATTATTATCCTTTGCCCGTGAGTCTGAAAGATTATGAATAATCTAATAATGGATGCTGTGTAATTTTAAGAAATTCAGTGCAAATTGCATTTAGTTGACTTTTAAGTATTTCCATACTAAGTCCCACACAGCAAAAATAATAATTTGAAATTTTTATCTTCTAATCTCCAAAGATAAAGAGGGCACATATAATACTATCAACAGATGCCTCACAGACTGTATGTCTTCTGATTCTATTACATATTCTACGATTTTGTTTCTGTTCATAATAAGGTGGTCCCATTCTGCATTTGTCATTTCCAATGGGAAAATGCCTAGTTTTTTATGTATTCATATGAATACAATTTTTTACTTGAGATTAACAAAAATGTTACTTAAATATAAATTCTGCATTGTGTATATTGAATTATACTGGTTTGAATGCGCTGCAGCAGCAGCTTCCAACCTTTTGGCACCAGGGACCAGTTTCATGGATGACTGCTTTCCACAGACAGGGGGAGGAGGATGGTTTCAGGATGATTCCAGTGCATTACAGTTATTGTGCATTTTATTTCCATTGTTATTACAGTATGATATATATCTTACCATAATGTAGAATCAATGGGAGCTCTGAGCTTGTTTTCCTGTAACTAGTTGGTCCCATCTACGGGGACATGGAAGACAGTGATAGATCATCAGGCATTAGATTCTCATAAGTAGCACGCAACCTAGATCCCTCGCATGCGCAGTTTACAATAGGGTTTGTGCTCCTATGAGAATCTAATGCTGCCACGGATGTGACAGGAGGCAGAGCTCAGGCCGTAATGTGAGCAGTGGGAAGCACCTGTAAATACTGATGAAATTTCGCTCACCCACTGCTCACCTCCTGCTGTGTGGCCCTGTTCCTAACGGACCTGGGGGTTGGGAACTCCTGCACTACAGAGTTCAGTTTCTCGAGGTTTTAATCAATAGCACATTGTACTTTGTACATTCGGGATGGCATTAGTCTGTGTATTAGTCCATGGCATTAGTCATTGTTTATGTATTTGTTAGCATATATTCCTGATGAATCAGGGTCAATATCAGTAGGTCTGACAATTTGTTCAATATATGATCAAAAACTCCATAGCCAAATTTATATAATATGTATTATAAATTTATACATATATAATATTATATATTACATATTTATATATTATATATAAACATATATATTATTCATATATTTTATTTTACTGTAAGTTGTGGAATACATGTGCAGAACATGCAGCTTTGTTACATAGGTATGCCTGTGCCATGGTGTACCTATCAACCCATCATCTAGGTTTTAAGCCCCACATGTGTTAGGTATCTGTGTTGATGCTATCCCCCGCCTTGCACTCCAGCCCCCCAACAGGCCCCAGTGCACGTTTCCCTCCCTGTGTCCATGTGTTCTCATTGTTCAACTCCCACTTATGAGTGAGAACATGCGGTGTTTGGTTTTCTGTTCCTGTGTTAGTTTGCTGAGAATGATGGCTTCTAGCAAACATGCTCTTTGATTATAAAATTTAGTTTCAATTTTCTCTTTGAAAATTATGCTGAACTCAGCTGGGCACGGTGGCTCACGCCTGTAATCCCAACAGTTTGGGAGAGGCCGAGGTGGGCAGATCACAAGGTCAGGAGTTTGAGACCTGCCTGGCCAGCATGGTGAAACCCCATCTCTACTAAAAACACAAAAATGAGCTGGGCATAGTGGCACATGCCTGTAGTTCCAGCTACTCGGGAGGCTGAGGAGGAGAATCACTTGATGCCAGAAGGCGGAGGTTGCAGTGAGCCCAGTCAGCAGAGATTGCACCACTGTACTCCAGCCTGGGTGACAGAGTGATACTCAATCTCAAAAAAAAAAAAAAAAAAAAAAAATTATACTGAGCTCTTTTGAGAATGTATTGATTTCATTTCTAACTGTCCTTTTATCGACACATTCTAAGAATGTAGGGGGAAAGTTTTTAATAATCTACTTTTATTACACAAAGTCGTATTGTAGTTGTTTCTTTATTCTCAGATTATTAATTATTTGACCCAAGTTGATTGTTGGAAGAATGAGAAAGTGTTTGGGGACAAGGGAATAGGAAGATTACGGGTGATTTGGTGAAGTACAGTCTTAAGATTAGGATCTTATGAAACTAATATAGTTATTATTGAATTGGATCAATTGATTTAAGATCATGAGTCCACAGAATGTGTAAAAGCCACTTAGAACAGGAAATGGTGACCTCTTATCTGGAAGAAAGTTCTCATAAATACAAATCAGTATCAACTGGGGAACGTTCTACAAAGTGTTTTCAGTCACCTCCTTTTCTGGCAAGTTATAAATCAACTAGATACACTATTAATAATTTTACTAGGCATTCCCAAAAATGTCACAGTTATCCTTAGAAACAAACACTTAAATGAGATGGATAAGTGGCTGATTATGATTTATGCTTTATTTCATTGTTCTTCTGCAGTAAAATAGTGCTGACTGCAAAGAGCTATATTTTAAAATATTTTAGTGTCATGTCTTAGTATCAAACTGCTGCTGCTTTTATGCTTTTATTAATGACTCTGAGAAATTATGTATTTTCCAAGTGATTTCACGTGTTTTAATACCCTTCTGCCTGAATTGTACGTGGACGCATTTCGCATTTTCTATTATTTGGCAAGATTATTCTGACTCTATATTATAAAAGGAAGAAGGAAATTGTTTTTTATGAGGCATACAGAATTCCAGAGAGCAAGTTACTCTACATTACAATGGATCGTTTTTGAACAGTTTTATAGATAATTGATGTGCTCATACAAAATGCAGAAGTGAATGTATAGATAATTAGGAAATTTGTTTCTTTTCTCAGCCCTTAAGCTTCTCAGAAAGTTAGTTATGCAAAAGTATGCAATGAAGCTACATAAAATTTACATTCTATTTTGACTCCTTTTTCCAGGAATTCCAGCAATTTTGGGAATTTAAAAAATGATTATTAAGTAAAAAATATAAATGGCTAATAAACATGGGAAAGAATCACGTATAATTTCCAAAGTAATGTAAATTCTACTAATGAGTGATCTTCCAATTTTCCCATTGATTTGTTTTAAAAATCAATTAGTTTTCAAGTGAGAATATCTGATGCCATTTAGAATTCAGTGAATAGGAATTCCACATCACACTGGAATGTTAATAAAACTATTTAAAATAATTTGACTTAGTACCCTTATAAATATTCATCACTTTTGACCAGGGAATTTTGTTTATTGTTAGCGAGACTGTAGGAAGAACAACCACTAACTGCTGTGAAATGGTGTCATAAAATAATTAATAATAATCAAGAAAAACTGGAAATTATTGTAATGGCTACTAAGAAGACACTGGTGTTTCTGTATGCTATACTCAGGCAGCTATTAATAATGTCATTTACAAAGACTTAATAATGTTGTCTTAATATTCCAAATCAAAGAACATGGAAAAGTTGATGTGGTTCTCAGCTGTCTTCCAAATTGATTGCACGGATAAAACACCAAGTTATAATTCATGGAAATATGTGTAATTAGAAAGGCAGCACTGCTCCAATGGTTGGCAGGCCATTAGGGTTTCCTCGCTGTGTGGGAATCCCCTGCCAAGTTAGTCTAGGAAAAGCAATGTTAATATGGTGGAGCTGCATTCATTTGGTTTTGCTTCAAATGTTGGAGAAGGAGGCTGCTGCTCTCTACTTTGGCAATTCTGTCTTAGCCTTTCTTTTACTACTCTATCTGGGCCTCTATACACCCCACATTAGCTATGAGTCTTTGATTCATTCTGGCTTTTTCCATAACTTGTTAACTAAAGCACTGACTTCAATGACTAGAATTTGTAGGCAGCAGGATTGAGCTGGAAAGAAGAGGCCATTTAAACCCCCAAACATTTGAATGCTAATATAACACCCAGATTGAACAGTGGGAGTGTAAAATATAATTTTGTGCCGTGCTCTATAGTTTGGAGTTCTTTAGAGAACTAACAGTATGTAGGTTTCATAGAGATTCATAACTAAGTACTTTAAGCACAAAGGAATGAGTATGTGTGCTGTTTATTTGTGCTGATTTATTCCCACCTACTGAGTTGCAGCATCTTATTTTCAGGAAAACCTACTGACAGCAGAAGCAACAGGGGTGTAGTCAACCTGCATGAGCAATTGAACAAGCAAAATCCAACAAGGAAGCATTATGCAACCTAAGAAATGCTGCCGCTGCTGCCACTGCACTCTTACAGAAGTGCCCACATTTCTAACAAACACAGTGCAGCTGTTTAGATACAGCTCATTAGGCATGCACGTGTGTGTGTGTGTGTGCGCCTGCATATGCATCATGGTGCAATTGTCATAGAAGCCTTGAAAATATCATCTTGTTACATTTTATTGGGCTGTAAGTCACATCATGACAACTTTGATCTGGTCAGTATGCATCAATCGTTTCAGCCCTTGAAGTCTTTATAGTCTAGCAAGGAATAGAAAATTAACATAAAATAACTTCAGACAAGATAAAGTGAGGCAAATGCCATAAGATAAACATATAACTCAGAGCAGAGAAAAATTACTAAAAAAAGAGTTAGAAGCTCAAGAATACACAATTCTCGTTCTTTGGTAAGGCTGCCTTATATATCTTATTAGCTGTGATGATGTAATTTGCAGGTATCCAAGGCTTGTGGTGTTTCTCTATTACCCCTACACCAAGAAGAGTTGGTGGTTAAAGGGATGCAAAAATAGAGGCTACTTTCTTTATCTTTTAATAATGTAAATTCAAGTAGACTGCAGCTATTTGTACAATATTTACTGTTTTTACTAAAGTGATTAGATGTTTCAGTCAAAAAACTTATTTTATGATCATGGCTTCTAAAGGGGTCTGTTGTGAAGTAGTACAGATGTCACATTTTTGTTTACTTCTTGCCACTTACACCTCTCCCAACTTAATCTAAGAGAAAAGAGAAATTAAACGTATGTGGGCACAGACGGGGGAGTTTACAGGTGAGTTTTTCAGATGTTATAGTACCTTCCTGGATAAAGAGAGCTAGTCAGTATTCTAAAGCCAGCCAAAACAGAAAAGCTGCCAAAACTCAAATACTGGCTGAAAACATTTGGCCATTCTCTGCAAATTAATTATTTTATTCATCCAAAGATTTTACATTCCTGATCACCTGGAATTTGGAAATATTCATCATTTAGTCTGTCACAAAGGCTATTGGCTTCAGTATGCCTTTACCACCCAGATCAAGTTGTTATTTGTGGAGCACAACATAACAAAACAGAAATTTATTATCACAGTCCTCTTTCCTGGGACTCTGAAGAGACTATGTGGCCTGGGTTACTATTTTTCACCACAGTCCCATGCAACTGGATTTAGATCAAGTCTTTATCTAGCGTTTCTGGGCTCTCAGCCTACGAGGTTTCCTGGTGGAATGTTGTATTCTTTGTGGGAAGGCATGGTCTCCAAACTACAGCTCTATTTTTTGCTCCCAAGAGCAGTAGTCTTTGATCCTATACATTCCTAAGTGGAGTTTAGTTCACTGGATAGCCACCTATTTACTTCCACATATAGAGGGGGATTCATAGCAATGTCTAAACATTGGGCTGGAGTACCGTGGAAGAAAGAGAGCAAAAGAAAACTCATTTGGGGGATCTAATACAATATTACTCATACAAATTCTTAGTATATGATGCATATACTGTCAGTGGTAGTTCTCATCATCATCATTATTAATGGGAGCCCATTATATGTATCTTATTTCATCTTCACAATATTCACATGAAATAAGCATTATCCATAGTTCATGAAAGAGAAAACTGAGGCTCAAAGACATAAACGTCTTATTCAAGTCACCTGTCTATTAACAGAAAGAATGGGGATTTGAAAATGCATCTTCCTAGAGACAAAACTTGTTTCCATGATGCCACAGTTTTAAATATAACCCTTAGGAGGACTTATTTATAAAATGACTGTTGGTATTGAGGAAGGAAATTAAATACATTTTCATGGCTCTGCATCTAACTCTAGGTTCTTTCCATTGCAGTTTTCTTTTCTTTTCTTTTCTTTTTTTTTTGAAGAAAGGAAGAACAATACCCGTAGATTTTTCTCTCTCCTCACAATACATCACAGATGGTCCCTAGTGATGACCTTTCCCAAAGTTACATTGTAGAATTCATTGGCTGATACCACCCCATGTGGTGCATAATTAAATGATGTGGTAGCAAGACCAGATTCATTATCATAGACAGTCATGAGCCCCGTCAGGACATTTCGGTCAGGGACAGACTGCATATATAATGGTGCTCCTGTAAGATTATAGTGGAGCTGACCTAAAAATTCTTATTGCTTGGTGACATCATACCTGTCATAATGCAATAGTGCAACACATTACTTTTTTATGTTTAGATAACTTTGTATACACAAATACCACTGTTTTACAGTTGCCTACAGTATTTACTACAGTAGCATACTGTACAGGTTTGCAACAGGCGGTACCATACAGCCTAGGTGTGTAGTAGGCTGTACCATCCAGGTTCATGTAAATAAACTGTGTGATGTTTACACAATGACAAAATGTCCTATTTCCCAGACCATATTCTCCTTCTTAAGCGATGCATGAGTATCTCTTCTGTTCAATTGTCTTCCTCTTCCAGGAAATAGATATAAATTGTGTCCTAGCAACAACTTTTGCTATCACATAATATCTAAAGATATGTAAATAAATTAAACTTCACTAATGACCCTAGTGGCTTTTAATGTCATGATATTCCTGTTAGTTATTTATGTCATTGGTTTATTTTCATTATGTAGATTAGGAACGAATAAAAATTACTTCCTTATTTTACACGAATATTAATAAATGCCTTTGATTTTTTAGAGAACTGTAATAGATATCAGATGTATTACTCTCTATTTGTATAATTTTGTTTTTTAAAGATACATCTAGATTAAAAACTACTGTTGTAAGCTGTTGAAATCTTCCATATGGTCAAAATTCTGTCACTGCCTTTAGAAATTCAAACAGAAGAAAAATAACTAAGAATCAAGCCATTCTGAATACACAGGGGCCCTCGCAATTGTTACAGTGTGAATTTACTCTCTTGACGGTGGTGATCCTGGGGTATCCGAAGGATACGTAGGTGGGCTTTGTTTAGGACGGGAAGAAGAAAGCAGTTCTGCAGTGAGCCGCTGCCGCTGCTGGATCTTCTCACCTCCCCCCGGTTGCTAGGTTGAGACTAGACAGTTTAAGTTGGCACAAGGCAGAAATGCTCATAATGGATTAATACTACTGGCACTTTTTTATTCTGATAGAAAAACTTACTAATCTAAAGAAATGTCCAGTATATTTATCGGATTTGAGTGAAGATTCTTTTAATCAAGGTGTCCCTTGTTTTCCAGGGTGCTAATTTATTTCATACATTCTTTATATTAATACATGAAATTAGCACAGTTTGTTTACCAACAATAATGCCCTCAGCCCAAACCCCTTATCTTTCTGTGAACTTCCTTAAAATCATTAACTTAAAAAATAATCAAGTTTCTTTTGACCAAATGGGTGAGCTCTACACAACTGTTTTTATATGGATCTTTATGGATGAAGAGTGAAAAATGAAGCATAGATTCAATGATTAGGACCTGCTGCATATATTATGTATCTATGTGTATTTTGAAATAAATTAATGTTACTCTGCATGCTTATTTATCATAGCAATGAAAGCCGGTAAAATAGCAGAGAAATCTACAAATCTCACTATTGAGAGTCACAGATGCACCATCTTCTCTAGTCCTGCATAATACCTAAGAGAAACTGCTTGCACTTTCATGACACATATACCCTAGATATGAGGGTGAATAACATGTGATTATTCTTATACAACTTCTGAGATATGTCCAATATGTTTACAGGATTTGAGTGAAGATTCTTTTAATCCAATGAAATGAGAAATATTCAGCAGCCATTGGAAGACTGCCCTAGTGCTCGTATAGAGAGAAGGACATATATACTGCCACCTCTAAGTCCAGGGCAGCATGACTGTTCTTAGTGAGACTAGACAGTTTGACTTTTAAGTAGCTAGTGCTTTTTTTCAGGTTCTCATGTTGCATTTCCAGCAAATGAAAACTCACTGTGGACACTTGCTCACCATGTAGACATCAAGACAAATGGAACTGAAATGAGTGCAAACCGTGTATGTGCATGTATAGGTAATAGATATCATGTGTATGTTGTTATATATGTGTATGTATTCATGTTATAGAGTATAGCAACTATATGGTATATAGAATATAGAGGATGAATGTAGTATACAGTATATATTATACATAGCATATATAATAAGTGTTAAGATTCAAGTGAATGAAATCCAGATAAACTTCATGAAAAAGAATAAGCAAAGTTGCTTCCCAGGGTGCTGAGAGAGTCAAAGATTCCTGGAAATGAAGATGATAATATGTGAGAAGTCAATAACCTATGTGGAATAAGTCAGTTTACAATGGCAAGGCCCCCAAAACAATTCTTAATTCCTATTTTTCTTTGCTTGTTCTTCATCATACAAATTCCAGCAGTTTGAAATTCAGATAGGTCTATGGAGAATTTTGTAGGATAAAGGAAGCAGCAGAGAAAGATTTTTAAGAATTTTTAAATTTTACTGTAGCATAAATTAATGTGTGGATTATCCAATAGCAAAAACATGGGATCAACCTAAATGCCCATCAATGGCAGACTGGATAAAGAAAATGTGCTACATATACACCATGGAATACTATGCAGTCATAAAAAAGAATGAGATGATGTCTTTTGCAGAAACATGGATGGAGCTGGAGGCCATCATCCTTAGCTAACTAACACAGGAAGAGAAAACCAAATACTGCATGTTTTCACTTATAAGTGGGAGAAAGTGATGAGAACACATGGACACACAGAGAGGAATAACACACAATGGCACCTACCTGAGATTGGGGGGTGGGTGGGAGGGAGAGGAACAGAAAACAGTAACTATTGGGTACTAGGCTTAATACTGGGTGACAAAATAATCTGTACAACAAACTCCTGTGATACAAGTTTACTTATACAACAAACCTGCACATGTACTCCTGAACCTAAAAGTTAAAAAATAATTAATTGTGGATTCTCAAGTACATTTTCCTCAGTTATTATCCCAAAGTATAATGTTTTATTGAGAACAAACATATATACAAAGGCTACTGTTGAGAGTAAAAATTATATTTTTGCCATGTTAACTTGGAGTAAATTTTCCTTATAATATAAAAAGATACCATTTCAATCATCTCTTTGTGAAGATACGAGATGCTTTCCACACTTCTGTGCAAAGATTCCTTCCACAGCTTGTTTTCCGGAAAGCTAATCAGCATACTAGCTGCCTAAGAAAGGCCACAGCAAAAACAACATTGCGTAATGCTCTAATGCTCTAACAATCTTCATTCCTGTAATGTATACTGTCGGAACAGTTTTCATGCTCACTCAACATCTTCTGCAGGCAAACTCTTGGAGATTGACATTCCCGTAGCACCCAGGTGGAGTGTAATGCTAAGCACTTTATCCCTGGTCTGAGCTGAAAACCAAGGGGCAATTTTCAGTGTTTATATGCTATTCTGTCTCTTAAGTGGGTACCGAATCAAGCCAAGGATTTTGGCATATGCTACCAGACAGAAGTATGTCGCTTTGTTCCTGAAGCATCACTGGCAATTATTTGAGACTGTGTTACTCATTTATTCAGTCATAATAAAAGGTGAATGGTGGTGATTCATTTGAAGATGGTTGCCTGAGTTTATGCAGTCATATCAGGTGCCCCCAAGACATTAAAGAAGTGTGACTTTTTTATTGAAAAGTACATTGAAAATCACTTCCATACGATGTAAAAATTGTTTCTGAGCGATCATAACTGAATACAACGTTAATACTGAATGTCTTCTTAGAAAAGCAAATATTAGGTTGGAGCATTAGGACTTATTAGAGAGTCATTTCAATTCCAGCCAATATATTAAGTCGATGTGCACAGAAGTACAGGGAAAGCATTAAATTAAAGTCTCATGTTTAGTTTATATTGCACTTAGACTTTTTTTTTAATGGAGCCACTCATGTCAGTCACCAAAAAAAAAAAAAAAAAAGGAAACCAATTGGGGAAGCAGATTTCTATGTAATTTTTGTATTACAGAGGATACAAGTAGGTTGTTAGACAGGAGAATATTGATTAAGCCTGAGTCCTACTGTGATATGCAAAATGTGGGAAATGCATTCATGGATCTGCAACATTTTCAATAATTCTGGGACTGTAAATCACTTTACTTAGAGCAAAATAGCAATAATAATAATAATGTAATGATTCTTGATGGTAGTTCTGTATTTAGAAGCCTATTTTGTAGATATGCTCTTTTAGTTTTCTTGGTACAGACAGATCTTTGATCTTCCCTGTAGCAGATTTCATAGCAGACTTAGAGAAGAGATGTTGTAGAGATAGATTATGTTATTGATAGTCATCAGAAGTGACTTTTATTATATTGTCCAAGGGTTCTATAGATCTAGAATATGTAATATGTTTTACCACATTGCATGGAGGAGACACTCAATAAATATTTTTGGTAGATTGAGTCAGTTCTTCTAGGTATATGTCCATCAAATTCCATCTAGTAAATAACTAACTATATGTGGTCATGGCAGCTGCACCCTCTGCGTTAATTTAATTCATTCAAGGCTATTTTTTAAATTAAAAATGCATCAAAGGACTGGGTGCAGTGGCTCACACCTGTAATCCCAAAACTTTGGGAGGCTGAGATGGGTGGATTACCTAAAGTCAGGAGTTTGAGACCAGCCTGAACAACATGGTGGAACACTGTCTATACTAAAAATACAAAAAAATTAGCCAGGCATAGTGGCAGGTACCTGTAATCCCAGCTACGTGGGAGTCTGAGGCAGAAGAATCGCTTGAACCCGTGAGGTGGAGGTTGTGGTGAGCCGAGTTCGTGCCACTGCACTCCAGCCTGGATGACAGAGCAAGACTTGTCTCAAAAATAAATAAATAAATAAATAAAAATTAAAAATAAATAAATAAATAAAAAAACCTAACATTTTAATAGCAATTTTACACATTACCTTTCCACATTTTTTTTTCAGCAGCACTCTAAAGTGTCACAACAAAGAATAGCATCCCATTACAGAATTTAGAGCTAAAGGAGGAAGCAGAAAAGGAGATTTTTTTAATAGGCCAAATTTGGGTTTGGTTAGGAATTGGCACATTTTCTGTATATTGTCAGATGGTAAATGTTTTAGGTTTTGCAGACATTGTTTTGCTTGTTTCACATATTCTTCTTTGTGTATAAGTATATTTTTATAAAATTTTTTTAAAAATAAAAAATATTCCTAGATTATTGCTTTACAAAAACAGATGCATTCAGACACGGGGCTGTTGTTTGCCAGCTTAATCAAATTCAGTGTGTAGCTGGTGGTCCAAAGAGTGAATGCTTTCTCCTCAAAGGCTATTTGATGTGTCCCCTAAAAAAATTATTTAAATTGCCATTCTCTGCTGTGATGAACAAATACATCAAATATGGGCAACTTCTTAGTCTCAAGAAAGTCAAAGTATCTTCCAAGAATTCTGTGGCCTTATCTTTCTCTCTTGCTGTAGCTTGTTCAGCAGACGTCCTTTTGACCTGTTGGCCATGCACCTTTATTGTGCCCTCGAACTTGATATCTCAGCTCTGCCAGCCTCTGAAGAAGACAGCATTTTCTCCATTTCAAACCAGGTCATATGGTTCAAAGAGGAAAATCTCTTCTGCCATTTCCTGGAGGCTGGATTCTTTTTCTTTTATTTTTCTTTAAGTTCTGGGATACATGTGTAGAACATGTGGGTTTGTTAACATAGGTATACATGTGCCATGGTGGTGTGCTGCACCCATCAACCTATCATCTAGATTTTAAACCCCGCGTGCATTAGGTATTTGTCCTAATGCTCTCACTCTCCTTTCCCCCAAACCCCTGACAGGCCAGTGTGGGATATTCCCCTCCCTGTGTCCATGTGTTCTCATTGTTCAACTCCCACTTAGGAGTGAGAACAAGCAGTGTTTAGTTTTCCATTTCTGTGTTAGTTTGCTGAGAATAATGATTTCCAGCTTCATCCATGTCCTTGCAAAGGACATGAACTCATTCTTTTTTATGGCTGCATAGTATTCCATGGTGTATATGTGCCACATTTTCTTTATCCAGTCTATCGTTGATAGCATTTGGGTTGGTTCCAAGTATTTGCTATTGTAAGCAATGCTGCAGTAAACATATGTGTGCACGTGTCTTTATGGAATGATTTATAATCCTTTGGGTATATACCCAGTAATGGGATTGCTGGGTTAAATGGTATTTCTGGTTCTAAATCCTTGAGGAATTGCCACACTGTCTTCCACAGTGGTTGAACTAATTTGCACTCCCACCAACAGTGTAAAAGTGTTCCTATTTCAACTCATTCTCTCCAGCATCTATTGTTTCCTGACTTTTTGATCACCGTTCTAACTGGTGTGAGATGGTATCTCAATGTGGTTTTGATTCGCATTTTTCTAATGACCAGTGATGATGAGCTTTCTTTCAAATGTTTGTTGGCCACATAAATGTCTTCTTTTAACAACTGTCTGTTCGTATCCTTTTCCCACTTTTTGGTGTTTTTTTTTTTTTTTTTTTCTTGTAAATTTAAGTTCCTTGTAGATTCTGGATATTAGACCTTTGTCAGATGGGTAGATTGCATGACTTCTCTCCCATTCTGTAGGTTGTCTGTTCACTCTAATGATGTAGTTTCTTTTGCTATTCAGAAGCTCTTTAGTTTAATTAGATCCCGTTTATCAATTTTGGCTTTTGTTGCCATTGCTTTTGGTGTTTTAGTCATGAAGTCTTTGCCCATGCCTTTGTCCTGAATAGTATTGCCTAGGTTTTCTTCAGGTTTAGAAGCTGGTGAAATTATAGGAACTGGTGCCAAAAGCAAGGACTGTAGCAGAGACCCACCGCTGGACTCAAGGAAGCCTTTTATCTTTCTGTGTTGTCTGCAGAGTATGGGGTATGATGCAGTGCAGGTCCTAGAGAGGTGGACAGCAGCTCCTGAGTTCTGAAAACCCTCAGCCTCTGGAACTCCTGTGGGAAGTGCCACAATACTCAGAATTTCTTTCTGGAGACTTTTTGGGAATAACTCAAAGAATGTCACATAGCGATAGGGAAATAAAGCATCTTACTCATTTTAATGTTTTCAGATGAAAGTCTTAAAAGATTATTTTAGCTTGTTTCTTCATGTGTATTATCACTTTTTTTTATGACAAGCTGTGCCTTGGGCCTCTTTTTTAGCAAAAGATACATTGGTCTCAAGTCTGTCCCTTAAATATGCCATATCATTTACTACCACGGGCAGTCTCTTGTATCATTGAAGGATCTTTCTTTTTTTCTTGTCAATGTTATGCTCTGCCTGCCATGTTTGACAGTTCTGGAGAATCTGAGGAACAAGTGCGGCTATACCGGACCTCTGTCTTGATCAAAGTGTAAATTTTTGGATTTTTAATCTATCTCTGTTTTTGAGGGAGCCATAGCCACACAGGATGCATTCATAAGAGTTTGCCTTTTATAGCATGAGATCCAGATACATATAAGAGGCAATACTTTCACCAAACTTTAAAATTGTCTGACATACATGAGGGCAAGAGCTGTTCTCTACATCACATAGCTTCATGTGGAACTTGAACACTTTGGTGTCATGTTTCTAGTGTGAATTCAGTTTATTCAAATAAGAGGAATTTTTTATTTGGTTTTGTGAGACAGTATAATATAATTTACTTGGCCCCAAGGACATAAACATTACATCACTGATTAATAAGAAAGATGAGAAGAGATGTGAAAATCTACGTCCTGCTTCACTATGTTTCTGGCTGACATATTTGGTAAATATGAAAGGAACCATTTCTGTTGTCACTATTGGTAAAGTAGAAAACATAACCGAGTTGCATTTTTGCACATGAAAAAGATAACAATGAAGAAAAATAATAGAATTAAATGAAAATTATCAATCTTTGCGTCTTTGTATTAACACCAAGACTGAATAACTGGCAGTAAGCCCTAGATGACAGAGAAATAGATCATAGAGAGGTAGAGAGAGAAAGAGCATGCAAGCATACCCATCACCCCCATCCACCCCACTTGGTAGATGCATGGGCACACCAGCTGGTCACAGAAAGGAATAAATGTCTACTCAATTGTCACTGCTCTTTCTTCAACACCAAAGTCTTTATAATCAAAGAAACACCCAGCTGAATGGGTTTTTCGTGGGATACTCAGCAATATGAAAAAAAAAATCACAAAACCCAAATGGTTGAATTTACTCCTAATCTGGAGCTTTATGGCCAGTAATATCAGGTTAAACAAAAAGTGTATCCACTGCTTTTTTTGTCTACTGAACACAATCACAGTTCTAGGGCTGCAGTATGCCAGTGAGTTGAACTAAAGCAGTTTACTTTCCTTTTTTACTTTTTGAGAGAGACGGAGTCTTGCTCTGTCACCCAGCCTGGAATACAATGGCACAATCTTGGCTCACTGCAACATCCACCTCCCTGGTTCAGGAAATTCTCCTGCCTCAGCTTCCTAATTAGCTGGGACCACAGATGTGTGCCAACACTCCCAGCTAATTTTTGCATTTTTTAGTAGAGACAGGTTTCACTATATGTTGGTCAGGCTGGTCTCAAACTCCTGACCTCAGGTGGTCTGCCCGCCTTGGCCTCCCAAAGTGTTGGGATTACAGGTGTGAGCCACCACCCCCAGCCCTACTTCACCTTTTCTACTCTTAGCAATTGTCCATCTTGGCAAGAATAAAAATATTTACATTTTTTTCTCATAATTCACAGCACATCTTAGATATTCTTATAATTGCTGGGCAATTAGAAATTTTAAAAAAGTAGGTTCAAATGTAGTCCACAAACTAATGTGGTTATAAAATTGATCCCAAACACAACCATTTCTCTAAAGAGAGAAATACAGAGGAAGCAATTTGGAGGATTCTTATTGAGTTGTATATCATACAAAAATAAATTTGATTATCATGAGGCTGAGAAAATATTTAAAAAATTTTAAAATGTGAAATAGCAGTGAATTGTATTTATACTTATTTTCATACAGAAGCAGGACAAACACAAAATATTTATGAATAGATTATCTGTTAACTTACCATCTCTGGTTGACTTCTTAAGAGTGAGTTATTGGAAGCTAGAATGAGAAGTATCAGTGAAATGAACCTCTGAGCTATAATCATTGTTAATAGGCTTAGCAACAGACTTCCTAGAAAATACAGGTTTTGGCTGGGCATGGTGGTTCATGCCTGTAATCCTCCTAGATCATTGGGAGACCAAGGTGGGTGGATCATTCGGGCTCAGCAGTTTGAGGCCAGCCTGGGCAACATGGTGACACTCTGTCTCTACAAAACAAACAAACAAACAAACAAACAAACAAAAAAAAACGCAAAAATTTGATGGGCTTGGTGGTGCACTTCTGTAGTCCCAGCTACTCAGGAGGCTGAGGTGGGGGAATCTCTTGAGCTGGGAGGTCAAGGCTGCAGTGAGCCGAGTTTATGCCCGTGTACTCCAGCATGGCTACAGAGTGAGGCTCTGCCTCGAAAACAAAGTGAAAGGAAGGAGGGAAGGAAGGAAAGAAAAATTTGAGTGTTGTGTACACTGTTTTTCATTTGAATCAAAGCCTTGAAGCAGACACACTGAGGAGAAAAATCATTTCATATATGAACGATTATATTCTGGGTTTTAGCAAGATATTTTACAGCATTAAAAAGAAATAAGATAAAATTAGGATTATGTATTTTTCTTCTATTTTTTTTTTGTATTAGGTAAAACTTTAGCAATGTGTAGTTAACATTATGAAGCAAGCACGAATTTCAAAGTAGGAAAAATAAAAGGGAAGAATTAATAAAGAGCAAAATTTGAAACCTTGATGAAAGCGAATCTTAGAAGGGAAAAGCAACTGATGCAGAAGTGTTTGGAAATTGGCAGTAAAAAAAATAGGTTTCAGCTTATTCTTTTAAAAAAATGAAACAAACCTCCTATTTTCATCTTTAATTTTCTGTGAATGTGTTCCTTGTAAGCAATATTATGTCTTTGCAAATTAATTTGCAACCATCTTTCTCCTGTGAAAAGATGAAACCTGTATTAATTTATTTGTATTTATTTTTTGAGAGGGAGTCTCACTCTGTCATGTGGGCTAGAGTGCAGTGGCACGATCTCCGCTTACTGCAACCTCTGTCTCCCTGGTTCAAGTGATTCTCCTGCCTCAGCCTCCTGAATAGCGGGCATTATAGGTGCCTACTAGTGCCCCCTGCTTTTTTTTTTTTTCTTTTTTTTTTTTTTTGGTATTTTTAGCAGATATGGGATTTCACCATGATGGCCAGGCTGGTCTTGAACTCCTTACCTCGTGATTCACCTGTCATGGCTTCCCAAAGTGATGGGATTACAGACATGAGCCACCACACCTGGCTGAATCCCTTATTTTAACTTAAATTATTTAGCTTAAATAACTTTGAACATATCTGTATCAATGTAAAAATCAAATACTTGCATGAAATCTTAATATTAATAAATATAACAATATGTAAGAATATTTGGGCTCTTCATACAGTTTCTCATGTTAAAATTAGATAAAGAGGGTGAAATTATCTAATTAGAAAAAATTAGATAAAATTTGCAAGCTAGAGAAAAATTTCACTCTGTGATTTATCCAACCTTCTTTAACCTGAGTTAGACCTCTTATTTTCTTCCTTCTCCACAAGTCTGTTTTTGCATGGGAACTATAAGAGGTCATTAAAAAGATTTACTGGGCCCTGTTGCCCTCAGTCATAGGTTGCCTCAGTCACTTCTTGTTTCAGTATGTAGTATGCCCAGGCCTGCAGTGTTCTCTCCTGATGCATTTTTTTCATTTAAAATTTTTTCCGTTTTAGCCTCCAAGTTCAGTATGATAATCTTTTGTGGTTTTAAACCCTCTCTAAATGTCACTTGCTTTCATTCATTCAGCAAATAATTATTGAATAAAATTGTGTGTGTATACTGTGTGTGTGTATAAATTGTATGATAAGACTAAAAAGTCACACAAAAATATTATAGGAACACAATTTAGACTGGGTAGTCCGTCTTTGTGCTTGCCAGGTCTTAAGTGTACAATACAAGCCAGGCCAAACTTCTGAAAATAGAATTCAGAGTTTTCAGAGTGTAGACCACACCGATACATCTAGAAACGGGAATTGCAGGGCAAAAGATATGTAGAAAAGTAAGGAGCCACAAAAGAACAAGGAATTCTGGTACTGGGTCCTCATAAATGTGTAACCCAGGAATCACATGCTCAGTTTATCTTCTTGGGTCCCGACACAGTGACTGAATGTGATGAATGAATATGATAATTAACCAGGATCTGTCCCAAGGAATTCAGGATGTGGATGTGCATTCTAACTAGATGGCTTTTAAGATACTTTTTCAGTTTTGAAAACTTCTGGTAAATACGTGGAAAATTCTATATTGTGTAATAATCACGATAGCTTCTGTTCAGGGTCTGTGCCAGGCGCTGTGCTCAGAACCGCCATGTAGGGTCATGCCTTACACCTGGTACCCAGGCGAGGGGGACGATGTGAGCTCATAACATCCACGTGGTGACCATGTGACCTGACGGGGCTGAGTGCTTCGTATGCAGCACCTGTGGTTCTTACAGCAACTCTGAAGTCACATTCCATTACTTCCATTTTACAGATGGTAATGAGGGAGTGGGGAGGTGCCCTGACCTACCCGAGTGGACGTGGCAGATAGGCCCAGGTTTGATTTAAGGTCTCTCTGGATCCAAAGCCTTTCTCCCACACTGTTCCAGGAGAGATACTGGCAGCCGTGTTCAGGAGCGTGGTAGTGTTGCTAGGAGCCCCCCAGTGAGGCACCGGTAGGAGAGGCTGCACACCTGGGCCACTCCCAGTCAGGGTGGCACCACTTCCATTCTTGTGCCCAGAACATCCAAGGCAAAGTGGCCGGAACAATGAAGGATGTACCTGAGGCTCCTCATTTTCAGTGACAGGAACATCAGACCTTCCAATTTTCTTGGTGGTAAAATAATTATAACTTTCATTTCTGGAATAGATATCAAGGATTGCGACTGCTCTGTGTAACATGCACCAAAGTGTATGGAATGAAGTTAATACATGTGAAAATGATCTGGGATCTCAGGGTTTCTCCCTTCTTCAAGGGAGAAATTAAAGAAATTAAAACATGTTTTCTTTAATTTGGATTCTGAATACAGAAAGGATATGAGTGACGCATACTGCTTTTTGCTTTATGACAAGGCCATGTGTTCTAAGGTAGATTTACTGAACTTTTAACCCGCTCCCCTTTCTCTCTCTCCCTCCTCCTCTCTGGATTTAGGTCATCGTCTGCATATAATTCTACCAGGATGTCTCTATTTCTTAATTTGCTGAATGCTTTGTCTTAAGTTTGTAATCGTCTTAAACTCAAAGGTGATGGGGAGAAACTCTCAATGATGTTTCCTATTTATCACTAGCGAGCCTGTGTGAATAAACAGAGCATACCAAAAGCTTCGTTCCAAAAAGTTTTAAAATATTCATGAATCTGCGGTAGGGATGTGTTTTGACGATCAGACATTGGAAATCACCAGATCTCCTCACTGTGCTGCAGTTGCCTCTCCTCCAGGAGAGAACAGAGAGGATTTTACATATTCTGCTTGACACTGCTAGGCAGTAAGATCATTATAACCAGAAGCAGAAATGCAGATGGGGGATCTCCCCAGCGTCCATCCGTCCCTGGGAATTAGGTGTTTGGATTCTGCCAGAAAAACAGTCAGTGTACATTCTGGGCAGATCCCAGAAGAGGGAAATCCCGTCAAAGAGGATTGATGAGGCTGCCTGCAATTTCCTGCAGCGTGGGGCCACGCAGAGAGACAAGCCAGATCTGCACTACGCCATGGAGAGAGCTGTAGTCTGCATATTGCTTCAGAAACATTAGAACTTGAAATAATTTTACCTGCTCTATTCAAAAATGTAGCCTAGCATTGAAAATCCATCTGTAGGTATTGACTCTGCCTCCCAGCACAGCTTACATATCGAAATGAGCAACAGTTGTGTCCTGGAAGGACTGTCACAGTGGACGGGCTGAACTGGGAGGACTGGATTGTCCTTGGTGCTGGGTGCTGGTGGAAAGTGATGCGGGGCCAGCTCGCTGTTGTTTTTGTACAGTGTCCCCTAGGAACCGGTGTCATTTTCACATGTATTAACTTCATTTCATACAGTTTGGTGCATGATACACAGAGCACTCACAATCCTGCCCTTCATGCCTATTCCAGAAATGAGGGTTATGATGATTTTATTACATGTGTGTGTGCCTGCTTGTTTATTGAGATCTGATGACAACCAGTTTTAAACTACTGCCTGTTTTGGAGTAAAAAACTGAGTTCTTAAGTTCCAATATACCATTCATGTGATATCCACAATGCCCACAGAGATCCCTGACATCCATATGGATACAAAGGGATTTAGCAATAATAATGTTTTTGTTAGCTCAGTCTTCAGTTCAAATGTACTTGTACACAAATAGAATGTGCAGGATCATACTGTCAGCATGGAAAAAAACACATCTAGGCAACCTTTGGTGTAAACAGATGTGTTTCAACCTGTGTTTATCCAGAAGGTAGGAGTAATCACTATCTTCAGCTCAGCTTGATTTTGCTCTAAAGTGATCTGTCATTAAAAGGACGTGGATTAGAACTACAATGCAGGCAGTTACGTAAGGCTTGTGAAAATAACAAACTCTGTCTGGTTCCCCAGCTAAGTTCCTTTTATTTTATTTATTTGATTTGGGTAATTGGCTGCTTCAGTCGTTTAAGTGGTCAAATGTAGAACTTAAAAATTTAATTCTGCATATGTTACGGGACTCCATACAATACCCACTGATAATTATTCTGGGAACTATGCCTATTGAATCTCACTCTGTCACTCAGGCTGGAGTGCATTGGAACAATCTTGGCTCACTGCAACCTCTGCCTCCCAGGTTCAAGCCTGCCTCAGCCTCCTGAGTAGCTAGACTACAGGAGTGTGCCACCATGCCCAGCTAATTTTTGTATTTTTTAAGTAGAGACAGGGTTTCACCATATTGGCCAGGATGATCTCAAACTCCTGACTTCATGAGCTGCACACCTCAGCCTCCCAAAGTGCTGGGATTAGTGGCAGAGGCAATGAGCTACCATGTCCGGCCAACTATGCCTATTATAAAATTGAGCAGAGCACATTATTGTCTTGAAGGAGATTAAATAAGGCAGTTGTCATGTACACGTTTAGTGAGTGGCGAGTTCATAGGGTGGAGGCCACCAAAGTGCTATGGAATAAAGTATTGTCTAGTTGTAGGTGGCTTCAGGAGAGGCTCCCTGGAGGTGGTGACAAATAAGAGCAGCCAGGAAGCTGGGAGCATATTGGGGTGGTGACATGGTGAGTGGAGATGGGGAGGGCATTCTAAGCAAAGAGGAAAACATGAGCAAAGGGAACGACGATTATTGAGGAGGAAGAGAGAAACGTGATTGACATTGTCTTGAGGACAATCAGCCATGCTGTCATTTTTGGAATGAATTTCGGCAAATGGAGCCCAGGAGCCCTGCATCAGACTCCTGGTATTATTTGGCTTAGAGGCAATGAAGGGCTGAATGAGACCAAAGCTTGGGAATCAGTGTTTAGGCAAAAGGAAAAGAATAGAATATGACTTTGAGGGTAGAATACCTCAAGCCTGGATCCCAACATAGCATACCATCCTGAGCAATGGGATAGTCAGAGGGCAGGAATAACTATTAACAGTTGGAAGCGAGAGAAGATCCATAGTTGATTGTAGTTGCTTACTTTGAGTTATGCTTGGACATCTACTATAGATGTCTAAGTAGAAGTATGGATTTGGAGCTGAGAAAAAAGTCAGGAAAGGATAAATACATTTTGGGAATTTCTTTACAAAGTGACTATTGAAAGGGGAAGTATGATTCTGTCACTGGAAAAAAAGGCAACTGTAGAAGAAAGAAAGGTGAACATTTATGAGAGATTAGTAAAAACGGGAGACTTCAGAGAGATTACATGGGAGAAACGATGGAAGCAATGGGCAAACAGGAAAGGCCCTGTTGAGGCAGCTAAGAGAATATTCTAGAGAGCTGCTAGTGGTCAACAAGGTTAAGTTCTAGAAAATTCAAGAAACGCTGCTAACTAGAAAACAACAAGGTCATTGGTAACCTCTGTGATATTTAGCAGATTTCAGTTAGTTACAGAGAAAACATCACGTGGAAATAAAATGCTTATTGCAAAACCTTTTTGATGAACAGACTATAAATAGTTATGATAGTGATCATTTACTGAGTATCTACTAGGAATCCAGGCACTCTATGTAAATTATCTCATTTAATTCAAATATGAGTGGTTGGAACCATGCTTCTATTTAGATGAGGAATTTAAGATCAAATGCTTATGCAAAACCACCAAAGGTTTAGCACCTAGGCATTGTGCAATAGAATATCCTGAGATGAAGGGAATGTTCTATGTCTGCCTGGTCCAGTGCAGTAGCCCCTAGACACATGTGGCTATTAAGTACTTGAAATGTGGCTAAGGTAACCAAGGAAATGAATTTTTAATGTTATTTAAGTTCAACTTGTTCAAGTTTGAATAGCTACAAGTAGCTAAATTACTACCATATTAGAAAGTACAGGTCCTGGTTCAGAGTAGGTGTGAAATAAGTGTTTGTTGAGTAAGTCCATCGAAACCCAGAGTTGAAGCTACATTACACTGGCTTTAAAGACCGTATTCCTTCAACTACATGGGGCAACTATTCACCAATTTCACACAACTCATTGTTTGATGCTCATTTAAAACTCTAAATACTCCTCTCAAGAACTCCCTCAATCAGCCCACAAAATCTACCTATTATTTTTTTGTCTTTGCTCAAGCCAAGCTGAGCAGATTTTCTCCCCAGGAAAAATATCTGAAGACACAGGTCACTAGGATAATCATAGCTGTGGTAGCCACTAGGTAAGTAGTGCGAAAGTGGGATGAGAGTCTTCTTCTGTGAATGAGGCGGGTTCTGTAGGAGCTGCTTTGGTGCAGTTGCTGACTGTGAAGATATGACAAGCATTCTGACTTTTAGGGACTACTGGCCGCAAGTCCACGGCCATCTTATCCGTAATATTCAGGGGTCAGGAACAACTATTGCATAAAGCATTGCAACTGAGCTTCTGAGACAGAGCGATAAGGTCCTAACAGATGGTAAGAACATCATGGTCAGCAATCTGGAATGGGAAAGACTCCAGAAGGTGTCAAGCAGGGACACAGTGCCATCCAGGACACGTGTTTACAGCAGCAAGGCTCTTGCCTCGGGATGGGGGATGTACATTCACTGAAGAGACACCTGGTTTCCAATCTGGTTCCTCGCCAGAATTTAGGAACCAAAGGCCAAAGCCAATTTTATCAGCTGGGCCAAAAGCAGGTGGAGGGTTGCCACTAATTGTGGGCGAGTAGGCTTAGGTCACAGCGCTGCAGACCAGCGAGTTGGGGATCTGAAGAAAGAAAGAGCAAAAAATCACTTGGCCAAGAAAGAAGAAAGGTTGAAGCAGATCTCCATACATTATACCCCACTCAACTCTGTGCCCTGATGGCGGCTGCTTCAGTAACGAAAGTCAGGAAAGGATAAACAGAGGCTAAGATTGGGGATTTAGGGTGGGGAGAAAGAGAAGCAAGGCATGAGGGCGCTGCCTTACTTTCCCCACACCTGGCTTTCAGAAGGTAAAAACCTTTCTTTTTTTCTTTCCTTTTTGAAAATCAGTCTTTTTCTGTGTAGATTAAGACCCTTGCATCTTTTTTTTTTTTTTTTTTTTTGGCCTCTTGGTTATAACTGCAGTTCCCTGAGCACTGGACATAGCTTTTTACCTAATATCTCTGAGATACCTTAACGAACACATTCTGCTCCTCCGATCCTGAAGCCCACAGGTGTCTCAACTTCTCCACTTTCACCTTTAACGATTTTCCAGCTCACTGACCCTCAGTGTGCATCAGGATCACCTGGCGGACTGGTTAAACCAGAGCTTGCTGGGCTGCACCAGAGTGTCTGATTCCATGTGTATGTGCTGGGACTTGAGGATCTGCATTTCTGGTATGCCCATAGGTGATGCTTATGCATCTGGCTGGGGCACTACACTTGGAGACTTGTAGATTAAAAAAATGTTGGATTAACCCTGGACAGACTGCTTCACATGCTGAAAGATCTGTCAGCTAGGAGAGGGATTTTACTAAGGTTTCTTCTCATTGGATACAAATAGAATTAATGAGTGAAGGGTAAAAGTAAATCTTACTGGCCCAATGTAAATAACCTAGGTCAAAGAGAGGAAGGTTTGACATGGGATATGCGGGTGAAGTGGGTGAGCTTTGAGGAGAGTTGACATATCTACCTGTTAAGCACGCTGTAGCAGGTTTTAGCGTGGGTATGCAGTTGGAAGAGATGATCTTTAAGTTTTATCCCAATTCTAAGGGTCAATGATTTTGTTTTTTCCAAGTTTAACATTTTCATTCAGAGTATCCTGGGCCGTCTTCTCTTTAAAGAAACGACCCCCCATCAAAATAACAACCAAAAAATCTGTAAAGATGTGTTTCTCTTCATAATCCACTCCCCTGCCACTGCTGTCAGTAACAACAGTTGGTGTCTGAACTCTCTTCCTACCAAATTCAACATTTATCACACTCTCTAGGGAGGTGAGCAACAACTGTGTGATAGCCTTATCACACAGACGTTTAAGACACTCCATGTAATGAAAAACCTGTATTGAAATATATTCACATTTTCTGTCTCTGGCTAAGCTGGACACTGCATATCCACTTTTGCCAAGGAATTATTTTCAGCATAATGTCCTGTAAAGATTTGTAAATGTGTCAACTGCCTATGTGGACAGTGAAGAGGAAGCAGGTGGCCCAGCCAATTTGTCTGTCAATGTAAGTGCAGATATTCTCTCCCACATCAAGCTGTTACCCTGGATGAACTGAAATTGAGATTGGGAGGGAAAGCTAATCAAGCTGTCCTCTCTCCTGTATTCGGCATTATGCACTGCTGAAGCCTTTGCAGAGTGTATGGCACCTTGAAACAAAATATGCTCATACATTCTTTCCCTGGGTTAAACACCTGTCTGAAATCAGGGAGCGCCATTCTTGAGTGGTTGAAAGTTCTCTTTTCCAAATGGAGACTGAATTTTGAACCTTTCAGCACTCTCTTATCCGTGGCAATAACACCAGCTAAGAAGTGCAAATGAGTCTGACGCCTTTGAGAACATCTGAATGGTCTTGATGGAAGCACTGTTGGGGGATCTAACATATTAATGTTGCCTTGCAAGGTGACATAAATGGGTATGAATTACTGCCTGAGATGGACACCCTAAGTGTTACATCCTAAGTTTCCTTTCTAGCTTCCCAAAGTTAACTATGGTTCATACATCAAACTTAGCAAACTTGGAAAAAATAGCAAGCATGTCATACTCTTTAACTATTCCATTTTCCTTCCTTTTCTCTGGAGCGATACATATTAACTATAAGGAAAGAATTCTATCCCCCTTTACAAAACCCTGCAACCCAATCTTTTGAGTTTTGTTTTGTTTGGGTTTTGAACTTTTGTTTTTGTTTTAAAAACATTTCAAAAAAGGTTACTTATTGCTAATCCAGCATAATTATTCTGCTCATATGGGGCCGAACACATTGGCAAGCATAAGGAGGCGAGAGGCGTCCTTGCCAGAAGTGTGCGCCTTGGTGTCCTGCTTCGCAGCTGGACTCTGCTGAAGGGCTCACTTCCCCCCTTGTGTTGCAGCCTGTCAAGGTCCTACCGTACCTGACTGTACAAAGCTCACACCACAGGCGGCTCATCACATGAATCTGAAACCACTCCAACTCCGCCACAGCGTCTTCAACAAAGTGACTCCTTGATCAGGGAAAGGAACTTCACAGCCTTATTCAATTGTTATTAAAAGCATTTTATGGTAACTGAAAGAGGGGAATTGGAATGTTTCAAACACAAAGAAATGCTAAATGCTAAATGCCAATTATCCTGATGTGATTATTATGCGTGATATGGCGGTATCAAAACATCACATTCATCCCACAAATATATATACCTATATATGCACAAAAATAAATTAAATAAAAATGAGAGAATATGCAAAAAAGAAAACCTGAACACCTTCAATTTTGTTTCTTCCCTTGCTAAGAATAGTAACTAATTATTAATATCCACATTTGGAATAGCACTACTGTTTATGGTAGAACCTAGTTAATTTTTGAAATAATTCGTAATATGAAACCCAGGCACAGAAAATGTAGGTGGAACATGATGTCATGGATGCAGCACCTAATTTTTTAAAATTTCTGTGTAGGAAAAGCAATGAAGCAAACACATGTATATCAAACTCATAGGAAATAAACTCTAAGTGTCCCAGGATACCTGGCTAATGTTTATATCTTTGTAGAGATAGGGTTTTGCCATGTTTCCCAGGCTGGTCTCGAACTTCTGAGCTCAAAGCAATATGCCCACCTCATCCTCCCAAAGTGCTGGGATTATAAGTGTGAGCCACTGTGCCTGGCCTAGTTTTCTAATTTTTTGAGAAAGGGGTGACTTAGGGGATTTCATAGTGTCAGGTCTCACAGTACGAAGCCAGGAAGCAGGGGCCCACACCTGATCTGAAGGACAGCTCTGCATCTTAATTCTAAGCTTTAAATATATGCACTTACCATCACATCTCATGTTCAACCATCAGTGGAATCTTTGCCCTGTAAAGGATTCTTTATATTAACACATGTCATCTCAGAAACAATAGCTGTAAGAGCTTCTTTCTTTGATAACATACGAGAGAAGGTTTTTGAATTTTGATTTTCTGTTCATTATATGGTGAAGTTGACTGAAATCAGAGAGTTGAAGTAGCTTGTGGCAGTCTTCACTGGTGGTAGAAGCTAAAAGCAGGACTCACATCCAAGCCTCTGACTCGAAACCTGAGCCTTTCTTCTCCTTTATTCTTTCTCTTTCTTCATCTATTTTCATTCTTTTCATTTAATTGTTTAATAACACTTCTTTCCTTCAGTGTATAAAGCATACTGCCTATGGTGCAGTTTTTTAAATTAAAGGTTTTGTTTCTAATCATGCAGAGCTGTACTTGTACATTGTGAAGGATTAGGATATTGGGTGATGCTGTTTATGGGCCCCTCTTTAAATAAAACAGATACAGAAAAATTACTGATAAATACATCACACACCTGTATGTGCTAGTTACTTTCAGCTCCATTTTGTCATTCTTTTGCCTTCATACTACATGGTTTACTAAGTAAATCAGAGACTGATGGCCAAATTGAGGTGAGAGTATAATAACACAATGCTAAGGCCACCAGTCTGTGAAGTCCACTCTTAAATCTGTTGGTGTGACCTCAGAGGATGATATAATCTCTTTGACCCTCAGTTACCTCATTTGTGGAAGGTAGACGATGACAGTGCCCACCATACAGTGCTATTGTGAGGATCGTAGGAAATCAGGTAAGGCAGCTGGCTCAGAGCCTAGCATGCAGCACACAGCCATAAATATGGGCCATGTCATTAGGTGTTGGTATCATAGTCAGTAAAAAACATCAGGGTCCTTAAAAGAGAATAGAGGGAAAGTGTAATGAATTAAGAAAGGAGGGATGCCCAATTATATGACTGTGCCCTGAAGGAGTAAAAACCATTTGTTTGTGTTCATTTCCTGCAGAGGATGATCTGTGTGTGCTTACCGAAGGGAGAGGGGGCTTAGCATAGCATAAACTACAAGATACATTTAAGAGAGCTATTTCCTAAGAAAATGTGCTGCTGCCTTGCCGTTGCCCCTGATGTGTGGATGTGGTTCTGACCTGTGGATGTGGGTCAGGAAGGCATTCTCTGGAGCTGCAGGCAGTGCCACGTCTGCTCTGAGTGTCCTGTCCTGGAGCCAAGGAGAAGGGCTCACTGCTCTGCATCAGGTTAACACGCTGGACACAGTCCACCTCCAGACACATGGAAAGGAATCCTGGTGGACCTTCAGACTCACTGTCTGTTTTTTTTGCCTGTGGGTTAGTGAAGTCAGCTTCTGTCTTTGAATGCATGCAAGAGAAAGTCTTTTGAATTTAGAGAATCAAACCGCTGCAGCTGTTATGAGGTAACAATTTGAAAAGCTTTTGTAGACCGTCTGCTGAAAGACAGCTCTGTACCTTTTCATACACATGTTTCACGCTGAGTGACATTTCACTGCTTGCTTTTATTTTATCCTTCCAGCACATGCTACAGTAAAATTATGAGTATAGCAGTCCACTGTCTGGCGAGTCTCTTCTTCTCCCTGAAATGAAGCTGGCGCGGGGCTTTGTGGCTCACGGGTCTGCTTTCCTGCATCTGCATGACCCTGTACTGTCTCTTCGACTTTTTAATCAAATCTTGAAAGGAGAAGCTTCCACGTTCATTTCTGTGGCTTGTAAAGACATCCATGCCCCATCCTGGACCTCAGTTTAATTCAATATTTCAAAAGTCAGTTTTTGTTTATTGTTCACATCTAATGTTTTTTTTTTTCAGTGGGGATTGCCTTGGCCTCTGTTTTATTGGGGTGATTACTGCCTGTTTGTTTTGGGTTAATTCCTTCCAGTTTTTTAATCCTTTCTGGGAATGCCACTGTTTATTAATACCTCTTTTAGGAGAGAGCAGAAAAAGGAAGAAGAGAAGCATTGAGGCTTCTCCAGATTCACATGTAAACATCAGAGTTTAGTGGCATCACTGGTCAATGAGGACAACGTCTTTATGTCCTAATTGTGAAATTGAGGCAACATGTATAATGTGTGTGTCTGTCATAGGATTAAAATGTCATTACTTAATTAAGGTTAACAATTCAAAGGTTTTTGTGTGTGTGTGTGTGTGTGGAAGGATTGGATATAATCATGGTTTTATTTGTATATTCTTGCTGGGACTTTGTGTGATTTTAGGTAATCCACGTAAAAACCTGTTTCTCAGGCTGAGAAAACAATCTCAAATTGCCCGATGTCTATGTAGTTATACTACAGCAGCAGCCTTCAAGTACTGTTTTCATTAGAAAGAGTCTGTTGTTATCAAGCATGTTTCCTATTAATTGAGGATAAAAACAAGATCATTAGCTACAGTAAAAACATACATTTTTAGCCTGTCTTCCTTTCTGTTTCTAGAAGTAGTAGTATTTAGAAGTAGTCCTGAAAATGCTGTTTGAAATTTCTGCTGAATACCCTATGGTTATCACAGATTAATAAGATATTTCTCTCTTACAAAAGCTGCTGCACAAACCCTTATGGAAAATGGATACCCACAATGTGCTAAGGAAGGCAGGTGCTTTTCTTGGGTGCTTTCTACAACTGACTGGTTCTTCCTTTGCAAATCTATCTACTTTAGACTAGGTTAAAGAGAACACTATAAAGACCATCCTGGCCAACATGGCGAAACCCTGTCTCTACTGAAAATACAAATTAGCCAGACATACTGGCACATGCCACTAGCTCCACCTACTTGGGAGGCTGAGACAGGAGAATTGCTTGAACCAGGGAGGTGGAGGTTGCAGTGAACTGAGATCATGTCACTGCATTCCCGCCTGGGTGACGGGGTGAGACTCCATCTAAAAAATAAATAAATAAAAAGGCAAGGAATATGAGTTTGGTTTATTATCACAATATGATGTGTAATTTAATTTTATAGCATTTCTGGAATATCTACTGGAAAAAGGGCACTCTTTTAGCGTGTGTAGATAACACTATGGCATGCAGGATGCATGCCCTTCCCTCAGGTTGCTGACGAGGTAGTGTAGAGATGAGGTAAATAAAGAGTAATTGTAAAATAGATCTGTGAGTGGCTAGTGACTGAGCATCTCAGAAGGAGAAATCACATTTTTGGAGGGATAAAGGAAGTGTAGGATAAATCAATGTTATTTGAAATAGTCTTTCATAAAATGATTACTAACACCTAGATTCAGTCATTCCCAAGAAAAAGAGTCATTGATATGTAACTACTAGGAATATGTGTGCATATATACATATATGTATATGTGTGTGTATATATGTGTGTGTCTGTATGCATGTGTGTGTATATATATATACATATAGACACACACACATAAATTTCTATACATATGTACCACAAGTCCACGTAAGATATATGCCAGAAGAAAGTATTTTTACTGATTCATATAGAATCACATCCATGAAACATGTGGAAACAGCATAACTTTATACTAAAAGAAAAAGAATCACACTTCGGTTGTCTACAAGGCAACTTGGAATAGTTAATATCTTACCCCTCTCCCCTACATTGGATGTTGGTGCCTACCAGATTTGACCACTGTATTGAATCTCAGTGAAGTTAACATGACAAGAACAGGCATTAAGTTAGTAATAAAGATTACATACACATTTATAGATTTCCCTTTTATAGTACTATATATAAACTAATAGAATGAATTGATGACCAAAAATTGTTCATTTTCTGATGGCAACACTGCAGTGTTTCATCATGATTTTCATGGAATTTACAAAAAAACATTTTTCTTATATCATAAACAACCAATATTGAAAGAGTAGGAAATGATAAAATGAGAAATATTTTGTGACCCTCTCAGTACTAAACCTGCATCATTCAGTACAGTAGCCATTGGCCTGTTTGGTCTCTTTAATTTCATTCTAAATTAATTAAAATTAAATAAAGTTTAAAATTCATTTTCTCAGTTGCACTAACTGCAAGTGCTTCCACACTGGGCAGTGCAGTTAGAGAACATTTCTATAGTTGCAGAAAGTTCTATTGGATGGCATTGCACTTCAGTTCATTTGGGAGAAGAGCCATAGTTTTTCACTGTTTAGGAGATTAAACAAATGATTTTTGAATAGTTTAGGTGAAAGAGTATGGTTTGGCTCTGTGTCCCCGCCCAAATCTCATGTCAAATTGTAATCCCCACATGTCGAGGGAAGGACCTGGTGGGAGGTGACTGGATCCTGCAAGTGGATCCCCCATCTTGAGATCTGAGGGTTTAAGAGTGTAGCACTTCCTCTTGCCCTCTCTCTCCTGATGCCATGTGAAGAAGGTGCCTTGTACCCCCTTTGCCTTCTGCCATGATTTTCTTTCCTGAGTTTTCTGAGGCCTCCCCAGCTGAGCAGAGCTGTGGGTCAATTAAACCTCTTTTCTTCCAAGTCTCAGGTAGTTCTTTATAGCAGTATGAAAATGAACTAATATAAGCCCTAGGGCAGAACTTCTGGTCTCCTGGGGATTCTTTATGGTCTTAATTCTTTGAAAATCCCTTTCTTTGGTTAAATGTAAGCACTAAGCTGTGATGAAAATGGGTGCTGACGATAATGACAATGGGACTTGTGGTGACAATAATGGAATATGAGTTTCTTACCAAGAATGAGCCAGTCTGGTTTTGGTTTCTTGTTATCTAATGGGCAATTGTTGCTAACTCTTTAATCAGGGAGTAGATACCGAGAGGTTTGGTATGTCTGCAGTGTAGATACTGGCACCATGTTTCATTTCTATTCTTCCCTTCCTTTCCCTCCCCCTCTCCTTCCCACAGTGTCACTGTCATAGCTCACTGCAACCTTGAACTTCCAGGCTCCAGCAATTCTCTCACCTCGACCTCCCCAGTGGCTGGGACTACAGTTGCCCACTGCTGCTACTGGCTCAAGTGCATAAACTTCTATTGAGCTCTTTTCAATTAAATATCAGGTTTGGTTAAAACTTTCAGAAATATTCTATATTTGAGACTGAGAGCTACAGAATGACCACAAATGCAGGAAAACTTGCCACAGTATATTGCCAACAACTGGTTGAAATTGTCATCCTAGTATTGTAATTATTTGTTGTAATTATATCAAATTATATAAAAAAAGATTTGTTGACTATTTAGTCTGGGCTTCCTAAAAGGTGTTAAAAGGTGAGACAAATGGCTTAGAAAAGTTTTGGAAATCCACATGCATGTTGAGACTATTGATGCAACTCTGTTGCTGATTGATGGAAATCAGTTACAGAAGATACTGAGTGATAAATCAGAATTTAAAAAAGTATTTTTCTCTAGAGGAAGCACCTTGTCAGCAGCTACACTGACATGGTTGCAATCCAGACTATCTCCTTTGCAGAACTAGTTTCCTTGTGAAGCACATTTGTGGTCAAATAGCTGGTTGGTTAGCATGCAGTGAATTGAAAGCTTTTAGACTAGTTTGATGAGGAGACCTGACAGAGAGTGTAATGAATTATCCATGCTCTCACTGCAAAGTACACCTTGCCTGGTAACCGGAAATTCAGCTCAGCTTCTCAGACTGTGCTGACACGCATGAGCAAATACTCATGCCTCATCTCTTCTACTGCCATAGAAAACTTACCAATACCAACCTGTTTTGTTTATAATACACACAAGTACATTTTTTCATGAAATTGAGTTGACGTTTGAATCCAGATATAAAAGACACTGAGCCCCTGAAAGTGGTATTTGTGGACTCTACACTACTTTAACATTTCATAATGCAAGTGAGATCTCTTTCGCCACAGCTGAAACAGATACACTAAAGTATGACATCGCTTTTTGAATTTTGGTGTGTTTGTTTTTTACTTTAGAATACCATCGCTGTTGTTATTGTCGTGGTTATTTGGTGTTAGTGTGACATTTATTTTATGTTGTCTCCAAAGCTGTGCTGATTATGTATTTCTGGTAAACATAAATGGAAAAATGTATTAGTTATTGATAAATACATTTTACATAGAAATAGAAAACTTGTCTAAAATGAAAAACAAGGGAGAGCATCAGGAAGAATAGCTAATGGATGCTGAGCTTAATGCCTACGTGATGGGTTGATCTGTGCAGCAAACCACCATGACACACTTTTACCTATGTAACACACCTGCACATCCTGACATGTACCCTGGAATTTAAAATAAAAGTTGAAGGGGGGCAAAAAACAAGAGAAAAGGTATGGTTGGTTGGTGGTAAAACTGTTGCATCAAATTGGTGGTGGAAATTATTTCAACAATAGCATATTTGTAAACTCTGTCTGGAGTGATATCCATGATTCCTTCTGTGATTTTCAAAAATGGCGAGAACTTGCTTTAATTCATGGTGACACTTGACCTATGTCTCTCTTAAAATAATTACAGCTTGTCTTTTATCAGTATTATTTATATACTAGTTCTACCCTAGATATTGAAGATCCTTGAAGGCAAAGACTGTGACCTAGCTGTCCTCTTCCCTTTGGCACCTTATGTGACACCTGCTGTATCTAACGTTTATGACTGCATTTGTTAGGAATTGAGATCATTTTGGGAGATCCGGTAGAGGCAAGACATCAGTAACTGAGGAAACATCCATGAGTAGAAGTATGGCTGAAAAAAAAGATGATGACTTTAAAAGACGGTTGTAATTTCTAAATAACGATCATTCTTCTTCCCTTGTAAGAGTTCCCTGATTTCAGACATAATGGAGAAAAAATGTGAGCAATAGATTTTTACGTTAAGAGTTGACACTTCCCTAGAAACAAATTTTATCATGAGTTTCAAAGGTCCCTGCTGTTATCTTGATGTAAAAAAATTATATGAACATTTTCTAGATAGAAAATTGACTCTACCTATTCTTTATTTCATGCTATCCCAAAACACATACACCTATTCATGCAAACAATTGGAGTGTGGTGGTGGGGGATGGATTGTAATTATTGTCGTTATTTATTTATTTATTTTTTGAGACAGAGTCTTGCACTGTCACCTAGGGTGTGGTGCAGTGGCACGATCTCGGCTTACTGCAATCTCTGCCTCCTGGGTTCAAGCAGTTCTCCTGCCTCAGCCTCCCGAATAGCTGGGACTACAGGCATGTGCCACCATGCCCAACTAATTTTTCTGTATTTTTAGTACAGAGAGGGATTCAACATGTTGGCTGGGATGATCTGGATCTCCTGACCTTGTGATCTGCCTACCTCAGCCTCCCAGAGTGCTAGGATTACAGGCATGAGCCACTATGCCCAGCCGATTATAATTATTTATATGAGAACAGCATGCATTTCAAAAACCAGACATCACTGTGTGTCTTTTTGGCCTAGAAATCCCAAAGATCAAAAATTAGAGTAAACAGAATATATAGAGTATCAGTAAGAGTTATTATTTGGAAGCAAAAGACATTGGCTAATTGTGTAGCTAATTTAAGCAGAAAAGTGAAATGCATTTAAGGCTCTTGGGTAGCTAATAGAAACTCTCAAAAAGCTAGCTAACCCAGTGTGAAGGCTGTATAGCTATGAGCAATGAAGTCTATCTCCAAATATCTAGCCAGGTGGGATACTGCCATGTCCATCTCAGGGCAGTCACACTGTATGCTGTGACTACAAACTGGTCTCTGCATTCCTGCCTGCTTGGCTCAATAATCGTCTATTCAAAGTAGGGAGTCAGTGCTTGTGTTTGGCAGAGACTAAGTCACATGCCTGTGCCCTAGCTGTAGGATGGGTTGGAAAAGGAAGTGTGTAGAATTTTCATTTCAGTTCTGAGGGTTGAGGTCTGCTAGAGGTAGGAGACATCGCAAACATGAAAAGGGAATTCCAAGGTGAGGCAGCCAAAAACAATGTTGAAAGTCCTATTACATGTAAAAGCTACTTACACCCTTTTACCACTTATATTGGATGCATCATTTTTATGATTCAGGAAAGAAATGAATGTCTCCCAGATGTTTAGATTTATTTCAGCTTACCTGAAGGGTCTAGTGACACAATGTCGTAAGAATGTCCTTCATGTAAAAACTGGAGGGCATAATCCTCTCCCCATATGTTTTTGACAAGCAGTTGTACTCAACTATGAATGAGGTTAGAATTATTAAGAGAAAATATTTTCTTAGTGGTACTTCTTTAAGTTACAAAGCAGGACATTTACAGTTGAAGAATTGAATCAGTCAGTCCAATCATTGAACCAGTCTGTGGATGTCCATTCATTCTAGTACAGCTTTCTTCATGTGAGGGGGGATTTGGCTTACATTCTCTCTATTTTAAAAAATCCAATCTTTTATTTTTCTGGGTTGCAATGCTTTGTTCACAACTGATCATGCTTTTGAGTTACCACATGAAATAGACTGTATTTAATGCTAAATTTAAATGTGCGTTGAGAACCGTTCTAGCGGGTGAAGAGCAGGCAGATTAGGCATGAAAAAATAAATATGATAATAAAATCTATTTTAGGATAAAACTCATCTACTTAAAAGGATGCATGTGAGAAATCTTAATATACTATGATGTCTTATTAGGCTTAGTGAAGTAACTGCTGGTAGAATCTGTCTTGCAGAGCTGCGTGTCCACATGTTCCACATAACATGTATTCCTAAGAAACAGATATATAAGATAAAAGATAAATTTTATAATATCCGGAAGGGAACAGAGTTCTAGCTACATTTTTGACTGATAGTTCACTTTCCCTTTGTGTGGGGAGTTGCAGAAAAGCATTTTTGACATTTTATTGCCACGAAAGTTTGACTCCTATTGTTTCAGAATACTGCAACCATCCAGCTTTGCCTTTCCCTGCAGTTTGGCAGGATGTAGAACATGTGTACTTAAGCTGAATAATGTGCCTTTTATTCAGATGTCTAGGTTGTAGTCATTGGTGTTGCTGGAGATGAAACGCTGATTCTTTATTGACTGAAGCTTTTGGCAGTTCCTTCAGTGTTTTAAAGCACTGCACCATTAATCCGAGCATCTCTCTCTCTCTCCCTCTCTCTCTCTCTCTCTCTCTCTCTCTCTCTCTCTCCCTCTCTCTCTCTTTCTCTCTTAAATATCTGCAGTATGTATTAGCTGGAAAAATACTAGTTAACTCCTCTCTTATGCCTGCAAATCTATGACAAAATATAAGCTGTCAATAAAAACAAACAATAATAATGAAAGCAAAGCCTCCCAAGGTTTGCACACCTTATTCACTAAAGCATCTTTTTTTTTTTTCTTTCTATGCTGAAAGGCATAATTGGTTTTGTTTTGTCCTCAGCAGAGGTTAGTAGCTGATTCACCCTGTTTTTTATGTTATAACCCTGGCTTTGGAACAAAGCATAGGGATAATTTTATTACTTTCTCACTGTGTGTCTTTCTAAGCCAGTATTTTGTTTATGTCTAGTAATAATCTTATGATCAATGACAAATCTGTATTGTTTTCTACTTATGCATCATTGTGTAAGCATGGAACAACTTGGATTATAACATACATATCTATGTGTGTGTTTGTGTGTGTGTAAATATATATATAATCTTTAGATTTAGCATATGAACCTTCTGCAGCTCATCACTTTAGGCTATATAATCTGCCAGTGTTTCAAAAGCAAATGAGTGTATCTATATGCATGCTGTCTCAGAAGTACTTTGCTGGTATTAACTGCAGTAAATGGTTTGAATTTATTTCATTTCAAGTTTCTTTTAAAAACTCTCATTAATGACTGCATCACACACTGGGAGTTCATTGTGGCAAAGAATGTCTGTTCTGCATGTTTGTGAGGGAGGCGGGTCAGGTAGAAGTTAATAGTATCAACTTCTTAGTTGGACAAAGCTGGGTTTGGGTCTTGTCGCCATCAATTTACAGTGTCTTGAGATTATATCTGCTTGTCTTGGGAAGTACCTTTGTACTTAAGAGTACCTCTATTTTCTTGTGTATCAAAGGGAGTAATATATGTACTTTTTAATATGCCTGGTATAAAGTTGAATGAGAGAATGTATTTAAGGTCTGGCACATCATGTGGACAAGGAGGCTCAGAATTTGTAAGAACGTATTTCCATAAGTTATATAGGCCAGGCATGAGGCTAATCATAGAAACACTGATTGGAACTCTGTTTATATAATAGTCAAACAGATAATGAAGTCAACAGGGAGCATTCTTTCCTCTCTCTCATACTCTTTACCAATATATCCTGTGGAACAGTGAGCTAGAGAAATTGAGACTCAGGACATCTCAATTCAAAGTAAAATTTAGAAATGAAAACAGGATGCATATGTCATATTCCACACACTGAAATGTAGGGTTCCCAGTCCTTTTGTTTTACCTGAGAATGACTGTAACCATGCAGATATTTCCAAAACGTGGAGATTATACAGTTCTTTTTAGGATAAACCCAATAATCCCAAGCAAAAGATAGTGACATTGGAGTCTTAGAATCCACAATGTTAAAACTGGCTCAAAATAAACAGTATTGCATTGTGAGGTACCAGTGTCAAAAAAACTGCCAGGGAACTAAAAAATAACTTTAGGATGTTAAGAACACAGTAGCTGAAAAAATTTAACAGAAAAATTTTAATCTAAATATGAGGAAAATTTTCAAAAATGTAATGAATTCGAAGAGACATTGGTACAGAAAAGATTGGTGAATCAGAGAAAATAAGCAGGAAGTCTTAGATCTAACTGTTGAGACCTCAGAAAAGAAAGAACAAAAGAAAACAAATGGAATATTATAAAAGAAATAAATAATTCAATAATACATTTAAGAATTAGAAAATGCAAATATTTCAATGAAAAAAACCATAAAGCAACCAGAACAATGAATAGGGGGTAGTGGAGAACTCACATAAATGTACACTAAAATAAAATTTTACATGACAATACATAACATCGAGGACCAAAAATTTCTTTTAAAAAGCTGTATGCAAATTAATGAGATGGGTTTCCATGCATTAAGAACAGCATTGGACTCTAGAAGATAGAGAGCAATGCCTTTGTAATTTCCGAAGGTGGGAAAATAGACATATTTTCTGGCACTTGATAGGAAGCCAAATTATTAATAACAGTAGGAGGAAAAAAAAAACCAAAACGTTTTGGTCATGCAAAATAGCAAATAAATGTTTAGCTCCATTTCAGTATTTGTTATGAAGCTACAGATGGTTTGTGTCACCAAGATTATATAAATCATGAAAGGAAAAGCAAGAAATGAGGGAGCAGGGTTTCACAGAGAGGGCAGGAAAGAAGTTCCTTACATGGCAGGTCTAGTAAAGTTCCGGAGTAAGGACTCCGGGGGAAAAAGAAAAGAAAAGTAGGTTATCAGATGCATCTGAAAATAAATGGATTAGGATTGATAGGGCCTTTACAGATTTGAGATAACTTCACTGTGGGTATGTTAAAAAAAATAAGCAAATGAAGAAATACAAGGCATTTGTTAACTCTAAGAAAAACAAAATTCATTCAAAGAAGAAACATTTGGATATAGCAGGACGAAGTATTTAGTCAGAAAATGTATAAGCTAATTATTAATTTAAGATTGATATAAAGTATTTATTTGGTGGAAGATAAGAAATGGGTAAATAGGTGAATAAGAAGAGTGACAGGGCTTAATATCCACCCATACACCATAATAGAAAACCAGTAGAACATTTCTGAGGCAGAAATATCATTTGACCCAGCAGTCTGATTACTGGGCATATACCCAAAGGAATATGTATCATTCTATTAGAAAAATACATGCATGTATATGTTCATCACAACAGCAAATACATTAAACCAACATAAATGACCATCAATGGCAGACTACCAAAAGAAAATGTGGTACATATACACCATGGAATACTATACAGCTATTAAAAGGGAGGAGATCATGTCTTTTGCAGAGACATGGATGGAGCTGGATGCCATTATCCTCAGCAAACTAACACAGGCATAGAAAATCAAATACTGCATGTTCTCACTTGTAAGTGGGAGCCGAATGCTGAGAACATATGGACACATGGGGAGAAGAACACATACTGGGGCCTGTTGGATGGTGGGTGTGGGAGGAGTGTTATCAGGACGAATAGCTAATAGATGCTGGGCTTAATCCCCAGGTGATGGGATGATCTGTACAGCAAACACCATGGCACATGTTTACCTATGCAACAAACCTGTACATCCTGACATGTACCCCTAGACTTAAAAGTTGGAGACCAAAAAACAAAACATCATAAAACTATAAAACTTCTTAAAAAATAAAAAACTAGTAGAAAATTTCTAAAATATATAATTCAAAAATTATATAAGAGCTCTTTTTATATGTAAATATAAATTTAAATACAAGAGAAAGAACTAAAACTGGTTGCTTCTGAGAAACATGACTGGTTATTCAGAAGAGGTAGATAGGGGACATTTTCATAAAAAGGCTTTGTAATAGGGGTTGTAATTTTAAACTTTCCATTGCTCGTATTGATTACAGTAATTGCTTCTTATGATGTTTTTTTTACAAAGTGAAACCAAAAGCCGTGAAATTTTAATAAATTTGCTAATGTCACCCAAATAAGAAGTGAAAGGACCATAATTTACATCAGATCTGTCTGATACCAAAGTTCCGTACTCTCAACATTACCCAGGGTTGTCAACAATTCCACATATCTGTAGCTACATTTACTCTTTCTCTGTTTTAGTAAATAATGTAACATTTGGGTATATACCCAGTAATAGGATTGCCGGTTCAAATCTTTGCTCTCAAAGATAGATTTGACCATTTAAGTTTGTCAATGCATTTATTATACTTTGTAGCCAGTTGCGATTTTTTAATTTATTTTCTCCAGATGGCTGTGTAGTTTCAGAAGCCCTCCCCTTTCCAACGGATATGATGAGCCCATTAAAGTGAGCTCACTTTAAAGCCTGTTTTATTTTTTATTTCCTTAAAGTAAATTTTATTGTGTATATTTGAGGTTTACAAAATGAAGTGATAACATATGTATAGTTAAATGGTTACTATAGTGAAGCAAATTGATATATCTATTGTTGCACATAGTTACTTTTTTGTGAGAAGACCAACTAAAATCTACTTACTTAACAAAAATACCAAACGCAATACGGTTTTATTAACTATAGTCCTCATGTTGTACTCTAGATTGCTAGATTTGTTTACTGTACACATCTGCTAGTTTGTGTCTTTTGACCCACATCTATCTCATTTTCTCCTCCCCACCCTTGTATCTGATAACCACAGTTTATTCTCTATTTCTGTACATTTGACCTTTCTTTTAATGATTCCAAATTTAAGTGAGCTCATGCAATATTTTCTTTTGATGACAGGCTTATTTCACTTAGCATAATACCATCTAGGTCCAGTCATGTGTGGCAAATGGCAGGATCTCCTTTCTAAAAGTTGAATTGCATTTCATTGTATTATATATACTACATTTGCCTTAGCTATTTGTCTATCAATGGATCCTGATATTCTTTACATATTTTGGCTGTTGGGAATAATTCTGCAATGCGCATGGGAGTGCAGGATGTCTTTATGAGGTGGTGATTTCATCTCCTTTGGGTATGTATCCCAAAGAGGGATTACTGAGTCATATGGTAGTTCTATTTTTCTTTTATTTAGAAAGCTCTATACTGTTCTTCACAATGGCTGTACCAACCTACATTCCAATAAACAGTGTCCCGGGGTTCCCTTTTCTCCACACACTCGCCAACTTTTGTTATCACTTGTCTTTTTTGATCACAGCCATCTAAATGGGTTTGGAGTGTCATAGGAGTTTTAATTTGTATTTCCTTTAATTAGTGATATTGAGCACCTTTTCTTATATCTGTTGGACATTTTTATGTCTTAGGAGAAATATCTGTTCAGGTCCTTTACCCATTTTTAAATTGTTTTTTGTTTATTTTTCTGCTATTGGGTTGTAAGAGTTCTTTATAAATTTTGCATATTAACCCTTTATCAGGTATGGGGTTTGCAAATATTTTTCTCACAGTTTATAGGTTGACTTGTCATTTTGTAGATTATTCTATTGCTTCACAGGAGCTTTTTAGTTTGCTGTAGTCCTATTCATGTATTTTTGCTTTTGTGGCCTGAACTTTTGGTTTAAAATCTTAGAAATCATCGCGAAGGCCAATGCAAGGAGCTTTTCCCCTTACCTGTTCTTGAAGTTTTATGGTCTTACATTTAGGTCCTTTATTCATTTTGACTTGATTTCTGTGAACAGTGGTCCAATTTCAGTTATTTGCATTTGTAAATCTAGTTTTCTCAACATCATTTATTGAATAAACTGTTTTTTTCCATATTATGTTCACTTGATGTCCTTCTCAAAATTATATATATGTTTGGGTTTATTTCTGGACTCTATTCTGTTCCATTGGTCTTGGTTTCTCTTTTTATGTCAGTACCATAACTTTGAGTGCTATACCTTTGTGTGAAAGAACTCTGTAATAGAATTTTTAACCAGGAATTGTGATGCCTTCAACTTTGTTTCTCTTTCTCAGTATTTTGTTGGCTATTTAGATTCTTTTTGCAGTTCTGAATGAATTTTCGGGCTTTCTTTTGTTCTATTTCTGTGAAAAATGTCATTGGAAATCGGATAGGGACTGCATTAAATCTATATATTACTTTATGTAGCATGGACATTTTAACAATATTAATTGTTTTGATCCGTGAACATGGGATATCTTCCTATTTCTTTGCACTTTTAATTTTTTCATCAGTATTTTATAGTTTTCAGTGTGCAAATCTTTCACCTACTTGAGTAAATTTATTCATAATTAGTATTATTTTTTGCTTTGATGCTTTTATACATGGGATTGTTTCTTTTTCAGCTAGGTTGTATGTAGAAATGTGACTGAGTTTTGTATGTTGATTTTGTATACTGAACTTCACTGAATTCATTTGTTAATTCTAACAGGTTTTTGTGTGTGGAATATTTGCAGTTTTCTGGATATGGAATTATCTCATCTGTAAATACATATAATTTAACTTGTTCCTTCTGATTTGGATGCCTTTTATTTCTTTTTCTTGTCTGATTGCTTTTGCTAGTACTTCCAATAGTATGTTGACTAGTAATGGGTGCCAGTTTCAATTAGACATAAAAACAAATGAAGCTTTTCCAAATATTCCTTCCCCTTGTTTTCCTATCCCTTATGACCTTCATACTGGGAAAACATATTTGCACTGTCTGTGGTGTGCTTGCTTGGCATAAACATTGCTAGACAGACAAAGTCTTTTCAGTTGCCTGTTTTAGAAAGGATGTCTATGAATACATTTTTCAAGATGATTAAGAATAATTGAATTTTATATCCTGGAATACCCATTTTCTATTCAAGGATTAGTCCTCTGTAATAATTTTTTCTTTTCTCTACTTCTATCAAAACAGAGTCTGATTCTCAGCAATGGATCTTTCCAGTAGTATCTCTCTTTTTTTAATTGAGTATAATGACATATTTATTTCAGAAGGATTCAATAAATTTTGGCTTAGGAGGATAAAAATGAGTATTACTACAAACCAAAAAGTCACATTAATATTACTTCCATGAAATATTAACCATAATTCTTGACTTTCAAATTGGATTAACAAGGTATTTTCTCTGCAAATGCTAAGGAAAGGATATTTGTTGTGATATCAGCTCAGCTATGAATGGCAAAGACCTAAAATGACAGGCTCTTTGAGTAAGACAGGATTATTTATTTTTCCTCCCACTGTAAAAATATGAGTAGTTAGGGCAACTGCACTTCATGAAGTCATCAGGATCCCAGGCTTCCTGAATCTTATTGCCCTGTTTTCCCATTGCTTATGACCCTAGATGTCTGCCACCACTCTATCAGTATTATGACTGACAGAAAGAAAAAGGAGAAGAGCACTCCCCTTTGAAGGCAAGATCCAGAAGTGGATACGGTTTGGCTTATATCTCATTAGGATCAGGGCTACACTTAGCTATAACGTGGTCGGGGAAATGTAGTTCTTATTCTGCATACTGTTGTGTCAATCTGAAAATCCCAATCACTATGAACAAATTGGAGTCAATTTGCAGTCTTCACCCCAGAGAATGATATTTTGTATTCAAAAATGTTTTGGGGAACATTTTGGTAATGAAACAAGTAGTCAGTAAAGAACATATACTGGAAATACATATTCTATATACATGTAAATCTATATAAGGCAATGGTTTATATGGTGTATAGGAGTAGGTGGGAGACAGCTGTAGGTAAAGGACAAAGCTTCTGTAAACAGAAAAATAACGCTAATTAGTTCTGTTGTGAACTGTGTGAGGATTTTCCCCGGCTGAACCAGAAGCACCAGAATAAAGCTTAGATTAGAATTGCTGTTGGATATGTAAATTGGCACAATTACTTTGGAGAATAATTAGCAGTGCCTCCTGGATTTAGATAGCACATATCCTTTTGACCAACAATTTGGACATACTAGCTCATTTGAGAACTACATATGCCCAAATATATTGATAATATTACTTTTATTTAATAACAAAAAATGGAAAACAAATTTCTGTCACCAAGAGACTGGTTAAACAAATTAAGATGAATTTATAGAAAGGAGTAGCAAGTGATTGACATCAGTAAAAAAAATGAGGATGGTCTTTATCAATAGACATGAAGAGATTTCCAAAAGAAATTAAGAAAAAAAAAAAAGCAAGAACAAAATGTAGAACAGTATGTATGGTCTTGAAAGGATTGGAATGTACCTAATTCAATTACATATGTATTACACACTGGAAACTAGAAAAGTAGGTGCAAGGGGATTAGAGGTGAAGAGAACTTTCCCCATATGTACTTCAGTTTGAGATTTTAAATTTGCCACTACGTTAAAGATAGTTTGGAGAGAAGCTGGCTGTTTGTTAAACAAAAATTGAAATGGTTTAAGTACAAAGTTTAGTCAGAATCAAGAATAAAATGCAAAGGAAAACAGGTTTTAATTTATGTGCTACTTCAGTGTTAATAATTTTGATTCCTTTTATTTTCATATTTGTGTATAGGTATTGTGGGAAAAATGAATTTTTTTCTTTGTTCTTCATAAGCATTTTGGTGGAGAGCTTACTTGATAAATAAGTAAGCTTATTTATCAAGTAAGTAAAAGCTTATACTTTTAAATATAAATATTTTTATATTTAAAAACTTAATAAGTTTTTAAAACCAATAAAATTTTTGGGACCAAACAAAACATACCACTTTTAATTTGAAAATTTTCTATAAACCTCAAAAATAAAAATGCTTAATGTAGAAAACTAATTATAGGTGAAAAACACAGTTGAATATTGTACAATACAAATAAACTTTTAGAAGCTTAAGGCATAAAGTTCAAAATAAAATTATCTTGATAAGATTACAAATTAATTTTTTTGGCTAAGGTTCATTACATCACTAATTCTAACACTTGGAATTGATTTTTTTTCACTTAATTTATAGTCTTCATGTGAGGTGTTCTTTATAATCCAAAGCTATTAAGAATCTTTTAGCAGAGTGATATAAAATGTATCAGAATTCTTTTATAAATATGTGTCCTGTGGAATAGGCATTTCTTTTGAAGTGCTGGATACTCATAAATTAGGCATTAGGTTGTTTTATTTCCTATTTCAGTTATCATCACCTTGATATGTGGCCTTAGGCAGTAACTTCTTTGCGATCATTATTTAGACTTTCTTTAAAACTCCCAAAAATTACCTTGACATACAAAATTCTTTATTTCTTTTTTATGCCTATTGAACACAATAGCTACTTGACCATACGAATAAAAGAAAATTAAAAAGAAAGCAGGTTGTAGAGGAGGGAGATTCTAAGAAAGAGAGAGAATGTATGTGAATGTAAATGTAAGCATGTAGAGCAGGGTACAGGCAAGGACAAGATCTACAAAATACAAAACCCAGGCCAATTGGAAAAGTGAAAATCATGCAAGATATGCAAGTGTTTCCAAATTGCAACATCATCTAAATTAGAATACTTAAAAAAGAGCTGCTATTTATTAAGCGTTTTGTATACCAAACACTACTGGTTCTTTTTCATATGTACTACCTAATTTAAACCCCCAATATTTTTGTAAACATTATTAATTCTGATATTTTGTGTTTTATACACACAAATGTATATAAGAGAAATACACACACACACACACACACGGTCACTTAACCTGGAGATGTGAAGTACTTTGCCCAGATACTCCTAACTAGTAGGCAGTAGAGTTGGTGTGTCTGACTCCCAAGTCCTTAAAGCTAACCTGTTAAGTTTTTACTGTTTCTTATTTGTGTGAGGTTGTCAGTTGTGAAATAGAAATCAGATTTTGAATCACCCATTATCAAATGGATGCCCACCATGATTAACATTTGCAAGGTGTTGGAAATTTTGCAATGTAAATTACGTACAGCATATCTTTTACCAGATGTAATCTTTAGCTTCTTATTGTTGTAAGTCTCATAAACTCAAAGATGACTAGCAAATAAGGGCATATTTTAAGAATAATTTATAGACCAGGCACGATGGCTCATGCCTGTAATCCTAGCACTTTGGGAGGTCAAGATGGGGAGATTACCTGAGGTCAGGGGTGCAAGACCAGCCTGGCCAATATAGTGAAACCACATCTCTACCAAAAAATACAAAAATTAGCTGAGTTTGATGGCTCATGCCTGTAATCTCAGCTATTCGGGAAGCTGAGGCAGGAGAGTTGCTTGAGCCCAGGAGGCAGAGGCTGCAGTGAGCCAAGATCACACCTTTGCACTCTAGCCTGGGTGACAGTAAGACTCCATCTCAAAAAAAAATAATAAGAATTTATAGATGAGCAAACATAACTCATATTTTCCATTGTTAAGTCGCTCTAATTCATTGGACAAAATTTACTGAACCAGGCAGTGTGTTGAAAACTGCATCTTATTTATGCTTTTGATAAAGGTGTGCTTAATTGTATAAACCTTGTAACAAAAGAGTATGTCAGAAAAGCACTGATATAATAAAGCAAGATACATGCTGTAATAGAAAGAGTACTTATCTAGAACCGAGGAGAATGGTATTATTTGCTTATTCTCTCTACCTGTTATTTTTATTCTCCAAAAGCCCCAGTTAAAATTTTCATATTTAAATTAAGAGCTCATTTTGGGCTTTGAACAAGCACAAAAATTAAATTAGGCAGGTGTCTAGGAAGGAATAAACAAAATTATTTGGATATAAAACCATGAATCTGCCTTTAAAGTGATGTCTCAGCCTGTTGCAAAAAATACATAAAAGGAGAGTCACTGAATGTTTTCTTCTGTCACAGTGACCATAGCCTTATGGCCGACATATGTTTGTTTGTTTTAATGCATGTAGGTTTTTACAAAGCAAAATTTATGTTATAAAAATTATCCTACTTTATGCATCTAAAGTAGTGATCACTGTCTCTTAACTATCTGTAATACACTAATTTTTCTCTGACTTAAAGTCTGACATAGGATAGATGCTTTTCCTATTTTATTTCCTTCTATTTTAAACGTAGTTATTGGTTCTATATTATATGTGAGAAAACTGAAGCTTGGAAGTAAGGAGCTTCTTCAACGTTCAGGTTAGTTGGGGGTAGAACCTATAATCAGAATTGACATCAGGCCAGGCATAGTGGCTCATGCCTGCCATCCTAGCATGTTGGGAGGCCCAGGTGGTCGGATCACTTGAGGGTAGGAGTTTGAGACAAGCCTGGCCAACATGGTGAAACTCTGTCTCTACTAAAAATACAAAAATTAACTGAGAGTGGGGGAACATGCCTGTAGCCTTAGCTACTGGGGAGGCAGAGGCAGGAGAATTGCTTGAACCTGGGAGCGGAGGTTACAGTGAGCCAAGATTGCATCACTGCACTCTAGCCTGGGCAACACGGCAAGACTGTGTCTCCAAAAAAAAAAAAAAAAAAAAAAAAAAAGAACTGACTTCAAAATAGTGTCACAGATACAGAGAAGTTGCAGAGGAGGAAAGGAGAGAAAATAAATATATTTTATAAGTAAAGTTTGATATTTGCAGTATTAGTATTTTTTTGCTTAAGAAATGAGGACTATTTTGATATGATTAAAATTTAATCTGAGACTTGAGCAAGAAAATTTCAAAAACTGGCAAAATGACTGTATCTCAAATGTCAGTAAGGTGTCAGTAATTTAACAGTACCTAAATATTTTGTTGTTGGGTCCCGGTCTCTGTTATGTGCAGATCCCCTCTTCCCACCCCAAGTAAAACAAACTACATCAGATTTTTCAGGAATTAATTCCCATGTAAACCAGGCATTGGCTTGACAATTGATTTTGACTTCAACAATGTAAATGTATATATAGAGAGAGACACCAGAAGCAAATGCAGTCTGCCTTTCCTTAGCCTACTGAATTGTCAAATCAAAACAATGGAGACAGGCAGAAAAAAATAAATTTATAAGGCAGGTAGAATAGTATTGAGCTTATGGAGGAAGCAGAAAATGAAAGATAACTTGCCAATCGATTGTAAAAGGTGGATCAAGGCTGAGAAGCTCCCTACCTGAGTAGGATTTGAGACAGCATCTCTAGCGTCCCCTAATCCTTTCTGGCTTCAACAGCTGTTTGTAAAACCCCTCATCCATGTTTCTAACAAATACTGCTTCCTGCCACAGGTCACTGCATACAGTCATTCTCCTACCTGCAGCCAGAAGCCTTTAGCTGGAGAGTTCTGTCTTACTGATGGTAAAGTACAAAGTCAGGTGGTATGATCAAGGGTTGGCTGGCACCATCCCTATTACTGTGACATTACCTGTGTGATTTAATGATTCCTCCTCTTCAGCTTCCTCCTCTGCAAAATAAAGGTGACAAATTTTACCTAAGAGATCTTACAAGGAACCTACAAAGTAAGTGTGTAAAACAACTAGCCCAGCACTCGGAAAGGACTGTGGTCTCTGAATGGAGTCACGTCTTTGCATTTCTGAGACTGTTGTCTGTTCAGTGTGTCCATTTATGACATCTTTATTTTGGAGGGGAAACATTTTATATTCCCTTTATATGGTCAAAGTTTGTGGCAATTAGAAGAGTGATATAGTAGAAAGTACTAAATAAACAACAATAATGAACTAGATACAACAAATAATTCCCTTACCTCCATTATAAAATTTAAAAAAAAAATGCCTTTCTAAAATAACCTTGCCTCACCTAGTAAGCACAGCAGGGATTCCATACAACTGTGACTGAAAAATGTTTCCCACGTTCTGTTTATTCTAAAAGTATACTGTTATTTTTTAATCTAAATTCAGAAATTTAATTAAAGTTCATTTAATAACTGCTACTGCTTTTCTAGTTATTCAGGCAGACAGTGAAGGGGAGATTTCTAGCCATACAACCATAGTAAGTAGACATTGTTAGTTTGGCATAGCCATAAATATATACCAAATTAAGAAGATTATTTTTAAATATGTCAGCTGCACAGTTCTTTTTCAAGGTTTGTGAGAACATTTTTACTTATAATGGATAGTTTTGGCTGCAGATTCACATTTTTATTTGATTATGATTGAGGCCCCAGAAGAAACAATTAAGGATCACGTAGTCTAGGTTTCTTTAGCAGCAAGTATAAGACTTTAATCCATAAATAGCCAGAATTAAAGTAATTTCTACATTGCTTCAAGCTGGGCCAGATTGGCATAATATAAAATCAATTTAGATTTGATTTCTCAAGAAAATTGAGCTTTTAAATGAAAAAAAAAAAACTTTGTGTTTGGCTACATTGTATGTTGGCATCAAAAATAATTCCCATAGATTGCTTTAACAAATTCATTGTTTTCACACAGTGATAATATTACAAAAGCTTACCATTCTATTTTAGATGACTAAATTCAGGTATTCAGTGTTGATCAAAGGAGGATAGAAAAATTGGCAGTAAATGTAACCCATTCTCACTAGAGTCTAATTTAAGAAGAAATAAATTAGGCTTTTAATTTATTTTTAAACTTTTCCTATTCAAAATCAACAATTAATGATTTTAAGTAATAAGAATGTTTCATAAATCTCAATATGCATCAACTCATCTCTTCTTAATGTAAGAAATTATGGTCAATCTGGTGAGTAGTATGTTCATTTGTCCATGAGATTTTATTTGCTTCATTTGTTCATTCATTGAGAGATTTCAGAAACATTTATTGAACAAGAACAATATACCAATGTCTGTTATCAGAAATTAAGATAAAAAGAATAAATATGATACATGTCATGTCTTCAATTGTTCCACACAATAATGGAGAGTTTAGTGTGGTGGCTTAAACAGTTTTTAAGGAAACATACATCTCCTCTGAATCTTGTTTAAACCTGCCTTGCATTTGTTTTTTTTTTTAACACACTCCTCTTATTTTTGTACATTATTCTTTGTTTTTACAGAATCTTGCCTAGACTCTTCTTGCCTGTTTTTTTATTCATATAACTTTTTTGTTATTTTCTCATTAGTGTAACATCACAAAAACCATCAAAGCACAACATTCATATACAATATTTGAAAATAAATTACACAGTATAAATGGATTTTAGATACTTGCTCTTGTCATTTTCAGTTGTTAATTTGTTGCTGTCCTCTTTGGCTGAAAATATAGTGTTAAGAAAAACTGAATTCTGTGCATGTGAGAAGGAAGATGACCTCTTTTTACTTTGATTCTGATCTCAAATGCAAAGGGTGTGCCATATCTTTACAATCTTTCTGTCCATATCAATAATCAGAAGTAAAGTATGTACTGGATACTGTATCAGTTTCCTAGGGCCACTGTAACAAAATGTCACAAACTGAGTAGCTTGAACATCAGACATTTATTGTCTCAAAGCTCTGAAGGCTAAGAAGTCCAAGGTCAAGGTGTCAGCAGGGTTGGCTCCTTCTGAGGCTGTGAGGCGGGATCTGTGCTACTCCCCTCTCCAGGCTTCTGGCCATTTGCTGGCCACGTTTGATATTCCTTGACTTGCAGAATCATCACCCCAATCTCTGCCTTCATCTTCATTTGGCATTCTCACTGTGTATGCATCTGATTCCAGATTTCCCCTTGTATAAGTGATATTGGTTATAAAGGATTAGAAGCCCACCCTCTTCCGGTGTGAGCTTATCATAACTTGACTAACTGAATTTACAAAGTAAGTTTAAAGTTCTGAAGTACTTCGACATGTTAATTTTAGGGCGGGGGCATAATTCAATCCATAGAAGACCATGAATTACATTGGCTCAGATTTATGTAAAGCTAAATAGATTTCCCATATCACTCTAAGAATGCATGGGTGAACTATATACTTGCCATCATGTTTTGCATGATGGCACAACATGTACCTTCTTCATGACTGTTAGAAACTCTGCACAAGTGTTTATAGCATGGATAATTAAAATTATCTCTTTCTTTCTTCATCCTTTCCAATGTAGCATTTGGTCCTTTGGTTAGGACATCATTCAGAGACGCATCAACCACCCCTCTCCCATCTCCTTCAAATTGTTCATTATGACCATATTTGGTAAACTATTCTAAAAGATATTTTTATTTCCATTGACACTCTATCCTACCCTGAGATCATATCATTGCTCTCTATTAAGTTTTCATTTCTTAAATTTTAGGATGAGCATTCTTAGCATATAAAGTTGATCTGTTCCACTTAAACAAAGTATCTTCAAATTTGAATGCATTCTGTAGTTCAGATCACTCACTAATTCCCCAGGAGACAATGTAAAAACCACTTTAACTCTCTAAACTAATACACATAAAATCTATCATTCCAGATGTCCTACATCGAATTCTCCCTGGGGAAGTCAAGTCCTGGAAACTTTTAGATGCTACTGAACTTGTGAACTGCATACTAAGAATATGATGTTCCCTAATTTGCATCCTTTCTCTGTCAACAAAACACTGTAACTCTTTTTCTTTTCTTTTTGAATTGTAAACGTTCTCATTTGAAGCTTAGCGTGCATTAACCCTTAAAGTATAATAAGGTTGCCAAGTATGGAGACGGGAACACAGCAGAACTTGATTAGAATGTCAATGCAATTTCTTCTTTATTCTAACTCTCAGTTTTCTAATCTTCCCTTCTTTCATATTCTTTATATGTAGAAAATTTAAGGACAATAAGACTTACTTGTAAGGATTGCCTTAGTACTGAATCAGCTAAATGTAACAGTGAAAGACACTTAATACATGTTTAGCTCCTTTCTTGTTTCCTTGCGTAATTTGTTCACTTTTACTTACTTAAATGCTAAAGTTAAATGGTAATTACATAGACAAGGTACAAGAGCTGTTTATAGCTGCAGGGAGCTATATTGTTTTAAACTTGAAGTTATTATGAGATGTTACTTTTGATTATGTCTTCAGTTTGCCGAAGGGAATGAAGACAAATAAAACCAAGTTAAGAGGCAGAGGCTGGAATGTTTTCAAAGTTTCCGTAACTTATTCACTTATGCATACCAAGAATCTTAAGATTTTTCTAGAGGAAAAAAATATTTTTATCTGCATCACTGTTCCATTCCCAGATTAACATGGAGAATTTGAAAATCCCTCAATTATTTTTTTTTCCCAAAAATATCTGGCATGACTCTGATGTCTAGTTTTTAATGATTATTTCAAGATTATTATTTTTAGAGTTCAAATTTAGGGTCGTACAGCAGTCTCTTAAAATTCCATTTGACCAAGGTCCATATAACGAAGGTATACTTCTTTGCAGTGTCAATTTATTAAAATAACTAACTTCATTTCTCAGAAAGCAACTATAAAAATTGAACTCCAGTGTGATTCTTGATGTACTAGGATCAAAATAAAAACAGTAAAAGATTATGGATTACATCATATCGATTATTTAAAAATTGTCATCATGAAATATAGTCAGTAGCACCTGAGTGGAAAAAAGGAGAGAAGAGGAGAAGAAGGAGACAAGGTTGTTGGAAGAGGAAGAAGAGAGGAAGGACAGAAGGACAGAGTCAGAGGAGAAGGTGAGAAGTGCTGGCGGGGTTGAGTTGAGAATCTGCCTCCTGGTATGCAGATGCTGGTTCCTGTACCGCTGTGACTCCTGGAAGGGTGAAGTCTCCCTGGATGTTGTCAAGGGGAATACAAAAAATGTCTCCCTAGGGAAGCCAGCTGTCTGATCAGCCTTCCTGTCCAGTCCATGACAGAGCAGAATCCTAAGCTCCTGGAGCTGGGTCTCTTTGTTCCGTGCCATTTGTCCTTGGACTCCATTTAAAATGTGCCCTCCTGCTGCTTCTCATCACCAGCATCCTCACCAGTGACCTCCGCTTCGAGACTCTTGTCTGCAGCACTTTGGTGTCATTTTCATTAGGTAATGCATTTATGTCACCTGACCCAGGAGCCACATTTCTGCCATCCTCTGCCTTTGACCTCTATATATTCCGAGAGGGATTTCTCCCATGCCTTGACGTTTCTGATTCAGTTCCCTGGCAAGAGGTCTGTGGCCTTCGGACGTGGGGCTGCCTCAACATGAGCCCTGGAGTGGCACAGAGATACACTCTTTGACACTGCCTGTCGGTTTTCCCTGAAAAAATTTTCTTATATAGAAATAAAAAATAAGTCTGGTTTTATTTTATTGGAAAACTGCCTTAGAATTGTCATTCCTCATTCTTTTTTTTGTTAAGCTCTAAAAACTATTGAAAGTGCTTTGCCATGTGTGTCAAAGGCATTTTATAATGTTCAAAACATAGTTATATATTTTTCTATAGCTGGTATTTATGTGATTATGTAACAGTCATCCAATTGAACAGAAATGGCATATAATTTGAATTTAGTAACGTTAAGCTTGTCAGTACTCAGTAAAATCCTACCATTTGCCTGCGTAAAAGGTTTTTAAACTCACAGTAATGTCAGGTGGGAAAAATCGTCTGGAACACAGCGCAACTCTGCCTGAGTTGGACACTTGGGGCCACATGTAGTATCTCTGTAGCCTTGGGGAAGTTAATGAACTCTTCTGAGCCTCCATCTTCATAGCCATAAAATCCACATAATACCAGTGCCTATGCCATTAGATTTAAGTGAAAATGATAAGAGTATGTGGTTAAGGCATTTAGCACACACTTGCCACATATAAGGCAATGTGAAATTGTTAGTCACCATTAGTAGTAGTACTAGTGTTCAGAATTTTTTTAGTTAATATTGTTCTATTTTGTTTTTAAAATGCCAAAGTTCTATGCCAGTGTTCTGTTGAGGAATGTTATCGGTTTGAAAATTAAATATATTTTTGCCTAATTTTTGGTTTTGGGATTTCAGGCATTTTTCTCAGTGCTGTTCCAAAGACATCTCTGCACTGATGGAGAGGCTCTGTCTGTGGCAGCCATGTGCTACATGTGGCTACTGAGCACTTGACATATGGCTAGCGCAATTGACAATCTGAATTTCTAATTTTATTTCACTTTTTAGTATAAATATTGTGTGGGTGATGCTTATACAAAGTATTTCATCTGAGAAACTGAAATAGCTGCACGTCACTGGCATACACAGTATTGAACAGTGTTGCTCTAGGCAACTTGTTAAAGTAAGTAAAATTATTATCCCAATTCAACAAGAATATATAAGACATAAGACATATCACTGCAATTAATTTCCCTACACTTCAGTTTGTGACCCATTTTCTTTTCTTTTTTGGCTCCCAGATGGGTGTGTGTGTGTGTGTGTGTGTGTGTGTGTGTGTGTGTGTGTGTCTGCACATGCTCATGTGTGTGTGTACTGGATCAATTTCTTTTTTTTTTTCTTTAAATTCAGGGGGCTGCATATGCATGTTTGCTACATGGGCATATTGAGTGATTCCGAAGTTTGGGCTTCAGTTGAACTCAACACCCAAATAGTGAACATAGCACCCAAAAAGTAGATTCGCAGTCCTTACCCCTCCCTCCCCTGCCCTCCAGACTCTCGGAGTCCCCAGTGTCTGTTGTTTCTATCTTTATGTCCATGTGTGCCCACTGTTTAGCTCCCACTTACAGCTGAGAACATTTCACATTAGATTATTTGTTTTTGCATTAATTCACTTAGGAAAATGGCCTCTAGATGCATCCACGTTCCTGCAAAGGACATGATTTCATTTTTTATGGCTACGTGGTATTCCACGGTGTATATGTACCATATTTTCTTTATCTAATCATCTGTTGATGGGCACTTAAGTTGATTCCATGACCTTGTCATTGTGACTAGGGCTACAATAAACAGCGGAGTGCAGGTGTCTTTTGATAAAACTATTTTTCTTTTGGGTAGATACCCAGGAGTGGGATTGCTGGGTCAAATGATAGATCTATTTTTAGCTCTTTGAGAAATCTCCATACTGTTTTCCACTGGGGTTGAACTAATTTACATTCCTTCCAGTAGCATATAAGTGTGTCCTTTTCTCCACACCCTTGCCAATCTGTTATTATTTTGACTGTTTATTAATAGCCATTCAGACTGGTATGAGACGATATCTCATTGTGGTTGTGATTTTCATTTCATTGATGATGGAGATATTGAGTGTGTTGGCATGTTTGTGGGCCATTGTATGTCTTCTTTGAAGAAGCGCCTGTCAATGTTGGGACTTATTTTCTAAAACAGAAACATACAATTGCTTGATTATATTGTGGGAAGATTTAGAGGCCGTCAATCATGTAAAATTGGACTTTCTACTGGGAGGGTGCTCCCCCATCCTCTGCCTTCATCTGAAACCTGCCGCGCACTTGTTGGCTCCCATATACTCCCAGCTTGCATCTACCATGCAACTAACTACAGGAGAGACCATTCTGGAATGTTCTTCCCAGACATTCCCTTGGCTTTTCCTGTGGTCCTTATTCAATGTTCAGCATTTCAGAGACTGGCCCTCATCGCCTGCCCCACCATCCTCCCCCTTCGAGGCCCAGCTGCTCCACCTTTGCCCTGCCACTTCGTCACATCAGCCTGTCTTACGTTCTTCACGGCACCATCATGAATGATATCTGTAGCTTATCTGTTTTATTCTGCTCTTCTCCTTCTAGAAAGTAAGTCTGTGCGAGATGAACCCTATCAACCTATGCACCATGCAAACACCAAGGACTCAGAACAGAGTCAGTAGAGACTCGGTGCTCAAAATATCTTGCTCAAAACATGAATCCACAGGGGAATTGATCATTTGCATTTCTGCACTTCGCATTCATGTATCAATCATCCCTTTTTCTTCCATGCCGCTGCTCTTTATTAGGTATGAGTTAGCACATTTAGAGATCCACGGATCCATTTGCTGCTGAAACAAAAGTCAGCCTTGGTCAAGATAAAATTTTTCTCTCTAAAAACAATATATTCCCTGTTATTCCCTGTCATAAGGATTCTTCTTCATTTCAAGTTACTAACATTCTGTGCTTGAATTCCAACGAATGTTTTCTATATAATCTTTTAATCATTTAAAAAAAATCAACGATTTTGTATTTTAGTCATTACTATATAATTTTTAATTATTTAATAATAATTATTTAACAATAATCTTGTTGGATTAAAACCAATTCAGGAAGACTCACCATCCCCTATCCTACCTTTGGTAGCTTTGTGGAAACAAAAATGCTAAGGTGGGAGTTTGTATCCTTAAGGAATCTTTTTTTTTTTTTCCCTGAAACAGAGTCTTGCCCTGTCCCCCAGGCTAGAGTGCAGTGGTGCAACCTCTGCTCACTGCAACCTCCGCCTCCTGGGTTCAAGCAATTTTCCTGCCTCAGCCTCTTGAGTAGCTAAGATTATAGGCATGCACCACCACATCCAGCTAGTTTTTGGACTTTTAATAGAGATGGAGTTTCACCATGTTGGCCAGGCTGGTCTCAAACTCCTGACCTCATGATCTGCCCACCATGGCCTCCCTAAGTGCTGAGATTACAGGCGTGAGCCACTGCACCCAGCCTTCTTGTTTGTTTTTGACTCAGAAAGAAGATGAGATGTGCCCCAGTAACTACAGTAGTTGACCTGGTCCCCAGACTCATAGGAACCCTGGGGAAATGAAGCCCTGATTAGCAATGGGAAGGAAAGGGTGTAACTAGGTGGCAAAGGCATCTGCGGCTGTGGAGGAACCTTCAGGATTAATATTGCCAGCTACTTGAGAGGTATAGTTGTTATTTTAATTAGGAACTTTATACCAAATTGAAGATACTTGCCAACATCTGTGCATGTTGACAAGTACTGAGTTTGCTGAAATTCCTCATTTTTGGTAGCTAAATAATTCACTAGAGACAACTGAACTGAAATGATAGGTTTTTTCATATCTTTCCAATTAAAAGGGTTCCACCAGCCAGAGAGTCTGTGTTCGGTATTCTGTTTTAGAAACCTGTGTTTTAATATTCAGTTTGAGGTGAAGGGAACACTGGGCAGAGAATTCTTTCCTGGCCCACCCTTTCCCTGGAGTCTTTCTGGATACTCTCTAAGTCCACTTGGGACTCATCCCTCCTGCAGCAAATCATATTTATCTAGGGTTGCTTAGGACTATCATGTTAATATTACAGTAGCTTACCGCAAATGATTGTAGGAAAATGTGAGACTGGGATCCTTTCACCTTCGTGTTCCTGTATGGCTGCCAAATGCCAAAGCCAGTGTGACACACCCTTCCTCTTACTCGCCTCTGCCCATGTACAAAGCGAATGGCATCGAGAAACTCTTCTGAGACCCCTTAACAAGGTCAAGGATAAGAAAGAAGATTCAGAATAGAGCAAGGTGCTCTCGCGTATCCTTTGTGAAATGAGCTGGAGGTTAATGCTTCCTGCGGGTGCTGGAAGTGGGTAAAGCAGAGCGCTGTGAGGCGGATTCTGCATTTGGAAGCCACAGACAGCTGGTGGCCTGCCCTTGCACAGAATGTCAGGAGGACTGTGGCCTGAGGTGCAAGTGCCCTGAATCTGGGGTGCGCTGGGCAGCTGAGATGGGGAATATACGGATGAAACGATGCTTTGGAGGTGGCTGCAGGGTTGGCCTATTGCCAGAGTCTGTGGAGCAAGGACATTTGAAGAGATCTGGGCCATATAGGCAAAAGCCAGTATTGGGTTGATTTGGGTCCCGTCAGCAGGTGTCTGGGAGACTTTCACAGGATGTGTTCCATTGGGAGTCCAGTGACAGAGGACAAAATCGAAAGTGACCCTCCCAGAACAGAAATGCATCTGTGCAGGATAAGGGAATCCCAGGAGAGAGGAGTCCAGCAGGAGAGCTCTGAAGAGGCCCTGCACTGAGTAACTTCACCAGCTAAGAAAGGACAAAACCAAGCAGCCACATGGAGCAAAGGGTAGGGAGTGAAAGAACTGCATTCTCTGTCCCCACTGCAGACTTCCAGCCATGAGCTGTGGAAAACAGAAAGACCTAATGCTTGGTTAATTCTGGAGTTTGGAAGAGCATCTTTACATGTAGATTCTAATCACAGAGTTATGACTATTTGGCAGCATAAAGTGACCCTAAGTCTGTCCCTTGACTACGGATAAGCAGATATGGCATGGGAACGCTCCCAGATTTGTTCAGTGTCTGAGAAAGATTACTTAACCAGTTATTTTGGTGGTGAGAAAACAAAATAAAATTATGCCTTCTTACATCTGTGGTTGTGTTTATTCAACTTACTGATTCTATTTATGTATTTATTTTTGAGACAGAGTCTTACTCTGTTGCCCAGGCTGGAGTGTGGGACACAATCACAGTTAACTGCAGCCTCGACCTCCCAGGCTCAAGCAATCCTCCCCCTGCTAGCACCACAGGTGCATGCTACCACACCTGGCTAATTTTTAAATTCTCTCTTTCTCTCTCTCTCTCTTTTTTTTTTTTTTTGTAGAGACAGGGTCTCACTTTGCTGCCCAGGCTGTTCTCCAACTCCTGGCCACAGGCAAACCTTCCTCAGCCTCCCAAAATGCTGGGATTACAGGTGTAAACTACCATGCACATCTCTCATTTAAAATATTTGAATAAAGAACAATTTGTTACTAAAATTAGCCCTAAGCATAATTTAATTTTGCATTTATAGTTAAGACAAACATAGGCTTTTGAAATACCTTGGAGCCATCCTGCAGCAGAGGGCATTGGAAAGTCCACTGCACCTGGGCTGAGCTGGCTTTCCGCATGAATCTCAAACATCCTGATTTATGCTCCACTGCAGCAAGCATGTCTCGCAGGGAACCCTGGATAACATAGGCAAGGCAAAGGTGGGCCAGCCTTCATAGAGCTTGTAGTTCAGCATGAGAGGCAGGTAAATAAATGAATGCATATTCACTCAAAAATGTACATACTTTAAAAAGTGTTGAGAAAGAAAATGGAAAAAAAGGTGTAATGACAAAACAGCATAAAAGTACAGCCTAACCTTGACTGAGAGATCCTGGGGGCCTTGTTAGGGAGGAAATATCTGAGTTGAATGTGGACAGGGCACAGGCAGATAGGCAGCGTGTTGGGAACAGCCTGTGCAAGGGGCTGAGGAGGGAGGGGAGAGCTGTCTGAAGACCTGGAGGAAGGGCGTCAGGATGAGTGCGGGGAGGGTGGGTCAGAGAGCAAGCAGGGCAGATCCCACCTTACAGATGGCATTGCCATCACAGCTGCTGGCCGTTTTTGGCTTCTTAAAGCACATTACGGTATTTGTCTTTCCTCTTATGTTCAAAATGAAGGCAATGATATTTTATCTTTTTCACAGAGTGAAAAATCTATGTGGGCCTCAGGAGGAGTTTGCACGACCTAGTAGAAAGCAGGGTCTGGTTTGGACCAGCATATTTAAGCCTTAGTAACTTGTCCAGCAATTGTCTTTTTAATATGTTTCCAATACATGATTATTCATGTCTGTTAGTGAAATAAAAGACCAGGATATCATCTGAGTGCACTGTGGTTGTAGGATTTGCATGGGATTCCAGTGTGCACATGCTCCTGGGACAGACAGTGAGAAGAGCCGAATGGGAAGCTTGTTTAGGGGTAGTGGAGAGGGGGAGGAATAACGAGGCCACTCTGTCATTTAGGCTTGCTCTCTTTTGCTGCTTCTCAGCCTATGCATCTATAAATAGCTGAGGCTTCTGGAACAAGCACAGTGTCAGGGGTGGTGATGGGAGGAAGGAGGGGGATTTGCCATCCTTTGGGCTCCCTTGAGAGGATGGCCCTCCCGAGGCACCAGCAGCCATCGGATGAGAGCAGGATCCAGATGACAATATTAAGTGTCACAAGATTGGACCAGCCTTGGGGGAATGGACAACCCGTTCTGATCATTTCCCATGACTTGGTCTCCCCGCTCACCTCATGGACCGTCCTGCCTCCCCTCAAGTCTTCAGGTTGGTATTTGAATTTAAAAATGTAGAGGTTCACTGGGCATACAGATCATGTAAAATGGTGATTTTTTTTTCAAGCTTTTCTCCCTGAAACTATAGAATTCACAGATGCACCCCAGCGCAGTTAGGGAGCGAGAGGGGGTTGATCAGGCAGTCAGCCGCCAGCCCCAGCTCTGCCAGACCAGGGACCCTGTCATCTCATTTACGTGTTGGGCTTTGCCCACTTATTTCATTTGAAGTCAGTGTGGCCAATCTATGTTAAAATATACAGACCAGCAATCAAATAAATAGCTATGTTGGACTTCTGATTCTGACAAATTCTTTATTTTACTGATAAAGACACATGGTTTCCAAGACGCGTGTCCGGTGTTAGCACAACTGGTCTCTTGACTGTCACATGTGTACTGCCGGGTATTTTGCTCTGTAACGTAGGGTCAGTCACCAGTAGGAGAAAAGACCATAAATAGGAAATGGCGTTATTGTCAGTGACTGCTGAAAACAAGCCTTCAAACATTCACTCAGCTTTAGCAAAATGCAAAATGTGCACTTACAAAAAACAGATGAAAAACTGAAAACTTGGTGTGACAACTTGTGCACACATGTGTACACTCGCACTCATACATGCACTCACACTGTTACACTCATGCACATTCAGACTCTCATACACACACCCTCTCACACCAGTCACCCTCTCTTATGGACACACACACATTCTTATACTTGCACACTCACAAATACTCTTACACACCTGTGTACACTCATACACACACCACTCACCCTCTCATGCACACACATTCTTACACTTGCATTCTCACCCATACTCACACACCCACACTGTCATATTCACATTTTCACACTCACAAAAACACACCTTCATTCTCTTGTGCACACATACATTCTCACACAGTCACGCGCCCTCATTCACACACATTCTCACACACCACACACTGTCACACACACACTCCTCACACACACCCTCGTGCACACACGCAGCCATCATACACTCTCATACCCTTGAACTCTCACACATGTTCACACAAACACACACACACCCCACACATACGAACATGTCAGTTGGCATCAGAGCAAAAAGAATTCAGCTTCCAGGGACCCCAAAAAACAGTTATTTGGTGCACTGGGTGGTGCTGAACCTTCCTCAGGAACAACCTGTCAGCCTGGTGTCATAGCTGTCATGGTTGGTGTCTGTATGGAGAGAACATTTCATCTCTTGGAAGTAAAATGGCAAACTGTGGGAAGAGATAAGCTTGGCAACATTGGCTTCTCTTGAAAGCAATTCAGAGCCTGTGTGGGCACAGCTCCTGAGCAGCTGGGCACTTGGGCAGCTGGGCACCTGGGCACAGGGGCTGGGCATATAGGCACCCACGAAGGGCCTCTGAAGCAGCTGTGCTTGGGAGGTCTCCTGCCCCTTCTGATGGACGCTGAGGGGACACATTTCAGATGTCCTGGGGATGTCCAGGGAGGGAAGACTGTCTCTTCACTAAAAGAATGGGAGCAAAAGCAGAGACATGAATGTGTTTTTGCTTCTCAGAAACAGCTGCATGGAGCCAGTAGATTCAAATACACCCTGGTGCAGAGCTCTGAGGCTTTAAGAAACCTAATTTTAAATAAATGGAGACACCTGGGAATGTAGGAATCCACGGGCTGGTTGGAGCTCCCTCGTGAAGATCCACCTTTTCCACCTAGAGGTTGATTGGTGGTGTAAAAATGGAGAGAAACCAGCGAAGGCCAGGACGCCCACCCTGTAGCACCAGCTAGTTAGTGGGAGCTGAGGACTGCCTGGAGGAGGGATTCTCTGGACCCAGCAATTACACCTCCCTGACCCCATGGGGGCTGCTGAGGAGGTCCTAAGGATGATACCTGTCCTCCATCGGGGCACAGAACCCACCTACACTTAAAGGAAGCCGAATTACATTTCATAATGTTAAGTATGATTCTAACCTGCCTTCTCCTGCATAAAAGTCACTTGCACAGTGAGGTCTGGCTCTGTAATTACCCCTCCCTCATCCAGCCCCCAGGTCTAACATTCACTCTTTGACAAATATTTAGTGAGCAATTATTATATGCTAAGCACTTGATGTACCTGGCAGGGGTTAATAAAGAGAAAAACACTTTGTATCCTATTTTAGGAACATTTATAGTTAAAGGTTTCTGCGTTAAAAAAAAAAAAAAAAAAAAAAAACTGAAGAAAATGTTTTTTGAAAAACGCATATTTTCTTGCCATAATTTTTTTTGATGTAAAGATTGACAAGGTTATGAAAAATTAAACATTAAATTTTAGATGCAATGAATCATCATATTTAACATTTTCAGCTATAGGAAACTGAGGCTATCTTGGAATATACAAAATATATGGGCCTAGGGAGAAAAGTACAGCTCACAATCATCATTTAAGCTGCCTTAAAGATCTTTCACAGAAAGGGGAACAAATATGTCTCTAACACCAGTTGTTTGCCAAACTCTATCTATAGCCTCCTGAAGCCCCTAATATAGTTAGGCTTTAAGTCTCCACCCAAATCTCATCTTGTATTGTAATCACCGTTAGCTCCATAATCCCCAGGTGCCACGGGAGAGCCCAGGTGGAGGTAACTGAATCATGAGGATGGTTTCCCCATGCTGTTTTCCCAATAGTGAGTTATCACGAGCTCTGATGGCTTTATAAGGGGCTGTTCCCTATTTGCTCAGCATTTCCCCTTCCTGCTGCTTCCTGAAGAAGGAGCCGTCCTTCCCCTTCACCTACCACCATGATTGTGTCCTGAGTTCTCTCCAGATGCACTGAACTGTGAGTCAATGAAACCTCTTTCCTTTATGAATTGCCCAGTCAGGGGCAGTTCTTTATAACAGTATGAAAGTGGACTCACCTATGCCCGCAGACGAAAGCAGTGTTCAGGGAGGCGGGTGACTTGCTTGGTGTTGCAGATTCGGATTTGCCGCTAGGGCTGTTAGGACACAGCTCTGTTTGATGAGACACTCCAGCTCACTTCTCAGGCACCATGTCTGTGGGTAACGATGGCATTTTGCAAAAGTAGAAGCCCTGTAAACATTTATATAGATGAGTAGGTCATTCTAGATTTGTGTGTGTGTAACTGACATCTTGAGATTCCTACCCACTTCCCCTCCCTCTTGTGGCCCTCACCCATCTTCTGCCGGCCATTGGCTGAGCACACAATTCATCCTCTCGTTCACAATGCCCTCCTGTCTGTGGGGTTATTGGAAGGGAAGAGAAAGCTTGTAAAGTGCAAACTAAAAGTAAATGCTTCAAAGAAGGTCACTGACTTCGTAAATAGTCTAGCCAGGATTATTTTTCATTTTGACACACGAAAAAGGGATGGACTTTATGATTTCTGTAATTGTTTATGGCCTGGTTATTAAGAAACCTGAAAATAAATAATTTGAAAAGATTTTAGCTCATGGCTGTGCATAGACATTTTTCAAAATATACCATGGCAGAAATATGGTATGTACATTTTAAAGTTGACAAATAGGGAAGCTGCCTCTGTAAATCCAAATATGTATATTCTAGAAAACTGAGTTCAAGCTTCCTTCATCTGAATTACAGGCCTCCACTATTTTGTTTGCTTTTTTGCGTTTGCTTCCATTATCTCACAATTTTAATTATTTACAATATAATTACCGACTATGGACACATTGACAGAATAACATGGTTGAAAAAAACAGTACAGTAGGTGGATAACATTATTAAACATTTTTAAAGCAATATTTTGGTGGTATCTTTCATTTTTCACTTAACAGTTTATCTCTACATGTTCTTATAAGAAATGATTTTAATGTCTATGTGATATTTCATTATGTGAATTTATCATGATGTATTTTGTTATTCGCCTGTTTCTGAACATTAAATTTAGTTTTGATTTTTAGGTATTATAAATAATACTGTGCTTAACGTAATTAGTTATACATTCTGTGCCCAATTCTAATTTTTCCTGTGACAGAATTTAAGGAGGAGAGTTACAAAACAGAGTGTCTAACTTTATTAAGGCTCCTGATAAATATTTCTGGTTTTCTCAATTGTGTTTATTCACATTTACACATCTGTGGCTTCAGAAGTACTGTTGGCTGGGTGCGGTGGCTCATGCCTGTAATCCCAGCACTTTGGGAGGCTGAGGTGGATCACTTGAGATAAGGAGTTTGGGACCAGCCTGGCCAACATGGTGAAACCCTGTTTCTACTAAAAATAAGCCAAGCATGGTGGCGTGTGACTGTAGTCCCAGCTACTCAGGACGCTGAAGCACTAGAATTGCTTGAACTCAGAAGACAGAGGTTGCAGTGGGCCAAAATTGTGTGACTGCACTCCAGTCTAGGCGAGAGGAAAAAAAAAAGACTATTCTATCTAGTCATGTATGATTCTGACCCCCAAAGTGGAGACAGTGTCTCATCAAAGCCATAAATCTGTAGGGTGTTTTAATAGGTAGATATTTTGTATCCTGACAAATTTTAGAATTCTTTTGGTATTTTATTATTCTCTTCTCCTTAGTTTCTTTGGCCTTATTGAGAAAATTTATGATTTTAAAAGTCAAATAATTTTATAGGCTTAGAACAAAAATAAATGTAAGTACTATTTTATACCAGTTTTTAAAAATATATGTGTCCATGCAATTGTGAGGTATATATGTATATAAATGTATTTCAAAGACAAATATTTTACCCTTTCATCTTTCCTGTAAACTGTAGCTAGAATTGCATTTCTAAAGTAAAGATACACATAGGACGCCCCTCATAAAATGCTGTGATAACAACATTTGTCTGTATGACAAAGGGCTGGGCCTGGCAGCCCTCCTAAGCTAGCCCCATTCCTTTAGCTAGTCTTCACAGGTCACTTTACATATTCCAAATCTGCCACATATTTTTATACTGTGTCTTGTGCCTAAAGGAAGCACGCTATGGATTTTTTCTTCCTACTATTCCTCTGCTTGAATACCCAGACTCTCTAAAGATCAAATTCCCAGAATACCAACTGCCCTGTTGACATCTTTAGCATCGGCTCTAAGTCCATACGACTCTGTTGGTTGAATAAGTAGTATTATTAAAGCAAATATACTGGAAAGGTTACGAGGCCTGAGGTGGTCATTTGGTCATAGTACGCATTCGTTTAATTTAACTATACACTTTCAAGGGAGGGAAGGAAAAAGTAGCATTAACTCCTTGGAGCAGGCTTCAGTGTTTTTCCAGGGCTCTTGAGCAGGTGAAAGTTCATGAAGACCTTTGTATCTTGGGGGAAAAAAGGAAAATAGGCATGGGAAGCAGTTGACCGGTAATTTCACAAGCCTTGGAATTCTGCTTGTGGCTGACAGTTTCCAATGAGACCTTCTAGAAATCTGGTAGCAAGTGACTCCTCACTCTGAGAAAGGAAGTCTTGCCTTCCTTCATGCCTTCAATTAGAGCCAGGAAGAAGGTATGGAAAATGCGTTTTTTAGATCCCCACGTATGAGTGACATTCCATGCCTCATCTGGATTGGCTCTATAATAGTGACTTTTGATATTCCTTGTTTCCTTGTCAAAGTATTTCAAAAGCGTTCAAGAACAAGAATTGGCGTGGCTAATACCAATATTTAAAGTGTCAGTGACAGAGCCAGGCAGCAGTAGCTATGGAGATAGAAACCCCAGGCAAAGGACCTTAGGTACACATTTCTTTTGGACACAGTAGACTCAGCCTATTTAATGCCAACATGATATTAAACCATTTAATGAAACAAAAACACTTACACACGAAACACTTCAATATGTTTAAAGATACCATTTCAAATTCTAGAGATTCCAGAAAAATGAGCAAGAGATAATGAAGTTATAATGCAACATGAGAAAGAGGGTTTAACATTTTTAAGGGATATGGAAAGATTTCCTCCCCACGCCCACCCCCAGAAAAGCCACTAGAACAACTCTAATCTCATTTCTGCAATAAGCATCTGTTGGGCAATGATGCTGTCCACGTGCAGGTGCAATGAGAATTTCGAGATCCAGACCTAAGCCTGTAGCCCTGGAGCCTATAACCCAACTGGGGGCAAGCTCAAACCTGCTGATAACATGCAGGGACAAATACCAGGAATGTCAGAACAGAAGGATGAGCAAGTTGCCATGGAAATGGTACACAGAATACCAGTTTCCTTTGGGAAGGGAAAATCTAACATGAAAGGTGATATTTGGATTGAGCCTTTAAAAAAGCATAGAAATGTCTCTCCAGTCCCAACTCCTTGGCCTCTTTATCTGTTGACTAGGGTACTGCAGGGCACCTCTAACCTGCCTCTCAAAGTGTCACCCTCACTTTGTGACAAATCCCATTGCAACATCCTCATCTACCTACTTTTTAGCCTTATCATAGCTCCAAGCTTCCAATAGGATCTGACCTTTGAGTCGCTGGAGAGGGAATGAGAGTGCTAGAAAATACATTTTGACAACACACTTGCTCCCAACTGGACCTTCACTTCTGCCACCCTGGACGTTTCCCTGGTCTCTGAATTGGGAAGCCCTTCCTCTTCTATGCTTTTGAAATGGTGTTTTATGGTCTTGCATATATTTAAATGGAAGTTTTGCATTGTCCCTTTAGGTCTCTGCCTAAGTGTGTGCATGCATTATAGTATATATTGCAGATGTGTGATTGTTTCCTTAATAAGCCTCTTCCCAGTCTGGAGTCTCAACCCCTTGAGGACAGGCACAGGGCCTGCCACATTGCATGGCACGTAGAATGGACTCAATAAATGCTTTTTAAGAAAAAAAAAAAATGCCGATCTCCCTCCCAATAGAAGTAAATTGAAAAAAAGGGGACAGAGGGAACAGCATGAACAAAACAACCTTATAGTCATGAAGCACAGGTCACATTCAAAGACCTGTGAGTGATCCAGTTAGGGCTAAGTAATAGCATGCACTCGGGATAAAATGGAAAAGAGGCTGGGTGTTTGGTTGAGTAAGATGCTTGAAATCATGCTTGTGTTTTGGATAATAGAATTTACAATGACTCAGATTTTGGAAAAGTTAAGTGTGTACCTTATTTTGTTTGTGAGTTATATTCAGACTGTAGTGCAGGACAGTAGGCTAGCAGAGAACATGGAGGCAGAGATTTTGTTGAGATTTTTTATTTTTTAACTTTTCCACTGGTCACACTAGGGCTAAAGAGTGGACAAGGCCAGGAAATCAGATTAGATATTAAAATCTATGCTGGAAAGTGAAAGTGAAAATTAAGCGATGGTTTGGCGTTGCTCTCATCTTTGGTCCAGTAATAAAGAGAACTGTAAATGTGTTTTGGAGGACACTGAATAGCTGCTGCAGAGCTTACAGGGTGCTGGCTCCTGGTGTGGGGAGAATGCTTAAGCCATTTCTGTGCCTTCTGCTTCCAGCGGATCAGCTCCAACAAGTATAACTGAATGACATCTTCTGTGACCCTCACCTCATTTACTTCTTCATTATTACTATTATTTTGTATTTTTTAATTGACACATTATAAATATTTATGGGGTACCTAGTGCTGTTTTGATACGTATAATGTATAACGATCAGCTCAGAGCCATTAGCATCTCCATCTCACATTTATCATTTCTTTGTCTCTAGAACATTCACTATTCTTCTAGCTGTTTGAAACTATATATTATTGCTAGCTGTAGTCATCCTACATTGCTATAGAACATAGAACTGATTCCTTCTATCTAGCTGTAATTGTGTATCCTTTAACAAAGCTCTTCCCATCCCTGATTATTTTTATTAGTTGAAAAATGCTATGATCTGAGCTCATGAATTCCTTTTTATGGCTTGATCCTGTGAGAATAGGAAGAGCACCATATAGTTGAATTGAGCATAATCACCAAAATTCTCCTGTGGTAAACGCAGGACCCCCTCCACCTTCCAGAAGACAGCAACTGGATTTCTTCCTTGGGACAAGCTCCAACTACTGGTTAAAAGAGGGGTAAAGTGAATCAGGCTATTTTGTGGTTATTTTCCTCTACGAATTTTGTTAAAGCATGTTGCCTGAGAACTAATCCTTTAACAGCAGAGAAAGAGACAGGAGAAAAAAAGAGAACGGAAAACAAGGTTTAGTAATGGACTATTGGAAAGTCTTTAGAAGGCAAGATCAAAGTCCAAATATGCAGCCACACCCATACAGAAAGGAGAGGAAACAGAAAAGGTGTTTTTGGTGTGGATGCTATAGGTACCTTTGTTGTCCGAGACAGATGTGCATTTGCTGTTGAGTTAGAAGTGAGAATCTAGATTTGGGGGAATAAATATATCTCCATGTGATGGAACACAGGAAGAACCAATGAAGGAAAAGGGAGGGATGAAGAATTGGGGAGAAAAAAGGCAAAGATGAGGTAGTGACTGACGCCAAAGATTGCTGAGTGTCATGATGGGGACAAGAAAGTCTACAGTTTGTAGTTTGCAGGTCACTGGTGGCCTTGGATACTTTTTTTTGAATGGAGTCTCACTCTGTTGCCCAGGCTGGAGTGCAGTGGTGCAATCTCAGCTCACGGCAACCTCTGCCTCCTGGATTCAAGCGATTCTCCTGTCTCAGCCTCCCGAGTAGCTGAGATTACAGGTGCCCGCCACCATGCCCACCTAATTTTTGTATTTTTATTAGAGATGGGGTTTTACTATGTTGGCCAGGATGGTGTTGAACTCCTGACCTCATATTTCACCCACCTCAGCCTCCCAGGCTCCTGGGATTACAGGTTTGAGCCATCATGCAGCTTGGAGAATTTTTTACCTCAGTTAATTTAAAATCACCTTGGTTTGCTGGAGTTTAACTAGAGAGTTTGTGAAGGAGTCAAAGTATTGACAGAAATGCTGGTTGATAATACTGGTGATGGTTATAGTAAAGAGCAGTAATTTTTGAAGTAATGAGAAAAAGAATGATGTAAAAGAATCGAATTTTAAAAAGGCAATCATTTACTGTTCAGTTAAGGTTTATGTTAGCCATAAGCAAGTTTCCCAGTAGGGCAATCTTGACTCTCTTCTCGCCCACTATCTTTTCTGAAATCACTTTTCTTTCTACACAGTGATGCTGAGGATAAGGCAAGCCTGACTATACTTGATGCTAGGACTGTGTTTTCACCACCGTGTCCACAGTGCATCTCTCCGATGTGCTACCTTATGCTAGACTCTTTGGATAAGGCCTAAACTACAGCATTCTAAGACAATAGATGTAGCATCAGTTTCTCAAAGGTAAACCGCTTGTCAAATATGTGTGAGGTATTATTAGATTGAAAGTATAATAGCTATAATATTCAATCTTCCTCTATTATGGCAAGCTATTTGAAAAAGTCTCGTGACACCTTTATGGATGTGTTGGAGAAAAATGGATTGAATAATAGACTTAAAGATGCTTCATAGCTGATTGGTGGACTCAAAAGGGTGTTCATTGTTTAATGCCTCCCCATGTGGACACCAGAGTATTCCAGAAAATAGAGAGCTAGCTCACATTCTCCAAATGCCTACTTTGCTAGGCGTCATGTTAAGGCTTTCACAGGCTTTTTCTGATTTTCATTCTTACAAAGCAATGAGGTAGATTTTTTTCAAAGCAATTTTGCTGCTAAAATAGAAGTAGGATTTCTTTTCTATTTATTATAAAAACCATTATGTCTCTTGAAAAATAAAAGCTAAGAAAAGTACAGTATAAAGCACCTTTCCTATCAACAGGAAGCTATTCACATTTTGATGTCTGTTATTCCAGGCATATGACAATCTTCTGAACAAGAAATGTTGCATCATCCTAACCTGTCCTATTTCACTAGTGTACTGCATGTACACATTTTTCATGTAATTATTTGTCATTAGTTGTTTGGTTTTTGTGGATTTTCTGGTCTTGCATATTACCATATTTAATTTATTTTCAAAACTAGAAAGTCTTATGTTGTCCTATATGTGGCAAATATTTACTTTTTAACTTTTAAAGTACTTTTTTAATAAAAGTTTTAGCTTTATATGATGTTGATCAGTCTTTTGTGTAATTGTTTCTATCCTTGATATTAGATTTCAAAGGCATTTCCCATACAGCTTATAGAAAACTATGTACATTGATTTTCTTGTAACCATTTTTATATTAAAAATTTAATGGCGCAAAGCAGACTACGCTGATGAGCTATAGATCTGACCCTTTTTCGTTCATTCTTAAAGGATTATCCAGTTGTCCCAGTCCCAATTTGGAATAATCAATATTTCCTTCTGCTTTTAAATATATTTTTATTAATATATTTATTTTTAAATATATATATTTTTATTTTATCTATATATTATTTATTATATACATTTTTAAATATATTTATTATTTTATTATATGGAAAACGCCCCCGTGTAATTCATTCTGTTTTTACCATCTCTACTCTTTATCATGGACCTTTCTCCCCCTTTTTTTACTGGTGCCAATATTTTAATTATCATAGGTTCACAAGATATATTATTACATTAAGAAAGTACCACTTCCGTATTCCTCAAATTTTCTTCACTATTTTGAGTACTTATTATTCATTCCTTGACATAATAATTTTATAAAATTTGAGGGCAAATTTTATTTACTTTTGTTCTACTCTATTAAAATTGAATTGAACGTACAACCTGTTTGATAAGGAGGTTTGCACATCTGAGAGATTCAATGACTGTTGAAAGTGACAATTAAAAAATCGACAGAGCTGGGAAATGATCCCAGGTGTGTCATCCATAAGAGTACTGGAAAGGATGGAGAAGAGGCTAGACAATGGAATCAAGACTCAGAAATATCTTCACTACCTGTGTAGATGAAAACCTTACTTCTGAATTTTAACTCTACCAGCACAGGGTATTACTATTAAGCAAGTAGAGGAGACCTTGCTTCACAATATTTTTCAGGAAACGTTTTAGAGCTTTTAGGCTGTAATCTCAATATGAGCAGCACTGTGCCATCAGTGCCCCTTAGACCATAACAAGGAACACCATCAGTGGTTGTGAAGAACAGTGAACAGGCCTGGGCCCTGTAATCTGGAAGAGCTGGTAAGAAATCATAGGTAGCCCATGGGATATGAAAATGATAGTGAAAAGTCTCAAAACAAAAGCAACTGGGTTATATCTGGCTGCTGTGGATGAAACACCTTCCCTGTCTCAGGGGAGACAATGGGCATTTACATACTTCAGCTCATTTACTGTTACAGCCTGGAAGAAAGATGGTCTTCTTACTGATTTCCATGAGAAAAGGGGACTCAACTCTAGCCCATCTTTCTGAGAGGTCTTACTTAAGTCCCTTACCCTGTGTTCCCTTTTTTTGAAAGTGAGATCAGTGAGACTATGATTCTTCCTAGGTTCTTGTATGTGTGTGCCTGTATGCCATGTTTGTGTATGCGTATATAAAATAACACTTTTACCGGTAAGAGTATTTTACTAGTCACTAAGACCACATTTAAACTCACCTACTTGATGCCTGTTTTAGTACATTCTTCGGTATGATGGATTCACCTTTATGCATACCAGCAAGTTCTCTGCAGGTGATCTTACTAACCTTTTCAGTAATTTTAATGTGACTCTAAACTGGAAGCATAAACTTATGACTGTGCCACAGTAGACAGTGAAGTTGAAAAGATATATTTTCTAAAAGTATTTAAGAGCAACTATTTTTCACTTCCTGTGAATCATTAAAAATTATAGGGTGAAGCCAAATAATTCCAAACATCATTTCAGTTGAGTCGAGCTTTCATAAGTGAGGATTTGCAGCATCATTATCCATATAATTCTGTGACCCAGAGAGAATAATAAAACAGTGCAGTGCTGGCAAGTGGGAGGATGGATGCTAAAACAGGACTCTTGATTGCAGTTGCATTTGTTGTGACTTGCAGTATATTCCAAAGCACTTCCACTTAGCTTTTCTTCAAAAAAGAGCCAAGGGATTGCTTTCTTATTTTTTAGTTACTACAATGAACACATGAACATCAACAGAAAACACTGTTGAAACAAGGAAGAAAAATATGCTCTTACGCTGTTCATCTCTGAAAAATGTGGTTGTGTTGGTAAACCTTTGTGATGAGCTCACGCAAGCTCTGCTTGTAAACCTGTTGTAAATAACAGATGTTTGATTGTTCTCACAGTGGCTTCGTGCTTCTTCAGAGAATCCAATATTTTTAGCAGGTCCCCATGACTCATTTATGTTGTATTGAATTGGTTTGCTCTGTTAATGGCATGTGCTTACAATCACGTGTTCCTGTTTTCATTTATTTGGATTAAAGATGGGACTTAGCAGTTTTACTTGTAGCATTCTGAGTTTCACATTTTCTAGTTTTCAAGCATGTGCTGCAATTCTGCACAATCATTTAAGCAATGAGTATTAAGAGTAAATTCTGATTACTGGTTATTACTGGATGAAGTGTTTTCATATGTAAAAATTATATCTAAATAAAACTATCGCTAGCATTTCCCAATTATGTTGAGTCTTTCCTGAAAACTAGAATCAGGATCTTTTTCCTTCCTTCCTTCTTTTCTTCTGTGTATTAGGCCTAGGGTAATGTTTAACATATAATAGATTATCAGCAAAATTTTATTGATTATATATAAGAAAAATATACCAAAAAAGCTTAATATTTGTACTATTGTTTGCAAAAGTATAAATATATGTATAAGGATTAATAGAAAAGCATAAAAGCAAGAATTTTTGAGTATGGTTTAATGATTTCTGATTTTGAATCTATCAGGTTTTTTAAAATGTGTTGTCAGAAAGTGAAAATGCAGATCATTCTAATACTTGGTATACTATTTATGGGCTGTCTGTCTTCTAAGAAGCTCAGCGTCCTCTAGGTCTGATCTCATTAAATTTCATTCTGTTTCTCTGAGATAGGTTATGAACCATAGCTAAATTATAAATGAAAAGCTGTTAGATTTATGATAGAGTATTTCATGGATGGAGTCATATAGATCAGAGAGGCCTGGACTCTGCATAAGGAGTCTTAAATATCACAGGACAGAGTTGCTCCTGAGTTTAATGTATACTTTTGTGTAAATTCTAGGGATTGGAAGAGAGAAAAAAATTGCCATTACTAACTCAGAAACCCCTAAGAAATATAATTATTCATCATGAATATTGCAAATATTGAAACAGAAAAAGGAATATTTACTTATCCAAGTATCAGACAAACAGAAGAACCAATTAGCTTCTGCTTGCAAAATGTTTCTCAGTAGAGGGGCCCGTAGGGAAGTTGAAGCTGAGTGACACTCAGGATACGAAGAAAGGTACCACCAGCTCTTCTGATCCCTGTACCCACCGAAGCTGGACAATAGCAGCAAAACTATCTGTGTTGCGCCTCATCAAGATACAGGAGGGAGAAAGGATCAGCGACTTTCGAAACCTCAGAGGCGAGTTAGTAGAGATGGAAAGTACAGAATAGAAAATTACATATTATTTTCCCGTCACTAAACCCTGCATGTTTATTCTTTGGGAAGGCAAAAAGGAACATCTGTTTTTATTTTATTTGGTAGATTGTTTAGCAGTATATGCCTTATCCTCCAGTGACTTTTGAAAGGGCTTATTTCAAAATAGATTGAAAAATACTTACCAATATATAAGTTTTCAGTGAAATATGGGATACGTCCTTTCTACTTAAAAAATAATTGATATAAATTTCCGTATTGTCACATATTTTTCAATTTTAATTATGTTAATTAAATTGGGTATGCAGTTATATGATGTAGAGATAAACGTATAACAAAAAAGTGGTTCATGTACTTTTTGCCATTGTAAGAAATAAGAAAATATTTTCCATTATATAGAGAGAAGGTTTTTCAAAATTTGAATGGTCATCTATGATTGTTTAGTCGTTTGATTAGGTGCCTTTTTTGCTGTGGAACTAGCAGCCTACATGTTTTGTAGGGATTTTATTTCTGATTTCTGTAGAAATTATACAAATTAACTTTGCTTCTAATGGATAGCATTTGTTTTTTTCTAAAAGAAAATTAGAATTGTTAAATTTAAAATGCGACTTTAAACACTGAAAACTTATCTGTTGGACTAAGAATATTAACACTGCGCTTCATTTTTTACTACTGCTCTGTATTCAAATATGCTTTTAAGAATCTTAGAAATCATTTAGTTTGAATGCTCACATAATTATTAAGGAAAATGAGGCCTAAACCATTAAGTGGCATAAATTAAATGAAATGTATTTTTAATTTTAAATAACAAAAAAAGAGCATTGATATTGGGGCCTCTTTTCCTTTTGACTTGTATTTTAAAATTAAAATCCCAATGGAGGGGAACAATCTTTCAATTATATGAAGTAAAACTTTTTACTGAGGGTGGTGGCGATAGGATCTCCTGTTATATGATGATTTTGTGATTTGAGGGATATAAATGTTTTCGGGGCATATCAACATTTAATATTTAGTATGTGTATGGGTATTGGTGTTCTCATAAAATTTATATTGACTCTCAAATTCTAAAATGTTCTTTATGGTAATTACATACAAGGTTAAACACAATTGAATTGTCGGGTATCTGTTTATTAATTGAGGCTGCATTTATTGAGCACTTAGGTGGAATGAGAATTGGTATTAGGAGGAAACATAAAAATCTAAAAAATGCATGAGTACAATTGCTTATCTATTTGAAATGCTGTAATAGTTTATATGAGGGGGTCTTCAAAAAGTTCATGGAAAAAGCATATTATGTAAAAAGCTATGCATGGTTCAAAATTGTTTTGCACTAAAAGAAACTGATATTAACTTGTTATAACATGTCTGAACAAGATCTAGTCTGAGGCACTGAGAACAATAAGACATCAGTTTGGAAAGAGCCACATGAATCTGCTAAAATTGAAGCATGAATAAATATCGAATTTATAGTGAACCTTGGATCAAAACTTGGTGAAAGTGTTGATATTTCATAAAAAATTTATGGGGGCAATGATCCAAATCATCAGTTTAAAAATGGATACTCATTTTAAGAAAGGATAAGATGATATGGAAGATGAGCCTGTGGTGGCAGACCATCCACATCAATTTGTGAGGATAAAATTAATCTTGTTTGTCCTAATTGAAGAGGACTGCAATTAATAGTCAAGACAATAGTCAGTGGCATAGACATCTCAGTGGGTTCAGCTTACACAATTCTGGCTGAAAAATTAAAGGTGAGCAAACTTTCCACCCATGGGTGCCTAAACTGTGGCACCTAAATTAGCTGCAGACGAAAATAGAACTTCAAAGGGAAATTTCAAACAAGTGTAGTCAAGATCCCCAAATATGTCTTTGAAGAATTGTCACAGGTGGTGAAACATGGCTTTACCAGTATGATCCTGAAGACAATGCACAATCAAAGCAATGGCTACTAAGAAGTGGCAATGTTTCAGTCAAAGCAAAAGTGGACCACCTATAAGAACAAAGATCATGGCAACAGTTTTTTGGCATGCTCAAGAAATTTTGCCTGTTGACTTTCTAGAGGGCCAAAGAACAATAACATCTGCTTATTATGAGAGTGTTTTGAGAGGGCTGGCCAAAGGTGTAGCAGAAAAATGCCCAGGACGTCTTCACCACAGAGTCCTTCTCCACCATGACAGTGCTCTTACTCATTCTTCTCATCCAACAAGGGCAATTTTGCAAGAGTGTTTATGGGACATTATTAGACATCTACTTTACAGATCTAATTTAGCCTTTTGTGAATTCTTTCTCTTTCCTAATTTAAAAACAAATCTTTAAAGAAGATCGATTTTTATTCAGTTAATAATGTGCCAAAGACTGCATTGACATGGTTAAATTACCAGGACCTTCAGTTCTTTAGATATGGACTAAATGGCTGATGTCATTATTTACAAAAATCTCTTGACCTCAATGGCACTTATGTTGAAAAATAAAGTTTATCTTTTTTATTTTTATTTTATATTTTCCATAAACTTTTTGAAGTCCCTTCATATTATTCAGTGTCTTTATATGTTTTTCTATTATTTCCAATATTTTAAAAAGCATTTAAGACAACTTACAGGACAGAAACAACATGACAAGAAGAGATAAAATATGAAAAATAATGTAAAAGAATGAGATATTTCATAGTAATAGTAAAGGATACAATTGTAGTTTACTCATAATTTAGAGCTGAAATAGAAAAGGGGAAATATATTTTCTGTAGAATTATCGTGCCATGAAATACCATATATTTGACAGGATCGACAAATTTGTCTTTAAGCTTCATTGCAGCAACAGCTAATACAGAAACCTGTTAAGTACAATATTTACAGTGCCCATACTGTAAAAAAACAAAAACAAAAACAATACTATTAAGGATAAGAACTATCATGATATTAACAATGTAAGTCTTCTATTGTCTAATGTCCTTAGAGACATTCTCAACACTCCCAAAACAAACACAGTGATAAATCTTGTTGGCTGCTTGCTAAAGCTCCTTTTATATTACATGGAGAATATCAGCGCTAAGTATAAGGAAATAAATATTGAGTATAGACGTGTCTTCTACAGAAAATTAGTGCTAAATATAAGGAAAAAATAAACCTTCAGTACAGACACTTCTTCTACAGTCAGAAAATTAGAATAACATAACTAGTCAATTTTTTCCTTTACAATGATATTAGGGAGTTCAAAGCTAAATTTTTTATCCTGTTATAGCAACTATTATATGTTTGCTTTTAAGTGCCATATTGTCTGTTGGAAATTCTGACATTTATTTTTTGTTTCATTTTCCCACCACTGTTACTTCTTGTTCTGAGTGTTTTGTATGATCAACAGTTGAAACCAAAGAGCTGGAGTAGGTTGTGAAGATGAGAACAAAAACCCCTACATAGAGGCACCCTAAAGTCAGGGTACCCTGGGAAAACTGCAGTAGTACTTACAGAAAAACATGCTTGAGTCAAATTAAATAATAGCAAGAATGTATAGTATCACACTGGATTAAAATAATGTGGTGTAGAAAAAGAAAAACAAGATATGAGGGTATTAAAACTCCACAGAATGCATTGAAGAGAACCATTTCCTTGTGTTTTTATTTGTGGGAAAAGTAAGTAGAACCAGGGAAACTTGGGAATGAGTGGAATAGGAGAAAAGTCATTTTCTCTGAATGATGGGACAGAGGTTCATAGACTGAAGTTGGGGAATGGTGGTGGGGAAGGTACATCAGATAAGGCCTTGGAGGGCATCATAATGGTGTTGACTTTTCCTCTGCATTAAATGGGAAACAGTGGAGGGTTATGCTTAGAAGAGGGACATGACCTGACTTACTTGCCACTGTGTTGAAAATAGAATGAGGAATGCATGGCAAGAGTGTCAGTGTCAGTAGAGATCAGTTAGGAGCTAATGTGATGATCCAGGTGAAGCTGGAGAGGGGATGGTGTTGGAAGGTGATGAGAAGCCATTGGATTGTAAGTCTCATTGGAAGGTAGAACCAACACAGTAGATGTGTGGACAGATTGAGCATATGTGAAAGAAAGAAGTGGGGAGGATGATTCTTAGGTTTGTCCTGCCAACTCGAAGAATGGAGTCCTCACTGATTGAAATGGAGAAGACTTTGGGAATGACTGTGTGGGAGGCAGGTTTGGTGGAGAAAATATCAGGTCATTCACTGAGATGTCTATTAAATATTAAGCAGAGGTGCCAAGCAGAAGATACACATACGGGGTTGGACTTTGGTCTGCACTAAAGGTGCAGAGGTGTACATTTGGGAGTCGTCAGCACATGGATGATGTCTGACGCTATCGTGTTGGGTGCTATCACAAAGCAGGGAGTAGAGAGATGAGGTTAGCCCTATGGCTACAACAACATTGGAAGTTAAGGAATTGAGGAGAACCAGTAACAGAATGAGTGAAAGTACCTGAAGTGGTGGTGGAAAGGAAAGGACACTGTGGTATCTAGTAGGCCAAATGAAGAAAGTACACGAAATAAAAAGGGGTCCATTGTGAAAATCATGCCAATAGCTTTCTAGTAAGATAACTGAGAATTCACTACTCAATTCGGTAATAAGGTGATGACATTGTCAAGATCAGTTTGTATTATACGTTGTATTGTTTTCTAAGTTCTGAAACGGACTATGATGTATTTCTTGCGCTGGTGATAATGGGGAATTTGAGTAATTATCGTTTAACTGTGGTATGAGATATTAAAATCCACATATATAAACCAACAATGACAACAAAAAACACACAAAAATACGATTATCTTGACAGGCTTCTTCAGGGTTTTCTGATTTGAAGATATTTAAAGGTCTTTTTAACCTTTAACAAGGACTCAAATGCTGAAGGGGGCTTAATTGTGTATTTTTCCAGCACTGGCGATATCTGCTACATACCTTCTGAAGGTCTTTTTTGGCTGTAGGACAAAGCAATTTCTATTTCATTAGTTTTCTATTCAGGACTATTACCCTTGGACACAAAAAGGAAACATTTGTCCCCTAAGGAACTGATGAATGAATTTTATGTGCTGTTATGAAAAGAATCACTAGAATTTATCTTCACCTTCAAACACAGTTGAACATTCTTCTTCAAGAATGAAATATCTTAGTATATTTTATTTGTAAGGTCTTATTACTGTAAGATGATGTGATGATAGCTATATAGCACCAACATAATCATGTTTTCAGTGAAAAGAAATTACTCAACCAAATATGTAGTATCCCAGTAAGTGAGGAAGGGGTTATATATTTTTTTAATTTAGATAAATTAATTTACTTTCATATAGTAGGCACATTAAATAATATGTCACTGTCAAAAAAACTTTAATATTAAGTTAAAATTCTAAGTTAATATTTAATTTATATAAGTTAATTTTGTTTCCAAAATTTCTAAAACATACTTAGCCAAAAAAGCATAGTCTTAATTTAGTTGAGCTAATATTCTTTCAATTGTAAACATACTCATTGAGCCTCTGTAAAATGAGTGTGTCTTTTTACAACTAACAAGGATATGTATCATCTCTTCATTAGAATATGTAGATAAATGCAGTTCCCTTTTAAAATTTCTATACTGTTAATTTGCTAACATTTTTCATTTTTTGAATCTTTAAAATTATAATATATAATGAAAGGTGAATTATGTGACATTAATTCAGTTTCCAAGTTATTTTTAATGGATGAGATTCTTGAGAACTGCATGAAACATACCAGCAGGGGATATCAAAATGGCTAAAAACAACTCTAGTTTTAAAGAAAAAATGATTCCCATACTTTTCCTAGGTATTTATGTATCTGCTAGTTATCAGGGTTAATATTCTCTATTAACAGAAAGCATTAACGGGCAACACTGTTCATGCTTTCAATACTTTTAAAAGTCTGCTAAGCAAAATGTGGAAGGTGCTAGATGATATATTTTATTGGCTGCTCTATTCTGTCTTAGCAACATGTTCTGGAAATAATGAGTTCTACTGCCAGCTGTTTGAGTCCAGTGCCCAGGACTCCATGTGGATGGTTTCTGGAGCACCCCATGACCCCCAGACCTCCAACACATTCATGGCCACCCAGCCAGGCTGTGATGTCTTGGCCAGGGGACACCAAGGGAAGGCGAAGAGTGGCTGCCAAAATGAGAGGGGAGAGAACAAAATATATCCGAAGACTTCCATGTCCAAAAATGTCAAGAGAAAGGATTTAATTTTAATGGGAAAATAGAGGTTTTTTTTTTTTTTTTTTTTTTTTTTTCCCTGCTATTCTCCTCCAACTGTGACTTCTTTTATGTCCAGGGGGAATTCATAAACTGAGTCTTTCCTGGAGCAGAAGTAAGCGATGATAATTTCCTCATGCGATTTTTAAAAAAGTTTTAGCCATAGAAATAAATTTATAGGAATTATAAAACTTTGGATTGGGTTGAAGAGTTGACAAAAATAAGAAATTTATGTGGATTGATTTGTTGTTTATCTTTTTTTCTTCTTCTGAATAGAGCTGTAGCAGGTATTAAGTATTAGGCTTCAGATTAGTGTTGTAGAATACATTTATTCTTTGACACTTCTTATTAGCTAGGCATAATTGCCTCAATGTGAATTGGGCTGGAGATCTCATGATTTTCCCAGTCATGATGGATGACAGGGTGTTATCTCAAACTGTGAGATGGGAGGTAATTCAGTTTTCACAGAACATTGTGTAATGCTAATTAAATTAATCCTTGGGTTATGTGGCAGGTCTCGGTTAAGGTATTATGCCGAGCCCTTTTATTTGTCAGGAAGCGTCTCTGTTACGCCTTTCATATCTAGTTACCTGTACTACTAGTTCAGGTGGCCACTGTCAAAAGACAAGACTCCAGTTTGGTTGTTAGACATCATATAATAATGTCTTTTCTACTTCCTTGAATATGTCATGAACAACAAGAAGCGAAGGTAAAAGCAAGCTATGTAAGTGATTTCCAAAGCTAACAATAAAGCGTATGCTTTACAGATAAATTGGAAGTATCTGATGCAGCCTAGTTTACTGTACTTGCCAGCACACATTGCTAGCAATGAACAGGGTTTCATTTAATGCCAGTAAGATTTGGAGGAAGGCAAGTGTGGGGTGGCTGGAAATGAGTGAGAAATCCTGAAAACCAAATCAACACAAAGTTGCTCGAGAAATCTCCTTTGTTGATTAATGCAAATATTTTTTGAAATTTCTAGCATTTAGAAGAGCCCATAGCACTAAAAACATCTTGTTTGAGAGGTGCTCCAATCCCGCTCCTTGTAAAATGATTAGAGCGAGTTTTTTAAAATAACTTTCAGTTCAACTCATGGATGTTTTTCCAAATAAGATTATGCAATGAAGAAAATAATCCTTTGATACTTGCAACCTTACATTTTTTTTAAGACTAATTGTTAGATCAACTCTAGGTTTCCAGTGCAGTTGAGCAGACAATACAGAGATTTCCTACACACCACATCCCTCATCAAGGCACAGCCTTCTTAGGGTCAATGTCCATCACCATTTGTTATACTGGATGAACCTACATCAACACAACATTATCCAGGGTCCATAGTTTACATTAGGGCTCACTCTTGGTGTTGTATGTTCCATGGATTCAGACAAATGTATAATGACATGGATTCACCATTATAGTGTATCACACAGGGTATTTTTCAGTGGCCTAAAAATCATCTGTGCCCTAAAAATCATACATTTTAACTTGATTTGATAAATTTCTCAGATCATGGCCAAGTCTGTGCCTATAAATACAAAATAATTAGGAAATTAAACCAACCATATGAACAGTAAGATTTTTATAAATCAAGTGAAGAGACTATGGTTTGCACTATCAAAAATATTTTAATTTGAAAGACATATTACTTCAAGACTTCATTAGATTCAGAATTTATTCTGCTTTACTGAAAATATTTGGTGATTTATACTTTTTTAAAAGTGAGGGACCACATGTAACTGATTATATAATCAAACATTTAGAATACATTACCTAGAATTCAGTGGCAGCCAAAACAATCTCATTTATAAATTTAGAAGTATATATTATTGATTTTATATTTTAGAAAGCAGCTCTCTAGGCACCATATAGAAAGAAAAAACACATTCACTACCATGGAGGTTCTTATTATTTAATAAGAGCGATGGGCAATTCTACTATAATACAAGTTAGACTACTGAATATCTCAGAAAAAGATGCCAAGTGAATGCTATAGGGGAAAAGGGAGAATAGTTCTCTAGAAATAAGTAAATGTTAGTTTGAAGGATTATCAGGATGGTCTTTTTAGATGTAATTCATCTAACTGTTTTTAATGACAAAAGTGTGGAAGACAGGCCACTGGAGACCAAAGACACAGATAGAAGGCATTCCACTGATGAGGCAGCAATCTAGTGGGGAAAAGAAGATAAATGCAATAGATGACATGCACATTATAGGCGAAAAGTATAAATGGATGGTGTGAAGCAAAGAAATGGCTCCTGATTCACCCTGTTGGGTGGCTTCCCAGAGGAAAGTGACTCTTCAGTGGATTCTTACTTAAAGAACAGGGTCCATTAGGAAAACAAGTTTGAGTGAATGTGTGTGTGTATGTCAGTGGTAGCTAGTTGCGGAGGGTATTCCAAAGAAAAAACAGGAAAATGCACAGAGACGAGGAGAAATAATGGTGCATATGGGTAACTACAAATAGTTTTGTTTCTACTAACATATAACTTTATGGAGAAGATGGAATCGTGATCTGGAGAAGCGGTCACATTTCAGGTCATTATCTTCCTATCCCAGGGACCTACTGAACAAACAACTTGAGTAGGGGAAGGGCATAATCAGACTTTTGTTGTAGAAATATCATTTTCATGGTGTTAAGGTAGACTGGATAGAATTGGGAAATGATTCAAGGCAGTGGGATTATTTTAATAACATGGGTAAGAAATGATGAGTAGGTCAAGGGTAAGAAAGCTTTGGTGAGGTTAAGAAACTCGTGGGGCAGGAGTGAGGGAATCTGAGTTGAGAATAATACAAGGCTACGAGAAGAGTGAAAATTTGCAATTTGAGTTTTCGGAAATATAATAATTTAAGATTATGACAAGGAATAGGAATTGAAAATGCCACTAGACTGTTAGAAAATCTTAGAGATTTAGAAGAAGGGACCAGTCAAGACTAGACCAATTCATTTGGTTTAGAGGTGAAGCACAAATTCATTATTCAACCTGAAGTACAGTCTGAGGTACAGAGTGTTGATCATTAGTATAAAATGACCTGAGAATTGTAGGTAGTATTAAGGAAGGTAATAAGAGCCATAAGTATTAAAAAGCAGGGACGGAGATGAAGAATAATGAAAAAGAGACCCAGAGGCGTGGAAAGTAGACAGATGAGGCACTTACATAAGCAAATGAATGTTGCAAGAGAGAGAGGAGAAATAATTGGCAGAAGGAAAAATTTAAAGATAAGAATTCTGCAGACTAAGTAAAATAAGTCCACCAATTTTTCTCCTTAGGAGGTTCAACAAATCTCTACAAAAGGAAAAAAAAAAAAAAAGAAAAAGAAATTCACACCCAGAGACATCATAATAAAACTGCGAAACAATACGGAGAAAAGTCTTACAAGTAGCCTATAAGAAGACCACTGTCAGACCAACAACTGGTATTTTATAGGGTCTATGAGAACCAGGAGACAAAGTGCCCCCCAATATAACATCTGGAAGCTGTACACCCAATAAAGTTTTGTTTCAAAAAGGAGAGCAAGATAAAAATATTTTCAGTTCAAAAAAAACTAAGAGTTTACTACCAAAACCCCTCACTAGAATAAAGGAATTCTAAAACAAGACGTTCATGCACGTCTAAAGTGTCAGATGGAACCGTGCAGCAGGGAAACGGTAAATAGGTAAGAAATCTCAACACAGGAATGTGTGGCATTGATACTTCAATTACTAGCCTATGATCAGTTTTAAGCTTTGAAATAAACAAAAATCAGTAGCCCCTCTTAGGTGGAAAGAGGAGTGGGCAGTAGGTTTGTGTGTAAGAGCACATGTCTCCTGAGAATTCAGAGTAGTCACTGGTCAGCAATATCAAGGCAGTATCCCCACAGACTGGTAAATACTTTCTACCCACAGCATTAAATTCATACCCAATACATGCCATCCTCTCCCCACTGCTGTACTATTAAACATGTTTAATGGAAGTCGTGAAAGTGGGCATCTCTGTCTTGCTCCAGTTCTTAGGGGGAATGCTTTCAACTTTTCCTCATTCAGTATAATGTTGGCTGTGGGTTTGTTGTAGATAGCTTTTATTACGTTAAGGTATGTCCCTTCTATACCAATTTTGCTGAGGGTTTTAATCATAAAGCGATGCTGGGTTTTGTCAAATGCTTTTTCTACATTTATTGAGACGATCGTGTTATTTTTGTTTTTAATTCTATCTATGTGCTATATCACATTTATTGACTTATGTATGTTAAAACATGCCTGCAACCCTGCTATGAAGCCCACTTGATCCTGGTGGATTATCTTTTTGATATGCTGTTGAATTTCTTTTGCTAGCATTTTGTTGAGAATTTTTGCGTCTATGTTCATCAGGGATGTTGGTCTGTAGTTTTCTTTTTTGTTACGTCCTTCCCTGGTTTTGGTATTAGGGTAATACTGGTTTCATAGAATGACTTAGGGAGGATTCCCTGTTTCTGTCTTTTGGAATAATGTCAATAGGATTGGTACCAATTCTTTGAATGTCTAATAGAACTCAGCTGTGAATCCATCTGGTCCTGGGCTTTTTTTTGTTGTTGTTGTTGGCAATTTTTTAATTACCATCTCGATTTTGCTGCTTGTTATTGATCTGTTCAGAGTTCTATATATTCCTGGGTTGATGGAGGGTTATACATTTCCAGGAATTTATCCATCTCCTTTAGGTTTTCTATTGTGCAAAAGTAATTGCAGTTTTTGCCATTAAAAGTAATGGCATTGCTGAGTGCCTACTTTTGCCATTAAAAGCATTGGGAAAAACTGCAGCTACTTTTGTACCAATCTAATAGCTTATGCGCATGAAGATTTTTAGAGTAACCTTGAATAATCTTTCTTTTTCTGTGGTATCAGTTGTAATATCTCTCTTTTCATTTCTAATTTAGTTTATTTGGATTTTCTTTTTTTCTTGGTTAATCTCACTAATGGTCTATCAATTTTATTTATCTTTCCAAAGAACCAGCTTTTTATGCCATTTATCTTTTTTTGGTTGGTTGGTTTGTTTCAATTTTATTTAGTTCTGCTCTGATCTTCATTATTTCCTTCCTTTGCTGGGTTTGGGTTTGGATTTATTAATCATTAAATTTTTGAAACAAAATAATTTGGAAAATCAAATAATTGCATGAGATTTTTATTTAATGCACTGTCTGGGTTGCAAATGAAAGAGGAGATTTTGAAGACTTTGTTGTATTCTTTTTCCTTTGTTGCATAGGAATTTACTTGCTTTACTGTTTATTTACCTTTTCATTCCGTCCTTGTGTGTGTGGTGTGGGGTGGGGAGCTCTGTGAGAGGCAAGTAAGTCTGACCTTGAAAATAGCTCTAGGGTTGTTTCTAATTGGGCAGTTGAGGTAGGCTTTGGGGATGTAGGTTCGTGAAGGTCATCTCTGGTAGATTGCTGTATCTTTTGTGCACTATGGTTAGAAGTAGAGAGAATATATTCTATTTGGGGATGACCTGTCTATATGAAGAGGTCGAATGCCTTGAAATTAAAAAAACAAAAACAAAAAACTGCCATTAGTGACATCATTGACAGATTCCAACATTTCTCCACACTACTTTGTAATAAAAAAAAGAAAACATACCTCTCTGCTGAGAATAGCAATGGCTTGATTATATTTATTGGTGTTAGATGACTAGGCACTAAAATAAATGAAGCCTCAGTGTAAAAGTAGGTAGATAATTATGTAATCTTCTGTTTCAGCAGTCAGGAAACTTTCAGTGAATTGGGTCCCCATAGGGCAATTCCCAATTACCTTCTCCCCCTACAATAAAATAAACAGAATATGAGAGAATTCATTAGATATTGGACTAACATAAAAATACACAACTTAATATACAAATTTTACATGTTTAATGTGGTAAAATTAAATATAGATTATTTTCCCTTGGAATGTCTTGTTCTTACCAATACTTAACAATGTCCATTTTTGTTCATGATACTCCAAACTAAAAGCAACCCATAAAGATACCAAGCGTATTTTACCGTCTTTTCTGCCATTGTTTATGAATGAAGCGTCTTTCAACCCTCGTGTGTCTTTGTTGAAGCATTGTTGGCAGAAGTCATGAAAAATAAATAATACCAACCCAGTGGACATAGGACAGACTATGGATAAATTCAGATTGCAGCAATTTGAGGCACCAAATGGCGCAATGCTCCTAATCATTGATGTTTCCATATTGTGAAAAAGGGGTAATCTCAAAGTAATTCCCAAAAGAAAAACTAACTGATAATATAAGGATGATTAGTTTGTTGGGATAGCAGCAGGCAGAAAAATAGAAGTAAAATCTTACTCCTAGGATGTTGCAGTAGACACAGCCTCTGCCTACATCCAAACCAAGCCAAATTTAGATGAGTTAGATGACGAAATTCGGGAGTTCTGAGCTGATGAGTTTTATGATTTTGAGTTTATGCTGTAATGGGTTGAGATTTGGGGGATATTAGGATGGGATTGGATACATTTTACATGTGGGATGGGTATGATCCTTTGGGGCTAGGGAGGCAGACTTCTGTGGGCAAAATAATGGTGCTCAAAGATGTTCTATCATGAATTTCCAAATATTGTAAGTATGTTGAGTTTCATGGAAGGGACTTTGGCAATGTATTATATATACCTTTAAGAAAACTTAAAATTTAAAACATTATATTTAGATATCTTCAACTTTGAAGAACATTATTATTTCTCTAATGAGAACATTTAAATATGTTAAAGGTCATTAGGCACATAATGAATTTTTAAACAAGCTTTATAACAAAAGCCAGAATGACACATAGAGCGATGTAATTGCCAACAACTCAGAGTCACAGAAATTTAAATGAGACAGAATTAAGTCCTTAGGTAATCCAGTCACCTCATTGCATTGATGAAACTGTGAGCCAGAAGCTTAAGTAAGTAAATTATCCAAAGTCCCAGACCAAGTCATAGATGAATTCGCAGTCTTTTTTTAGTGCTAAAGCCAGAAATTGAAGTCGGTCCTACATCATAACCATCAGTATTTTTTTCAGCAAAGCATAATGTTATTTATAGAGTTAAACATATTTATATCTATGAAGATTTTTAAAAATCACATTATGTCTTCTAGTTTATGATATCACATTCATTAAAATGGAAAACTTTCAAGTTTAAAATTAGTTTTCATATATTCGCAAAGAGCAGTCTCTAGAGTCCTGGGTGAATAACTGAACATCAGAGAGTGAGATACATCCTTCCTTCTTTCTATCATTCCCTTTATTCTGAAGTCTTATTTTAATTAGACTAGATCTCAGTACTTGAAATTTAGTAATCCTCAAGTGTATATTATTGTAAACAGTTTTGTGGAATGGTTTCTTAGGAACTTCACATAACAAGCTGAATTCAGAGACAGTGGGAAGAAGTCTGGAAGGTGAAGGTAGGTGGCACATCAGTTTTATTTGCTGAGAAGAGTTAGACAAGCTCCAATGTTTGCTCCATTTCTTTTTTTTTTCCCCATTTATTTATTTTATTGCATTTTAGGTTTTGGGGTACATGTGAAGAACATGCATAATTGTTGCACAGGTACACACGTGGCAGTGTGATTTGCTGCCTTCCTCCCCATCACCTACATCTGGCATTTCTCCCCTTGCTATCTCTCCCCAGCTTCCCACCCCCCACCGTCCCTCCCCTATTTCCCCCCAACTGACCCCAGTGTGTAGTGCTCCCCTCCCTGTGTCCATGTGTTCTCATTGTTCAAAACTAATTAATACTCCATCCTTTGGAACAGGTTGGTTTTTAAATTTCCATTTAATACTTATATCTGTCGAGTTTTTCATTATTGCAACAGAAACATAATGTTAATACTTTCAAATATAGTTTTTCTTATTTCAGAGAATTCCCAACCCTCACAAAAAGAGGAAACCCAAGTCTCTAGGACATTAAAATACTGATGAAAATCTCAGATATTTATTCAAATAAGGTAATAAAAAATTGAGTTTTGTGACCTGACATTTCAACGTTGTATAATTAGAAAAGCACAGAGTTTTAAAGGATCCCTGGCATGACCTACGGTCATTGCTTCCTCACTGTTGCTCCGAGCAAATAAAGAATGCAGAACAGAAAGAACCCAGGACTAAATGCCAAAGGCCAAAGGTGATGTACCATGTGGCTCTCAGCAACGGCCTTACTCTCTCTCCATGTATAAAGCAGACACAGTAACTCATTTTCCTTTTATCTCATACATTAGACAAATCAAACAAAGTAATGAATGTATAATCTTTTTTTAACTTTTGTTTTATGTTTGAGGGTACATGTGCAAGTTTGTTACATGAGTCAGCATGTGTTATGGGGGTTTGTTGTACAGATTATCACCAGGTATTAAGAACAGTACCCAGCAGTTATCTTTTTTCTCCTCTCCCTTCTCCCACCCTCCTCCTTCAAGTAGATCCCAGTGTCTCTTCTTTCCTTCTTTCTATTAATAAGCTCTTATCATTTAGCTCCCACTTATAAGTGAGGCATGAGGTAATTGGTTTTCTGTTCCTGTGTAGGTTTGCTAAGGATGAAATAGCCTCCAGCGCCATCCATGTTCTGGCGAAAGACATGATCTCTCTCTTCTCTTCTCTTCTCTTCTTTTCTTTTCTTTTCTTTTCTTTTTTTT